>NC_080188.1:34197181-34824454 GCF_030028045.1 Hippopotamus amphibius kiboko
CAGCATGACACCATCTTAAAAATTGAAATATTCACTCATCTATGGTTATTCCTGTAATATCACTAGTGCTGGTGAATAATTCAAATTAAATAGTTTCCTATATATTGCATTTTAAAGGAACTTCATTTACTTTCTTTCAATAGTTTCCTCCTGCGCTGTTCTCACCCTGCATTATTCATTTGCAACCTCACAAATTGCTCTGAGTTCGAGCAGTACTGATATAAATCATACGGCTATTTTCTCTGGAGGACTTCAGCCTTAAGCTCTACAACCTGTTTTAAAATGAAAACTGTGTTCAATTAAGGTGATTTGTTTGCTTCAAAAATTAACTATCTTATATTCCCATTTGCAGGGAGAGAAGAATAAAGTTACATTCCAGGCTGTTAAATAATTTTAGAAGTAATTTACTTTCACACTTTCTGGCTGTATCCTTGCATTTGGTTTATCCTGTGCATTTATGTGTGGCTAGGTCATACTCCTAAAAGAAATATAAATATAGTTCTCAAAGATTTTTTTCCCAATTGTTTTGCATTTTGACTTTTGAATAGTTCCTTTGTAAATGAAATAAAATGATGTGTTATTATCTGCTTTCCAGGTCCTTAACCGAATGAAAGAGAGAGAGAGAGGAGACAAATAAGTGGGAATCAAGCAAACTGAGAACTTAGATTCAACATTGTAAACTGCCTTAAAGGTAGCATTTTAAGAGTGAGGTCGCTGAAAACACTGAGTAGCAAATCCCACTCCTGCCTCCCCAAATGCAACTAATGAGATGAAAAGGCAACTTATGGAATGGGAGAAAATATTTGCAAACCATATATCCGACAAGGGGTTAATATCCAAAATATATAAGGAACTCAGACAACCCAATAAACTAACTAAATAAATAAATAGTAATCTGATTAAAAATGGGCTGAAGACCCGAATAGATATTTTTCCAGAGAAGACATACATACAGATGGCCAATAGGTATGAAGACGTGCTCAATATAATTAATCATCAAAAAATGCAAACCAAAATCACAATGAAATATCACACATGTTACAGAATAACTATCATCAAAAAGTCAAGAGATAAGTGTTGGCAAATATGTAGAGAAAAGGGAACTCTTATGCACTGTTGGTAAATCGGTAAGGCCACTATGGAAAACAGTATGGAGGTTTCTCAAAAATTAAAAATCAGCAGCTGCACTTCTAGTGCAGATTTGGTAGAACCAGAGAAAGCTGGACGAACCTTATTAGCAAAGAACTGTTTCTGTGGGTCTCCATGCATCTGGCATCTCCCTCAAGGACAAGTTCATAGCATTTGTTTCATCTGATTTGAATCACTCCCAGGGCTAGGATGACTTCCCTAATGGCTTTTGCCAGAAGCATTTAAACTAACAGATAATAGTTATAGTAGCCTTGGGCAAGGAATAACTCTTGGAACAAGCTTGGGATACATTTGGGACACAATCTTAAACAAGCAACGGATCAAAAAAAATTACAAGGGAGATTAGAAAATACATTAATACAAATAAAAATAAAAACACAAGACACAAAAGCTTTTGGGATTCAGTGAAAGCAGAGTTCATTTGGAAATTTAGAGTTATAAATGTTTATATTAAAAAAAGAACCCAAATCAATAACCTAAATTTACACCTTAAGGAATTAGGAAAAGAAAAGCAGGATAAGTCCAAAGCCTAAAAAGAATGGAGTCAGACCCCCTATGTTATACTGCACACAAAAATTAATTAAAAATGGATCAAAGACATAAACGTGAGAACTAAAGAAACTATAAAGTTCTTAAAGGAAAATATAGAGGTATATCTTCATGACCTAGAATTTTGCAAAATATTCTTAGACATGACACCGAAGTACACACAGCAAGAGATAAAACAAACTGGACTTAATAAAAGTGGAAAACAAAATTGTGTTTTAAAGGATACTATTAAGAAAGTAAAAAGATAACAAAAGAATGGGAGAAATATTAGCAAGTCATAAACCTGATAATAATCTAATAATATAAAATATATAAAGAACATTTATAACAGTAAAGCAAACAATCCAGTTAAAAACAGGCAAAGGACTTGAATAGACACCACCCCAAAGAAGATGTACAAATTGCAAACGAGCACATAAAAGATGTTCAACATTATTGGCATTAGGAAAATGCAATCAAAACCTCACTGAGATACCATTCCACACTGGCTAAGATGGCTATAATTTAAAAACAAAACAAAAATGGAAAATAAATATTAGGATGTAGAGAAACTGGAACCCTTGTACACTGCTATTGGGTATGTAAAATGGTGTAATTACAACAGAAAATACTTTGGCAGCTTCTCAAAAAGCTAAACATAGAAGTACCATAGGAGTCAACAATTCCACTCCTAAGTTTATATCCAAGAGGATTGAAAACAAGTATTCAAACAAATACTTGTACACAAGTGTTTACAGCAGCGCTATTTACAATAGCCAAAAAGTGGAAACAACCTAAGTGTCCATCAACAGATGAATGGATAAACAAAACGTTGTATATCCATACCAAGGAATATTATTCAGCCATAAAATAGAGTTGAATACAGATATAGGCTGCAATGTCAACAAACTCTGAAAACATTAAAGTCAGTGAAAGAAGTCAGGCACAAAAGTTCACATACTGTATTCTGGTTATTTTAAAATAACTAGAATAGGTAAACTGATGGAGATAGAAAGCCAACTAGTGGTTGTCAGAGGCTGTGGGGAAAGAAGAATGGGAATGACTACTTAACAGATACCGGGTTTCCTCATGGCATGATACAAATATCTTAGAGCTATAAAGAGGGAGTGGTTATAAACACTGTGACTGTATTAAACAGCACTGAAATATACACTTTAAAATGCTTAGTGATTAATTTTACTCAATAAAAGATAAATAAGTAAAAGCTGCATTTTATCAATACCAAGCTAGACATTTGTCCTGGAAGGTGGCTGGACTAGATGTTTGGTGAGTTCAAATTATAAATGGGTTGAGGAAATTTGAACAGTCACTCTTCACGAATTTATTATGATAAGGCTAGATGCAGAAAAAGGCAATGAAGTTACACGTGAAGAGAAGGCTCATTGTTCCAATAGGCAAGGGAGAACTTCAAGCAGAATGCTTAGGATATGTTAACTTGGATTCTGGAAATAAAATAAATAAGATAATAAAATTGATCTAAACTCTAACAGAAAATTGAACGTAAAATCAAATAGACTCACACACTTGTTTGACTGAACCAGTAAAGACAGCTAGAGCCAGCTTAAGACGGTGAATTTTTATATTTTTCAGGCAATTTAAAAGGTGGTAGTTATAATGAAAACACTGTTAAGAATCCAATCTTGTAAACTTACGGTTAAATAAATTACATTAAAAACAAACATTACTCAAAACTCACTTCCATATTTTATTAATATTTATGTTCTTGAGATTATTTACATCTATTGTTTCAGTGTGCTTTAAATACAATGCTGTGTAACTGCTCATATCTTCCCAGTTCTGCACTGAAGGCTGTCTCTCTGGCCATGGTTGAGAGTATTTAAACTTGGAATGGAAATAAGCAAATATTACAAATTTTAAAATTCAATTTACTATTTTGTTAATTGTTTAGGCTAAGAAATGATAGAAAATGTTAATAATGTATAATAAACATAAATGTATGCTGTCTGTAGTTATTACTTTCTAATAGCCCCCCAAAAAGAAGAGAGAGAGAATTCCAGTATTCAAAAACAATTATCTAATTAAATAAAGCACTCACTGCAATGGTAAATGAGAGAAGTTCCAACATATGCTTTTGTTGTGTGTCATTTTTGTTAATGTAAATAAAAATATCAACAAACAAAAAATATCAGAACTACAGTTATTCATCAAATGCAACCATAGATTGGTTATGAATAGAAGAATATTTAAATATCAACAAAAGCATCCTATGCACATCCTTCTATATGCACCCATTGGCTATATGAAATTTATAATGAACATTGTGGCATATTTTAGCTTTATTTTTGTTTTATTTTACATTGTACTGATTGCAATAAAATGCATAATGAACTTGCACAATTATTTTCCTTTGAGGAGCCATTTGTAAAGCATTTACCAGCAAAATACTGGAATGATCTTTCTTTCTTAAATTTGGAATGCTCTGACTTTCATATTAGGACTGGTCTCTGTGGGGAGTTAAAAGTTAAGAGCTTTCAGTGATCCCTGGAGGTTTCCTCTGTTAAGTCAGAGACTGGAACTTGTTCTTGCGTGGGAACCCTTAGGAACCTTCTGGTCTAAATTTGCTTCTGTACCTAACATCCCACCCAATTTTATGACTAAGGAGACTAAACTTCATAGAGAACTCATATTATCCAACTTGATGGCAGAATAGCTACATATGTTTTTTGGAATTTTCCTGCATGAGAGATTTGTTTATTTTGGCCAATTTATGTTTGAAATTATTCAATAATTTATATCAGGGGACTCTGCTCAATACTCTGTAATATCCTAAATGGGAAAAGAATTTGAAAAAGGATAGATACATGTAAAAAAACATTAAAAAATATTAAGTAAAATGGATAGACAGTTGTCACCTTCTTCCAAACTGGGGTATCTCAAAATCCCAATTCATTAATTTTAAAATTTCTATACATTAAGGTTCACTTTTTATTGTCTAAAGTTGTTTAAGTTTTGACAATAAATAGTGTCACTTCTTGACCATTAATCAGTATCACTCACAATAATTTTGTTGCCCTAAAAAATCTCCTATGCTTCACATATTTAACCCTTAGCTCTTTCCACTGGCAACCAGTAATCTCTTTACCAACTTTGTCATTTTGCCATTACCAGAATGTGATGTAAATGGGATTTGTTATCCATTCACTTATTGAAGGATTTATTGGTTGCTTCCAGTTTTTGGTAATTATGAATAAAGCTGATATTGATATTCATGTGTAGATTTTCACATGTACGTAAGTTTTCAAATGGTTGGATAAATATATAGGGGAGCAATTACTAGATCATGTGGTAAGACTATTTACTTTTATAAGAAACTGTTAATGTCTTTCAAAAGTGGCTTTACTGTTTGGAATTACCATACCACTAATGAATGAAAATTTCTGTTACTCTGCATTCTCACCATCAACTGGTATTATCAGTTTGTTTGATGTTAGCCATCCTATTGATATGCCATGTTGTTTTAACTTGTGATTCTCTAATTATAAACAATGTTGAGTATGTTTTTATGTGTTTATTTACCACCTGTATATCTTCTTTGGTAATATGTCTGTTCAGGTTTTTTCCAATATTTTAATTGTGTCATCTGTTTTTGTATTGTTGAGCTTTAAGAGTTCTTTGTATAACTGTGGAGACAAGTATTAAATGTGTGTTTTTCAAATACTTTCTTCCATTCTATGGCTTGCCTCATGATTCTTTTAACAGTATTTCACATATTAGAAATTTTAAATTTTAATAAGTACAACTTTTCATTTTTTTCTTTTCAGATAGTGCTTTGGGTTGTATCTGAAAGTCCATTGCAAGACACAAGGTCACCTACAGATGAACAAAAGTAAGAATTATAGTAGACTTCTCATCGCAAACCATGCAAGAAGAAAACAGAGTGAAATACTGAAGGTATTGAAAAAAACTATTGACCTAGAATCCATTTACAATAGGATTTTTCTCCAGTGCTGAAGGAGATATAAAGACTTTCTCAGAAGAACAAAAGCTGAGATATTCTTCACAGGCAGATCTTCCCTACAATCAATGATCAAAGATATTTTAAAGGAGAAGAAATTATATCATCAGAAAATTTGATTTTCATTAAGAAATGAATAATATCACAGAAGGAACAATTGAAGGTAAAGTAAATCTATTTGATTTATTGTTAATTGATTTAAAATGTAATGAATGGTTCATTCTAAGTAATAACTTTGTTATCAATTACCTGCACTCAGGTGAAGCAGTATAGTATTATTTGAAGGTGAAATTAGGTTATTTTAAATACATATTTTAAACTTCAGAGCAACCACTAAAATATTTTTAAAGAATAATTTTATATCTATATAGGGAAGTAAATATAAACATATGTTTGTTATGAGATGAATTGCATATATTGAAGTCCCCCCAAATGCATACATTGAAGTCCAAACCCCAATAACTTAGAATGTGACTGCATTTGGATATAGAGCCTTTAAAGAGACAATTAAGTTAAAATGAAACTGTTAGGACAGGTCCTCTTCCAATCTGACTGGTGTCCTTATAGGAAGAGAAAATTTGGAAACAAAGAGACACAAGGGATGCCTGTGCATAAAGGAAAGACCATGTGACGACAACAGCATAAAGGCGGCCATCTGCAGATCAAGGACACAGACCCCAGAAGAAACCAGCTGTGTCCACATCTTAATCTTGGGGCTTCTAGCTTCCAGAACTGTGAGAAAATAAATTTCTGTTGTTTAAGCCACACAGTCTTTGGTATTTTATTATAGTAGTCCCAGCAAACTAATACAATGCTCAATTAAAACCAGAAAAGGGAGAAAAACAGGAGAAGAAAAAAATGGTCCACATATACAAATAAAGACAGATTGTCACAGTGGATAAAAAAAATAAGACAAGTGAACGTTGTCTACAAGAAATCCAGTTTAATTATCAAGATTCAGATACATTTAAAGTAAACGGATAAAGGAAACTATATCAGGCTAACAATCAAAAATAACCTAGAGTAGTTATATGAGTTTTAGATAAAGTAGACTTAAGAGTAAGAAAAATTTTCAGGGATAAAAAGGGGCATTACAAAATGATAAAGACATCAATTCTCCAACAAGAATAACAATCCTAAATGTGTATGCACCTAATAACAGAGTGTTAAAATATGTGAAACAAAACTAAAAAAAACTCAACAGAGAAATAAATCCATTATTATAGATGGAAACTTCAATGCCCTTCTTTAAGTGATAGACAGATCAAGTAGGAAGAATATCAATAAGGATATAGTTGACCTAAACCACACTATCAATCACCATGACTATTTATTCTACATTTCTTCCCAAAGTTTCGATTTCCTTCTTAAAATATACATTTTAATATTTCAGATGACTCACATACCCTAACTCCATTAATATATTACTTATTTGTACTTCCAGATTGTTGTTCGTTAAGCTCATGGGATGATTTATAATTTCTTTTGAAATCATTCTTCAAAAATCTCCCTGATATACTGTTCTAATTTCATTTTATTGCATTCTAAGTCCTGTATTTCTAATTTACTATTCTTCACAAATTTACAGGATACATCTGATTAACTTAAATTTGAAAAAAAAGGAAAACATTTTTAGGTAAAGCTGGCAAGTCTGAAAGTTTATTTTTCTTCATTCTTAAAAAAAAAAAAGTGAGACTGGCTCTACATTCTAGGTACAAATTATTCAACAGAACTTAAACATTGCTTCCTGCTCTTTCAGCACCTAGTGTTTATGATTTCTGATTCATATTAGTTTCCTTTTTTATCTCTATTAGTTTTTAGGATTTTCTTTTGATTTTTATAACATTAAGATTTTATTTGATTTTCTACAACTTTCATTACTTAGTATTTCATAAAGTTTTTCAAAGTGAAGGGCAAAGGCTTTAACCAAGCCAGAAGATTTTTTCTATTATTGGTTTGATTTGATCTTACTTCCATGATCTCAGTTCAGTCCTCTGTGAACTCCTATTACATACCTATTGGAATTTGCTCATCTTAGCCTTGCTTGTATTAAAGGTTGAAAGTTTGAAACATTTTGTTTTCCTCTACAGTAGTGCAGGCTCGTTTCCCCTCTAGATATCTTTCTTTGGAAAATTAACAGGACATGTCAACACATAGTCTTCCCTCTGAAAGGTGCTCTAAGGCAGTGAGGCAGGGTCAGCCAGCATAGCTGTCAAGGTAACTATCAGTTTCTGAGTGAAAATGAGTATTCCCTTTTCTTTTCTTCTCCTCCTCCTTCACTACCCCTGCCACCTCCCCTTCTATCTTCTTTTTCTTCTCCACATCTATTCTCTCAGTATTTTCTTTGCTTTCACTGATATTTTTCAAGAGGGCCATTAAACATGTGCTCCAGTGCCTACCTTGAATCAGAAGTCCTCACCATATAATTTTACACAGTGTATCTAAGGCCCTCATGAGAGAATCTGAAGGTATTTTATGTATGTACTTCACATTTTCATTGAGGAAGTTCTTTTGGGCCAGCCCCTTAGATTCTAAAAATGAATCAATGTGTTCTAGGATAATGTCTATGCACTTGACTGAATATGGTAATATAAAACCAGCAATTATACTGTACACAATATGGAAGTTCTCATAACCTTAGTACCATAACATGCCAACTATATCTTTTAGGGTAGTGGTTGTTTTTGCCTATTATGGTCACACATCTTGCTTTTGATGTTATTGACTGGGATTAATCTTTATGATCTCAATTTATACTACAAAAATTCATATTTTATATGACAATTCACAAAAAAAGATACGAAATAGTATTTTTACTATTAGTATTCTGCAGAAGGCAAATAAGAAAACAGCTCTACCAAACATGAGTCCAAAATTCATGTCTTACTAATACAGCACTCTTTTGCCCCTTCATACTTGAATTATTATAATGAAGCCAAAATATACTCAAGACCACTGGTGGAAATGGTTAATGGGTTAATCTCATAAAATATTATAGTTTCTATATTTTTAATGACTAAAGAAATATGACATTACTTCACAAAAATCTATGCAAAAGTCATCTATTTTTATTGAGTGAAATTTCAAGCTATTTAGAAAAGCATCCAAAAATTTGCTACAAAAGGAAGCTACTTTAACCTAAAGAAAAAAAACAAAAAAGTAAGATAGAATTGATCCTGAAACGATGTAGAGGTTAGGGGCACTGACTCCCACAGTCAAAAATCCACTCATAATTAAACAATCAGCCCTCCCTATCCATGCTTCCCACATCTGCGACTCAACAAACCTCGGATCGTGTAGTATATAGAATGTATTGATCAAAAGTAATCCACACATGCGTGGACCCTCTCACTTCAAACCAGTGTTGTTCAAGTGTCAACTGTCTTATTTGTGTCAAGTAAGACCTACTTACTTGAGGCAATTCCACCTAGCCCTTTTCTTATAAGGCAGTCTACCAGGAAGTAATTCACAGGTTAAATATTCCCTACAGCTATGTAGGATAAGGAATATTTATGATAGGTTGGAATCATCCAGCCAGCGTGCGTGTGTGCACCAGCAATGTGCCTAAAGCAAAAGAAGCATGGGGAAAGCAAGAAGCACAGAAGTTGTAGTAAGAGGAAAAAGTTAATACTTCAGTTTCTGGTTGGAAATCAAAACCTTAAAATTAGTAATATATATTACGTTTAACTGGATCCACAACTTAAACCTTTTTATAACACATACACTGGCTCTACAATGTAAGTGGTAATTTTAGGGATAAATATTAAGAGTGCCTTAACTTCTTAATTAAATAAGACCTAACTGGAATGACACTGGAATAGATTGATATTTTGAAAAAGAGAGAGAATCACATGCCATTAAAGCACACTATTTTAGCATTTGATATTTGGTGTTATTTACAAGTGCTAATATAGACAAAACTACTCAAAAAAGTATTTAGATGGAAGGAAAATCTTCTCTTTATGTTTTCACTGTGTGTGTGTGTGTGTGTGTGTGTGTGTGTGTGATGAATTGTAAAACCTATTCTCTTCTTTCACAGAATAGAGTTTTAAATTGTAATGCTTTCTTCCCTCTCATTATCCAACTGTGAAAGTATGTGTTGTTTGTCTTATCCATGTAATGTAGGATGGGGAAACTTTGTTTAATATATAGTGATTATATGGTGAAACATTCTGCCTCTATTTAAACAAAAGAGTAAAGTTGCCAAGTCATTTCCCAAAGACAACCAGAGTCATTAAATTAGAAACAGCTGGGGCAGACATATAATCATCATATGTCTCTACCAGAAAAGCAGGAGACAAATGAGGAGATTAGTTCGTAAAAGTGGTTGATCTAAAACAGAAAGTGGATTCCAGAAAGGATAGTTTACTTTTAAATATAAAAGGGACAGTTGTTAAAGAGAACAAGAAAACATGAACAGAGTGCATTTCAAGCTCCTTCTTAGGAAGATTTCCTAGGCAATAATGAAGTTGTTTCAACATTTCAACAAAGGAATTTTTATTACTTTTGTTCTAAAACAGAAGCTACAATAGAGGTTTTAAGCTTACAAAAATCCAAAAAAAAGTAAAAATACATTCTAAAATATATACTAAAATATACACTAAAAAAGTAACATGTTTAGTACATGTAAGACTTTATACTCATTTTGATTATTTGTTTTATATTAGGGAATTTATAAAATTTATATGATTTTGTTACTATTTTAGTTATAGTAAATATAAGGTTGTATTTCCTTATGTAACACTAGTGAACATAATGTGGTATATCCTTGGGTGTTAATTTTCCATGCTCCAATGAGTTATTGTTTAAACTAAATTATATCATCTGTTATATCACAACCTAACACTATTATCAAATACCTCATAACAGAAATTAGCCGGCAATTGATTTGTGTACAAAATAGTCTTTAAGGTGCACTTTAGGACCTCAGTCTTTAAAAGGAACATCACATTTCCATCATCTCTTTGAGATGATTCTAACTCTGAACAATTGCACACTTCTTCAAGTTAATCTATATTCTTTTCTTCCTCAAATATTTATTGGATGCTTAAGGTTGTGCTAGGTACTGTGTTCTGTCTGTATTTCTTATTTTCTTGAACTGTAACAGTGCATGAAAAGAGGCTGGCAATATCCAATAGGAAATATGAGAGCACTTGTGAATATGTTAAGGTACATTAATACAAGAGGATAATAGCAATAGCTAACCTGTTTTTTAAGTGCCTACTATGTCGCCAGCATGATTATAAGTACTTAACGTACTTAATATCTATTAACTGAATTCTTACAATAGCTATATTAGTTAACTGAAGCGTAGAGAGGTTACATAATTTGTCCACTTATCTAGAAATTGGCAGAACTGGGATTCAAAAGCAGTCAGTTTGTCTTCAGACCTTGAGATCATAGACTATGTTGTATTCTACTCATTCCTCAGAAATCAGTCAAATGCTTTGGCCTACTACTTTGAAGTTAACACCAATCCACTACAGTGAGCCTATAGCTGAACCCACACACAAAAGTAAGAACTGGCCAAAGCTTAAGTCACACCCTTGAAGATATAGTTCAGTATTAAAAAAAAAATCAAGGATATGATTTACTATACAGAGTCTTAGAAAAAAAAATGGAGGGGTGACTTCTATCAAGTATATAAGTTTGCTATATTCATTGTTTCTATCACATTTCTGATGTCAAAGAATAAAAAGAGAGCACAAGGAAGAAATGCAAAGCCAAGTTTATTAACTCATCTCTAGTGAAGCAATTCACTGAGTAGTCCATTTATAGGAAAAGGTAAGATTTTTTTCCTTAAGTCCCGGAAAGGGCCGTAGTAGTCAAGGTGGTAATTAAGGATTGGAAACTAGCATTTGGACAGGACAAAATAGGTGCACAGATCTGTGTCCAGTTAGCAAATCCTATGGTTAATTGATTGGGAAAACATCTCCAGATATACCCAGAAACAGTCTGGTATACTGAGTTAATTCATAGTTCAGTTCTATAACAGTTTCAATTGGTTAGATTCAGGTATAATGAAATAATATGCATTTTTATATCATTTAGGCAAGTACTATTGTAATAAAATCTCCTTGTATACTCTCATAGTGTTACAGAGAACTGACATAAGCTTAATTTGAGCTAAATGTCTTTCCTTGCTGGAACATTTTAAAGACAGATGTTCATTTATACAAACAAATCATTTCTACTTCTATGTTCTCCTGAGGACCAGGATTGCTGGTATTTCTTCAGATTGTATAATTGAGTATTTACCTCTAATCTTATTAATTCAATAGTCATTCAACCATTCTTTCATTCAATGCTTGAAAAACATGGTGTTAAGAACTAGTGGAACTTATTATGTATGATCTTGCTTTTTCCTTTTAATTTCATTGTTTTAGTCAACCCTTCTTCCATCTACTATTTAGAGATCAGGGTATTAAAACCCAGAAGGTAAAAGGCATGTGGCATACTACCCTGCCTCAAGGGAGTGTATCTTTTAGGAGAGGAGACAGAGAAAAATTATCATTCAGAGGCTACTGTTATAACATAGATGGGATGAGGATAAAATGGAATACAGAGTAAGAGTACTAAATGAGGCTTGGCTGAGAAGTCAGAAGAAGCTTCCTTGAAGAGGTGATAGCTTAGTATTCTCTTCCATGAGAAGTTATATGACGAGAGGGAGGAAAAGAGTATATAAAAAGACAAAACCCACTAAATAAGGGAAATTTAGTATGTGTCCTATTATTCTTGAAGTTCATGAGAGGTTGTTTTTAAACAAAAGAACTTTATCTAATAAATGCATATGGAATAATAGAATTAGAAGTTCATTTTGCAATCACTAATGGAATAACAGATCTGGCATTAATGGCTGCACAAATCGCTAGGTGAAAGACTGTAAGAGAACAATCGAGGTGACCATACTTAAACACATTGGTCAAAATGAACATCAGTAAGAAAGAGACAACCAGACAATTTTGTGCCTCCCAATATGTAGCAAAAAAGATAAAAAAAAAAAAAAAAAAGATTAAAGAAAGGACACAGCATCAGCTATGGGATATTCTTTTAAAAAAAAAAAAAAGGGAGGACTTCATCCAACCAAGCTCACAGTCTTTGTACTTTATTGCCATTTTATAAGAAATACAGGAACTCTGATGCCCAACCTAAACTTGACTCACAGCTCTACCACTTTTATGCATGTGCTTGAAAAAAATGAATTTTCTTTTTGTACTATTCTTTTTGTACTCCGGTGTTCTGACATGTAATATGGAATAATAATTAGCAACTCAAATGTACAGCATCTTCTAGGGTTGTCATGAAAAGGTCAATGAGATAATTCAAGTATGGGGCTTACTGAAACTGTTGTCCAAAAGTAAATCATATATTCAATAATTATCTATTATTGCTAACGCTTTTCTGTTATTAAAAGTCAACTAACCTTACAGAATTTAGAATCTAATTGGAGAAGGAGGAGTATACTGGCAATTTTAATAGAGCTGCAAAGCTCCTATGAGAACAATAAAAGAATAAAAAGTAAACATACAGTGTATTCTCATTATCCATTCATTCTCTGAATCCCCACAGCTATGAGGTTGAAGAGATAAACAAAATTTGCTATAGTGCAAAAATAATCACTAAGGAACTGACAGTTTATAAAATTATTCTCTAGTAAAATATTTCCCCTTCTCCCTTGTCGGCCACTTAACATTACTGAATATCCCTGCTCCTCTCCTCAAGTTCTTTATCAATAACTCTGTTCACTAAGGATAGTGTCCTGTAAACATTAGTCAATGAAATGCAAATATAATGCAAATTAATTAGAAAGTGAAAGCATGTATCTTGCAGGAACTGCATTTTCAGTATATCAGTAAAATTATGTTCGTGGACTATTCCAGGTACGCACAAGGCCACTGCCAAATGAATACTTTAAAAGCTTTAACAACAAATGAAGATGAAAATATTGATAAAAGTAATGTTAGTTTTTTTTTTAAATAATGTTTTAGAAATCAAGATTTAAGGTAGCCTTTTGGGGAAACTGATAAAAACATATTTTAATGAAAATGACATTATGATCCTTTTGTAAAACTCAAATTGTGATAATGTAATTTCATACTACTACAAAATATCAGAAAAAATGTATGCAAAAAGTACTGAGCACTTACATAAGACACTGTTTGCACCTGCCGTTCAGCTCACCTCCAGCTATTGCTGCAGTAAACAACTTTGCACAAACATACTAGATAGTACCTTGCTCAGTTTCACTATAGCAGATGCTTTCTACCCCAGGGTCTTTCTGAAGCTAGGCCTTTGGACACCTGAAAAACTATTCAATATTCATGCACACCTAAAGCTGGGAGTTCTAAAGAGTAAACACTCCATGGACTAGCATTTGACAGAAGAGAACAGGAACCAGTGGATAACTGCCCTCCTGTTCTGTCTCTCCAGCAGGCAATTCTGAGGCCCCCAGGCTGGTGGTGACCAGCTGGATATACTCACTGATGCCTTGGTTTTTCTTCCTTTCCCTTTTCATTCTTTTCACTTGAGATCATGTTGCCAAATTAGCTGAACATTAGAATGTGGTGATTTACAAGGAGGTACTCCTCCAATGAAATTCTCACATACACCAAAAATTGGTGCAGAAAAATGAAGAGAGTTTACAAAACTATGAATTTTGATTCATATCACAGATGATTTGAATAAGCCCACCTGACAAAATATAGTTTTGTTTTTGTGAGCAAATCATATTTAGGCATTTTACATAAGATATAGTGTTATACTAAATTTTGTCAGGAATGCTGATTGGTGAAATGCTTTGATAATACTGTCATGAGTCATGATAGTATACTGTCTTATTGATATGGGTTTATTATACACTTGGGTTTTTTTGGTGGGGTTTAGAAGGGCTTAATGAGAATAAAGGTGAATTACATGGTTAGGACCATGAGAAAGCCATGGAGTAATAATTATAATCACCAGTGCAACCAACCTTCATCAGTATGTTTGATTTCCATTTGTAATGCATGAGAACAAGTATTTTAATTAATCCTGAAGCAATACAATGGAAAAACCACCCTTGCAATTAGACAGTAGTTGTTCTGCAAGAAAATTATCATTACAAAAGGAGTTTTGAAATTGGACTACATAATTTTATTTTAATCTCTATAACTGCTTGAGCATAATTTTTAAAGTATAAATACTGCATTATTTTAAGATTCTAAGCTTATTATGAATTATTGAATATTTTGATAGCTCCAACTGGGGAAAAATATTATTGAGGTATAGAAAGAAGAGCAAAATAAGTAAAGGTTATGATCATGATATATTGCCTTTTTCTGAACAGTTTGTTTTTGTTCAATATCACAAAGGTGTCAAAGCTTTTATGGTAATCTACCTCTTCTTTTTAAGGTGATATTTAATACTAGTACTAATAGACCTATTGCTGAAATCCATTTTGTGGTTTTATATCTTTAAGCTTCATAGCTTGGGTCATAGCCAGGAACATATATATTGTCTGCAAAAATAATTTTTTTTTAAAATTCAGAGCTATTAATATTAAATAACTACCAGGCAATATCCATACCTAGGAAAAATGTGAAGTTAAACACTCAAATTTGTGTCACTTCTATATAATATTAAAAAACACTACTTACTTAAAAATACAGCTCAACTGTTATGTCTAGCATGTTTTAAACAAGTTCCAAATTTATTCTATATACTCAGCTTCACTAATAATACCTAAAATATTACTATCCAATGTTTTATATTTTATGAAGTTAAAGTCCCTGGTTTCTATTTATCATGAACTTTCAACAATCTCATAAAATAAAATATGAATCTGTTTTGAAAACTTGAAGGCTAAAGTCTCCTTATTGCCTAGAAAAATAAAAAATGAGTCTTATCCATCTCTATATCCAGAGACATGCTTTGAATATAACAAATGACTTGGAATTTTTCTACTGAATATCTGGAGAAAACTCTGAATTAAGAGAAATCAGACTGTGTAACAGGGCTAAGTAAGCACCAACACTATATACACAACAATAAGCATGCCTACAGCCTGCTATAAACATATTTTCCAAACCTAGTTGACACTGACTTTAAATTTGTTCTTCATGTGTGCGAGGTTGACAATGGAAAATTTCATAAAACACTATCACAGGCTTTTAGCTCCTTTCCATGTTCTGAATTTCTGTCCAAATCATTTGCTCAAGGGTGTTCATGATGACTCTGAGGCTTCTGGTGTGTCACTAAAGGGTGCCTTCATGGAGGGTAGCCCTCCTGTGGGTTGTCCTCTGTCTCTAGAGTGAACACTGCCTTATTTTATGTTGATTTTACTTAGGAATTTGAACTTTCTCAGTAAGGTTAATCTAATAAACTAATATACTCTAAAAATAATTGCAATCTTCTTCTCTACCCAGGAACAGATGTTTTAACAGGTGCTTTCTAGAGGCAATAGCTTAATCCAAGAAGTATTTCTGATGGTGCTAATATTTAGGATTCATGTTATAATAATGGGGGAATCTCCTGAAAAGGAATTGCCTCAGTAATATATCATGGCTATCTTTAAATATTAAAAGAATCTTCATTAGAAGAAAATAAATATACTTGTTTTAATTTGCTCTAAAGACATGTAATTATTGGCTATATTAAGGTGAAAAAGTATCAAGTTTTCTTTTAATTAGAGCTCTGAACAAATGGCATGATTGCCTTAACTGAAGTCTGTCTCTTTAATGTTACTTTGTTTCTCAAGATCTCATTCATGATCTTTTCTTATACTATGACTCCTCCAAGGAAGATGACTTGTCTAATCAAGTCATGAAACAAATCTATATTTTACTGCAGAATTTGTTTTGTTTTTCAGATGTATATATTGAATTTTCTATCATTTATATCTCATTGAATGTTCTGAAGACTTCTCAAACACAACATATCTTAAATTGAACTCTTCTCACTTTCATTTCTTTAAAAAAGCAGTGTTGATTCTAATAAATGACACTTTCACCTACTTCAATGTACAACCAAAATTCTAGAATAGTTTTTCAGCATAATAGAGATGTAAACAGGCCAGCATTTGAAGGTGGACTACCTGACTTTGAAGATTTACTGACTGGGTGACTTGGACAAGTTAATGAAGCACTCTGAGTCTTCTCCCCCACGTACAAAATTAGAATGATGGTGCTCTTACAGATATTTTAAGGATTAAAGGAGATAATCCACATAAAGCACTTAGCATATATTATCACCATTTAAACAATTTATCACATCCATTCTTTTAGTCATCTCTTTTATCTAATCAGTTACAATTTATGGAATTTTTAAAATGATGATTCTGTGCTTCACTGTATTTTCCTTTGCTATCTAGCCTCTGCCTAAATTTTTATGTGGACTTCTGGTCCTCCCACATATCTTTTATGACTCATCACACCAAATCACTTGTACTTAATTAAACGTGCTTTTTCATTTCTCTGTAGTTTGCACATACTAGTCTCTTTTTATGGCATTCTCTTTGCCTTATTTCATCTAACAACAACAACAACAACAAAACCAAACAAACAAAACCTACGACCTTCCAAAACCTGTTTTCTTGTCTCTAAGCTGGATGAGATCCCTTTTCTCTATGTTCTTATAACTTTGTGGGGAATATCTTATATTGTATTTATAGTTTCGTGGTGTTATTTACAATGTGTTATTATGTGTTATAATGTATTGTTATTTGGTAGTTCTCCAACTGTTAAGACCATAGGGCAAAAATTGGATGTTCTAAGTGTCCATCACAGTGCCGGGCATTTTGTAATAGTGCAATAAATATTTGTCAAAGGAATTTTGTATTTATTTTCTCTTACTTATTCAGCCCAGAATTACTGAGTTATAAAGAAAAATATTTCACTGCTGGACTGCTATCTGAGATCCATAAAACTGGTATTTTTCACTCTATTGTAACCTTTGATGTTTAGTTCACTGGTGATACTGTGATAAAGCTGTTAAAAAAAATTAACTATAAAGAACAATCTTTTTCTCACCTCATGTGGACATCACAGGCTTACTGCTGACCCCCCAAAAGATGTGCCAGATAGATGGATCATGTCTCAATATCTCTGTCACCATCTCTTAACAGTACACATCAGAAGCTGCAGATATCATCAGAGTTTTCACCTCTTTTTAGATTTTCACAGTTCAGACTGCTATGTGTAATATTTTTCATATATATATATATATATATATATATATATATATATTTTTTTTTTTTTTTGCCTAAAGTGTGATAAAATCTTTAGTGGCCCATAATTTGTTGAATTTTTCTTGTGAGTAGATATAGAAAATCATATGCAGAAAAATATACATTTATTCTCTCATTTCCAAATGAAGAAATTTAAAACTTTGCTCTGTAAATCTGTTCTATTGATATATCCAATAGAAAAATTTAGACTGTAAATCTGATATAAAATCTGAAGAACAATTAAAGTTTCAAACTCAAAAGATGTATTTACTCTCAGAATTTTCCTGAACAAAATTAGGATGATAATCTGCTCTATTAAAAAATAACAGCTAATATGGTATCTACATTTATTCAAAGACATAAAATTATTTGTAATTCATCCTATTAATTTAAATTTTAAAAAACCTTATTAAAAATGTTATCCTTTTTTAAAAATTTTATTGGAGTATAGTCGATTTACAATGTTGTGTTAGTTTCAGGTACACAGCAAAGTGATTCAGTTTTACATGTATATATATCCATTCTTTTTCCGATTCTTTTCCCAAATAGGTTATTAGAGAATATTGAGTAGAGTTCCCTGTGCCATACAGTAGGTCTCTGTTGGTTATATATTATATATAGTAGTGTGTGTGTGTTAATCCCACACTCCTAGTTTATCCCTCCCCCCATGTTTTCCCTTTGGTAACCAGAAGTTTGTTTTTGAAATCTGTGGGTCTGTTTCTGTCTTAAGTGTGGGAAAACATTCAGAAGTCTTTCTGAAACCTTGAAAATGTTATAATAAAAATGGCTAAAAGTAATTAAGGTATGTGGGCCAAGCAACTGGGTGCAGGATGTCTTGCTTGAGCAGTGGAGGAACTAAGGGTGCTTGGGGTGGAGGCTATGGGGGCATAGGCTACCGTGGAAACAGAATATTGACCCTCTCTGGGGGCGCAGCCCCTTCCTCACTTGCACACATCATATAACCCTTTTTGGCCCCGGAGGATGGCTGGTTAGCCAGAGATGGGTAAGATTCTTCAGGGGAGGAAAAACCTAAGACAGGCACAGTCACAGAGGGGCCAACAGGGGTGGGGCACAGACCCTTACTCCTTCTGAGAGAGGTCTCCTGCCCCCAAGGCTGCTTTGCCTCCCACGCCCAGCTCAGATCGGGACCCAGGAGGCAAGCAGAGACCTGGATAATAGCAGCTGCCCTCCTTCTGCTGTTCTTGCAAAAGACCACTGCCCCCAATCGTATGAGGCCTTTGTTTGGTTATTTCAAAGAAAAACCTTGACTGTGGGATGAAACTGGGAGTATGAGAACCTTATGCTATCTTACTTCTGGAATGCTGAGAGCTCAATAAAAACAACGTGGGATGAAGCAGCGGGACTTTTGATCCTAGAGGTCTTGAGTCCCCCGGTCCCATCTTTCTCTTAAATCTGTGTCTGTGTTTCTTTAAGCTTGCGGCACCCGTTATTTGCCCCAAGTTGCGGAGCTGGTCTTGGCACTTAAGCACATGAAAAGATGCTCAACATCACTAATTATTAGAGAAATGCAGATCAAAGTTACAATGAGGTACCACTTCACACCAGTCAGAATGGCCATCATCAGAAAGTCTACAAACAATAAATGCTGGAGAGGGTGTGGAGAAAAGGGAACCCTGCTACACTGTTGGTGGGAATGTAAATTGGTACAACCACTGTGGAGAACAGTATGAAGGTTTCTTAAAAAACTAAAAATAGAACTACCATATGGTCAAGCAATCCCACTCCTGGGCATATATCTGGGGAAAACCATGGTTCAAAAGGACATATGCACCCCAATGTTCATTGCAGAGGAGGACAAATATGATATCACTCATATGCAGAATCTGATTTTATAAAATGATATAAATTAAAATTTTATTCTTAAATCTGTATAACATTTCTTTATATATTTGGAATCAGTATGGTAAAGGCTTTGGTTATTTTCAAAATTATTTTTTATAATCTCAGATTTTTTCACTCTATTGGGAAAAATTATTATTTCTGCTTTTCCTTTTTCAAAAAATTCTACTTCATAGATTAGCAAATCTAACAGCTGAGAGATAGGCTACTTAGTTTTTAAGTGTCAAATTTATTTGACTTCTTTCATTTCTAAGGTGATATTGGGACTGTCTGAATATCTTTTTAACATTGAAAATGTTTCCAGTTCAAAGGATAGCAAGGTTCTATAACAATTAATAGAATCTTTTAAAATGAATGTTCTTCTACTTTGGTATAGAATATGAAAACTAGGCCATAAACAAAATAGACTGAAAATAATGTAAGGATAAAAGAAGTAATCTTTGAATTAAGATATAGTTTAATCTGTGTTAGGTATTTGTAAATTCATTTTAATTTTATAATCCCCAAATAGAATACATTAGTGATAAGCTGTTTTTCTTTTATATAATCACAGAAATTGATTCTAACCATAGTTTTCCTAAAAACATCATTGTGCTAAGATATGGGCCTTGAAAAGCTTAAAGTATAATCTCATTATCTAATTTTTAAAATATGTGTTCCTTTATATCTTTATTTACTATAAATAAAATTTTATATTTTTATTTACTCTAGATTTACTCTATTCAAATTAACCATTCCTGCCTTCAAAATAAAATGGTAGCTTAGCTCAGTTTATTCACCCATTCTACAAATAAGGACTGTGGTAACTACCATGTATTTGACACATTAGAAAAGTCCTAAGGATAGTAAACCAGATATGTTTCTGCTGTCACAGAGCTTAGAGTTTAATAAAAAGAAATGGATAATTATATTAAAACACACACACTAAAGTAAAACACTAATGTAAAAAACACCAAAGTATATAAAATTCCAATTCTTATAAGAATTGTAAAATCAGGTTTGATGCAGTACTGTGAAAGTTAAGGCATATGAGTTACCTCAGAGAAGGTAGTCTTCCTCCAGCAAAGTTAGGAGCTTAATTGATATCTAAATTATAATTAGGGAGAGCAACAAGTCATGGTGACAATTTCTATAAAGCAATATGCAAAAAGAAAAGAAAACTAGTATGAAGAATAACATCAAATAATTAGATGAATTATTCAGCAAATATTTTTTGGGTTAAATACAATTTAGAAAAAATAATGAGAAAGGTAAAAAAACTATAAAAGGTAAAAATAAAATTCAAGTATACAAAAGATATACAGATTCCTATTTTAAATTAGAATATTTTCAAAAGTATGGGTGCTGAATACTCACACAGAATATTTTTTAATTTTTAAATTCAGTTTAATGAGACTACATTGTTCTGTCATTTTCAAATATATCTTTTCCTTGAATACTAGTTACATGCCTTCCTTTTGATTGAGTATAGACGTAACATATTCTATCAGGTGACTATACTAATATTTAACTTTGTTCTCAAATGATTTCTTTTCCTAAGATCTCTAACTATAAAAAAGTATTAGTAATTGCCATGTCCTTCTCCACTTCTATCTTCCAGTATTCAAAATAGCATTTAATTATTTTCTTATCTACTAATGTTTGTCATAAATAAAATACATTTTGGCTAGAAGAGAATTAAGAGATTGGGGTTTCCTGCCAAGATTCATTGAGAAAGACAGAAAAAAGTTTTAACAGTTAATTCAATCATGCAAGCTAAGTAGCAGAGTTAGAAATTATATTTCTCTTAGTTCAGAAAGTAATTATGTTACTATGTGAAATGTAAGAATTTTAATTAATTACATAAAAACACTAATTAAATTTGCATATGTACTTCTGTTATTTCAATACCTATTTTTCTCATCAAATTGTTATAGAGTCTGCCCTCTCTATCTGCAGATACAGTGGGCCAACTGTACAAAGTTTTGCTTCACACTTGCTGTGAAAAAGTAGAATATGCAGAACCCTCTACAATTCTTTGAGAGTTCATAAGTTAACATATATCCATACTTGCCAAAGTGCTTAAATGGGAAAATAAGTTAGGTGTGGTTCACAACAAATACTTAGTACTAAAACATTGATGGTGTGTCCCTCCCCCTTAGATATACATCTAGACATAATTTTAATGAACTCCTATATTGTCAATATTATTCTATTGGCTTAGCCTTATTCTAACAATAAAATCCAATTATTAACAACTGCACTTTGAATTTATTTTTCCAAGTAACACTATCTTTACTTAGGTCAGGTACATAAAATGCTTCTAATGTAAATGATCTCCCTTAATACATAAGTTCTTTGTGTGTCCTCGCTCAGGCTGCCATAACAAAATATCATCGACTGGGTAGCTTAAACAACAGACATTTGTTTTCTCACAGCTCTGGAGTTTGCAAATCCTGAGAGATTAGGGTTGCAGCAAGGTAGGCTTTTCATGAGGAGCCTTTTCCTGGCTTGTTCTCACATGGTAGAGAAAAAGATAGCAACCTCTCTGGTGTTTCTTTATAGGGCACTAATCCCAGCATGAGGGTCCCCTAATGTACTCATCTAAATCCAAATCCCAAAGGCCCCCATCTCCATGACACTGGGATAAAGATTCAACATGGGAATTTTAGGGGGACACAATTCAGTGCATAGCACATGGTATTATTGCTTTATTCATTGTACAACTTTTTAAATTGAAGTATAATTGATATAAAATATTATATTGGTTTTAGGTGTAAATTCAATGATTTTTATCTAGTATCTATGTACTAAGCACTCTTCTATGCTTAATTTAAGCCAAGTCTTTTCTCTGAAACATCCCTATGTTCAAAGCACTCAGGATCTTTTTATAATTGACTAAATTGCAGCAAAGCACAGACAGAGTTAAGATAAATAGAAGATAAATAGAAACCTCAAATTTCTTCTTACATTAAAAAACAGAAAACATGACATGTACAGTTGTTCACACTTATTTAGTGTATAAGTGGTGCATTATACTAGAAATTTTAAAATCTATACATAGTTGCATTTATATAACTGACTAAAAAATGGTGATTAGAATATATTCAACTCAATGATGAAAATTTACTGAACTTGTATATGAATATGATCTTATGTAAGCTATGTTGGGATTGAAAATGTAATTATTCTCATTTGTACTGAAGTGTGCTTAAAATTGAAAAAAATGATTCTTTGAGTAAAACAAAATGTCCATAAATATGCTATACAGACTCTATAATTTCTTTTATTACAAATGTCATTTGCAAAAAATAAACTTACAAATTAGTGTTTAGAATTTAATTAGACATTCTTTTTGACTTCTTTGAAGTAAAACTGTTTATTTGATATTTGAATGCATTATTTCACTATAATTAAGGATAATTTAAAAAAAACTATGCAGGAAAGGCTGGGTTATGTTTTGTCTTGATTTTTTTTCTTGTAGTATAATAAGCATTAGGTTACTAGCACAGTAGTTACAAGCATAGGATATTTTGGAATTCAGACAATCTGGGTTTATATTCTGGCTCTAATATTTACAATATGACTTTTGGAATATTACTTAAGTCTCTTTTGCTCTTTTTAATCGTCTTTCAAGTGGAATTACAAAAAATAATACTTATTATGCCCTGCAGTTTTTTCCTATTGCTGCTGCAAGAAATTACTACTGCAAGAAATTACTACTAATATGGTGGCTGGAAACAAATTTATCTTAAAATTCTACAAGTCAGAAATCTGAAATGTGTCTTCACTAAAATCAAGCTGTCAGCAGGGCTGTATTCCCTTTGGAAGCTCTAGGAGAGAATCCCTTTCCCTTAACTTTTCCCAGTTTCCACTGGCTCCAGGTATTCTTTGGCCTGTGTTTTCCTTCCACCTTTTCTAGGAACGTCAGGTTGAGTCCTTACATCTCCTCACTCCAAATCTGCTTCCCTTCACATTCTTCTGATTGCCTCCATCTTACATGTTTAAAGAACACTTGTGATTACACTGGGTTCACCTGGGTAATCTAGGCTAATCTATTTATCATCTGATTAACAAGCTTAATTCTGTCTGCAACCTAATCCTCTCTGGCCATGTAACATTAAATGCAAGTTTCTGGATGATTAGGATGTGCACATCTTTATGGGGGTGGGAGGCATTATTTTGCATACCACATGTACATTCAACATGTCAGACACTATGCTACATTCTTTTATGAATTAAAACTCATTAAATTATTAAATAATCTGAAATAAAATTCATAAAATTAAAATTATGGACTTTATCTTCACAAGAACCTGTATACTTAGTGCTATTAACTCCACTTGACAGATCAGTCAACTGACCATAATAGTAATAAAAACTGCCTCAAAATAATCGCATTTACCATTTACAGATGCTGTCAGAATTAAATAAAATGACATGCAAAATTTTGAAGTGTTTAGCACCCCTTTAATTATAATTATTTTAAATATTTTAATTACTATACAATATTATCCTGATTTTTATCATTTTATTCCATGTTCCTTGAAACACTCTTCTTAAATGGCAATACTCTACAGAAGTAAATCATTGTGTCTTCTATTTAAATACAATGTATTAAACCACACATTTATGACTTCTCCCTCCTGAAACCACTCTAAAAGTAAAATGGATAAAAAGAGCATGAGCACATAAAGTACACAAGAATAAAGAAAATAGATAGAGCCTGACAGCAACATTTTTACAACCGGAAATCAAATAAGTCATAAGTGACTTGAAAAAGCAAAGAGAATTAAGACCATAAGCCAGCAATAGGGCAGTCTCACATGTGAGATGGATCACACCACAGAATCCTAAAAAGACTGAGAAATTGGAGGCATTGGATTCGTGACGAAGTATAGTTGTATTTCAATACACATTGGTACAAAAAAGTAATATTTTTAGTTTAAAAATACAAGACAAATTTAATCCTAGAACATTCCTTACCTATCCAGTTTACTCGCTGTAGATGTTGAACCAGAAAGAATTTGAACACTAGGTCATACGCATGTGGGAACCCAACCAGCCAGATCCTTTTCCTTAGTAGGGTTTTCATCCCACAGGGTCAGTGCTCTATGCCTATGTCCTTTTCTACAGATTTTCCCTTTGTCCAGAAGTCCCTAGGAGTTATATTACCACCACCACCAAAAAGAAGGAAGGCAAAGTATTACTGGTACACAGGTACAGAATCATTATATGGTGATATTTATGTTGCAGATTACTCCCATACCTCTTCTATGGATTAGGTCAAGGCTGTAATTTATCTAAGATAATAATTATTTCTCTTCTTTATTCAGCTTCCCTCACTCCATTTAGGTTTCTGCTGAAAAGACCCTCTTTCAATAAGTCCTAAGCATCTACATCTCTGTCTTAGGTTCTGCTCCTGTAGTACTTAACCCAAGATTATGGGTCACCCTACTAAATACCCAAGCATGGAATAAAATTTCATAAACTGAAAACTGAGACCCTATGCCCATCCTCCCACTAAGCTCTAAGAACACTTGTGGTTAGATTTCAACACATAATTTAGATTGAAAATTTTCTTCCTAGAAAAACATCAATCCAAGAGAAAAGACTTATAGACATTGAGAGTTAAGGCCATCTAAACAAAAGAGCAAAATCAGATCAGCTTAGAGTGAGTCCTACTATTAAAATATACTGCTCCTCCATACACAGATTCCAATAAAATTTTTATTTCTCCTCTTCTACTTGGTCACCATGAATCATCAGATTTTTTCAGAAAACTTCCTGCATTAAAATATGTTATAAATATATATGTATGTATAATATACATAAAATAAGAAATAAAATCCCAAAGAAATAAAGGTAATACAGGGAGAAACAGATCAACAAAAAATATACTAAGTATGGTAGAGCCACTTTAGAAGATATTTTGGCAGTTCCAATGAGCATTAAATTTTTTAGTCAAATAATTAAAAGTACTTTATAAGTCAGCTCATATAAATTATTTCACCTACTGAAGGAACTGTCTGCATTCTGCATTTCTGAAATGAATATACTTATCCAAGTCCATACTGCTAACAAAAATCCAAGTTATTTAAACACAGATCCTACAAAATGCAAATACAGTAAAACCTTGGTTTGTGAGCATAATTCATTCTGAAAACATGCTTGTAATCCAAAGCACTTGTATATCAAAGTGAATTTCTCCATAAGAAATAATGGAAACTCAGATAATCCATTCCACAACCCAAAAATATTCATATAAAAATGATTACAATACTGTAATATAGTACAAAATAATAAAGAAAATACAAAATACAAAGAAAAATAAACAAATTAACCTGCACTTACCTTTTAAAACCCTCGTGGCTGGTGTGAGAGAGACAAGAGAGAGGAGGGTTATTGTGTAGGATGACTTTCACTATCACTAACGGAATCACTGCTATCTACTGGCTCAATAAAATCTTTTTCTTTCTGTGCAACTTTAACAAGGAACCTATCCAATGACCTTGCTTTTGCCTCCTTTAGAGGATTTCACAGAAATGTGACATTGCATTATCATTAAACAGATTCATTGCTTGCACTGCTACAGCCTTATTCGGGTGGTGCTTTTCTACAAAATTTTGCACAGTTTCCCACATTTTACACATCTCCCTAATCTCATTTGAAGTGAGGGATTCCTCCGCCTTTTTCTCCTCCTCCTCTGCAGACAAGGTCTCCTCCATAACCTCTTGCTGTTGCTCGGGATGCAGATTCATCAGTTCACCAGTGGTCAGCTCCTGGCCATATTCCCCCACCAGCTCTTGAATGTCATCCTCATTCACGTCCAGTCCCATGGTCTTCCCCAAGGGCACTATTTCATCGACAATTGGCGGCTCCTGTTCATGAGCAAGCCCAAGTCATGTCCAAGAATGCAATCATGCCATAGTTTTCTCCAAGCAGGATTGAGGGTTCCCTTGGTGAACCCATCCCAGGCTTTATCGATGATCTTGAGCCAGTTTATGATGTGGAAATGATTTTTCCAAAACTCTCAGAGGGTAAGGTTTGTTCCTTCGGTCACCTCGAAGCATCGCTCAAATAGTGCTTTGGTGTAAAGCTTTTTAAAGTTCGAAATGATCTGCTGATCCATGGGCTAGAGGATTGGAGCGGTGTTGGGAGGAAGGAACTTGACCTTAATGAACTCGAATCCCTCCTGTAATTCATCCTCAAAGCCTGGAGGATGAGCAGGAGCATTATCCATAACCAGCAAGGCTTTGAGTGGCAGATTCTTTTCAAAAAGGTATTTCTTCACTGAAGGACCAAAGACCTCGTTGACCCACTCAACAAACAAGATACGAGTGACCCAAGCCTTGCTGTTGGACCTCCACACAACGTTTAACTGGCTTTTTTGCACCTTGCATTTCTTGAAGGCTCATGGATTCTCAGAACGATACATGAGCAGGGGCTTGACTTTGAAATTCCCGCTTACATTAGCACAAAACGAGAGGGTGAGACAGTTCTTTCATGGGCTTGTGACCGGGCATTGCATTATCTTCTGTAATGTAAGTCCTCTTTGGCATCTCTTTCCAAAAAAGTCCCATCTCATTGCAATTAAAAACTTGCTCCGGCAGGTAACAGTCAGAAACCATAAGCTTCTGGAACTCGGTAGCAAATGTCTCAGCTGCCTTAGCGTCTGAACTCGCAGCCTCTCCGTGCCTCACAACATTATGGATGCCACTTCTCCTCTTAAAGTTATCAAACCATATCCTACTTGCCTTGAAGCCTTCTTCATTTTCTGTTGACGTACCTGGCAGTTTACTTACGCAGTCGGTATACAAGGCCTTTGCCTTCTTGCACATAAAGTTCTTGGTCACAGTATCACCTGCCAGTTGCTTCTCATTTATCCAAACCAGAAGCAACTTTTCTACATCTTCCAGAACACGTGGCCGTTGCTTTGGTATTCTCGTGACTCCTTTTGCTTCATCCAGCCCCCTCATTTCTTCTTTCTTCTTTAATATCGTACAAATGGTCGACACAGACTTCTTATAAAATCTTGCAATTTCAGCCACTCGCATACCTCTTTCGTACTTCTCAATGATTTCCTTCTTAATTTCCACCGTAATCATCTCCTTCTTCTTACTGCCTTTCTTTTCAACCTTTTTCTGCATGGGGGCCATTGTACATGCTTGCACAGATGTTGAGTACAGTAGAGTATTAATAAACTCTTGTCATATACTGTATTTAATGTAACTGGCAATAAGGCAGCAGAGGAAGGGGCTTATATCTGCAGGCAGACTGACCTAGAATGAAGCAAAGCATTCCTAAGCTTACTCTTCTATGGAAAAGCAAAGGACTGTCCATAGGTGCTTTGAAGTGACAAAAAATACACTAGTGCCATTTGTGGGCACCTTCCAATGTTCTGAAAAATCACTGATTTCTGCCAAACACCATGGCCTGAGACAGAGCATCTGAGCATGGGAGATGATCACCCACAGTCCCGCAGAGAGAGAGAGAGAAGAACCACTGGCTTAGTTGTGATCACGTGACATTCGACGTCACGTACTACTTGTATTGCAAGACATCACTTGTATATCAAGTTAAAATTTATTAGAAATGTTTGCCCATCTTGCGGAACACTTGCAGAACAAGTCACTCGCAATCCAAGGTATCACTGTATATTTCTTATATTTGAAATACCAATTGTATTGAACACCATATCTGTTTTATGAAAATTTCAGTTTTTACCATGTGGAGATATAGTTGCAGTTTAAGGAAACAAATATTTCCTAGAAATTTGCACATTTTATCAAACAGCCAACACTACAACTCTCAAAGTAAAAAACAAAAAACAAACCTAGCAAAAGGAACGACTATTGATATGAGGCAAAAAGGGATTATCTAAACTCCAAAATCTAATTCATAACAGTTGACTCTTGAACAACACAGGTTTGAACTCTGTAGGCCCACTTACATGAGGACCTTTTTCAATACATGTACTATAGGACTACATGATCTGCTCAAATTCATGGATGCAGAACTGCAAATATGAAGGGCTGACTATAAAATTAAATGTGTTTTGGACTGTGTGGGGTTGGTCCCCTAAGCCCCCAGTTGTTCAAGGGTCAACTGTGGTTCCTTCTGCTACTTTTCTATAGAACCCTCCCTTTATGTCTCTATGCTATAAATAGCAGTACCACTTTTTCTTGAAAATTAATTTTCCTTTGTAGTATAATGTCTTACATTTAAAAAGTAGTATTTGTTAGTCTCACTAGAACTTTGCAAAATGGCTTTTCATTACATCAGCTTAGTTTGGTAGTCTTGGCCTAATTTCTGGAATTTAAATTAAGACCAGAAAATCAGAAGACCAGGCTTTATCTTCTTTAGAATGCTTTATTAATTCTGTTTACTAATATTTTGTGACCTTGCTTTATTTTGCAAGTTTTAATTCTGTTTGCAGTGTGTATTACCCTCCCGCAGAGTGTTTAACAGATTATCAATGAGAACCCCTTTTGTGTCACTGTAGTGGTTCACTGCTGCTCCCTTCCACAAGCTACTTAACACAGAGTCATATATTCTTATGATATGTAAGCTAAAGTTAGCACAGGTTTTTCATTTCCATGATATTACCAAATAAAGGAAAATAAGAAATCAATAGCAAAAAGTGACCTCTATAAAAAAATCAAGGAAACACAAGTAAGTGATAATACCTGCAAGAAAAATAACTTCCTATCGGTTAACTATACATAAGAAATCATCATCAGTGACATTTACTAAGCATTAGTATATGCTTAGAGGTACAAAAACCAAAGAAAATGATTTTTCTATTTTCTTGTTTGATTTTGGTTTCTAGAAAAGTTTCCTTCCCCTAGGATTTGCTGTTTGCAAAGTTAATCTTTTTGAGATATAGTATAAGACAAAAAAATCCTGAAATAACTAACCATATTGATTCATCTCTCAGAGTACTCTTTTCTTCATCTGCTCTCTCAAAAAAATATTTTTTAAGGATCAAATTGCATAATGTCTATAAAAGTGCTGTCTAAATTGTACTATTTGATACTTATATGCTGTTAATTCATTTAGTTGCTAAATAAATTAAGAAAGTTTAAAATTTTCAAAACAAAACCACTAAAGTGCAATAAAATTCTATCTCCCTAAATATATTAAAGTCTTTACTGTTGTTACTTACAGAGCAAGTTCTCTGGGATGAAGACCTGTTAGCCTTCTTGACCCTAACTTTTTCAATAAAGATTTGTTTTGTTTTTCCCTTCATTGGCACTCACTGAATACCACCCCACCATGCTGCCCCAAAAGAAATATGCTTCCTGTTCATTCTTTTCTGAGCATAAAAGGAAACTATAAAGGAATAAATAAATGAAAGCTGGTTCCCTTGTAACATATTGGAGCTGATCTGTATCTGAGTCACGCAAAGTGTTTTCTGATAAAAGGCTGATGTTAAAAAAAAGTGAAGAAAGTCCCTGAGACTGGTATAAATACAAGTCTGACTTTTACATTTTAATTTAGTACTTTGTATTATTCAGCCATGGTGGAAGTAACACCCACACCAACTCCAGCATGGCTTCAAGGCCCCTCAAATGAGGGACACACCAATGTGACACCCCTGAGAAAGCTTTGCCTTAGCAACTACACAAATTCAAATCTTGCTGTGAAGAGGAAGGGGACTGAGGGGGAGGGAAGAGAGAGAGAGAGAAAGAGAGACACTCTTTTTCTGCTTAAGACAGGTTCCATCCACAGAATGCAAGCCTATTGTCTGAGGATGAGCCTGTATCTATTGTGAATTCTAGGCTTAGCTTAGCCTGTACTTAAATTCCATCCCCTGCATGGCTATTGCCTTATTCTTCTAGAACCTTTTGTAAACTACTTCTTTGAACTCACTTTAATACTTTGAAGTCTGAGTCATTTTCCCTAGGCTATTCACGCAGCTCAAATGAATTAGGTCACCTCTTGAATGAGAATTTTTTAAAAAGTAAAAGATCTCAAATAATTGGATTTTAAAAATGAAAAATTTGAAGTGGTACCCCCTCACCTGGCCCATCTTTCTCTAACAACAACCTAAAATGAAAACAAAATATCCATATTGCTCTAGCTCGAAGTCTTTACTCATGCACTCAACTTGCCCTGTAAAATTGACAGGAATTCGTGAGTCACAGAAATGTAGGATTCACCCCTAAATGATATAGTAAAAACAATAATAGATTATAAGGTTGAAATTAGACTATCATGAAGTGATCCAGTTCTGCAATATAAAAGCTGCATCTGTGGTGCAAAGTAGAAAATCAGGTGAGTCCTCATAATTTATTAGAACCATTGGCTGCCACCATGCCTAAACTGTTCAACTTTTTTCTCTTTAAATTCAAGAACCAGTTAATTAGAGCTTTCAAACTTCGTTCAATTGTTAACACTATTTTGATTTAAACCTCAAGCATTTTCCTCTTTGGTTTGCTCTATGAGACAATTTTCTCTCAATAATAAACTTTGTGATCACTCTACCTTGTCCCCAGATGTCATGCACTCTGGGTCTTTTTGGCAAACCTTTTTCTCGTTTAGCTAGAGTTGGCCATATTGGTCAAAGATGAACGTTTTCTGAACTGCATCAGATATAGCAACTGCCCAAAATTTCTACTCAGAGACTCACAAGTCAAAAGTTTGTTCTGAATTTCCTCACTTTGATCCAAGTATTTTTCCCAAGATCAAACATCTGTATCTATATGCATATTAAATACAGAATATTTACAAATATATTCAGCTTTCTCTTGTCCATGTGAACAATCTTATTAGATTCCATATTAAGATGGTGATACAAGCTGATCTTTTCTAATTGATAAGGACTTGTTTTGGATTGTAAATATTTCAAAGTTATCAACTACCTTGTTTGACAACTGAAAACAAAATCACTTATGTTCTTTCTCAAACAAATTGTATACTTGTAAACCTTTCTCTATAGGTATCAATGGTGCTAGTGCCTCTTTTAAAAATTATTCCTTAGTGTTTATGTATTTGTGAATTTGGTTAATTGAGAAGATATACTTTCTTGCTGGGGGTTGATTACTCAATTCAAGAAATATAAATGTATAAATGAGGAAGAGTAGAGAGAGACTTGTTCATCTCACTGAATTTCTGTAAAATATTAGTGAAAAAATGATGTTTCTAAGGATTTTATTCATGTAAAAATAGAGAGTAAGTTCCCAAGTATATATTTCTGTGGACATGTGGAAAAAAAGTGGGAAAGTGCTGGGAATATTTACAATTTGCCCCATTTCATTAGTTTTCTATGAAAAAAAAAACCGTGTATCTTTCACTTCTTCTCTGTTTGCTGACATTTACATTTGGCTGAAAACACTGCCTTATGGCCATAGAGACACCACTCACCACTAGACACTATCTTAGAGTTTTTCTCTTTAACGTCTGCTGTTTTGAAAATTCTCATAGCAGCTAGAAAATTATGATCTCTTTCCAAGTCTAATGGACTTATTTTCCACCGTTGGATTTCTGTAACACTTTTGTTTGCTTGCTCGTGATTTTGTTAAAGAGGTGATCTGGTGACTTGGACAATGTATGAGTGATTGTTAGAAAAAGAAATCTAGCGTAATTCATGAATTCTATTCCAGGCTATGGATTCACCTGCTAATATCTTGAGAAACTGCAGGTCTCTTTATGGTGGGAAAAGAAAAAAAGAAAAATTTTGACCACATAGTGACATGAGTGTAGGATGATTTACTTTGGTTTTAAAAAGATAGTTTAAAATGTGTTTATATATTTTTTGGTCAAGGTAAGAATGGATTTGTGTCCTTTCTCAGAGATCAAAAATACTGCTGTAGAGATTCCACTGTTTAATGTCACCTTAGGAATACGGGTGTTCTCTCAATAGGGATACTTTTACTTGTCAAGAAGAAACAACAGAGTTTTGAAAAATGAAAGACATGCCAGTTCAAGTTAGGTTTTTATGGTAGGTCAAAGAATTAAAGCAAACCAGTAAAAGCAACACTTTTAAGGTTAATTCTACCTGGGGAGTTCCCTGGTGGCATAGTGGTTAAGAATCCACCTGCCAATGCAGGGGGCACAGGTTCAATCCCTGGTCTGGGAAGATCCCACATGCTGTGGAACAACTAAGCCTGTGTGCCACCACTACTGAAGCTCACATGCCTAGAACCCATGCTCCGCAGCAAGAGAAGCCACCGCAATGAGAAGCTCATGCACTGTGATGAAGAGTAGCCCCTTCTCTTTCTGACTTACTTCACTATGTATGACAGACTGTAGTTCTAGGGGAAACTGAGACGAAGCGAGAGAGTAGCACAGACATATATATACTACCAACTGTAAAATAGTCAGTGGGAAGTTGTTGTATAACAAAGGGAGCCCAACTGGAGGATGGAAGATGCCTTAGAGGACTGGGGTGGGGAGGGTGGGGGGGACTCGAGGGGGGTGGAGTCAAGGAAGGGAGGGAATACGGGGATATGTGTATAAAAACAGATGATTGAACCTGGTGTACCCCCCAAAAAATAAAAAAAAAATTAAAAAAAAAAAAAAGAGTAGCCCCTGCTTGCCACAACTAGAGAAGCCTGCACACAGCAACGAAGACCCAACACAGCCAAAAAATAAATAAATAGATAAATAATAAATTTAAAAAAAAAGATTACTTCTACTTGGAAGAATTGATGTCACCTCAGAGATGGCTATGGAGAAAGAAGCCCGTCTCCTTAATGAAGACAGATCTCAACTAGGAGCGTTAAGTGTCCTACAATGCCCTGGGCATATTTAAATAAAGTATTCATCAGATTTCAATCCTAAAGGAACTCAGTTCCAATCAAAGTACAGTGATGATACCACAAGGGACTTTTCATATTCCCAGTTTTATTTTCTCAGATACAACTTTCTAATGATATAAAACATAATTCATACATTTAAAACTATTTGCTACACCAAATGAGTGATTATATCTGTATTTGTTGATATAGCAATTACCTAAAACAATGCATCATAGGGAAAATAAGACATTTTGAGGATTTTGGACAAATTACTAACATATGTTCATATATTAAAATAATCTAGTAAGAAAATAAGTTCATATTTTCCCTCCAAATATTAGGGTAAGAGAAGGTTGTTGCTGTTTGCCTGCACTGGGTTCGTAGGTGGGGGAGTTACAATGTGCATGAGGAGAAAGCATACTTTTTAATGATTTACATAAATAAAATCCACCAATAATGATTTTAATGAAACTCATATCTAGCTGAATAACAGTAGCAATGAAGTGAACTCAGCCTTTCCTAAACTTTGTCAGTCTAATGAGGTGTTAATATTATGGTCAATGGGAGCACGGCCATATTAGATGCAGGCAACATTTTCTTTAGTTCTGCTTTTAAAATAGTAATATTCAGTGATACATTTACATATAAAGCCTTTCAATATCAAATTTTACTTTAATGAAATCAGCATTTTTCTGCATTCGTAGGATGCAATGTAATTGCCTTTGGGAAGAAGTTGAGAAGATAATTCCAATGTCAAACTTTAGTAACTAGCATTTATGACTTTAATGGAAATGAATGGTTCCTTTTTCCTCCTTGCATCAGGCTTTTAAAATTTTTACTTTTCACTCCAAATCCAACCTGAGATAATTTAGCTCCAAGTGATTTCAGAACTGTTGAAAACAAATATGATTTTCCTCCACTCAACTTTTGCTGTCTGTAACAATATATCAAAAAGAACCATTAAACACTAGAAACAATAGACAAAAGTCTTGTTCTGTAGGGTCGGTATAATCATCTAAATACCTATATTAGGCAGCACTAATAAGTCAAACTAAAAAGAATTTGCTTAGTTAAAATTTTCATACAAATGAAACATGAAGCTAATAAGCTAAAACCTTCAGATTTGGTAAACCATTCAAGCATTTCATTCTCAAATGCACAGCAAACACTAATTGCCAATTAACAAAATGCTTTTTAATGTGTAGATTCCAGGTCAATACAACCAAAATCAAGCTTATAATCTTTCTTCTCAACTCACTCCTTCTCCTATATTTCCATTTTGAATACACCATTTATTTCATTTAACCCACAATTACAGGCGACCCCTAAACCTCCCTCCCTTCTCCTATCACCTCTTATGGGGCATTGAATCCTATATGATTTTACTATGTTTTGCTATTTTACTATCTTTGAATATCAACCCCTTCCAACTACCAATTACCTAAGTCAGATTTTCATCATCTCCCACCCAAAGCACAGTAAGCTCCACTCTTATCCTTATCCACAGTCTTATAATCTATTATTTTATCTTCAATAAAGATTGAATCAAAATAGAAATATGACCTTGTTACTCCTGATTGGTTTTTAATGTCCTCAGTGGGACCACTGATTGAGGGCTTATTAGAATATCATAAAATACACTCCAAAATGTCTCTTTTGCCTAATTTGCCTTTGCTACATAAATATTCTCTGCATTTTAGTCAAAACCAAAACTTCAGTCCCCTTGGCTGTCTAATATATTTCTACTTTGGCACATGCTATTCTGCCTTCTGAAATACTCTTCTTTGCTCACCAATCTCCCAGTCTCGTCCTGCTCCCATTTGGAAAAAACCTACTCCTATTTTATGTTCCACGCAAAACATCTTTTCTTTGAAAATATACTTTATACATTCAAGCTGATGACTTGTAATTTGTGTCAATATTCTATTTAGAAAATACTGGCAAAATTGCACTCATCACATTTTATCTCAATGATTTACTTACATCACTGTCTTTATTCCTTGACTGTGTGCCCTTGAGAGCAAACAGCGTTCCATATTTATCTTTTTATCCTGAGCACTTCCTACAGTGTCTGACACATATTATGACTGAATAAATATTTGTTGAGTTTAATTGGCATGATGTGAATCAAAGACAATGTACTTCTGTGAAGATCTACCACTTTTACAAAACTTTGTTAGGCTGTGAATCATATCAGAAAACATACAAGCTTTGAGATGTCTGTTAATACAATTAGTACTGCTGACTAAAAAGAGGTTGTATAGGCTGTGAATAGAGTATTAAGAAAGAGGTTGGAGTCTTCTGGAATATAATGAATCAAAACTGATAAGGAGAATCAGGTATTATTTTTCATCTTTTTTGAAGACTCACATTTTTAGCCTTAGTCTTCACTTTTGTTAAAATTATAGCAATGTTTACCTTCTTCCTAAGAATTATGACGTGTTCACTGAGTCAACTTTTAAGAGTACTTTGAAGTGAAGAGTGGTAATAAATTATTACTTAAACAAAAGTGATGTTGCCTTTATGTGGAGTTTAGCCTGCTTCTGATGTTTAATTTCTTTTCATGTTCACTCCATGGACTGGGAGAAACTTATGAATCATCAGAACTCACAAGAGCTGATGGCACCTGGCCAGAAAGATGAGACATTCTAATGAAAAATAATTTACACTGAAATAAAATTGCAAAGGTGGGAGGAGTGGCACAGCTTGCTTCTGTGATGTTGCATATCTAATATAAATAGAAATCCCTTTAAAAGATATTTTGGAAAAGATTTTACTTCCTAACAAGCTAGACATTCTATTCTAATTGAAAATATAAGACATTCTGGCTGAAAAAGTCTTCCAAAAAACAGTCAAGTATTATTTTATTTTGGGAAATTCAATTTTCTTTTTCTTTTACATATCTATATAACATGTCTATATACCTATATAATATTTCATATATATATATATATGACTTTTAAATCATGTGAACATGTAGGTTTTATCTATGTGTGTCCTAGTCTGTATTTGTGTGGATGTACCTCAGCATAAGTAGGAGTTCTTACAATAAAGAAAAGAATTAAGCTTAATATTATGAGTATTTCAAAAGTGAAATCAGTTCAATATAATATAAATTATTACATAAAACTTGAGAGTTTTCACAAATAGGTTACACTGTCTTCTAAATTACTCACTGCACAGATAGAGTTTTTGTATACCTATTATATATTATATATATAGTCATATGTACAAATTAACATATACATAAATCATAAAGAAGACAGAGCTCAACATTTGAGACTTACAATCTATGGAATTAAATATAAATATAAATAATGAGCTAACAACAATAAGCATATTAGATAAATTTTTTTAAAATCATACCAGGTATTGGGAATATTTTAAAAAGTGCAACACAGACAGCAAAAGATACAAGCAAATGCAGAAGACGCCCTTAATACTAGAAGAGAGTAGTGGAGAGGAACAAGTAAAGAAGCAGATTCAGAGAAAACTTGATTAATAAATGAGACCAAGTCACTGGAGTCTGAAGCAACAGATAGCAACATCTGAAGGGATAGCAACTCTTTGGATTGCAGGAACTGCTATTGTGAAACACTTTAATTGTGTTTCCACCTAAAACAGCAGTTTACTGTAGAAAGCTTTCCTGAGAAGCTACTGAATAGTCTCCTGTGTTTCCTATGTTTCCAGTGGAAACTAAAAATATCTATTAGTGGGCAAGAAAGAGCACATCTACATCCTTTGGAAATTATAAAAATGCAATTTACATCACTGCCAAGATGAGTGATAAATCTAGAGTTTTTCTTAAGTGATGTTTTGCAATTGATCATAAGTCTTGAAGGTGACATTATGTCTTTATAAATAGTACCACATTTCTTAAAGATATGGGACAACTGATATGTGATATCATAGTTCCCTGACCAGAGATCGAATCCACACCCCATGTATTGGAAGCACAGAGTCTTGACCACTGGACCACTAGGGAAGTTCCATTAAGTTCATAATTTGATATGTTTTGTCAAATGTACATACTCGTGTACATTGTTATAATTAAGATACAGAATATTCACATTACATTATTTTTTTCTATTCTAGAATTGCATATAAGTAGAATTATACAATATAATAAATCTCTCTGTCTCTTCTCTCACTCAACAAAATGACTTTTGAGATACAACTATGTTGTTTTGTGCATTATTAGTTTCTGCCTTTTTATTGCTAAGTAGTATTCCATTTTATGAATATACTTTTATTGCATGTTATATCCCTTTATGAGTAGTCCATTTAGCTGGTCATCTGTTGATGGACATTAGTTACATTTCCAATTTGGGACTATTATGGACAAGTTATTAGCATTGGCAGCAAAATGTGTTTATAAATATAATCTCTCATTTGCCTGGACTAGGACTGAAATTGCTGGGTTGTTTAAATGCATAAGAGATTGCCAAACTGTTTTCCAAAATGGTTGTAACATTTTATGTTCTCACCAACAATACATAGGTGTCCCAATTCCTCCATTTGCTCTCGATTTAGGAGTGTCATTTGTTTTAATTTTACCATGTTTAGAAGACATCTTTAAACTTTTAAATTTGGATTAGTTTTTTTTATTGTTTTAATTTTAAGTAAAATTAAGCTATTTTTTCCCTCTTTAATGGTTATTTCTGTGTCCTGAATCAGAAATCCTTGTTTGTATAAGGTCATAAAGATTTTCCTTTGTGTTTTTTCTTTAAAAGTTTTCTAGTTTTATCTATTACATTTAGGTTTATGATCCATTTGAGATAATCAGTGTATGGTATTAGGCAGGATTGAAATTCATTTTTTCTCATATAGCCATCCAATTGTGGTAGCATCGTTTATTAAAAATACTGCAGTGGCAGATACAGAGAATGGACTGGAGAACTCGAGGTATGGGAGGGAGCGGGGGGTGAAGGGGAAACTGAGACGAAGAGAGAGAGTAGCACAGACATATATATACTACCAACTGTAAAATAGATAGTCAATGGGAAGTTATTGTATAACAAAGGGAGTCCAACTCGAGGATGGAAGATGCCTTAGCGGACTGGGGCGGGGAGGGTGGGGGAGACTCGGGGGGGGAGTCAAGGAAGGGAGGGAATATGGGGATATGTGTATAAAAACAGATGATTGAACTTGGTGTACCCCCCAAAAAATAAAAAAATAAAAAAATAAAATACTGCAGGTGACCTTTGAACAACATGGGTTTGAATTGTGTGGGTTCACTTATACAGATTTTTTTAATAAGTATATCGTACAGTACTACATGATCCACAGTTGGCTGAATTTACAGATGTGGAACCATGGATACAAAGGTCCAACTGTAAAGTTATATATTGATATTCCACTAGGTGAGAGTCAGTCCTCCTAACCCCAGAGGTTGTTCAAAGGTCAACTGTATTTTTCCCCTATTCAATTCTTTTAGAACTCTTATCAAAAATCATTTAATTATATATTAAATTAAAATTAAATTTTGGATTCTATTGTGTTTCACTGATATCCATGTCTATCCTAACATCAGTATCATGTTGTCTTTATTAATTTAACTTTGTAATAAGTTTTGAAACCAGGCAGAGTATGTGTTATTATTTTGTTCTTTTTCAAAATTATGTTTGCATTCAAAATCCTTTGTGTTTCAATATGAATTTTAGCATCAACTTCTCAATCTCCTAAGAAAAGCACTTCGTGAGATTTTTTTTTTGGAATTGTGTTGATGTGATAGATCAGTTTGGGTAGAACAATGGTCATATATTGCCACATGCTTTCTACATTTATTTATTGATTATATAAATTTCTCTTTATTCAATGAATATGGTGAATTACTTACATTATTTTTGGAATGTTAAATTGACTTTGAATTCCTGAGTAAGACTTACTTGGTCATAGTAATATTTTCTAATATTCTTTTTTAAATATTTTAAAAAGTAGGCTCATAATGAGTATTAGTCTATAGTTTTGTTTCCTTACAAGGTGTTTTTTTTTTTTTTTTTTAATATCAAGGTTACCTCACAAAATGACTTCAGGACTGTTTTCTCCTCCTGTTGTTTGAGTTTGTCTAGAATTTACAATATTTGTTCTTTAAATGTTTGACAAATTCACCAGTGCTTTTTTTTGGTGGTAATTTAAAATATTACAAATTGAACTTCATATATGTGGCAATCATACGTATATATACATGCACACATATATGAAAACAGGCACACATATATGGCATGTATATATGCATATATATGTGTATATGTATATGATATGTACTATAATATATAATTTTTATATTTCTATTTGTGTTGGTTTTTCTACAATGTGATTTTCTAGGAAGTGGTCCATTTTTTTGGTTTTTTAATGTATATTAAAATGTATTTTAAAACTGTAGCAATGGTACAGCACAGTACTGGCTAAAGAACCAGACAGCATTAATGTCTCATAACTAATAACTCTAAAACCAACCTTACTATGGGCATAAAAGCAACATGAAATTTTTTTAAAAAGCATTGCAAATCAGTGAGACTGGATTAGGAACAAATGATGTTGAGAAAATTGACAACTTGGGGAAGTATCATTTTAGATTTTAGATCTTTACCTATCTTTACCATTTTCTGAAGTAAATTTCAAGTAAATTATAGCATTAAATATAAGAAACCACACAGAAGGACATACATGATTTTTTTAGTTTTTGATTATACTTCACTTATTTTATATTTTATAAAAATAAAAATAATACATGTGAAAAATAACACAGGCACATAGTTTGTAAAAATGAAACAATGAAGAAAGGGAAGAAAAGTGAAAATCTTTCTTTCTACCATCTTATGCCCAAATTGCTTAACCTCTCTCCACAGGTGACAACAGTTAATAGTTTCCTATATAAAGGTCCAGCGGAAAACAATTTAAAAAACACATACATATCATTTTCAAATCTTTACACAAACCTTTCACACCGTTCTGCACTTTGCTTGTTCCACTAAACAGTGTATCTAGGAGATTTTTCTGTATTTTAATGGCTGCAGTTTTGGGACATATGATTACTTACTAGCTTCTGTTTGTTCACTTAGCATAATACCCTCGAGGTTTATCCATGCTGTTGTAAATAGCATGATTTCTTTCTTTTCACAGTTGACTGTATAGTTGTATGCATTGATGCAACGAAGATGAGGGTGGAGATCTCTTCAATATAGGGATTTCATTTCTTTAGGCTAAATATCCAGAAGTTGAATTGCTGGATCATATGGTAGTTCTATTTTTAATTTTTTTGAGGAATTTGAACACTGTTTTCAATAGTGGCTGTGCTAGTTTACATTCCCATGTCCATTTCTTCTAAGCAAAGTCAGTAGCAAGAAATTGTTCACAATATTCTCTGTATCTGCAGGATAAGATACTGCTAGTGTGACTTTATGCTCTTTTGTGCCATTAATTAAAATCAGACTGTCTCAAATGTAGTTTTGTAAGAGAATCAAGGCCTACAAAAATTATTTCAGTATTTCTCCCAAACATAATAGTAAAGTCAGATATAGAAGAGCAGTTACGTTAAAAAAGTACTTTAAAAATAGAGTTTAAATATTTCAAAAATTCTGGGTGAGAGGGACGAGCTAGAAATTTATCCATTTTAATGATATTTTTGAAAATCTATCATTTGGTTTAATAAGTTTTCTCTATTAATTCATATTTTGCTCTTACTTTTATTATTTCTTTTCTTTTACATACTTTGTGTTTGATTTACTCTTTTTATTTTGCCTTTCTAAGGTTAAAGCTTAGATCACTGATTTTAGATAATTCTTCTTTACAAATATAGGCATTTAGTTATATGTAATTAATTTTAAAATTTACATTCATGAAGCACTGCTTTAGGGGAATCCAACAAATTTTGATAAGTTGTTTATTCCATCAATTAAAATATTTTATAATTATCATTTTGATTTCTTCTTTGGCCCATGGGTTATACATAAGTATTATTTAAGTGATCATTATTTTAATATTTTAGGCTATTTAATTCTTTAGTGGTCTGAGAATATAAACTATCTGCCTTTAATTCTTTGAAACTTATTGGGATATTTTTATAGCCTATATATATGGTCTATACAGATTACTATTCCATGTGCACTTAAAGTCTGTCTATTTGAGATAGCTGTAATTTTCAACTATAATTATGGATATGTCTATGCCTCCTTTCAGTTCTATCAGTAATTTGTCTTAAAGGAGAGCAGAATATGCCACCCCAAAATATGCCACTTTGGCACATTGATTATTTTGAATTAAAGTTATTAGGAAACAACAAAGCAAAAAAAAGACACTCTGTTTCTCCATCGCCTATGTGAAACCCCCCTGTATCAGAAGGGAAGAATATATCCTTATAGCTAGTGATAGATAATTCAAGGCTGAAAAGCAAACCATTACTTTTTCACTAATTTACTAACCAAAGCCTAAATCCTTTTGTTTTGTCAGTTTCTCACAAATTTATTGTTTCCTTGTCTAAAAGGTATAAAACCTGCCTACTTTGCTTAGCTTGGAAAGTCACATCTTTATAGGCTCCCATTTATACAAAATTAAATTTGTTTTTCTCCTATTAATGTCTTAAGTCAATTAATTATTAGACCAGCCAAAGAACCTAGAAAGGAAGAGGAATATTTTCCATTCCTGCCATTTAGATGTTTTGAAACTCTTAAGAGGTACCTACATATTTAAGTATATTTCATCTTATTGATGAATTATCACTTTTATAATCATGAATGTCCGTCTTTAGAAATATGGCTTGTTGAAAAGAATACATGGTTTAATATTAATATAGCTCTTTTGGACTTAGGATTATTTTTAACATCTTATGCTTTTTTCATCTTTTTACTTTTTACCTAGCTATGTATGTATATTCAATGCATGTTTCCTCTACATAGCATGTTAATAGGTCATGCTTTTTATCCAATTTGACAATCTGCCTTTTATTTAGAGTATTTAGACCACTTAATTATCTCTAGGTTTGGATTAAAGTCTACCATCTTGCTATATGTTTTCTATTTGCACTACGTGATCTTTGTTCTTTGTTTTTTTTCTTTTTTCTTTTCCTAACATTATTTAGATTAACTGAGCAATTTTAGCATTCCACTTTTGAGCAACTTATTATCCATCGCTTTCCATGATAATTTTCTTCGAGAATCTGCAAGATGCATCTTTAACTTAACAAAATACATTTTAATATTGCTATACCATGTACACCTTAATTCTTGCCTCCTGTCCTGTGTTGCTACTTCTACCTATGTCACAGATCATGTAACACATTGTTTTAATTTTACTTTTAATAATCAATTACTATTTGAAAATAGTAAACATTATAAAAATGTCTTATATATCTTTCTCCATATATTTATCTTATTTAGTACTTTTTGTTCCTTGGTGTATATTCAATTTTCCACTTGCATGATTTTCTGTTCTCTTGAAGAACTGTTTATTAATTCTAACATTGCAAGTTGGCTGATGAACTTGAACAGCTTTTTAATTCTGAAATATTTTTACTTTACCTCATTTTTCAAAAGATTATTTAGCTGGATACAGAATTATATTTAACTATTGTTTTTTGGTTTGCATGTTTGTTCCTGCTCTTTTAAATACAATTTTGTTTTCTTCTGTCTTACATTGTTTCTGATGAAAAATCTATGGAATTTCCTATCTTTTAGCTCTAGGAACATAAACCTCTAGTTGCTTTAGGATTATTTCTAGCATTGGTTTCCACAATTCAAATAGGTTGTGCCTTGCTGATTGCCCAGTTTCTGCTTCAATGACCTTCTTGGGTTTTTCATTTACTAATTTTATTAACATTACAAAACTCTAAGCCATTATTTAAGCTGTGTTTGTTGCTCTTTTCTACATTCCCTTTTTTTTCTATCCTAGGTCTCCAATTACTCCATTTACTGCCTGATAGTTGCCCTCATGAGAGAGAGGATCTTTCATTTTCTCATATTTCAGTTTTTTCCTTTGAGCCTCAGTTTGTACACTTTCTATTGCTATATTTCCAAGCTCACATATCTTATCATATGCATGATTTAATTTTTATTTTATATATATGAAAGAACCCACCAGAGCCCACAAAACATACTTGTATAGGCTTTTATTTAAAGGCAAAGGATATGGTGTAGAAAAGAGATGACTGAAAAGCAACAGAGAACTAAGCAACATCTATATGAAAGTATTCCAGGGGTTGGGCTGGAGCAGGGTAGGCTGTCTTTAGCTTGAAATGTTATCTATGTCAATATCTAGGACAGAGATCTTGGCTTAGGGAGAACTCAAAGGAAAAAAACTTTCAGTAGGTACATCTAAGTCTCTTTGGCCACCTGACGGAGCCAGCCTTCTCTACTTGATTAGACTATATTAATCATGTTTTTTTATTTTCCATATCTTATGGTGCTTTGATATTTGGGGTGGGGGGTGGTCCATTAGCTGGTTGGGGAAAGATTGCCCCTCCCAAGCTAGCTGATTTCTGAGATACCAATTCCCCTGTGAACATTCCTTTCACATGCAAATCAACCAAACCCAAATTACACCCCAAGACACCTCCTTTATCTCTCACATACCAAGCCAGTATTTTACCTGCCCGAAATCACCTCAGGGCCTGCTACCAGACCACAAAAGAAGACCACAATAGCCTAGAGCCCAAACACATTATTCAGACTCACCTATTCTAAGCCATTTCCATCCCCTGCCTTATCTTTCCCATAGAAAACACAATAAAGATCTAGGTAATGCTTTCCTTGTTCCTTCTGCCTCATAATCAAACCTAGTGCTTCCCTGTGTGGACCTGCATTGCATGGCATGCTGCCTTCTCTTGAGAACAATAAGTAATAAATTATTTTTTTCAATGGCATTGACCTCTCTGTGTTGCCACTCAACTCCAGAAGTTAAAATTTCAGAGGTACAATTGGGACATAGATCATTTGCAAACCATCAGTAAAGAAACTGCCCTCTGGGGTTGCCAGGAGAGTCTGAGTCCTTAAGCAGCATATAAATTCCATTGTCCTTACCTTGGACAAGAATTAATAACCAGACATCTACACATGCCCAGAGTTAGAAATAGAGCTTTTCCTACTCAGATAAATCAATAGTATCTCTACAATTCAAACTCTAACTCTTGGTCAAGGTTTTGTCATTATAATTTGCTCATGATTATTCCTTTTCTGGTATCTTTTGTACAACTTATAGAACATAAAACACAAAAGGATAATGATGAAAATAAGATCATTTGTGTCAAATGAGATGCATATATTGTATTAAAGAAGTATTTCAGTTCACCCAAAATTTCAGTTTACCAGTACAAAGTTTATAATAATCTTGTAAAAGCTTGACAATTCTTTTAGTTTGATTTTTGAATGTTATGAAAGGTATCAATAGATTAATTCACTATAACAATTAATTGATTATTAACTAATCAATAGTTAATAGTTCTTCTACTGGCTAATAAGCTTCTATTAAGAGAACTTCATGTGTAGGTTTTAATTCAATTCTCCAAAATATTTGACCATCAATATCACTGTTGTCATTGATAGTATAAATTTAATTTTGATAAAAAACAGTGTTACCCCAAGTGACAATTAGAATATGAGTTAGACTGATAACATCACAAAATAAGTCAGAAGAGTTTGAGTGCCTTCTTTTTCCCTATTCAAGCCTTCCCTATTTGAGTCAACATCTTCACTTCAAGCTGTCTTTCAATTTCTCCTTTTAGTACCCCATCAGAAATAATCTTTGCAATTTCAAAGTTTATATTTTTTTCCCATTTGACCAGGTTGTCCATGAAATTACATGTCCCATTTTACCAGATATGATTCACAATAATATTAAATAACCAATGGGAATATTTTACCATAAGAGAAACCTATGATTAAACTGCCCCTGGAAGATATTTCCTTTTCTTTCTGGTAACACACAGATGTTAAATATGTTTACTTTAGAGAAAGTGCCCTAAAATATTTTAACTCACTTTTAAAGATCTATTTCCTTTGTTAGTCACTGAGAAACAAATGCTAAAATTTCAACTTTCCATATGAATCTTTTTTTCTATTGCTCAATATACTGTTTTACATAAGACAAAATCATGTTTTTACTGATTTTTCCCACTAAAATTTTAATTTTTAATTTTCTTTCTAGAATCTAAAATTTTTCATTTCATTTGCATTAAAGGTAAATTTCTTGAACTAATTTAATGGTTTCTAGAGAAATATAACTCAATATGCAACTGTGTTCATCACACAATTGGAGTATTTTACCTTCCATAATAATATTATTTAGGAACTCTTAGCTTGCTATCATGTATTTCCTCATTTTGTGATGGAGAAATAGAAATATGTTTTTTAATAGCTCAATCAATTCATTCTCTTATTCAATCAACATTATTAAGGGTATACTATGTAACAATTCTTCAGTAGACATGAATATTCAAAGATTAAAGATTTCGTCTCTATTCATTTAGCTCAGAGTAATCTGGATCCTTTCATATAAGTTATTATTACCCTGATTCATTTTTATTTTACTTCAAGAAAGATAATGATAAATGCCTGAAGAAAACTTATTTTTATCCTCAAGGATTAAATTAATGAAAAATTCTTATGAACTTGTTATACAGTATGGTAAGATTTCAAGACTAATACATACAATCTTATTTACAGCTATAATTTATAAGCTTTTTTTTTTTTTTTAACCAAAATGTATTTACCTGTGTAGTCTTTCTGCTTTTTTACAAGAGGTCTTTTACTGGATCTTTACTAATTAGTAAGAGTTTCATCCCCTGCTATTATTTGTGTAAAGGTTATAATATAAGGTTAGAATATCCAAATACTTTCAATATAAAAAATGGTAAACATCAGAAATGTATTTCTAAATATTCTTCACAGTACTTCCACATGGCATAAAATTTGTAAAAGCAATTATAATATTAAAATGGCTTTGACAACATAAATACAAGGTATTAGAAGTCATAAACTACAAGGACATACCCTATATTCCCACTGCTGTCACAAATAGATGCCTTGAATTAAAAACAGATTGAAATGAATTTATTCATCCATTTTGGCTAGCCAAGAGGATATTAATACTAGTTGTCCTTCTTTAAATAATCAAAGTTTCTTTAAATTCAGCTTACTAATGATTACCATATGGGTAATCATTTTTAATGTTCAAATGTAAATAATCTAATAAAAATTACCAAACCCAACTAATGAATGCAAAAGGCATTTTTGACAATTTGAATAAATTATATTTTAACAGGTTAAACTATTTTGTATACCAGTAATGCCTTTTTTTCTCTTCATGATAAGTAAAGAGTATCAGGTCTTTTTTTTTCAATTTCAACACTAGATTTTTTTAATTTCAGCTGTAATATTCAAAGAGCTCTGAAGTTATAAAAAAACTATCCTTATAACAATAAAAATTAAATTGAAATTCAACAACCTTTTTCAATTCCTCAAAGAACTATGATCACAGAACCAATAAACATTGTAAATTCTGAAAGGGAGAATCTAGAGAACCACAGGAGAGATCTGCTTTGAAGCAGAAGCCCTTAGAATCACAAACTGGGAAGAAGACTTAAAATGTAATTTTAACCACTTTATGGAGTCTGAGTGTGGACTAGTTTTGAGAGTAAGAAGCTCCTAGGAGACGCAGTCCCCCACACTTTTGTGGGTTTCACCTCCCACAGACTCATTGGTTTTACTTTCATGTGTTTGACTTCCAGTTACCTCACAAGCACTCGATGATAACGAGGAAAGAAAGATTTCTGTTTCCCCCATTCCTCATAGCTCTGGCTGGAAAAGGAGAAAGGTAATTATCATAAAATAAGCAGAACATTCTTGAAGGCAAAAGCTTTCCCACTTCTCCCACTCCAGACAGCTCAAAACTTCCTCTTTAAAAAAAAACAAAAAACAAAACACCTCTTAAAAATCAAAAATAAGACAAAAAAAAATTAAAATGGGGAGAAAAAAAAACTCAACAGATACCTCACCAAAATGGATATATGGTTAGAAAACATGCATATGACAAGATTAATTTTTCCCTAAAGATGCTCATTACACTTCCCTAACATTATTTTTCATGAGGGAAGCGTAAATTGAAATAGTGAGATACCACTATAAACCTAGAATAGCTAAGACAAAATTTAAAAATTATATTATCAATTGCTGGCTAAAGTGTGGAGGAAAAAGGACTCTCATTAGTTTCTGATGGAAATGCAAAAATAGTGTAGCCACCTTGTAAAACAATGTGGCAACTTCTTACAAAATTAAATATATTCTTACCCTACAATTTAGCAACTTTGGACATACAAATTGGCATGTGGATATCTATAGCGGCTCTATTTATAATCACCCAAAATTGAAGTTACCAAGATGCCCTTCAGTAGTTAAAACATAAATAAATAACATATCATTGTTTAGGATGTACATCTAAGTGATCAAATATTTTTAAAAGTCAGTGATTTTTAAAAATGAGTTATCAAGTCACAAAGAGACACGAATGAATCTTAAGTGCATATTGCTAACAGAAAAAAGTTGGAAAATGCTACATATTGCAGAATTTTCATTACATGAGATTCTGAAATAATCAGAAACCATTATCAGATAAGAAATTACAAAGGGTTTGAGGGAGAGGGATGCTTATATTGGTAAAGCAGATTTTTGTTTTGGTAGTGAATCTATTCTATAGGACACTATAATGGTTGACAGATTTCATTATGCATTTGTCAAAGCCCACATAACTCTACTGCACAAAAAGCAAACCTTTAGGTATACAAATTTTTTTTTAATCATTAAGGAGGTTGGGGAATCCCAGTATGCAATGCAGTATGTTACAAAATAATCTTACTATTACAAATATATGAAACAACCTAACTGAATGGGGTGGTGAAAAGATGCAGACCTAAGTCTAAGTCATTTAGAATGAGCTGAATCTGTAAGACTAAAGGCTACAAATAAATTAATTAAAAGAGTTGCTCAGCCCTGCTCTAAAAGGGAGTAGGGGTCCTTTAGAATGACTGATTGTGGGACTGAGGCAGGAAATATTGAAGATGAGCCTGGAGTATCTTGTAGTGACAGAAAGTAAGATAGTACTCGATAAACAAAAACAAAAAAGATTAAAACCCCTACGTTGATGTGGGTAGGTCAAAGGGACACAGAAGCCAAATGAACAATAAAATGAATAAAGTAGCATTGGATTATAACCCAATGTGTAAAATAAGTATACATAAGTCCATAGTGATGGGTCATAATTGAGTGAATGAGGTAGAAGAAACAAACCTCAAAAGCACAAGAAGAACTTCAAATAATTTGTGTGGATATTCTGTCCTCAAGGTGGAGGAACATGGTCATCCAATCCTTAAATTTTTACATTGTGACTTCCTTTCAAAGAGTACAATAATATGAAAGGTGAAAGGGTGTTGTGGGTAGGGGAGTAACTTTGCAGTGGAGAAATCTGAAAAACCTTATCTCAGCCAGGTGATCAAGTTTAACAACTTCAGTGACATATCATCTTGAGAGCATTTGCTCTTGATATGTGATAAAATGGGGCTTTAGCCTTGTGATCTTCCTTTTTAAAACACATAACCCCAACCTAATAAGAAAAACATCAGAGCAATTCCAATGGAGGCAGCATCTAGAAAATACCTAACTCCTCACAACTTCAGACACAATGTAAGTCTGAGGAAGGATCACAAGCAGAAAACCTAAGAAGACATAGGGACTAAATGTAATGTAGTATCCTGAACAAAATCTTGGAACAGAAAAAGGAAATTAGGTAAAACTAAAGAAGTCTGAATAAAACATGGACTTTGCTTAATATACCAATATTATTTTATTAGTTGTAAGAAGTGTACATTTCTTATACAACATTATAAGATACAACACTGCATATATTGATTGTTGATATATAAGGTACAATCTTATATACACATCAGTTGGGTGCTGGGTGTGGGTTATAGGATAACTCAATACTACATTCACAATTTCTTTGCAAATTAAAAACTGTTCTAAAATAAACCATTTATAAGTTCCTCTACTACATTATAGATTCGTTTTTGAGTAACAACATTACTTCATATGCAATAGCAAATTGCTTAGCTAACAATATATTTACATAATGTACACAGTCAACTATCCTTTATATTGCTGTGATACATTTCAACTCTTCTGGCCCTGAAAAAAGTGAGAGTAGAAAGCCATTTAAGTTGAATTCACTTACAATTTTAGTTGTAAAATGTGTTTGTTATAAAGTGTTACATTATATGTATTTATTATTATTGATTTATATCCATGCCAGAGCAAATAAGTAAACACTTTGCTGAAAACATACTTTTATTCAGCTCTCTGCTGTCATTGTTATTTAGAAAAGATAAACATAATTTTCTGCTTAAAAAGTATAGACTTTAAAAATCACATCAAAATAAAGTTAATGAAAATCAAGGTTTTCTTGCATCTATTCTGTACCACATTACCCTACAATTTAGTGGTTTACATAGCAATGAAAATGTTTCTCATAAATTCTGATGTGTGACTGAGTGTGGTCAACTGGAGGGTGGACTGGAATAGAACATAGAAGACAGACACAGTTGCGCTGACGAATGGAACTGGCTGTTATTTGCTGTACCCCTTGGCCTCTCATTTTCCATTAAGCTCACTGCCTTCCAACGTGGCCATCTCAGGGAAGTGTTAAAGATGGCAAATGTGGAGGTCCCAAGGGGTATCTAGAGACCTAGACTCCAGAAATCACACAGTATTAGCTCCATCACATTGAGTTGCTTGAAGAAAATCAGAGGCCTGCCACCTGGATGGATCAGCAATACCGTGATACAAAGTGCCATGCATACTGGGCTGGAAGGAATTTGTGGCTATTAAGCTATTTACCGCACACATACATCGGCATCAAGTATACCGATACAGCACGAGAGCAGGAGGATTTCTGTTGTGATGGGGCTGTTTCTCACAGCTGTCACCATTTTGATAATTGATATCATTGTTACCTTCATCATCAACTCTAATGTTTACCAAGATTTTCCTATGAGCAGAACATTCTTCTAAGCATGCCCTTATTAATTCATTTGAGCTTAACAAAAACTCTGTAACATACTGGCAATGTTATTGCATTGTAAACTGGTTGTAGCATACATGTTAGGAAAATGGTTTTACTGTAATTAAATGATTGATTGATTGCATTTTCAACCATATCTTTGAGGCATGACTGAGGGCAATTTAATCTCTCTGAGCTTTGGCATTTAAAACTGATAAAATTAAATGGTTGCAATAAAAATTAAAGTCACTTCCAGTTCTGAGTATTTATAAATGTGTTTCTATTTGTGGGAAGACATTCGGGAACCTTTTTGATGTGGGCCGAGCGATGGGATTCTTGAGCAGTGGAGGAGCTGAGGGTGTGGGGCGTGGAGACTAATATCACCCTGTTTGGTCCTGAGGGATGGCTGGTTAGCCAAAGACGGGTAAGATTCCTCAGAGGAGGAACAACCTAAGACAGGCACAGCCGCAGAGGGGCCAACAGGGGTGGTGCATAGAACCTTCCTTATATCACTGTGTTTGGCCCTGGAGGATGACTGGTTAGCCAGAGACGGGTAAGATTCCTCAAGGGAGGAACAACCTAAGACAGGCACAGTCACAGAGGGGCCAACACGGGTGGGGCACAGACCCCTAATATCTGAGCGAGGTCTCCTGCCCCCAGGGCTGTTTTGCTCTCCACCCCCAGCTCAAATCCACACCTGCTCAACTCGGACCCAGGAAGTAAACAAAGATAATTGCCTCAATCATGTGAGGCCTTTGACTGTTTATGAGTGTAACCTGAGAATGTTAGCCCACGAACTCAATAAAAGCAGCCTGGGATGAGTCAGTGGGGCTCTTGATCCGAGAGGTCTTGAGCCCCCCGGTCCCACTTTTCTCTTCAGTCTGTGTCTGTGTCTTCTTCAAGCTTGCGGCACCCGTCACTCACCTCGAGTCGCCGAGCTGGTCTCGGCAAGTGGCGCCCAACGTGGGGCTCGAAAGGCTTGAGTGACGAAGGTTCACGGAAAGTGAAATTGATAAAAGTAAAGAATTGGGAAGTGCCGTGAAGCCCCCAAGAGGAGAGTAAGAGGCCTCTGAGAAAATCCTGCCAGTAAGTAAATCTCTTGGGTAGTCTATGTTCGGGGTAAAATATGGGAAATAAAAGTTTAGATTAATATCGACCAGATGTATGCCTGTTACGGCAGCTCCTAAGGGCAGGTGGAGTAAAAAGCAAGTGAAGGTCTTGTAAAAAGCAAGTGAAGGTCGATTGCTAGAAATTCTGTAAATAGTTGAGAATACTGTACATGGTTTCCTTCTTTAGGCTAACACTGGGTTTATGTACTTAGGGATAAGGTTGGGAGCAAACTTAAAAAATTGCATTCTAAAGGGACTCCAGTATCAGGTTCTGTTTGGTCAAATGTGGTCTCTGATTAAGTCAGTATTAGAGCCTCTATTAGAGCCTCTATGGGCTCCTGAAGGCTCAAATGATAGCTTTGATGAAGAAGCCGGTCCATCAGAGGACCGATGGGCATGTGCGGTGCCAAACGAAACTGAAAAACAAAAAGGAATTAGAATTCATACTGAAGTGATTGATAATGATTATACTAGAGAAATTAAAGTGATGATATCAACTTCGGTTCCATGGAAAGCCCATCCAGGTGACAGAATAGCACAGTTGCTTATTCTGCCATATTATAAGATTGGCAATAGTACAAAAGTAAGGAGAACGAAAGGCTTTGGAAGCACAGGAGAGGCTGGAGTTTTCCTCTCTGAAAAAATTTTAGAAACACGCCCGACGTGCTCAGTAACTATAAGTGGGAAAGCTTTTAGAGGATTAATAGACACAGGTGCTGATGTTTCAATTATAAGCAATAATCATTGGCCTTCTCGCTGGCCTACTTGTCCTGCAGACATTACAGTGGTAGGTTTAGGTAGAGCTCATGGCTTGCAGCAAAGTGCTAAAATATTGCCTTGTATTGGCCCAGATGGGCAGCCAGCCCACTTACAACCCTATATAGCAGACCTTCCCATTAATTTATGGGGAAGGGATTTATTGCAACAATGGAAGGCTGAAATCCACATTCCAACGTTAGATACTTATAGTATGCAAAGTCAAGAAATGCTAATAAATCAAGGATATCAGCCAGGGTTAGGTTTTGGTAAATATCATCAAGGGAAACTATTTCCCGTTCCAGCTGAAGGTGATGCAAATAGAGAAGGTCTTGGATATCAATCTTTTCACTAGTGGCCACTGTTCATAAAAGCTTACTGCTTCCCCCAGCACCAATCCCATTGACCTGGAAAACCGATACACCTGTATGGGTTGAGCAGTGGCCTTTAACCATAGAAAAGTTAGAAGCTCTAACAGAATTAGTGACTGAGCAGTTAGAAAAAGGGCATATTGAAGAATCTTTTAGCCCATGGAACTCTCCAGTATTTCCAATAAAGAAAAAAACTGGTAAATGGCGTTTATTAACAGATCTCAGAGCAGTCAATGCAGTTATACAACCAATGGGGGCCTTACAACCAGGCCTCCCATCACCTAATATGATCCCTGCTAATTGGCCTTTAATAGTTATTGATCTGAAAGACTGCTTTTTCACCATTCCATTACATCCCAAGGATAAAGAAAAATTTGCTTTTTCTATGCCTGCACTAAATAATAAAGAACCTCGAAAAAGGTTTCAATGGAAGGTGTTACCTCAAGGCATGTTGAATAGCCCTACTATTTGCCAGAATTTTGTTGCTAAAGCCCTTGAACCAGTACGACTAGAATTTCCTAATTGTTATCTTATCCATTACATGGATGATATCTTGTGTGCTGCTCCTAATCAAGATTTACTTACTTCTGCGTATATTAGCATGCAGCTTTGCCTTGATAGAGCAGGACTTAAAATAGCTCCGGAAAAGGTACAAATGCATAGCCCATATCAATATTTGGGCACAATAGTTGATAGAACAACTATTAGACCACAAAAGGTGGAACTGAGGTCAGATCAAATCCAAACTCTTAATGATTTGCAAAAACTCCTAGGAGATATTAATTGGCTTCGCCCATGCATAGGGATCCCCACCTATGCATTGTCTAACCTATTTGCTTTGTTAAAAGGAGATTCAAAATTAAATAGTCCAAGAACTTTAACATCAGCTGCTTTAGAGGAACTAAAACTTGTAGAAAGTAAAATTCATTCTTCTCAATTACAGACAGTAACTGTTAATCAGCCATTGCAATTAATTATATTACCTTCTCCTCATTCACCTACGGGGATATTAATGCAAAATGAAGGAATTGTGGAATGGTTGTTTTTAGCAAATACTATGGTAAAATCCTTGTCACCTTATTTAGAATTATTAACTCAGTTGGTTCTGAAGGGAAGAACTCGAAGTAAGCATTTAATTGGAACTGACCCTTCACATATAATTATTAATTTAACTACTAAAGAAATTCAGGCTTGTTTCCAAAATTGTGTAAGTTGGCAAATTGCCTTTACTGATTATATTGGGAAAAATTGATAGAGAGGCATTTTCGAGCCTCGTCTAAGAATGTGACTCATTTTAATGATGCACAGCCGCTGATATGGTGGCAGGACCCATTGACTAATATCTGGTCATCAGGAAGGTTAATCACATGGGGAAGAGGGTTTGCTTGTGTGTCACCAGGACAAGGCCTGGAACCTGTGTGGATTCCATCTCGGAGAATTAAGCCACATCATGAGCGTTCCAAAGAAACGCCATCTTGAATGGGATGTAGAATCTCCAGAGATGAACTTTGTACATTTGTTTTCAGGTTTGAGCTTTGGAGACTAAGTTTACTAATTATGCCATCCCTGATAGACCTTTGTGTAAAATAAAACGGATATGGGCTGACAGACAAAATCAGATTCTTTGGGATGTTTGCTGTGGGATGGAGGGTGTAATACTACTTAATGGTTCCTATGGAACAGTATGAAACTGGTCCCCTAAGGGGTATGCAGTCTCTAATGGTTTACACCAAAAAAACTCCTCCTGCAATCCCTATAAAAGGTTGTGATGGCATATACCAATATTGCCATGCACTCGCCCTATCCCATCTTATGGCTTAGGATTGGATTAATACTTCCTTGGCCTCAATTAGAGAATGGCAGAGCTCAAACAGAAATATGGAAACTTCCCTTGAGTATAAGAACATTACAAATCTGGAATGGCCATGATGCCAGTGACACATCTGCTGGGATATGGAGCGGATGGTCTCACACTGGACATACAACAATTACAAACTAAAATAACTGGCATGCAATATGATTTTTGCAGTCTCTACACCAAATTTGCTACTTTACAAAGTATAGCTGATGGATTAAAAGCATTGCATCCATTGGATTGGATAAAAGGCATGAATAGCAGTCTCCTAAGCATTTTGATATTTTTTGTTGTCTTTTAATTATCCTATGTTTAAGTTCTCAGGTGCACAGGAAGAACGCTCCAAGGATTGACTGAAAAAGAAATAACTCGAATAGGCTTATCTTCTCCTACAGGCTTATCTTCTCCTACGAAAACAAAAAGGGGGAGATGTGGGAAGACATTCGGGAACCTTTTTGATGTGGGCCGAGCGATGGGATTCTTGAGCAGTGGAGGAGCTGAGGGTGTGGGGCGTGGAGACTAATATCACCCTGTTTGGTCCTGAGGGATGGCTGGTTAGCCAAAGACGGGTAAGATTCCTCAGAGGAGGAACAACCTAAGACAGGCACAGCCGCAGAGGGGCCAACAGGGGTGGTGCATAGAACCTTCCTTATATCACTGTGTTTGGCCCTGGAGGATGACTGGTTAGCCAGAGACGGGTAAGATTCCTCAAGGGAGGAACAACCTAAGACAGGCACAGTCACAGAGGGGCCAACACGGGTGGGGCACAGACCCCTAATATCTGAGCGAGGTCTCCTGCCCCCAGGGCTGTTTTGCTCTCCACCCCCAGCTCAAATCCACACCTGCTCAACTCGGACCCAGGAAGTAAACAAAGATAATTGCCTCAATCATGTGAGGCCTTTGACTGTTTATGAGTGTAACCTGAGAATGTTAGCCCACGAACTCAATAAAAGCAGCCTGGGATGAGTCAGTGGGGCTCTTGATCCGAGAGGTCTTGAGCCCCCCGGTCCCACTTTTCTCTTCAGTCTGTGTCTGTGTCTTCTTCAAGCTTGCGGCACCCGTCACTCACCTCGAGTCGCCGAGCTGGTCTCGGCATCTATTGATCAAGTATCATGGATCATATTCACAAATATACTTATAACAACTGATGTTCTTATTTTCATGGCCCTCCCTTTTTTATTCTCATTGTTGAAAAATATTTAAAATAATTTCATGAAATATTTCATGTGTTTGAGTTTCATATTGGGAGAAGCTGAGCTGCAAGCAGAGAGTTTTCATGCCTACCATTTTTATATTAAAGGATTTTAAAATCAGGGTCCTCCCTGATGGCACAATGGTTAAGAAACTGCCTACCAATTCAGGGGACACAGGTTCAAGCCCTGGTCTAGGAAGATCCCACATGCCACGAAACAACTAAGCCTGTGTGCCACAGCTACAGAGCCTGTGCTCTAGAGCCAATGAGCCACAACTACTGAGCCCACATGCCACAACTACTGAAGCCCATGTGCCTAGAGCCCTTACTCCACAAGAGGAGCCATTGCAATGAAAAGCCTGCGCACCACAACAAAGAGTAGGCCCAGCTCACTGCAACTAGAGAAAGCCCATGTGCATTAACAAAGACGCAAGCAGCCAAAAATAAATAAGTAAGTAAATAAATAAATAAATAAATACATTTATTAAAAAAGGAATTTTCAAATCAAATAACTTGTGGAAAATTGGAAAAGGTTAGCCCTGTTAGCAGAACTTTGATCAATTTCAACAGTGTTGTATTCTCCACCCTCTTTCTCCATTCAGTCTTGCAGGTTTTAACACATCAATGCTAATTTTTTATTAACATTTACATAATAAATGAATTGTTAATATTTTAATTGACAGCTATTTAAATCGACTATATTTTTGGAATCAATTTTGTTGTTTTATAAAATGCTCTCAATTAGATACTTTTCTAGATTCTCCAATATTCTTAGTTTTGCAGATATTCCAACAAGGTAAACATAATACTTCTCAATTAGAAGACTGTCCAAGGCTCAGACTTTATAGACTTTACCAGGACTCCATGACTAATCAATTACGTCTCTGACCTATTCAATTTAGGTCTGATTCAAAATGACCATTTTACATATAAGAAAGATGAAGTATTTTATATTAAGTTTTCAAATAAATGTTTGCAAATACATTTCAAGCCATCACTGTGCACATGTGTTTAAGCTGTAATTGTTACCTCTTAAATACATGTAGATAGCATCTTCTAATAATCTGGCAATACTTATTTATTCTAGACATTAGGTCTCCAAATCCATTAACAAAAATGAGACATAAAAAGCAAGTAAATATTGTTTGTTGTATCTTTCCAGTTTAAATGTTTCATGATCAGAAATTAGAGTAGAATTCATTATATAAAGACTAGAGTGAAATCTGATATGGGATACATCAGTTATATCTGCTTCTAGACTTGTTCAATACTAATTATGAGTATTTAATAACCATATTTAAACATTTTAAAATCTCCTAAAGGTAAAAATCCTACTGCTCTTATAGGCCAAATTATATAATTTATGTAATTTTTTGTGGGTGAAGTTACTCTATGACTAGCTTTTAAGAAAACTGTCCAGTGATGTTGAAGTACAGAAGAAGAGCTATGGGGTAGAGATAAAACATGATTTGCTATGAATTGTTCAAAGTGGAAGCTGAGAGCTGAGTACAATAGGGGAATTATGCTCTAGCTTTACTTTTATAAGTACTTTATTTGAATACTTTAATCCTTGTGCATGGCCTGCCTATTAAATGCCTTTACTAGAGATCAATAAAAAGTTAATTTAATTCCTTAATTGAGTTATACACAGTGATTTATGACCAAACATTGATATTTAACCTAATCTCCTGAAAATCAAGACAATCTTAGCTATCTTGTCATTGCCTCCTGGAATGTTTCATCATCCTGATCATCTAATCCTGATATCACTGATAACTATTTCCTTAGTCCACATCCTGTGTATGAATCTGACTGTACTCCTAGGAGCCAAGGGAATCATCTTTGATGGTTGGTAATCAAGTCATTCCATTGTTGGGGCTACAGAGACAGGCTCCACTGTTGGTGTGTGCCTGACTCAGGGCAACCAAGAAGGAAAACCTATGTGTCAGCCATCAGATCCTCCCTTATGTTGTGAACTCGATATTGTGATGATTTAAGCTGGGACTTCTGTGTAAAAAAATCCAAAACTTGGGAAAAGATTCTAGTGACCCATTTGAGTCCTGAAAAAACCCACACCTGAAGCTCTCTCCACCCCTATACTATTATATGAGGCAGTGAATTATTTTTTATGCATATGCTCATTTGGATGAGGACTCTTTTTCCTCGCAGCAGAGCAAGTCCCAACTAATAAGTACACAGAAAAAAAAAAAAAAAAAGGTGCTATAAAAGGACAAGTTTTCAATTGCCATGAAGACCAGGACTTGAGAAAACATCAAATTTAATTGTGAACAAACATTTTCAATCCATTAAAAGTTTTCAGGAATTTAGACTTAAAATTTGTTTATTCAAGATCTATAGATGTATATTTGTTGGTCTTTAAGTCACGTATATTGGATATTTCTGTAGAAAAGTGACTTTATAAAGTGAAAATTAATCTTATTTTTTATTCAAAGAAACCCCACTGATCAAATGAGACTACCACAAATAAAGAGAAAATAAATATCTGTTAAACATTTTTATAAGTGACTTGCGAAAATGAGTTAATTTTTCTGATTTATTGTTACCTAATGTTACTTCCATTCTTATTTGATGGACAAATAACAGGATACATTTGATTTTAAAAAGTAAATAAGGATTTCAGGTTTTCTACAGTATGCTTGATGGTTATATAGCAAGTGTTTCAGAGTTAATAATATAGTATGACCAATATTATAAAGATTTTTCCATTCTTATAATTTTTGGAGTGTTAATAGCAATAAAGAAAATATTTTGAAAATATCCATTGGTTAAAAATAACACTGGATTTAGAAGCATTGTAAAAATATCTATAAAAATATTTTTCTATGAATATTTTCTTTATATTTTATCCAATCTTCTCTATACATAAAATCCCTTGGAAGTAAAACTAACTAAAGAAAATGCTTATATAAATGTTATATTTAAATAAAACTATACACAGTGCTTAGATTCAAAAACACATTCACAACTAAAATTGGTAATGGGAATTAAAGTTATTTTAACTGCACTTTAGAGAAATAATTTTACCTCAATTTACTTATAAAAACAATTTTTTGTATAGTTTTTCAGTTGTCTCTTTTGGTCTGTCACTTATAAGACTATATAATTTTTACAAAACATTAAAAAAATTTAGAGATAATTTAAAACAAAAATTAGCTAAAAATTAACTAAAAATGAGTAAGGAAATAGAGAAATTCATAGTAGAAAGGCAATTTAATAAAAGTAAAAACTGAATTTCTAAAACATTAAAGTCTTCAGAATACATTTTTACTCAATACTATAGAAATATAATATTTAATTTGGTTAATAGTTCACTATTAAAGTATTGTGTTTATATTAAGATCAAGTCAAATTTGTCATTCTTAATTTCCCACAAATTTTCCTATGGAAATTGTTGACCTCCCCAAGGTTGTTTCGACACATTTGTTGAAAGGGTAAATTAGTGGTATCATGTTATAACAAAAATTTGACAACTGAATTAGTTTAAAAGCAACATAAAAAGATGACTATTGAAAGGTTAAGTTAGTAACTTTATGAGGAATAATAACCCAATAAAATATAGACATAGTCCTGATCATTTATTTACTATAAGGAGGGTCCAAACTCTGAGGACTGTACTTTTTCCTATTGTGTTGTTCCTTTGGAATAGGGTAAATAATGTCTTCCAAGTATGTATTTTAAAATAACCAGTATGGTGGCCTTTCTGTTCTCCTGATATGATAGGGTAATTCTTTAGATTGTGAATATATATGTGTGCATGTATATATGTATGTATGTATATATATATATTTGTATATATGTGTATTTTACATATATTTTAGAAAGAAAAATACAGTTATGAAGAAACTGTATATTTTCATTTTATATTTAATCAGCTTAGTGAGTCCAGAAAAGTATCCCCTAATGATTATCCCCATAAGTTTACAAGACTTTGGAAAAAGCATGTAACTATGAGCAAGCCAGGTTTTTGCATTCAACAATACCTTATATCATATTTTGGATATAAGGTGAAAAATCAATAAAATTCTCTTCTTGTTTTATTTTAGTCTGTTAAGGCCTAAAAAGATGTTTAAGGGTTGTGTGCAGGTGTGTGTGTGTGAGAGTGTGTGTAATTAATTTCATGCAATAAAAATTTGAATATTTCCCCATATAGATTCCCTGATATGAAAATTCAAACCTGTAAAATTCAATCCAGTTAATATAGTTTTATGTAATCAGATACTACTTCATTTTTTCTTTTCCTCATAATATTGTACTATAGTTTTCAATATTATATTTATATTAAGTGAGGATGTATTTAGGGTAGCATATTTAGGGACAGTTTGAATTTGAAGTTAATTTTAAGACAATTGATCGTCACAAGTTTGACTATTTTTCTACCTTCACTTAATAGCGTTGATTAAAGAAAAGGAAACCAAGAGGCATAAGCAATCTAAAAGCAACAAGATCAATAAAGACCAATGGGCTTGTTTCATTTAACAAAATGGGATTTCATGCACAATGGACCCATTAATTCATTTCCTATATAAAGGCTTTGGTCTACTACATTTTGAAACTGATGCTAGCATTATAATTTTTGTACATATGGATGAAATATATGCAAACATATTCTACCTACAAATCAGTTTTAAACACTAAATATTTTCTATATATCTTTTTATTATGTTACAAATGTACATTTTAAACATTTTCATAATTTGTCTTAATTCCTGTCAGCTTTCAATATCCCTGTAAAATTTCATATATTTAAAATCATTACAATTTAATAGTAGTATTAAATATATAATAAATCAAGAAGTTAACAGGCCAAGTAATACTAATATGCATGGATTATTAAAAACAAAAATGTTTTAGTACTACGAAGGAATCTGTATACTGATACCATGTAATACAATCAACCCATGACAGACAAAATAGTACAGCAATGATTCTTAAATGATTAAACAGCATTCCGCACCTCCTGCAGAACAGGTAGGGTAAAAATTTAAAACACTGCTTAGGAAAATATTATGACAGTCAACATATTTCTTAGTTATTCATCAACTACTCCAAGAAGTCCAAGGGATTTTTAACTATCCATGTATTCTTACAATACCAAAAGTATGATAAGTGGACAGAAATAACAGTCAGTTCAAGGAATTCAGACCCAGAGCACACAAGTTAAAAAAATTCACAATGTGGAAAGTAAAAACCTCCTATGATCCGATCCTTCTTTCCTCCACTTCCTCCCTCCCCTACCTTCTTCTTACTTATTATTTAAATTATGTACTGAATCTACTTCCAACTAAACGCTGCGAATAAAATAACAAACAAGAGGCATGACCCTCCTTATGGAGACCACATTCTATTGGTACATAGAAAAGTCAATGGATAAATATGCAATCTTTAGTATCTGCTATGTCCAAGCTATTATAATGTAGCAAACAAACTTACGTAGGCAGTTTAATTTAGATTTTTGATACTACAGAACACTTCTTCAGGGAAAACTAGACAAAAGATGAGAACTGAGTAACTTGGTAAATAGAGGAAATAGTATGAACAAAGGGCTAACTTCATGGGGTAATTCTCTTAATATGTGGTAGAGACTTCTAAATACACATTATAATGCTAACAAACTTCACTTAAAATGTTAGCTCGAACATTTCCCCATTTTATAAACTTGCCCCTTCCATTATACATTAGTAAATGTATAATGATAATAATTACAATGGTGATTCACATTGAGTTTTTAATATGTGCCCAGAATTGTTCTATGTATTGAATACCTAAATCTTTGACTTAAGTTTGAGTATCATCTCATTTTATAGATGTATTTTTATTAAGAAAATAGTTAACATTAATAAAAAAACATAACTGTGTGTAATGTTGGTACATTGCCTATGAATACTGTTTATTTTTTCTTTATAAATATCAAATCTGTGTAAAATATTTCACAAATTTATTCAGTGTTTTTCATTTTATCACTGAAATTACCAAAATTCAGTGAATTCTGAAAGTAGTTGCCTGAAGTACAAATGGAAAACTAGATTGAGAAAATTTCCAGAAAAAAGAAAAAGATATAAAATATAGAATTAGTATCAATATGTGAATGATAAGAGGGAAAAATTAAAATGGGAAGGCTGAGCTGTTTTATAAAAAGGGATATAGATTTCAAAAATCTAAGGACATATAAGTGACATTAGACTGAAATCATCCTTGGCTTGCCAAACAAATGAAACTAAGAACACCTCATGCCTCAAAACATCATAGTGTAATGCAAAAACATCAATAAAAGAAAATTATGAGCATTTTCAGAAATAATAGACCATTAAGAAATAAGAATCAGGTGACATTAAATTTCTCAATTGCAATCCTAGATAAAGCACAGTAAGTTGTTGTTTTTAAAGTATTAACCAATAAGAGCTTTCAAATTGGATACAAACACATCAGCATTTAACTGAATCAACAACAAAAAAGATCTCAGAAACACAACACCTTCAGGAAATGTGCCAAAGCCCCACTTGGGAAAAACAAAAACAACAACAACAAAAAAACAGAAAAACAAAAATCTGTTTTGAATAAAGAACTTGAATACAAAAAGAAACTAATCCAGAAAATTCTGTAAAAAATATATAAAGCAAAGGTGGTCAAATACATTTGTAAATCTCTTTTAAAAAACAAAGAATCTTGTTTTTTAAAGAAAGACTTACAAAAAATATCACATGAAAAGATGCTCAACATCACTAATTATTAGAGAAATGCAAATCAAAACTATAAGAATGGCCATCATAAAAGATCTACAAACAATAAATGCTAGAGAGGGTATGGAGAAAGGCAAACCCTCCTACTATGTTGGTGGGGATGTAAATTGGTACAGCCACTATGGAGAACAGTATGGAGAACAGTACAGCTCTATTAAAAAAAAAAATAGAGCTACCATATGATCCAGCAATCCCACTCCTGGGCATGTGTCCAGAGAAAACCATAATTCAAAAAGATACATGCACCCCAATATTCACTGTAACACTATTTACAATAGCCAGGACATGGAAGCAACCCAAATGTCCATCAACAAATGAATGGATAAAGAAGATGTGGTACATATATATAATGGAATATTACTCAACCATAAAAAATGAAATAATGCCATTTGCAGCAACATGGATGGACTAGAGATTGTCATACTGAATAAAGTAAGTTAGAGAAAGACAAATATATGATATTGCTTATGTGAAATCTAAAAAAAAATGGTACAAATGAACTTATTTACAAAACAGAAATAGAGTCACAGATGTAGAAAACAAACTTATGATTACCAAATGGGAAAGGGTGGGGGAAGGATTAAACTGGGAGATTGGGATTGACATATACTCACTACTATATATAAAATAGATAACTAATAAGAACCTACTGAATAGCACAGGAAACTCTATCCAATACTCTGTAATGACCTATGTGGGAAAAGAATCTAAAAAGGAGTGGATATATGTATCTGTATAACTGATTCACTTTCTTGTACTAACACAATATTGAAAATCAACTGTACTCCAATAAGAATTCAGTAAAATTTTTTAAAAAATGAACAAACAAAAAAACCCTAATAACAAAAATTTATGAAAGAGAAAAATACAATTAAAAAAAGAAAGTATAGCCATAATTCATAAAATTCTACACAATATGAACATGAGTTTGAGTTGATAGAATATATACAGTCTTGGTATTGCAAGGGAAGGCAGGGGTTTTGCAGTTATACAGAAATGTATGTACATGTATGTATATATTTACTACCATTAGCTGAGTGACCTTAAGAAAGCCAAATGGGGATTTAAAAGAAGCGATGAACCTTCTTATCTGATGCTCACTTCCAGCCCATACTTGCGTTGAGTGATGAAGCTAGTTGTTCTACTTTTTCAATACTACCAAAAATTCAGGATTTTTTGGTATAAAATCTCATTTTTACATCTGGATTACTAATTATTTGATTAATACCAAATAGGCCAAAAGAAACATAGTTGTGGGCTAGATCCAATAGCTTTAACATTCTACTTAGATTGCTTCTTAGCTCTAACCATTACATGGAATACAGAGAACTCAAAGGATATAGCCATAAGGCAATAATATTATTCCCTTTCCACACCTGCTCAAATGCATTTATGAGGCTAGTACTTCCTTCAAACTTGAATAAAGCCTGAGAACTGTGTCTTAACTATTCCTGTCATTCTCTGACAATAAAAGCATTACAGCCTTTTTAGTCGCTAGAAAAGTAGTCCTGCAAAATAATCAACACTATATATTTTATGTAAAGTTGAATATTTTTATCCTCTCATTTTGGCTTGCTTCACTAAACTGCTTCTAAAATCTCCATGTGATATAATATTTGCAAAATTTGCCACAATATTTTCCATCTTTGTCTCCATACCCCTCTTAGGCCATAGGCTTATCCTTGTGAACTGCTTTGGGCAATAGGACAGTATGCTATGCAAATAAAGAGTTAAAAGTAGTTGCCCACTGAGGCTTACCCTCTCTTGGCTGCTTCTGGGAACACTGTAACTATCTCCATGTGAATGTGTCAGGAATAGCCTGTGGGATAATGAAAGATACATGGCCAAGTCATCTTTGGTCTTGGCTGACCTCAAGCCAAATGCCAACCGTGTAAGACTGGCCATCCTAGATTATCCAGTCCTAGTCAAGCTGGCAATGAGCTCTAATGTTAACCAAGCCAGCTCACACAAGGAAAACTACCAACCTTACACTTCAGTTCATGAGAAATCAATGTTTATTATTTTAACCCACTAAGTTGTAAGGTGGTTATACACCAAAAGCCTACTGATACACTCCAAAATTAAGATTGTGGTCAAGTGCAAATATAAAAAGCACAAAAGTGGCAGATGTTGAAGGCTTATCCTTTTCCTCCTGCTTCCTTTAGTGGGCTCCCTGATAGATTCCTCCTGCTGCAACTCTCATGATAGTTAGACAGTATTTCTCCTTACAATGACTGTTTAATACTGCTACCCCTACTGCCATCTTGCTAATTTTTCTGCATCTGGAAGGTCATATCCACATTCATTCTGCTGATTTGTTTTGCCTTTGGCAAAGACTTCTTGGCAGGATCTTTTAAAAACCATCTTCAGCCATTCATCTAACCATAGATTCCAGTCTAGTCCCCCCAAATCATGCACATTTGAATAAGTTCATGGAAGTATGTAATTATTTCCCAAACATGACCAAAGCCAGGCAGCCTCAAGCCACTTCAGACTTCCTTGGAGACTTCTTTTTTTTAAATAATAATTGATAGCTTAAAACCAATTTAATGTGTCCCAAAATTACAGGGGATAAATATAACATCTCTAAGTAGTTTCTTCTTCTTAGATCAAGGTAAGAAGAAAAAAGTATATCATTCAAGACAAGGAAATGGAGTACAGTAGAAACTCTCAAAATAAATCCTGCCTCAGTGTTACCATTACCCTTTCTATTTTCAATCATGTTACACCCTTGATGTGAGGGTAGGAGTTGTCAAACCATATTTTGCATATGTTCTTTCCTCACCTTGCTTAGAAAACCTAGCACCTCAATTTATTACTATGTGGTCTCCAAACCTGACAAAGTGAGACCTATACTTTAAAATTCTGTTGAATCCCGAAAGCTTATCCACTAATTGGCAAAACTCTTATCTTTGGGCTTAAACATGCGTACATATCATCTACCTCAAATCCAAATACTATATTGAAACAAATAAGCAATGAGTATATAATTGTCAGAGTCCAGTGCATAGTTCATAATTATCATTTTAAGATTTCCCATATGTTTTGATGTAACCTTTTTGGAAAGTTTGACATAATTAAACTTTCAAAAACAACTACTATATTTACAAATTAATAAACATCAGTTTACATTTGAGATGATGAATTATAACCACAAATAAAATATACTTGTAAATATTTTTTGCAGTTACGTGCAATTGCCCTGAAAATGCAATTACCCTCTTGGAGATTATGTTATCAGGGAGAAAGTGCCTGATCATTAAGGCCAGGAAGGCCTATCTTGCATTGAGGTTCTGTCAGTCATTAACTGTGCTATTTTAGCTGAGTTACTTTAAGGGATTATCATAAAGATTAAAAATAACATATAGATTATGTTACACAATTTTCTTCTACCCTTGTCATCAAGAAGTAAAATATGCGATGTGAATGTCTGAGTGAATGATGTGAATGATGCAGCTTCCGAGTTCAAATTTAGAAACAGGCTTCTCTAAACTGTGCAAAAATCCCCACTGCAAGGAGTGCTCTGCTGTATAGTCCCTCTGGAATGGAAAACACACAGGACAGAGAGCCTATCCAAGCTCTTAAGAAAGGGCCCCGCAGGCAAGCTAACTTGTGCTTTGAAGAGAATGGGCTTTTGACTACCAATGTCTAGGGAAGCTGAACAAAGCTTAACTTGCCCCAAGAATTCCATATCAAAGCCATAATCTTAGCCTCATCATGATACAACAAACCTACAAGAGCTGCACTTGAGAATAAGCCATAAAGTGCCCTTCAGTATTAAACAATTCATTGACTTCTTTGTCATTACACCACAATTCTCCATATTATAGAAAGTACCAACCATAGAAGGCATTCAGCACAACACATTTCTTAAACCACTATTTGCCAGATTACTCCAAGAAACATTAGTATTCAAACTTAAAAACTTGCAAACATAGTTTATAACTATATTGATAAAATAATGACTATGAAAGTTAAGATTTTAAGTAAATTGTATTGGGAACAATATGAATACATGTTGTTTTGTTAGCTCTGATTCAAAGAGCAGGTATAAATGTAATCTCATCTAGCAGGTGGTTATAACTGTTAGTGTGGAAATAGCTTTCTGGCTAAATGGATAAGTTTATTATTGATAAATTTGTTTAACTCTTATTTACTTTAGCATGCCCAGATGCTCTAGCAATACATGACAAAATATATTTTAGATGGATAAATACCTGAAACCTAATGCAATAAGCTGCATACACAAGAAATAATTAAACCAGAACAAGTGCTATAGCAGATAAATCAATGCAGGTACAGCGCTTAATTTGTGAGACAAATGGTTGTGGTCAACAGAGTCAAAAAGTTCAGAACGCTACCATAGTAACAACAGGGAACAATTCCCCTGCCATATATCCACATAAGTAGCAGACCAGCCACAAGAAAGTGCTTTAAAGAATTTCTGCCTAGAATGAAACTGGGCAGTTGACTATTTAGATGCAACCTCATCTGAATTTTAACTTATAAAATTGTTAGTTGTACAAAGAATGAGAATGAATTCCTTAGACACACCAAGGTTCACTGCTACATTCTAATTTTGATAGCACTTTGCTAAGTTTCACTTTAGTCATCTCTCAGACACGAAGAATCTTGGACTGAAACAAATTATTGAATAATGATAATCTAATGACAAACAAATGAAAAATATGGAATATAAATATTTGAATTTTTAAAAAAATAATAACTAGAAATAAATGAGGAAAGCATCTGGATTATTTTTAGTAACACATGAAAAGCTTATATTTCAGATTTTTAGATCATTTTGCATCATTATGTACAATTTAAATGTTTATGGCAGATATTCAGTAATAAAAGCTTGATATTAAAATACATATTACTTTTTAAAAATCCATTTAATAAATTACTGTGCTTGTTAGAACTGTAGCTACAAAGATTTTAAAATATTTTTAAGCCTAAACTTGATTTTCTAACCACAATGCATAATCATTGTTTTTTTTTAGAACTGTGTTCATTGGTATTTTAGGTAATCAAGTATTTTATTCAGCAAAGAGTTAATAAAGGAACCTTCCCCTTTCATGTCTGTTTTAAGTTGTATTTTTTAGTATAAAATGCTGTATCATACTATAATCCGAAGGCACAATGATTAGCTTGCCACATAGAGTTTTAAAAAACCATAATTTTCATTTTAGGCTGAATAGTAGTAGCATGAATGGGAAACTCCTGGGGACACAGTCTTACGGAGCCTAACACTTTTATGGGTTTTATGTTGAGGAACTTCATCAGGTTTTCACAGTAAAGAGTTGTGAAAGATCACCTATGGCTCTGATGGGAGGGAGGAACAATAATCATTATGAAATAGAACCACAGCACATTTCACAAGAAAAGTCCTTCTCTCTAGGGGTAAAGGCTTTAGCAGAGCCTTATCCCACTTGGGTAAAAGGCGATCCTCCCATCCCATCACTTCCTGTATCACTTAAAGAGGTGAAGGGGGAGTAAAAAAGACTTGTAAAGGTGACATGACAGTCCTGTGAAATAATTAGATTTAATTATGATTATTGAACGCTTACCCTCCTCTCCACTATCAAACCAACTACACTATAGCATAGTAATAGTGGATCACAGCTGAAAGTACTTTATGAAGCATAATTTTGGAAAAAAGCACTTAAAAAAAACCCAAAGTCAATAGCGGAAACAAATGAAAATTACGCTATAGGAATTTGAAGCCTCTGGTATACATAACTACAGCAAACATTAAGCACAGGTCAAATTCCAGCCAGATTAACTTAAAATTTTACACTAAAGCCCAGTTCCTGTTATCCAATATATCTTGCCCAGATTTCAACAAAACACTACAAGACGTGCTAAAGGACAAGCAAAATCACAGTCTGAAGAGGCCAAGCAAGCATCAGAACAAGATTCATAACACAAATAGTGAATTTTCAGACATGAAATTTAATATAACCCTGACTAAGATGTTGAGGGGGCGAATGGAAAAAGTAGACAACATATAAGAACATATGGGCTGAAAGGAGAAAGATGGAAATTCTAAGAATTTAAAGGAAACATTAGGGGAAAAAATATCAAAAAACCAAGAATGCCTTTGATGGGCTCATCTGTTCCTTAGAAACTAATGAGGAAATAATCAGTGAGCTTGAATAGAGATAGAAACTTACCAAACTAAAATGAAATTCAAAGTGTTAAAAAGATGATAAGGAAGGTGGAGGAGGAGGAGGAAGAAGAAAAAGAAGCAGAATGGAACATCCATGAACTACAGAACATCCAGAACTACTATTTACAGGGCAAATTTTACATGTGTAATATATGTGTAATTGGAATATTAGGGGAGGAGACAGAAATGAGAAAAAATGTTTGAATAATGGCCTAGAAATTTCCACAATTAAGGAGAGAAAACAAATCAGAAATCCAGGAAGCTCAGAGAACATCAAGCAGGATAAATACCAAAAGGCACACCCAGGCATATCATATTCATACTGATGACTACCAGAACACCAAAGACAAAGAGGAATTTAAAAAAAAAAATGAAATACCTTAACTTTAGAAGAATAAGAACAAGAATTATATTGGACTTCTTATTAGAAATCATGCAAACAAGTAAAAATTCAAAATACTGAAGAAAAAACTTAATTTTTTCCCTATATTTACTTACACTCTTACCCTTGGCAAAAACAATTTTTTTCATTCTTTAAGAGAAAACAGACGTATGAATTAAAAACAGAAATACAAATATGTGAGTAAAACTAATTTTTCTCTATTGTTTTTCCCTTTCTAATCTGTCCTTTATTAAATTTCTGTCTGTCTTTTCTGCTAAGCAGAGGTATACTGGCAACCTACTCAAGGAAGAAGAATCTTAATACAGTCATTGGTATGTATTCTTTCAAAACTTCCTTGAAGAAGAGTCATCTCAAAAAGAAAAAAAAAACTGGCTTCTTTATGCTTTGGATAAAAGAGCTATCCTGGATGTTAGCATCCTGTCCTCCCTCCAAAGAACTGTTGATTTGAACTTTAGCAGTAAATGGCATTCTAATCTTGTTGCCATAGATATATTAAAGCTTCTGGCAGGTTACTGCTTTGTGTTAGGTTCTGTCACTGGGGAAAATGTTCTTGTCTGGGGAAGAAAATACCTGCCAGGAGCAGACTGGGGCTTAACATGGTGTCAGCATTGTGAAAAATCAACATTTACTCTGTGGTTCACTGCAAGACTAACGAAAATGAAAGGCAAGTCTAATAGAGTTATAGTCAAGAACAAAGTAATGAAGGCAAAAGCAGGGCTGGGTTCCTGAAATAAATTAATTCCCTTATGTATTATATCTGTTAGGGCTGCCATAACAAAATACCACAGACTGGGTGGTTTAAACAATAGCACTTTACTGTCTAACAGTCCTGGAGTCCAAGATCAAGGTGCCAGCAGAGTTTGTTCCTTCTTAGAGCTATCAAAGAATCTGTTCCAGGCCTCTCTCTTCGGCTTGTAGATGGCCATCTTTTCCTATTGTCTTCCCTGTATATTTTTCTCTGTGTTCAACTTTCCCCTCCATAAGGATTCTAGTTATATTGTATGAGGGCCCACCCTAACTCATTTTAGATTAATAACCTCTGTAAAAACACTATCTCCAAGTAAGGACACATTTGAGGTACTGGGGTTATGCATTCAACACATGAAATCGGTGGGAATATGACTCAATTCTCAGCACTCTGATACATTGATAGTTGTTTTACCCAGAGTTTCCTCAGGCTACAGTTTCTACTGGTCACTCTTATCAATATATTGTTATAGGTGATTTAAGTAATTTGCCAAGAAAATTACAGTTAATAATTTATTAAACATACGTGAAAAGAAAAATATTGTTCAAAACGGCAACCCTACTTTGGTTAATGGAACATCTGGAAGCACTTATAATTTTGAATTTAAAGGCAAAACTTGTGGGACAACCTGTTTCATCTTTTGCCCTAAATCTGCAGTTCAGTCCACTCTTAACTGGGATAATATTTTTGCTGTGGATTGGGCTGCAAGGCACATATACAGCTGCCAGGCTTGTTTTGAAACAATTACAAAAGGGAATGTAATTCCAACTGACCTCTGCGAATCACTAGAATCATTTTGTTTAATATTTTAATAAAGGACTCTCACTTTTGGGGGTATAACCAAAAAGAACTGGCTTTTTCACACCTTCCTGAAACAACTAACAAATCAGGTATGGAAAAATGGAAAATGTTTCTAGGACATTGAAGCAATGTAGAATATTTTTCCCTTAAGAAATGGATCACATGAAAAGATATTCAACATCATTACTCACTAGGGAAATAAAAATCAAAACCAGAAAAAAATATCACTCTACATCCACTAGGATAGTATAAATCAAAAAGACAGATAATAACAAGTGTTGATAAGAATATGGAAAAGTTAGAACCCTTAAGCATTGCTGATGGAAACAGATAATACTGCAGCCACTTTGGAAAACAGCTTGGTAGTTCCTTAAATGTTAAACATAGAGTTGTTATATTACCCAGAAATTCTGCTCCTAGTTATCTACCAAAAAATGAAAATGTATGTCCACATAAAAAACTTATACCAAATATTCATAGCAGTATTGTTTATAAACTCAAAATTAGAATACCCAAATTCATTCTACTGTTGAAACAAAGAAAATGTTGTATATCCCTAAAGTGAAATATTGAGTAATAAAAAAGAATGAATTATTCAAACATTTACAACATAAATGAGCCTTGAAAACATTATGCCAAATGAAGTAAGCTAGTAATAAGATGTCACCTATTTTATGAATCCGGTTAAACAAAATGTCCAAAATAGGTCAATCTAAGAACCAATGCAGTTTGGTTCTAGTAGTTTCCTAGGGATGAGGAGAATGGGGTTGGTAAACAACTTCTACATATGTAGTTTTTTTTTTTTGAGAGAGAGGAAAAAGTTCCAAAGTTAGGTTGTATTAATAATTCTTTTAATATAAAAACCATTCACATAACTCTGAATATACTTAATACCATTGAACTATGTTTTGAATTGATACAGTTTGTGATAATTATATCTCAATAAAGCTGTTATAAAAGAGTGGAAAATTAAACTTGAATATAGAAGGTAGTAGAAAAATAAATTAAATCAATAATTATATTCGGTTTGTTCAAGAATAGAAAATGATTTAGCATGTTAGGTAGAGATATCAAAATTATAGAAAAATAAATACCCAAAATGAAGCCTAGAAAAAAAAAATACATTATCTAAGATCAAAAATACAGATCAATAGCAGATTAGATTAGACATTACAGAATATTATCATACTTGAATATTTAGCAATAGAAATAAAATAAGAAAGAAAAATGCGGGAAAAAATAACAGCATCAGTGAACTCTGGGACAACATCAAACATCTAAAGATATGTGTTGAAGTCACTGAATTAAAGGGGTGATGAAAAATAAAGACCAAGATCCTTTCTGACCTACCTCCTAGAAGAATGGAAATAAAATCAAGAATAAACAAATGGGACCTCATGAAACTTAAAAGCTTTAGTACAGTGAAAGAAACCATAAACAAGACAAGAAGACAACCCTCAGAATGGGAGAAAATACTTGCCAATGAAGCAATGGACAAAAGATTACTCGCCAAAATATACAAGCAGCTCCTGCAGCTTAATTTCAAAAAAGCAAATAACCTAATCCACAAATGGGCAGAAGACCTAATTTGACATTTCTCCAAAGAAGACATGCAGATGGCTAACAAATACATGAAAAGATGTTCAACATCACTAATCATTAGAGAAATGTAAGTCAAAGCCACAATGAGGTATCAGCACACACCAGTCAGAATGGCCATCATCAAAAAATCTAGAAACAATAAATGCTGGAGAGGGTGTGGAGAAAACGGAACCCTCCTGCACTGTTGGTGGGAATGTAAGTTGGTACAGCCACTACGGAAAACAGTTTGGAGTTTCCTTAAAAACTAAAAATGGAACTACTATAGGACCCAGTAATCCCACTACTGGACATAAACCCAGAGAAAACCATAATCCAAAAAGAAACATGTACCACAATGTTCATTGCAGCACTATTTACAATAGCCAGGGCATGGAAGCAACCTAAATGCCCATCAACAGATGAATGGATAAAGAAGATGTGGCACATATATACAATGGAATATTACTTAGCCATAAAAAGGTATGAAATTGAGTTATTTGTAGTGAGGTGGATGGACCTAGAGTCTGTCATATGAGTGAAATAAGCCAGAAAGAGAAAAACAAATACCGTATGCTAACACATATATATGGAATCCAAAAAAATGGTACTGATGAAGCCAGTGACAGGGCAAGAAAAAAGATTCAGACGTAGAGAACGGACTTGAGGATATGAGGTGGGGGGATGAAGGGGAAGTAGAAGGGGTGGGGGGTGAAGGGGAAGTGAGAGAGCAGCATTGATATATATACACTACCAAATGTAAAACAGATAACTAGTGGGAAGCTGCTGGCATAAAACAGGGAGATCAACTCGATGATGGGTGATGACTTAGAGGGGTGGGATAGAGAGGGTGGTAGGGAGTCATGGGAGGAAGGGGATATGGGGATATATGTATAAATATAGCTGATTCACTTTTATGTACAGCAAAAACTGGCACAACAGTGTAAAGCAAGTATATTCCAATAAAGAGCTTAAAAATAGTTTACAATAAATAAAACATAAAGAAAAAAAAATAAAGACCAAAATTTTTCTAAATTTTCTGGAAAAATATGTATATATACACACAAATATAAGTTACCCTTAGGCATAAGAAACATGAAGAAATTATGCCTAGGCATATCACAAATAAATTGCTTAAAACCAATTATAAAGATAATTTATAACACAATTTATAATCTAATATACCTATTACAACAGCTAAAATAAAACAGAGGCAACATTAAATGCTGACAAGGATGTAGATAAAAATGGATCTCTCACTTCCTAGGTGGTGCAGTGGTTAAGAGTCCGCCTGCCAATGCAGGGGACACAGGTTCGATCCCTGCTCCAGGAAGATCCCACATGCCGCAGAGCAACTAAGCCCACACACCACAACTATTTAGCCTGCACTTTAGAGCCTGTGAGCCACAACTATTGAGCCCATGGGCCACAACTACAGAAGCCCATGCACCTAGAGCCCATGCTCTGTAACAAGAGAAGCCACTGCAATAAGGAGCCTGTGCACCACAATGAAGAGTAGCCCCCTCTCACCACAACTAGACAAAGCCTGTATGCAGCAATGAAGACCCAACACAGCCAATAAATAAATAAATAAAATTCAAAAATGGATCTGTCATGGTACAGCTACTCTGGAAGACAGTTTAGCAGCGTCTTTAAAAATTAAATGTACATTTACCATATAACTCAGCAATTGCATTCTTGGACATTTATTCCAGAGAAATGAAAACTTGTGTCAACACAAAGCTCTCTACACAATTGTTCATAGCAGCTTTATACGTAATAGCCAAAAACTGGAAACAACCATGTCCCTCAGTAAGGGCATGGTTAAACCAACTGTTGTACATCCATACTGTAGATACTACTTAGCAATATACAGAATCAAATTATTGATACACACAAACTTAGATGGATCTCAAAGGCATTATGATAAGTGAAAAAAAAGACAATCTCAAAAAGGTCACATACAGTATGATTCCACTTATATAATATTCTTAAAATGACAAAACTATACAAATGGAGAGCAGATTTGTGGTTGACAAAGGTGAACAATGGTGGGAGTGGGGGATGGGTGTGACCATAAAGGAGTATGGAGAGAAATCTTTGTGGTGAAATAGTTCTGTACCTGGATTGTGGTAGTGGTTACGTGAATCTACACATATGATAAAATGACATAGAACTATACATACAGATTAGACCAATGTCAGATTCTTTTTGATATTGTACTATATGTCTTTCACCCAGTTTCCCCCAATAGTTACACAAGACCTCTCTGTACTATCTTTGCAATTTCCTGTGAACATATAATTATTTCAAAAATAAAAAAACAAACAAACAATAAACAAAACCATTTTCATTTCAGTGGGAACTTTCCCCAGGTAGATGCTGACCCTTCTGCCGGGGAGGAAGGGTCATATGGAGGCCGATCTGAGGCCAGCCCACAGTGAGGCTAAGTCCAGCCCAGCTCATCCTGGATCAGTTGACCCACAGAAGCATAAGGGAGAATAAATGGTTGTTGTTTAAAGCCACTGAGCTTTGGAGTGGTTTGTTTTGCAGCACTAGTGTGATCATAGCTAACTAATATATTCCCACTTGCCTCACCTCCTCTCTACAGCCCTAAAAAGGATGGATGTCTGTCACTGTTGACAGTGGAAGAAACAGCTAGATGTTGTCCTAAAACATCTGTTCTACCCTTCTGTTACCCCAGAATAATGATATTTTTGATTTTTACCTGGCCATATGGCTATCTGAATTAAGACTAACCCCTCTTGTAATTAGGTGTGGCCATGCAACTAAATTCTGACTAATGGGATGTAAGAGAAAGTGCCACAAGACATTTCTGGGAATGTTCTCTAAGAAATAATGACTTTCTTGCTTCTTCACCTTTCTCATAGATTGTAATGCAAAAGTAATGACTGAAGCTCAAGCAACCCTGCTGGATGTGGGGTGGAAGCTACATTTGAGAATGCAAGGCAACAAAATAGAGAAATTAGGTTTCCTCTTGATCGTGACGATGCCATACCAGTCCAGGGCTGCTTATTTCTGAATTTCCTTTACCTCAGAGTGATATAAACTTTTACCTTTTGTTTTCTGTCATTCACAACAGAAGTCAGTCTTTATTGCACAGCTTCTTATTTGGGCTACCCTTTTTTATGAGCTTATCCTGTCAAACCAACCATGCTAAGCACTATATGTTCTACAGCCATTAAATAAGTATTTAGTAGGCAGTGTGATAATGCTGAGGGAACAATAAGAAGCAAGAGAGATATGCTCCCTGCCCTCGAGGGCTTGGAGAAAATAAAAGAGAGAGAGAGAGAGAAAATCTTAAAAGCAACTAGAACAAAATAAACACAACCCCTACAGAAAATCAAAAAGAAAGATGACAGCAGATTTGTTTTTGTTTTTTTTTAAAAGCAAGCTGAAAGACAGTGGAGAAACATCTTTAAAATACTTCAGAAAGAAAAACTGCCAACCAAGAATTCTTTAGCCAGCAAAAATATCTTTCAAAAAATAAAGGCTTTTAAACATATACAAAATGCTAAGTATGTCTAACTCTAGAAGCCAGCATACATATAAGAGTATTAAAGGAAGTATTTGAAGCAAAAAAATAACCATACTAATGGAAACCTGGATGTATACAAAGTAATAAGGAACATTGAAATTGGTAACTACGTGGATACACTTTATTTTTTAAATCTCTTTAAAATATAATTGTTTAAACAAAAACAACAATGTATTATGGGTTTTATAACAGAGAGAGAAGTAAAATCTGTGACAGCAACAGCCTAAAATCCATGAGGGGAGAAACAGAAGCATACTGTTGTAATAGTGTCCTTATACTTTATGTGAGATAGCACTATATTAATAGGTAGACTGTGATAATTTTAAAAGGTTATATTATAAACCTTAAGTCAATGTAAAGAGTTATAACCCTAAATATATGTATTTAATAAGCAGAGATAAAATGAAATCACAAATAATATTCAATTAATCCAAAAAAAGGCAGAAAGAGGATAATGTAACAAAAAAAAATAGATGGTACACGTGAAAAACAACTAACAAGATGGTATATTTAAATCCAACTATATCAATAATTACATCATATGTAAATGGTTAAACAACTAAACACACACACACACACACACACATAGCCACAAACTAAGGGCAAGACAGCTATATGCTACCTACAAGAAATCTACTTCAAATATAATGATACAAGCAGATTAAAAGCAAAATGGTGGAGAAAAATATACCAGGCTGAGAAAGATATAATTAATCAGAATAAAATTGGTTCGGTTCAGGGTTGTAGAGAGACGCATAAATATCCTTCCCACCATTACAACAAGGCAAAAAATGAACAAAATTCAAATTAACAATTCCGCTTGAACCCACCAGAGAACAAAAATTGCAGGACAAACAAGTGACCCCAAAACACAGGCACTTGAAGTAAGAAACTCCAGCATTTGCTTACCTGGAAAAGATGCAGTAGAATGAAGTATCAACTAGTAAGAAGTTACAGCTTTAACATTTTAAAGAATATTTAAAAGTCAGGTGTACAAAAACAAAAGCATGAAACCCTTAAAAGTGACAAATATAGTGGAAGCAATGTCATACCTTCTGCAGACTTTTCCTCCACAGACCCTACCGGGTGCTCACAGAAAACTGAGGGAAATCCAGAAGAAGCTTTTCTTGTGGTGGTGGGGAAAACCAGCTGCTGGGGAAATTTGCAGAGAAGAGTCTCCCCCGTCCTTCCTTCAGATAACAAACCTTAATCTGCAGGGGAAAAGCAGTAGATTCTGTTACTTGCGGGCTTTAGACTGGAGGAAATCCAATGCAATTTAGAAAAGAACAAATACAAAACCAGCACTGATTCTAGGAAAAGATGCAGGAAAACATACTAGGCCCAGTAATCCAGCTCCAAGAGGGCGAGTAGGATTTGTGGAGTCCACACTACAGAGTTCAGGCCAAGACTGAGGTTAAATCACAGCAACAAACACCCCCACCTCACCTGTCCTCCAGGCTAATCAGCACTGAGTCAAGGCAATGATGGAATACAGCTGGGAGAACTGCAAAAGCGTGCGTCTGTCTAGGCGGCAGCCCCAAAGAGAAACGCAAGGCCAAGAAGGGAACAGGTATTGAGGAAACTGACAAAAATACTCTGCAAATTAACCAAAATCTGCAACTTTAGCCAAAGGAATTTGATGACTACAGTGCAATGAGAGTAATCACAGCAGCAAGGGGCTTAGAACCCAGCTCAATTCCTGACCAGATTTTCAGAAGCCCACATATCACAAGCCTGGCAGAAGGAAAGGAGTTCAATTTTACAAGCAAAACAAAATATTTAACTCATATCTACTGACCTACACAATAACACTTCAGGCTTCTGATAAAAAATTTATGAGGTATTCAAAAGGGCGAGAAAAAACAAATTCTGGAAAGACAAAAAGTACTCATCAGAACCAGACTCTGATATGACACAGATGTTAAAAACAATCAAGCACTTTGCCCCAGTGGACAGTTATAGAACATTCTAATCTATAAAAGCAAAATACACTGTGAGCCAGTTGGGAGCCCATGAAAATGTGTTCAACATCACTAATCACTAGGGAAATAAAAGATAAAACTATAACAAACTACCATTACCTACCCTCCCGTATGATTAAATTAAACGGACTGATATCACCAAAATTGGTGAGAATGTAGGTCACCCATAACCCTCAATTTATATGCTCACTCTGGATAAAGTTCTGGCAATATCACATATAACTAAACATCATTTATCTAATAATCCTGTAATTTCATTACTAGGTATTTAACCCACAAATATGTACAGAAAAAATATACTAAAATGCTGCAAAGCAGTTTTATACATAATAATAGAAACGGGAAACAGCTGAGTGCACTAACAGGCGATTGTATTAAAATAATTGATATTTATCCATACAAAGAAATGCTGCTCACCAATGAAAAGAGATCGTACTATTTGACTTAATTTCAAGTCTGAAAGAAACACAAGTGGTCTAAAAATATCAGAACAATATTTGCCTCTTGCGAGAAGCACGAGTTGAGTGGGAAAGGCATGTCTGCACTTTTTGGGATAATGGTGATATTCCGTATCTTGATTTGGTTTACAAGAGTGTGTGAATTTGTCAAAACTCAAAGCATACACTAAATTTGGTGAAATGCATTACACACAAATTGTGTGTAAATTTGACATCAGAAAAAAGACCTGTATATAAATATTGAATTCTATTTAAGGTCTGCACACTGAAATACTTAGAAATGTTCTGATGTCTCTGATTTAGTCTGAAATTCATCCAAAAATAAGATGGATGGATGGATGAATAGAGGATGAGTTAAGGAATGCACCTGTGATGCAGCACAAACACTAAAAGTTCTGTGGTATAATTTAGGGCAGTGCATATGAGTGTTCAGCATACATTTTTTTCAACTTTGGTACATGTTTTAAGGTTTTCATAATGAAAATTGAAAAAAGCAAAACATATATAGAAAAGACTGAACACTGTCTCCAGCCACTGCAGGTTGCTAACTGAAATATGGCAAAATGGAGGAACTATAAATTTTTAAAAAGTTTATAGTTCTCACTATTACCTGAGACTAGATATTCTAATAACCATAGAGAAGAAAAAAAATCTTTTCTCCTACCCTTCTAGGTTCTTGCTGGGGTCTGTAACAAAAGAGATTACCGAGAAAAAAACGATACAGATTGATTTACTATGCCATGTGGGAGGTTTCCTGAGAAAATGAAGACTGCAAGAAGCTGTTAAACCTGAGTATTCTAATGCTAGGCTTGATGAACTGTGTAAAGTCATGGAAAAATGTGATAGGACAAAGCATATGAGCTAAGAATGATAAACTAGGGGAACTCAGCAAGGTCTGTTCATTTCCATTTCTCCTTGCCTTTCTCAGTCTTCAGAAATAAGGACCCTCCTTTCTTTTGGGTACGGGGCAGACACCTCTCACGTGAGGGTCTTATGATAAAATTTGGGGAGATGGGGAAAATGTCAGAGTCCCTCCTGCACATGCCATTTTTCAAATTTCTTCATCTTAAAATATATAATATGCTGAAGTGATGCATTTTGGAGTATTACGTCCTTAACCCTGTCATACGAAAATAAAACTTAGATGTGACTAAATCATAAAACATTTTATTACCCAAGAGAGTGGGCATAAAAATTATAGATCCTGATAGAATTCGCCTGTGAATCCATCTGGTCCTGGGCTTTTGTGTGTTGGGAGATTTTTAATCACTGCCTCAATTTCTGTACTTGTGATTGGTCTGTTCATGGTTTCTATTTCTTCCTGGTTCAGTCTTGGAAGATTGTATTTTTCTAAGAATGTATCCATTTCTTCCAGGTTATCCAATTGATTGGCATATAGTTGCTTGTAGTAGTCTCTCATGATGTTTTGTATTTCTGAGGTGTCCGTTGTGACTTCTCCTTTTTCATTTCTAATTCTGTTGATTTGCATCTTCTCCCTTTTTTTCTTGATGAGGCTGGCTAATGGTTTATCAATTTTGTTAATCTTCTCAAAGAACCAGCTTTTAGTTTTATTTATTTTTCTTATGGTTTCTTTCCTTTCTTTTTCATTTATTTCTGCTCTGATCTTTACGATTTCTTTCCTTCTGCTCACTTTGGGGTTTCTTTGTTCTTCTTTCTCTAGTTGTTTGAGGTGTAAGGTTAGGTTGTTTATTCGATCATTTTCTTGTTTCTTAAGGTATGACTGTATTGCTATAAACTTCCCTCTTAGAACTGCTTTTGCTGCGTCCCATAGGTTTTGGGTTGTTGTGTTTTCGTTGTCATTTGTTTCTAGATACTTTTTGATTTCCTCTTTGATTTCTGTAGTGATTCCTTGGTTGTTTAAGAGTGAATTGTTTAGCCTCCATGTGTTTGTATTTTTTGCAGTTTTTTTCCTGTAATTGATATCTAGTCTCATGGCGTTGTGGTCTGAGAAGATGTTAGCCACAGCAATCAGAGAAGAAAAAGAAATTAAAGGAATCCAAATTGGAAAAGAAGAAGTAAAATTATCACTCTTTGCAGATGACATGATACTATATATAGAAAACCCTAAAGACTCTACCAGAAAACTGCTAGCACTCATTGATGAGTTTAGTAAAGTAGCAGGATACAAAATTAATGCACAGAAATCTCTTGCATTCCTATACACTAACAATGGAAGAGCAGAAAGAGAAATTAAGGAAACTCTCCCATTCACCATTGCAACAAAAAGAATAAAATACCTAGGAATAAACCTGCCTAAGGAGGCAAAAGATCTGTATGCAGAAAACTTTAAGACATTGATGAAAGAAATCAAAGACGACACAAACAGATGGAGGGACATACCATGTTCCTGGATTGGAAGAATCAACATCGTGAAAATGACTGTACTACCCAAAGCAATTTACAGATTTAATGCAATCCCGATCAAATTACCAATGGCATTTTTCACAGAACTAGAGCAAGAAATCTTACGATTTGTATGGAAACGCAAAAGACCCCGAATAGCCAAAGCAATCTTGAGAAGGAAAAATGGAGTTGGTGGAATCAGGCTTCCTGACTTCAAACTATACTACAAGGCCATAGTGATCAAGACAGTATGGTACTGGCACAAAAACAGAAAGGAAGATCAATGGAACAGAATAGAGAACTCAGAAGTAAGCCCAAACACATATGGGCACCTTATCTTTGACAAAGGAGGCACAAGTATACAATGGAAAAAAGACAGCCTCTTCAATAAGTGGTGCTGGGAAAATTGGACAGCTACATGTAAAAGAATGAAATTAGAACACTTCCTAACACCATACACAAAAATAAACTCCAAATGGATTAAAGACCTACATGTAAGGCCAGACACTATCAAACTCCTAGAGGAAAACATAGGCAGAACACTCTTTGACATACATCAAAGCAACATCCTTTTTGACCCACCTCCTAGAATCATGGAAATAAAATCAAGAATAAACGAATGGGACCTCATGAAACTTAAAAGCTTTTGCACAGCAAAAGAAACCATAAACAAGACTAAAAGGCAACCCTCAGAATGGGAAAAAATAATTGCCTATGAAACAACGGACAAAGGATTAACCTCCAAAATATACAAGCAGCTCATGAAGCTTCATACCAAAAAAGCAAATAACCCAATCCACAAATGGGCAGAAGACCTAAATAGACATTTCTCCAAAGAAGAAATACAGATGGCCAACAAACACATGAAAAGATGCTCAACATCACTCATCATCAGAGAAATGCAAGTCAAAGCCACAATGAGGTATCACCTCACACCAATCAGAATGGCCATCATCACAAAGTCTGGAAACCACAAATGTTGGAGAGGGTGTGGAGAAAAGGGAACTCTCCTGCACTGTTGGTGGGACTGTAAGTTGGTACAGCCATTATGGAAAACAATTTGGAGGTTCCTTAAAAAACTACAAGTAGAACTACCATATGATCCAGTAATCCCACTCCTGGGCATATACCCAAAGAAAACCATAATCCCAAAAGAAACTTGTACCATAATGTTTATTGCAGCACTCTTTACAATAGCCAGGACATGGAAGCAACCGAAATGCCCATCAACAAATGAATGGATACAGAAGATGTGGCATATATATACAATGGAATATTACTCAGCTATAAAAAGGGATGAGATGGAGCTATATGTAATGAGGTGGATAGAACTACAATCTGTCATACAGAGTGAAGTAAGTCAGAAAGAGAAGGACAAATATTGTATGCTAACTCACATATACGGAATCTAAAAATGGTACTGATGAACTCAGTGACAAGAACAGGGAAGCAGATACAGAGAATGGACTGGAGAACTCGAGGTATGGGAGGGGGCGGGGGGTGAAGGGGAAACTGAGAAGAAGCGGGAGAGTAGCACAGACATATATATACTACCAACTGTAAAATAGTCAGTGGGAAGTTGCTGTATAACAAAGGGAGTCCAACTCGAGGATGGAAGATGCCTTAGAGGACTGGGGCAGGGAGGGTGGGGGGGAATCGAGGGGGGGGCGTCAAGGAAGGGAGGGAATATGGGGATATATGTATAAAAACAGTAGATTGAACCTGGTGTACCCCCAAAAAAAATAAAATAAAATAATTAAAAAAAAAAAAAAATTATAGATCCTGCCCAGGATATCATCTAAACGACAGGGAGAAATTAGCCAAACATAATAAGTTTAAAAGGACAGTTATAAGAGGAATAAAGTTATTTTATCATTATGTTCTCTTGTATTTTCCTTTTCAATGTAACAATTCCATACAAATTTTCCTGGCAAAGTTAAATGCCCGGTTTTGATTACATATTATAGTTATAGTGTTTCCAGTCTATTCAGAGGAGTGATTTTTTTCACCCGTGGGACAAATTACTTTGTGGTGGTTAAAAAATAGACATTGCAACCAAAGTGCCTAGAATTTTATGCTGGCTTTAAGACAGGCTGGGACCTGAGACCTCTTGCTGCAGTGCTTGCACCTGGACAAATATCTCCTTGAGCAACAGAATACGAAAAACTGTAAGGGACTAAAAGTAACTGCATGCACGCACAGTTAGGGCAAATTATGAATAACAAGATACAAAAAAAGACCAAAACCCAATTGCCACTTCTGAGGGGCAAAAGCAGGGTACTACACATGAACCCTGCACACAGCACCACCAAGGGGCTGGGCCAACCACCTAAACCACTCCTTCAGCCCAACCCATGGATGTGCCCCTGCCTTCACCCCATTCAAGGGACCAGCTCGCCCCCATCAGAGAACAAGCAAGCACACCTGTTACTTGTTTTTGCTCCTTCATGCTGCAGCGTGAGTCCCGATAAAGCCTTGCCTGAATTTCTCATCTGACCTTTTATCAATTTCTATTGATTAAGGAGTCTAAGAACCCCAGTCCATAAGAGCTCTATATTTATTGACTGCTGAACAAAATGACTTACCCTCACAGAACAAGTATCCTCATGTGTAAAATGGAGATAATAATAGTACGCATCACATAGAGTTTGTTGATTCATAACTTGGCCCCGGTACACGAGGGCAGGAAGAGACCAAAGAGAGAGGTGGACCACTTCAGATTGGTGTGTGGTGAGCTTAATAAGCAAGGGAACTTACATAGGAGGCTTGTCTTGGGCAGCTGCAAGACAAGTAGATCTCGGTACCCACACGCCAGAATCTTAAAAAGTATATAGAGACCTTAACTGCATTGTCACGTATTCAGTCCAGATGGTCTCAATAACTCTGCTCTCTCAAGGCTGCATCCTTCAAAATGGCTACAGCTGTGGGTAGGGTGGGTGGAACTTCCATTCCAAGAACAGGGGATGGGGTGAGGAGCCTCCATTGTCTGGGTTCACCTTGTGGGTTAACAGGAGGTCACATCTTCTTGAGGACCTCATCTAATGAGGTTATAATTAGAATTAAGTGAACTGAGTACTAAACCATATAGGGCAGTGCAATATAAATACTGGCAATTATAATTTTGAATTATTGTTTGCACTTTCATAAAAGCACTTGATATAATAGCTAAAAGACTCTCTTTTGCCTTTATAGTATTCATTAGCTTTACCACTATTATGAAAGGCAGAACCTAATCAGGCAAAACTACTTCAGTGGACTTTTAAAAGTGTAAATTGAACAAAAGGCAAAATGACTGTTATAAAATAAATTCCTTATGATTACAAGAAATTTGTGCTTTTCTTTCAAGGAGTTTGAAAATCTTTCACGCATAGATTATCACATCAAATGATTGTGTCTTTAGGACTGGATTTTTATTTTAAGTACACAGTTTTAAGTACACACACACACACACACAACTGGAATAACTTTCCTAATGTTTAAAATGTTAGTTTTAGGGACTTCCCTGGTGGTGTGGTAGTTAAGAATCTGCCTGCTAATGCTGGGGACACGGGTTCAAACCCTGGTCTGGCTAAGCCCATGCACTACAACTACTGAGCCTGAGCTCTAGAGCCTGCAAACCACAGCTGGTGTGCCTAGAGCCTGTGCTCCGCAACCAGAGAAGCCACTGCAATGAGAAGCCCACAGACCATAATGAAGAGCAGTCCCCACTCCCTGCAACTAGAGAAAGCCCACATGCAGAAACAAAGACCCAATGCAGCCAAAAATAATAAATAAATAAATTTATTAAATAAATAAAATGTTAGTTTTATATTTTTTACAGTATATATCATTTACTTAATATGCAGCATGTGTCACATCTATATTCTTATTTGGCATGTGTAGTATTGTGCAATAGATTGGTAAAGAGAATATACTTCAGATTACACATTCTCCACTAATTTAGCCAAAGATATGGAAATTTAGAATCCATGTAGTGGCCTCACAGAGCAGGAGTTGATACAGCATACCTCATCATAACCTCTTTAAACCCAAACCCCAGATTCTCTAGCAAAGCTTGCATAATTCTCTAGGAATTCATCACACAAGGAAGGCGAAGAAGTTTTGCCTTGGTGAAGAAGTTTTAATTTTGTAGGGAGTTATTGATTTCTACCCCTCCCCTCATAACTCACAATATTAGTCAGTGATTTACATAGACAATTTCTTCAACCTATTTCTCTTAAAGAGAATATTTACAGACATTAGACTCTCCATGTGTTGGCTTTACCTGGATTCAGTGTGGTGCCTTTCTATGAATGAGCAATGTGCCCAGTTTTTCTTTCAGTGATTGTGACCCTCCATCCCAATTTCTGACTTCCCAGAAAGATCTCTTCTATACAACATTCTCAAGCTCTAGATGAAACCGAACAACATTGGGGCACACACTGGTTAAAACAACAACGACACAAGTCTGAGTGATCTATTTCCTTCATGGTAGTTGCAAGCACCTCAAGCTTCTCTCTTAATTCAATTAGCTTCTTAACCCATATTCAGTGGCATGGAAGGAATTAACTGCGCTGCTGTTACGTGTTTGCCAGGTCACAATTTTCATTTTTATTTATCTGGTTTTGGTTCATTATTTTATGTTGTTTTTGTTGTTGCTATTGTTTTAGTTATGTTTTCTAAGCCCCTTTACACTGTTGTGGATTCTACACATTTTAATTTCCATGGCCAGAGAAGCCAATGATGCCACAAAATCTGTTTCACAAAAGATAATTTTTTATGACTATCATTGTGTGTGCACTTCTAGGGGAAATTGGAGGTATATTCATTTTTTTTCTTAGTTCTCTCTCATTTCTTGTCTTAATAGACACAAATATTTTCAAAAAGTGAAATAAAGACTCCCATTGTTAGAATGGCATGTTTCATCACATTTCTAAATTATAAAAAAGTAATATAAGGGTAAGAGAATTGTGTACTCCTCACATAGCCACTCAGCAATCTACTTAATCACTCTACGTTTTAGTTTCCCCTTCTATGAAATAGAAAGCAGTAGCTATTATTAAGTACTCTGTTTTTCTAGTTCAAATATCTGATCTCAATTCAATGCAAAACATACCAATAAAGAATTTTAAAATAGACAAAAAAATTGATGTGTATACTATATTTATGAATTGAGTCCAATTTGGGCAGGGCAGTACACTTAAGGGAATTCAATTAAAGTTCAAATAGTGTGATGAATTTAAAAGATAGATATAATTATGAATAGTGTTTAATTTAGGTAAATATTTCAACAACCGAATCATCTTGTAGTGTTTCAGGAGAAGACAAGATTAGCACTGAGATGCAAGCTAGATTATTCACATAATTCTCCATCTCAATAATAAAGAGGCTTCAGTTAAAACACAGTGTTCAGGAGAAAATCAATGGTATTTGGAACTTTCCCACATCACAAATATAGGAGTTTAAATAGCATGACTATTAGAAAAATTTAATAGACACAGTCACCTTTATTCTGGTAACAGACATCACATCTTCAGGATGTTACACAAGTGAATGTTCAATCCATTTTCAATGAGAAGTAACAAATAGTAATTTGGCTAAATATTGCACAGATGCTTGGAAGAACTTTCTGGCTGAGATGATGAAGAGATGTGAGACTTGGGTTCCAAATAAGATTGCAGATTCTCATTCCTTAAAGATAAAAATAAGATGTCTATCTTCTTGGTGTTACTTTACTGCCAACCTAGGATTAAGGCAGGGAGATGAATGAAGTAGGCATTAAAGTTTCATCCCAGGCCTGTAACTCAATGAATTTCTTGAATTCACCATTTTCACCTTGCAACAGATTCAGCAATGCAGCAAAATTACTAGGCAACCCAATTTCTTAGGGTTGCAGCAATGTCACAGATAATTAAATAGAAACTGGGAATTTGTCCTGGTTTCAATAAATTGGCCAGCTGGACCATCAGCAACATCTCCCCATGCAGTTATAGAGATCTAGCAGTGTGTTAATAAAAGCCTCAGGGAAGTCCTATGGACTATTGGCCATTTTCTACATGAGATGTAACTCTGGGCAATTTCAAAATGTCTATCTAGTACTCCTCTTCCAAAAAAAATAAGAGTACAAGAGAACATGGTGTACGTATGTATATGTGTATGTGTGTTAAGTGGCCTAAAAAGAATTGAAAATTAATGAAACATTATGGAAAAATGGCTACCTTCTTTCCCCATTCCCCCATATACAGCTTTGCTAATCCAACAACTCACCAGCTGTTAATACTCAAAGGAAAAGCACATTTGCAATTTAATTAAAGCACAAGATAGTAGGTTTTATTTAGAAATTCTATGGTAAAGGCAATTTTTTCTCCCACACCATTTTTCTAAACCAAACTTTCTAATACCTGATATTTCTCACATTTGACTTGCTAATGCTGTTAACATTGAAATTAGTCTAACAGAAATAATGAGAAATTTAAAAATAAGAATAAAACTCAATGTATAATTAAATTCACTTAGATATTTAAGCACAATATAAATAATATCATTCAACATTTTTGAATAATTCAATTAGGTGAAAATTGACAATGGAGAAGAACAAGATGAGGGTATAAAAGCAGATATCTTCTACATTTATCTCATGAGCTATGAAAAGATTATATTTCTGCTCATTTAATAATCAAAATCAACAATACTAATGATTTTTAATAGAATTGCCACAAAAAGTTTAATATCATTACATTTTTCAAATTTATGGAAAATATAATAATAAAAAATATTGTGTTCTAATAGGGCTATTTCTTGCTCAGCTTGTTAAAGAGAAAAGAGCTGTAATTATAAGATCCTCTCTCCAGGAAACCAATTTTTGACTATAAATTTCAATGGCAATTTTCCCATTTATTTGAACAATTTGGAAATCACACACATCCATTTTCAGGTTTCTTATTTTTCAAATTCAGACATCACAACCCTTATATGTTTTAAAAAATGTTAAATTGACATGCTACTAACTTTCAAACTAAAGTTTTAGAATATTTCCATTACCTAAATTTTCTTTTAGTTTGCTTCTCCCTTTCTTATCTGTAAGTGTTATAAATATTACCAACAAAAACAACCAAGCATAGATTCTAACAAAGAGCCTTATATAAATAGCCCCTATGATATCTGTGGCACTTTTGTCTATAACTTTTTTTAAAAAACTAAGAAATTTCTAAATCAAAACATACTTTTGTAACATAATGTGAAATCTTAAGAAAAGCAACAATATTTTGGTGATATGTAGTCCAAGACAATCAACAAATTGTTAATAATTTATCAATAAAGAAGCATGTATATACACATACAAGAAGACAGGAGGCATAGAGAGATCAATAAGAATCATTAATGCAATGTTCTAATGGCAATGTACTACGGTATGATTACATTTCAATTCTATTTTCTTTTATGTATTTTTCAGTTTTTAAAATTTTCTATAGTAAGCATGTATTACTTTTATAGTCATAACATAAACATTACTTTTAAAGACTCGTTTCATGATTAAAGAGAAGAGATTATATGCTTAAATAGTAAAGACATTAGTATGTCCAAGGAAAGAGAAAAAATAAAATAGTCTTATGGCAATTTAATCTCTGTACATTCAATTGATACCATTGAAAACAAATCTTTTTCATAGCCAAAATATGCTTTATAAAAATAAAATTTCTACCACAAATTCTTTCTACTCTCTATGACTTATAGATTTAGAAACTATATGTTATATGTAAACTTAGCCTTTATTTAATGTTTAACAGCAAAGATAGCATTTTTTATTTGATAGTTTAATTTCACTTAGACTTTTTCAGTAATTTGCTTATTTTCACTTATTCTTACCTCCATCCCTCCTGAAAGAGGTCTAAATAAGTGTATTATAGTGTGATTAGAACAACAGAAGCATCTATAAAGTGTAAACACAACCCAGAAGAAGGAGAAGTTAAATTCTTTGTAAAAACTGTGAAGTCATCCAAATTTCTTCATAGATGGTATCTGAGATTAGAAGAATACATAGTTTTCCAGGACCAGATGTCAGAAAAACTGAACTATTTAGTGCTATCTTTGATTTCTTCTCCTCTTTCACATATCTGTCACCCTCATCAACAAGCCATCATGTTTCATGTTTTGCTTTTTCTGCTTTCCAAATATGTTCTCCTTTTATTAACTATAGCCAGTGCTTCCAGTCAGTCCTTCTCTATCTTTGGCCTAAATAACAGTGACCAACTTCTAACTGTTATCTTTGATATTAGCCTCTCTGCCCAATATTGCATCTCACTCCCATCCCTCAAGAGTCAATTTCTAAAAACAAGCATTTATTCATTTCACACACTACTTAAAAAGGTAACACTACACTATTATTCCTGCAATAAGCTCCAAAATATTTATATGACCCCTAAAACTTATTCAAACATGATCTCAAATAAATTACCAACTTCTCTATAGTAACAAACTCTGCCCCCGCAACACATTTCCATCTATAATGTACTCTATACATCTCTCAATTTCTCTCTCTGTATTTCCACTCCTTCTTTGCCCCTGCTCACACTTAACCTCTGCCAATATGGCCCCATAGTTCTTCTGCCTTTTCTAAGTTCCAGGTGAATTCTATCTCATCAGAAAGAGTTTCTTCAACACCACCACTTCCTTCCCTATCTAATAGAATAATTCTTTAATCTGTATTCCACCATCTTTTATAAAAACTTTCATTATAAAATTTAGTACACCAGTTTTTACAAATTGACATTTTCTTCACTATGATATGAACTCCTTCCTGGTGAGAAAAACATTGTCTTTTTTTGTATGCTCAACATCTAGTATATAAAAGAAGGAATGAATGAATATTCTGAAATCTAAAGCTCCCAAATAGTTCATTTACTCTATATCATATCTAAGATCAAAACTGTAGAATTCATTTTTTATTTTGTACTACATTTCTGACAATGCACTCTTTTTGTGACCCCACACTTCAAGCACACACAATTTTAAAAAACCACTGATTGTTTCTCTGTAACATATTCTATCTCTTACCCAAAATGATCTAACCTACCGTTAGATAGATTAATTTCTGAATATCCTTGAATAAATTCCTTTTTTAAATAGAATAAAATTAGAATGAAGTTCACTTGTTATTTTTTTTGACAATTTTTAAGACAGGCACAGATGCAATTTTAAATGCTTCTGCTGCACATAATATATATCTAATAGTTCCTTCTTTCTTAAAGCTACTATCACCATCCCTCTCTAACAGACAATAAAACAAAAGAAAAAAGTACAAAGTACTTGAGTTTTATGAGAGAAAAAAATGCTTCTGTAAATTCTGAGAGTGCTTTAGAGGTGCCTACTTTTATCTGGGGAATAATTTTAAAAGATAGAAGAGTTAAACACAAATCACTTAGAGATGCTTGGTTGTAGTGTTTAAAAAGTTGAACTTACACATTTTCTGAAAATGACTTTTTTTTTTTTACCAACCAGAATTCATTTCATTTCCTTTGTTCAATGTCAATAAAAGCTTAATTTTTTTCTCCCCTTTAAAAGCTACTATTTTTACTGTGGATAACTGAAAGAAACATCAGAATCCTTGAAATTCAAATTTCCTATGAGGGAAGACTTTCCTAAGGAATAACATGTGTTTGAGTTTTCTTTTTTTGGAAATTAAACATGAAAATGATAATTATTAAAAATTGGTATGGAAATTGCTGATGTTTATTTTCATGATTTTTATTTCCACAGTATCATAAAAAAGTGTGTCCAACCTGCAATGAAGTAACTTGGATTGACTGGATAAGAGGATTTAAAAGTAAATCTAAGAGAAATTGGGCAGTAGTGTCAACAAAAATCAAGCAGTGTGATGTAAAAGAAAGCTGGGATTTATTTTCACAGTCAGTGGAATGCTTTTATTCTTAATAACAGCACTATCCTTCAGATTGACAAAATAATTGATTTTTCTTTGTCCTAAAGATACTTTAAATTAAAAATAGAAACATTGATAATTAAGTGATATGTTTCTCACGGCAGCATCTTGAAGTCAAACAAGATAAAGAAAAAAAATATATTCCCTACCTTTCCTTTTCCAGTTAATATCACCAAAAATTCTGTTTCTATTGTTTTTTCCCTCTGGCTCAAAGTTTGGCAGAAAGAATTCCTGGTGTCTCTAAATATGTCATCTTTTTCTCTATTATTTTGTGACTTTCTGGCTCTTAAATAGATGGACTGCTTCCAATACACATATGACTCTCCACATTTGCTTGCAGCCTGGTACCCACACTGATCCCCAGGGAGCCTGCAAATGAAGGGAAGTGCCTCTTCCTCAGCTACTCTTCCCCAGTGGGATAATGCCAGGTCACAGTGCCAAAACAGATGGGAGGAAAACTGTACTCAATGTTCTTATAGTATGTTAAACAAAGCAGTAACAGTAGCAGAAACAACAACAAAACTGAACATCTACTGAACACTTAAAGTAGAAAATGGACTAAATTTTAGGCCTCAAAACAGCCCAATCTGTTCTCTCAGAAACTCCAGTGATGTTATAATGGTTATTGTGCCGATTCTTGATTACATTCCAATATACTTTTCCTCAGCAGCAGGCACTTGTCCTAAGGGAACAAGGTTTGACACTTGAGTGTCATAGTATAAGTCTGAGGGAACAGCATGTTAAAATGCTGGAAACCAGACAGTGAAGAGAGAGAATGGATATTCAAAGAATGCAAAGTACCTGTACTTCAGTAGGGGTGAAGCTTTGTATAAGAAAGGAAAAGAATGACAGAAGAAACTAGAGTAAATCAGGAATCAAATCATGAAGAACCTTGTAAGCCTTTCAGACCTTACGCTTAGGAACAATTAACATCTTAAGTACAAAATGTAGGCTCATATTAAGTTATTGAGAGGCCATTTTAGTTGCCGTGTTAAAAATGATGTGGATGGAAGCAAGATTGATGGAGAGAGATCAGTTATCAGATTGCTGCAGTTATCTAGATGACAGTTAATGACGGCTTGATCTAAGGCAGAGTTTCTCCACCTCAGCACTACTGATATCCCGGACTGGATAACTCTTTGCTGTGGGGGGCTGTCCCGTGCATTGAAAGACGTGCGGACGCCTCCATGGCTACTACTCACTAGATGCCAGTATATCTCCATCCCAAGTTTTGACAACCAAAAATGTTTCCAGTCTTTGTTAAATGTCGCCTGGGAGCAAACACCTCCCTTCACCCCATTGCATCCCCACCTTCTTCTCCCCTTTAAGAAAACTGATCTAAGATAGTGGTAAAGGGGATGCACGAAAAGGGTAACTGGAATGATAGTTAAAGGATACTATCAATCTCAACCATAAAATGGTGATCTATATGTTACAGAGTTTGAGGGAGAGGGATAAGGTATTTGAATTAAAATGAAAAGGTGTATTTTACTTTCTACTAGGAATAATACAGATTTTAAATAGGGAGGTGATGATATCAAATTTACATGCTTGAAAAATAAATGGTGGAGATCTATAGACACATGTGTAGACACATATACATGACATACAGTATTTCAATGTGAATTGAAGAGCATCTCAACTAAAGACATGACAGTGAGAGGGAAATCAAACGGTAAATGTTTGATGACCTTCTGGGGGAATGAGTTAGACTTTTATGAAGGGTCACTCCAATCTTTCTAGTTTGGACAGCTAGACGTATTATGTCAACATCGACTATTTTAGAAAACATAAAAGAAGCAATAGATTTGGAGAATTAAGTGTCAGAAAACATTAATTTTGGCTACCCATCACTAACAATGTTTGGAAATAGAATTAGTTTCTTTTTTTGAGGATAATGTTAGGCACGTAATATGGAAAATCAAGGACAAAATATACTTTAATATTTTTATAGAGAAAGTGTGCTCCATTTTTGATGTTATGGTACAATGCATTTATTTGCCCAGTTAGGTTAAACGAAGATACGCAACAAAAAAAGATGTGTGGACAGCTGGAGAGGAAAAAGTTTACAGAGTTAGAGCAGAGTGAAAGTAAATGATTTTTCTTGAGAGGGTATTAGGAGAGCCTGTCCTCATGCTCTTGCACAGGATGTTTCTGTTATAATAAAACACTGTTCTATCAAGTCCTTATTAAGCACTTGAGCTTCATGTTTCCTTCTTCTAATGGTAAATGCAGGATATTGTTTGTCAAAACCTACAATTTTTGCATGCCAATTCACTATTTTCCCTGTAAGCATAAAAATAAAAACTAAAACAAAAAAAAAACTATTATTATTATCATTATTAGGCTGGTAAGAACCAAAATAGCATCTTTTATGAAGCATAATAAAATCTGAAGTTTTTACATTTCCTTTAAGAGAAAATAATTTTGGCAAAGATTATTTAACCTATAAAGGATACTTTCATATCCAGTCTGAAATCTTCAAACAATCATTTGAATGAAATAGGGAATACCTGAAAACATGTTTCATTATTAAAACCACTGGAAATTAAATTTTAGCTTAAATTTTAGCAAGATTAGAGAATCTAGTGTTATTTCAGTCTATTGTCACACTTCTAAAAGAATGTGTTTTGAATATATTTTTTATCTATTTATGTTTAAGAAATAAGTGTTTGATATAAAATAGTCAAAAAAGGATTATCCAGTATTAATTATGGTTACTATTTGGTATATAGGCTTTCATACCTATAGGGATATATAAATATTTTCAAAACTGTGATCAACATGTCTTGATAACTTCATTACTTCCTCACATTTATCGGCCAATTTCCAGTAAAGAAATTGAAATCATAAATTTGAATCAGTAAATTTTATTCTACTTAAAAGATATACCAAAATTTATTTAACCCATCTCTTTAAGAGCGACATATAGAAGTTGTAGCCAATATTTGAATAAAACAGACATCAATATGACTGTCTTGATATATAAATGGTGATTTATTTGTTCAAATCTTTCTTTAGTATATATTTCTGGAAGGAGATTCCTAAATTAAAAGGTGTTTTTTTCACATTTCTTTTTAAGTTGGGAAATTGTGTTGATTTGCCCTTGTATTAGTTGTGCATGATTTTGCCTATTTTCTTACATCTTTTTACAACACAAGCCTGTTTCAATTGCTTAAATTGTGGAAACAATATAGATGCAGTCCTGAATCCATTCGGAAAATTATGTACATTATGTCCCACAGCCAGAAAGTAAAATGAAACAAAACACTTTGCACTGAGAGATAAACCAGAAATAATTGGGTCCCTGTTTAGTTCTAGGCTCTAAATGCAATAAAGTCCCTGGCATTTTCTATAATTTGCTAGTTCCCTCATGAAAAAAACTCTATCCTTGATTTTTGCACAGCTTTCATCCAAGGATAAGACCTTACCTTTGTGGAGATAATGATGACAACGTGAGAAACTGCTGTTTTTTCACCATGAACAGGCTAACCGTAAACTCAGTAAATTTGATAATTCCGCTGCACTTTAAAAAAAAATTCAATAACTGTTTTTGGTTTTGTTCTTTAAATTTGATGAGGTACTTCTAAAGCCTGGACATTTTTTCCAGTTCTTTGAAAGCAAACTTCTTTTATAAACGTTTCAGTGTCTGTATCTTTCTTTCAGAGAAGTTCGCCCACCCATAGACTGTAAAATGATTTTTAAATTTTAATGCAATTTACATATTTAACTACTAGGTATTTCAACATCTTTTTATAGATCAATGCTCCATTTGTGTTTCTTTTGTAAATGTTTTATACATATCTCTTTCCCTATTTCTATTGAGTTCTTTTTTAATTGATAACTGATTTCTTTTGAGTTTAATACGTTGCTATTAATCACATATAACACTAATTTTCTTTGTAGTTTACAGATTTATTTTTTGCCAAGTTATTTAACATTATTCTTACAGTCAAATCCATCACTGCATTTCCTTGCAATATGTTTCGTTCTTTAGAAAGCCATCTTAAACCTAAAATTTAAAAATATTCATCTATAGTTTAACACATTTATGATTTTATTTTTACCATTTAAATCATTAATTCATTTGGCTTTCAGCCTAAGGAAAACTTAGGTTAAATACCAGCCTTGTCCATTGTTACTTCAAAGTTTGGACAAGTTCAGCGATCTTTGAGTCTCACTTTCTCACTTCTAAAGGGAGGTTGATAGTACCTAGCTCATTAGGTGCTTGAAGGGATTGAATTAGATAATGGATATAAATGGTTTAACAGACTTCTTACTGATGGTAAATAATAAATAATGATGATGAAGACATGGATTCATACGTAAAAAGAATGTGTGTAGGTATATATCATATATATATATACATATATATAGACCAAAACACCTATAATTTAAAAAAGATTTATTTAGATATAGAAATTCAGTGTTTGGATAAGCAAGAGATAGCCTCTGTCAAAACATATATGAATATGGGCTTGAAATTAATTTCATTAAAATGTTTTTAGTTCCATTTGGAAGAGAATGTCAAATTAAGCAGTGCTTATGAATACTGGACACATAGAGAAACTTCATGTGCATGGAAGCTACTTTGGACTTTGGGGTTTTAAGTCTTTGTTCTACTCTTTTTAATGGAATGACTCAATAAATAATGAAAGGTTAACAGTGATGGCAGATCAACAAGCAAAGATAAACACAAAAATGATGCAAGACAGAGTGTTCCTGTTCAATATCCTTCAAGTAGTTTCAGATTCAGATTACTTCTAGGCATCCAGGCATCTGAGCTATCACCAGGAATATCTAAATTGCTTTCTCACAGGTTCTACAAAGCACTCTCTTTACTTTATCTACACATTTTAGATGGCACCTCATTGAATTTCTCCTAGCCAATTTACTTTCTGCAAAGCTCACGTTTCTCTTACAATAGAGAAATTTCTTCAGCGCTACTCTTTTAACTTTAGCCTAATAGCATTGGGGGCTTTCCTTAAATTTCACTGTCAGCAGAACAGCACAAATTTAACATTTATGTGATCCATTTTTACTAAATAGCAGAAGGAGGAAGTGTAACGCCAAGGGCAATGTAGGTATTAATTTTCTCTATGGTTTATACAATTACTTGAATGCATCCCCAAAGAAAACTACTGTATTGATTAAACCTAAAAATTAGCTTTAATTTACATAAAACCCTAGCATGATTTACTTGTATGCTGTAGAAAAATAAAGGCTTAAGTGAAAATAAGCCATAAGAATTTAGAATTCAGACTCATCTGGCATACAAGACATCAAGAGTATGAATGTAATATGAAACAAAAATCCCAATCTTATAAGAAAATTATTTTAATTAGAAAAAATTAAATTTAATTCTGTTTTAAAAATTGCTATTATATAACACATTTTGTATAAGTATATAATATGTAGGGTTTTTTTACAGAAAAATAGAAATAAAATAAATTTGCCAATAATACCATCACTCAAAGATGAAAAAGTAAGAGTAATAATCACTGAATCTTCTTCCAGACTTTCTACACACACACACACACACACATTGTCATTACACACATTTACTTTTGTTGTCTCCTTTTTTCATTTAATATTATACCATCAAGATGTGTTCTTATCTTTTTTTAATTGAACAAATACTTATTAAGCAAATACCACTTGCTACAATAGTATGTTACTTATGTTGTAAACAAAAAATTACAGAACAGTAATTGCTATTCCCTTGTGGAATTTATATTCCTATTAAGAAGACAGGCCATGAACAATGAGTAACTGGACAAATAACTAAAATATATATATGTGTATTTATAAGTATAGACATAATTATAGATAATAAACAAAATTATCAATAGAGGATAATCAAGTACTGAGTGGGATAGCCACTAAATAAAGTGGTCAAAAATGGCATTCTACAGGTGACATTTTTGCTGGGTTTTGAAAGATAACGAAAAAACCTTTATGTAGGCGCCAGACAGGAGCAATTCAAGCAAAAGGGAAAAAGTATGAGGGTCCTAAGATGACAAAAGCTTTATTTTGGAGGCACAATAAAAAGTTGCCTATTCCATGGTCTACTGGGAAAGAAAACAGAAGAGGAAGTAATCAGGCAGAAATCAAAACAGTTCTAGTAAGATAGAAGGACTTTTTTGGGGGGAATATAATTGCTTTACACTCTTGTACCAGTTTTTGAGGTACACCAAAGTCAATCATCTGTATTTATACACATATCCCCGTATTCCCTCCCTCCCTCAACTCCCCTCCCACCCTCCCCATCCCAGTCCTCTAAGGCATCATCCATCATTGAGTTGATCTCCCTTTGTTATACAGCAACTTCCCACTGGCTATCTATTTTACGGTTGGTAGTATATACATGTCTACACTACTCTCTCACTTCGTCTCAGCTTCCCCTTCTTGAATCTGGGCTAACTTTTGACTCCTTTTGGCCAAGAGAATACAGAATAAGTGATTCTATGCCTATTCTAGGCCTTTAAGAGTCTTTGACTACCATTTTTGTTCATGAATCCAGTTGTCATATAAGAAATTCAATGCCTGGAGGGCACTATGCTGTGAGGAGGCCCAAGCTAGCCACATAGAAGGACCATAAAGGACACTGAATGAAACACCAGACATGAGAGTAAAGCCATCAGGATACTCCATCCCAGCTCAACCACCAACTAAATGCAGCTGATTGAGGAGCCCCAGCTAATAACATGGGAAGCTGAGCCAGCCAGTCAATCCCTGCTCAAATTCCTGACAAGCAAGATTATGAAGAATAATAAGATCATTGTTTAATAAAACTAAATTTGGGGATGGTTAGTTACACAGCAATAATTCAAAGAAACAAGAAACCTATATTATAGTATGATGTTATATAACGGCATAAAATAAAGTATAATGTAATATACTGTAACATAGTACACTTTCAGGTAATGAGATTATTTGTTGAGAAAGGAAATATTATTGTTGATTTTCCCATTAATAAATGTGTTCAACCACCATCTTCAGCTGTATTTTAATACTTGCTATTACATTTTCAAATTGAAAATCTTAGAGCAAGTTTTGAAGATTTTCTGAAATTATTCTCGTTAACTCATAAAGAACTAAAAAAGTATGTCTTTGAACATGGGCCAGTAATTTGTAATATTACATTCTCCATTGGAATACAGCCTATTATCCTTTTTTTTTAACAGACAATAAAGAAAGGCATATATTTAGAGTGTACAATTTGGTAGCGCAATCTCCCAATTAATTCCCCCCCAGCCCTCCCCGCTTTCCCCACTGGTGTCCATATGTTTGTTCTCTACATCTGTGTTTCTATTTCTGCCTTGCAAACGAGTTGATTTCTCCCATTTTTGTATAGTCTGCATAAACGTGTTCATATACGATATTTGCTTTTCTCTTTCTGACTCACTTCACTCTGTATGACAGTCTCCAAGTCCATCCATGTCTCTAAAATGTCCCAGTTTCATTCCTTTTTACAGCTGAGTAATATTGCATTGTATATATGTACGACATCTTCTTTATCCATTCATCTGTTGATGGACATTTAGGTTGCTTCCATGTTCTGACTATTGTAAATAGTACTGCAATGAACATTGGAGTGCATGGGTCTCTTTGAATTATGGGGTTTTCTGGGTATACGCCCAGCAGTGGGATTACTGGGTCATATGATAACTCTATTTTAGTTTTGCAAGGAACCTCCATACTGTTTTCCATAGTGATTGTATCAATTTACATTCCCACCAACAGAGCAAGAGTGTTCCCTTTTCTCCACACCCTCTCCAGCATTTACTGTTTGTAGATTTTCTAATGATGCTCATTCTGACTGCTGTGAGGGGATACCTCATTGTAGTTTTGATTTGCATTTCTCTAATAATTCGTGATGTTGAGCAGCTTTTCATGAGACTCTTGGCCATCCATATGTCTTCTTTGGAGAAATGCCTATTTAGGTCTTCTGCCCATTTTTTGATTGGATTGTTTGTTTTTTTGCTGTTGAGCTGGACGAACTGTTTATACATATTGGAGATTAATCCTTTGTCTGTTGATTCATTTGCAAATATTTTCTCCCATTCTGAGGGTTGTCTTTTTGTCTTGCTTATAGTTTCCTTTGCTGTGCAGAAGCTTTGAAGTTTCATTAGGTCCCACTTATTTAGTTTTGTTTTTATTTCCATTACTCTAGGGGGTGGATCAAAAAAGATCTTGCTGTTATTTACGTCGAAGAGTGTTCTTCCTGTTTTCCTCTAGGACTTTTATAGTGACTGGCCTTACATTTAGGTCTTTAATCCATTTGGAGTTTATTTTTGTGTATGGTGTTAAGGAGTGTTCTAATCTCATTCTTTTACATGTAGCTGACCAGCTTTCCCAGCACCACTTATTGAACAGGCTGCCTTTTCTCCATTATATATCCATGGCTTCTTTGTCATAGATTAGTTGACCATAGTTTATCTCTGGGCTTTCTATCCTGTTCCATTGATCTATATTTCTGTTTTTGTGCCAGTACCATACTGTCTTGATCACTGTAGCCTTGTAGTATAGCATGAAGTCAGGAAGCCTGATTCTACCAACTCTGTCTTTCCTTCTCAAGATTGCTTTGGCCATTCGGGGTCTTTTGTGTTTCCATACAAAGTGTTAAATTTCTTGCTCTAGTTCTGTGAAAAATGCCATTGGTAATGTGATCAGGATTGCAATGAATCTGTAAATTGCTTTGGGTAGTATAGTCATTTTCACAATGTTGATTCTTCCAATCCAAGAACATGGTATGTCCCTCCATCTGTTTGTGTCATCTTTGATTTCTTTCATTAGTGTCTTATAGTTTTCTGAGTACAGGTCTTTTAACTCCTTGGTTAGGTTTATTCCTAGGTATTTTATTCTTTCTGTTGCAATGGTGAATGGGAATGTTTCCTTAATTTCTCTTTCTGATCTTTCATTGTTAGTGTATAGAAATGCAAGAGATTTCTGTGTGTTGATTTTGTATCCTGAAACTCTACCAAATTCATTGATTAGCTCAAGTAGTTTTCAGGTGGCATCTTTAGGATTTTCTATGTATAGTATCATGTCTGCGAACAGTGACAGTTTCACTTCTTTTCCAATTTGGATTCCTTTTACTGCTTTTTCTTCTCTGATTGCTGTGGCAAGGACTTCCAAAACTATGTTGAATAGTAGTGGTGAGAGTGGACATCCTTGTCTTGTTCCTGATCTTAGAGGGAATGCTTTCAGTTTTTCACCATTGAGAATGATGTTTGCTGTGGGTTTGTTGTATATGGCCTTTATTATGTTGAGGTAGGTTCCCTCTATGCCCACCTTCTGCAGAGTTTTTATCATCAATGGGTGTTGAATTTTGTCAAAAGCTTTTTCTGCATCTATTGAGATGATCATGTGGTTTTTATCCTTCAATTTATTAATATGGTGTATCACTGATTGATTTGCATATATTGAAGAATCCTTGTATTCCAGGGATAATCCCCACTTGATCATGGTGTATAATGCTTTTAATGTGTTGTTGGATTCTGTTGGCTAGTATTTTGTTGAGGATTTTTGCATCTAAATTCATCAGTGATATTGGTCTGTAATTTTCTCTTTTTGTAGTATCTGTGTCTGGTTTTGTTATCAGGGTGATGGTGGCCTCATAAAATGAGTTTGAGAGTGTTCCTTCCTCTGCAATGTTTTGGAAGAGCTTCATAAGGATGGGTGTTAGCTCTTCTCTATATGTTTGATAAAATTCACCTGTGAACCCATCTGATCCTGGACTTTTGTTTGTTGGGAGATTTTTAATCACAGTTTCAATTTCATTACTTGTGATTGGTCTGTTCATATTTTCTATTTCTTCCTGATTCAGTCTTGGAAGGTTATCCCTTTCTAAGAATCTGTCCATTTCCTCCAAGTTGTCCATTTTACTGGCATATAGTTGCTTGTAGTAGTCTCTTATGGTGCTTTTTATTTCTGCAGTGTCTGTTGTAACTTCTCCTGTTTCCTTTCTAATTTTATTGATTTGAGTCCTCTCCCTCTTTTTCTTGAAGAGTCTTGCTAGAGGTTTATCAATTTTATTTATCTTCTCAAAGAACCAGCTTTTAGTGTTATTGATTTTTGCTATTGTTTACTTTGTTTCTAGTTCATTTATTTCTGCTCTGATATTTATGATTTCTCTCCCTCTACTAACTTTGGGTTTTGTTTGCTCTTCTTTATCTAGTTTCTTTATTTGTAAGGTTAGTTTGTTTACTTGGGATTTTTCTTGTTTCTTGAGGTAGGATTGTATTGCTATAAACTTCCCTCTTAGAACTGCCTTTGCTGCATCCCACAGGTTTTGGATCATTGTGTTTTCATTGTAATTTGTCTCTAGGTATTTTTTGATTTCCTCTTTGATTTCTTCAGTGATCTTTCGGTTATTTAGTAGCATATTGTTTAGCCTCCATGTGTTTGTGTTTTTTGCACTTTTTTTCCTGTAATTGATTTCTAATCTCATAGTGTTGTAGTCGGAAAAGATGCTTGATAGGATTTCAATTTTCTTGAATTCACCAAGGCTTGATTTATGACCCAAAATGTGATCTATCCTGGAGAATGTTCCATGTGCACTTGAGAAGAACGTGTAATCTGCTGTTTTTGGATGTAATGTCCTATAGATATCTATTCTTTTTTTTTTTTTTTGTAACATTGTTCTTTGAGGATAATATGGAAACTAATTGTAACTCTGTCTTATTCTTCAGTTATACTGAAGAATAAGTATAATTCTTAGTACTTGATAAACATAAAGTACATGTACATTGACGTTTTCAAACATCTATGTTCCCCTAAGTACCCTGTTTCAGATATCCACTTTTTAAACACACCACAGAAAAACAACAACCCTTAAAAAAGTAACTACAAGAGCATATTGGTATTTTTGCACTCCTATTTTTAATATTCTATATTTTGTTCTTAATAAGTGTTGACATACACATAGAGATAAATGACTCAAGTTAAATGTATCCTTAATTTACATTAGTAATGATTTTTATTAAACTCTGTTTTTATTAAATTTTACACTATAATCTATTAGTCAATTAACATTTGCTATAATCAAGATACAATTTACAATTAACTCTTAAAGCTTCAGGGACTTCCTTGGTGGTGCAGTGGGTATGAATCTGCCTGCTAATACAGGGGACACGGGTTCGATCCCTGGTACAGGAAGATCCCATGTGCCATGAAGCAACTAAACCTGTATGCCACAACTACTGAGCCTGCCCTCTAGAGCCTCAGTGCCCCAACTATTGAAGTCTGTGCACCTAGAGCCTGTGCTCCACAACAAGAGAAGCCATTGCACTGAGAAGCCTATGCACCACAGCAAAGACTATCCCCTGGTCACCGCAACTAGAGAAAGCCCGCAGGCAGCAACAAAGACCCAATGCAGCCAATAAATAAATAAATAAATAAAAATAAATTTATATAAAAAAATTCTTAAACCTTCATAACAGAAAAATTACTTAAATGAGGTTCAAAATTATCAATAATAATTACTAGAGAACTTATATAATTAAGACAAATTTGTACTTAAAATTTTATGCAATATGAAGAATACTACTTTCCACTTAATATATGTGGTATTAACACCTTACTTGAATAGATATTGACTGTATTTGTTTCATTTAATTATCTGTCACTCTTTCTTATTTGTATTCAGTTCTGTCTAGTACTACCCCAGAAATCATTGCAAATATGGTAGGCTTCATCTCATGAGTAAAATTACTGACACCAGAAATACAAATTACTAATCTCTTGTAAGCATACTCAAGTGATCCATACCACCTTTAGCTGATAAGAATCTCTGTCACAATAAACACTTGAAATTACTGAAATCATTCTATGCAAGCTTAGTTTTCTAGAAGACCCATTCATCCTGTGATTCCATTTATCTCCTCAACTTGTGGAATCTACATTCAGTCTCAGGGGATCCTCAAATACTTGACCGAGTATTATTTCTGCCACAGGTACTTTGGTTGTCCATGTAAAGTTATTCTATTTATTGTGCATGGTTCTTCCATAATAATATAATTATGAACTTAGGAAATTTAACACAAAATGCCTATCAGCAAAAGAAGATTAGGACATATATTTCTTAACTTAATAAAAAAATTAACGTTTCTACAAAATTTTCCTAAGATTCTGTTAAAATGAATTTAGAGTACCTAACAGATGAGTTAAATTGAGTAGCAAAGCAATTTAAATATATATATTGTTTGAGAAGACTTAGTTTTGCCTAAGAGAAATGGCCTTTAATTTTCTTTTAATAGCAGTATCATTTTAAGTTCAGACTCTCTTACACATTCATATTTATCTTTATGGTCTTTTTCAGTGATTGTCATCCTATCAACAAGTGAAATAGCTGGAAACAGTTTTATCTCTTCCTACATATTTAGCATTAATTTCCCTTCATGATTATATGTAATGCAAAGTTGTTCCAAGAGGATTGTGAAAGTTAAATTCAATTAATCTCACAAAAACTCAGCAATAAGGGGATTTTATATGCTAACTGACAATGTGGTCTCCTAATGACACTAATTTGACAAGTGATATTACAGATCTGTAGCAGACAAACCCTATACTAACCAGCAATGATGTCTGCTTCCTAGTGTTCATGCTTTTGTGTGATCCTTAATTCTTGAGTGTGATTAGGTTCACAGACTTGCTCCTAACCCATAGAATACGGCAATGGTGGGGCGATGGCTCTCCCACGTTTAGGTTTCATTTTACAGCAAAAGTGAAGGAATATCACTCCTGTCACTATGCTATATCAATCTCCATCTCACTAAAGTTGCTCTTTGTCTCTGCTGGCCTTGAAGAAGCAAGCGGACATTTTGTGAATTGCCTATGGAGAGGCCTCCTAGGCAAAGGACTGTGGGCTGCCTATAGGAGCTGAAAATCCAAGTCTTAGAGCCACAAGGAAATGAATTCTGATAACAACCAGGTAGAGCTGGGGAAGGGATTTTTTCTCCATCCAACCTCTAGATGAAACTGTAACTTGGGTGACACCTCTACTACAAGAACCTGAGCAGAGAGGACATAGCTAATTTGTGTCCAGACTTCTGACCCATGGAAACTGAGAGATAATAAATATTATAGTTTTAAGCCACTAAAATTTTCTTAAAAGCCACTTTTAAGCCAGTAAGTAGAAATAAAATGTGAGCCACGTGTGTTATTTTAAAAACAGTAAAAAGAGTACATTAATTTTAGTAATATATTTTATTTATATATTAAAACCTACATACTTATGTTATTTATTATGTATGTTTATATAGCATATTACATATTATATATAATTAATATAATTAATTAGAATAGTAAATATATACTCTATATTTATTACTGTTCATATATAATGTACTCATTTTATCCAATATACCAAGGATATTGTCATTTTAATACAAATCAATATAAAGATTATTAATAATATATGTAGATTTTTTTCACATCAAATCTTCAAAATCCAGTGTGTGCTGAATCAACCAATTCAGATACCAGATTTTTATCAGAAATATTTAGTTTTTAAATGTTACAAAATTTACAGTTGAAAAGATAGGTTCACATAACCAAGTTGTTTCAATATATCTAAACATTTTACAATATCTATGTTTTTTAATTTAAATTTAAGTTAATTATAATTATATACAATTCAAACTCTGTTCTCCACATACCAGAAACAGTTTTAGTATTCAATAGCTATATGTAGCTAGTGGTTACTGGCTACCATATGAAATGAGGAAGGTTTAGACCATGGAATTCATGGCCTTGTTTTCTTGGGACCATGTTTATATTTCATATCTAAATCAATTGTGTAAATTTTATGAAACATAATAATCACAAAGGGTACTTGTTTTCAGTGCAGTTTACCAGGATGCCACCCACTCACTTTATTCTGATTCAACAGACTGTAATTGAATTAGGTAATTATGATGCAGGTTGTCCACAAATCACACTTTGAGAAAGTAATGGTGATGGAAGTCAATGAGGTTAGGGGTGGGGTATGGAGTGTAGTCTGGCTTGCCTTAATATCTAGAGTCCCTCTGAGTATCATATACTCCAAACCTTTCTGGCTAAAGATAAAATTTTGGTCCTAAGACCTTATTCCTTAAAAGTAAAAAAAAAAAAAAAAAAAAAAAAAAACACTTCAAAAAGGAGACTGTGCCTGTATTTCATGCAGAAAAATAACATTGCCCTTTAAGTTGATCCATCCTTGATGGAAATATGTTAGTAAAGAGGAACTCTGAGCTGCACCTAGCGTTTAGAGGTTCTCATACCTCTGTTCTCTCTTGCTTTAACACGTATTTCAATTACTTCACTATTTGATTTTCAAGTTACCATTCCTCAGCTCATCCTTAAAAGTAAATGTAAAGCAGAGCTTCAGCCTCAGCCTTAGGTTCTTCTAGACTTATATACAAATCCTAGGAGATCTCATCTACATTCAAAAATTCTTGCTACCATTTACACAATTATCATTTCCAAAATTTATCTCTCTAGATCCTAGAGAAATTTCTAAATTCTACTCACATGTTATCGTCATTTGAATGAGTCACAGATACTTCAAACTCGGTGTCTACAATGGAAGATTTCTACAACCAGTTCTTCTTAATTCTTCTTTATTTTCTCTCTTTCAAAATGCACTACAATCCACATAGCTAAAGCCAGACATTAAGCATTCATCCTTGATGATTTTTCCTTCTCATTTTCTCCTTCAGTTATCAAAGCCTAGCATTTTATTTGTTTAATATTTCTTTGTCCCTTTCCTTTCTCTCCATTTCCAGTGTCATTGCCTTGTCAAATGCACATGATTACTTTATAAACTTCCATGTTAATTCTCTGATTGCTAATCCCACTTATTTTCTTGCTTTTAATTTCATCCAGTGTGTGTCTGAGTAATCTATGTAAAATGCAATACTGGCCCTCATTGTTGCTTCTATTGTACATAAAATTGTACCTCACGATTTTATGGAAAATTTTATTCTTCCCTAATGTAACTCACAAAGCCACTCATGATATAAAACAGTTAACTTTCTGCCTTGATTTCTCTGTGCCTTGCACAGTTCTTGCTTCATATTATGTGCTCAGTAAATGCTAAACGGGTACTTGGTTTCTTTATCAAGAATCAGAGAACATACATTTTCACACTTTTTTTTAATTTTATTTTTGGTGGTATTTCAAATATTCACTTGAAATTAACCAGAAAATTTACTTGAAAATAGCAAGTATCTTACTCTACTCTCAGAATGAAATAACTTACAAATTTATAATATTATATAAATAAAATTATCCTTACCATTATCTTAATATAAGTTTAAAATAAAATGTTTTATTAGCAGATATTTGGAAATTGCTTTCTTTATTATTATTTATTATTATTATTATTATTATTATTACATAGGCAGTCTAGAATGACACAGTAGACAGAATAGTGGATTGGGAGTCAGAAAATTTAGGTTTTGGACATAATTCTGCCAATAACTAGCCATATAACTTTTCTTTTCAGATAAACTAGGCTCTGTAAGTCTCAGCTCACAGCTTTATCTGTAAAATAAGTTGGGTAAACTAGATAATCTTTATGTCTCTATCTTATTATATCCATGTCATAAATGTTATACAGAATAATGTCTTCTGCCTCAGGAGACTTTATCAATTACACTCTTAAATATGACTATTAATTCCACTGGAATCCCTTATCAAGTGTTTTCCATATATTAAAACTAAAACTATTTTATTTTCTTGATATGAGATAAAGACAAAATAAAATTCACATATGAACAGTAGACTGACAAATTCTATTTGTCTATTGTGAATAAAACTGTGAGCATTTACAAATAACATAAAAGGACTTTAGCCCTCAGCCCTCATAACTCTTCCAGAGAGCATCACTAAAAACCATTAACATTCACTCAGCCTTGTTTTATTTTTTTCCTAATAGGAAAATTTATGTATTTCATAAGCACTCTTATTTTTTGGTGAAATTATTGGTCAAAATAACCATCATCCAGAAGCTGAATATTCTTAAAATAGGGCAGTAAATTTAAAGAAAAATTTCAAATATTCTAAATAATAATGGTAGTAATGAAAATTTTTAAAAATCTACATTACAATTTTTAAAGAAAATATCCTCTAGTTAATATATTAAAAGCATTTTTAGTTTGAAATAGCAAATTCTGCAAGGAATTGCAGGCCAGACTTCTCATTTTAAAAATACAGTGGTATTTTCCAACTTTCTCAATGTAGTAATTGTCTAATAATTGATAATGATATTTCATATTGTTCCCTTATTATTCTTGAGGAAAAAATCCCTGGCAGCAATAAAAAGGGGAATCTCTAGATGTTAATGTGTTTCTAAAGAGTTAGAAAAAGAATTTGGAGGTGTTACTAGAAGCACTACTAACAAGAAATTTCCTATGTTAGATTCTTTTGTTACATTAATTTAATCAACTGTTTAATTACTTCTTAATTGTTAGGTTTTATAATATGACATTTCGGCAAGAGAGAAAAAATTCAAATGAGTACTCCCAATCACTCAGCAAGAGAAACAAGAGAAGTACTTACTACATAAAGTTAAGTAAAGAATAAATACTATCAAAAAATACATGCCATAAACTTTGCAGTCCACTCACTTTCCTGGGATTTTACTGTTTGCTCTCAGGGTACATTTTAAAATATTAGAGGGATAATTTCTCAGGAATACAAAATATATCTTACTCTTGTCCCTGATAAAAAATGCACATAACATGGTACCAGTTCCCTGCCAGGAGAGTTTTCCAGATGAATTCCAGAATTCATCTGGAAAACTCTCCCACATACAGAGGGCAGACAGAGAAAAGAAGAAAGAGGCAGACCACTCCAGATTAGTAGGTGGCAGTTTAATAAGCAGGGAAACTTCCATACTGGGATTATCCTGGGTAGCCTCAAGACAAGTAGATCTCCACACCTGCCTGCAGAATTGTTTTTTTTTAAAGAACTTTCATTGAGATACAGTTAACAGACAATAAACAGCATATACTTAGACTGTACAATTTGGTATCCCATTCTCCCAATTCATCCCCCCCCAACACTCCCCGTTTTCCCCACTTGGTGTCCATATGTTTGTTCTCTACATCTGTGTCTCTATTTCTGCCTTGCATTTCCTCTTTCATAGTTGTTAGCATTTGCCCTATGTATTAAGGTGCTCCTATATTGGGTGCATATATATTTATAATTGTTATCTCCTCTTCTTGGATTGATCCCTTGATCTTTATGTAATATCCTTTCTTGTCTCTTGTAACACTTTTTATTTTAAAGTCTATCTTATCTGATATGAGTATTGCTACTCCAGCTTTCTTTTGATTTCCATTTGCATGGAATATCTTTTTCCATCCCTTCACTTTCAGTCTGTATGTGTCCCTAGGTCTGAAGTGGGTCTCTTGGAGACAGCATATACATGGGTCTTGTTTTTGTATCCATTTAGCAGTCTGTGTCTTTTGGTGGGTGCATTCAGTTCATTTACATTCAAGGTAATTATTGATATGTATGTTCCTATTACCATTTTCTTAATTGTTTTGTTTTTGTTTTTGTAGGTCCTTTTCTTCTCTTATGTTTCCCACTTAGAGAATTTCCTTTAGTGTTTGTTGTAGGGCTGGTTTGGTGGTACTGAATTCTCTTAGCTGTTGCTTGTCTGTAAAGCTTTTGATTTCTCCCTCGAATCTGAATGAGATCCTTGCTGGGTAGAGTATTCTTGGTTGTAGGTTCTTCCCTTTCATCACCTGAAATATATCATGCCACTCCCTTCTGGCTTGCAGAGTTTCTGCTGAGAAATCAGCTGTTAACCTTATGGAAATTCCCTTGTATGTTATTTTTTGTTTTTCCCTTGTTGTTTTAATAACTTTTCTCTGTCTTTAATTTCTGTCAGTTTGATTACTATATGTCTTGGCATGTCTCTCCTTGGGTTTATCCTGCCTGGGACTCTCTGTGCTTCCTGGACTTGGATAGCTATTTCCTTTCCCATGGTAGGGAAGTTTTCAACTATAATCTCTTCCAGTATTTTCTCAGGTCCTTTCTTTCTCTCTTCTCCTTCTGGGACCCCTATAATGTGAATGTTGGTGTGTTTAACATTGTCCCAGAGGTCTCTTAGGCTGTCTTCAGTTCTTTTCATTCTTTATTCTTTTCTGCATCAGTGATGATCACCATTCTGTCTTCCAGGTCACTTACTTGCTCTTCTGCATCAGTTAACCTGCTATTGGTTCCTTCTAGTGTGTTTTTCATTTCAGTTATTGTGTTGTATATCTCTGTTTGTTTGCTCTTTAATTCTTCTAGGTCTTTGGTAAACTTTTCGATCTTTGCATCCAGTCTTTTTTCAAAGTCCTGATCATCTTCACCATCATTATTCTGAATTATTTTTCTGGAAGGATGCCTATCTCCTCTTCATTTAGTTGTTTTTCTGGGGTTTAATCCTGTCCCTTCATCTGGTACAAAGTCCTCTGCTTTTTCATTTTCTCTATCTTTCTGTGGCTATGGTTTTCAGTTCCACAAGATGAAATACTGCTGATACTGCTTGATACTGCTGTCTGCCCTCTTGTGGAGGAAGCTATCTGGGAGGCTTGCGCATGCTTCCTGATTGGAGGGACTGATGGTGGGTAGGGCTGGGTGGGCGGAGCTCAGTAAGACTTTAATCTGTTTGTCTGCCAATGGCTGGGGCTGTGTGCACACCTTGTTTGTTGTTTGGCCTGAGGCTACCCAGCACTGGAGCTTACAGGCTCTTTGGTAGGGCTAATGGTGGACCCTGGGAGGGCTCAAGCCAATGAGCACTTCCCAGAACCCCTGCTGCCAGTGCCCCTGCCTCCTCAGTGAGTCACAGCTGCCCCCACCTCTGCAGGCAACCCTCCAACACCAGCAGGTAGGTCTGGTTCAGTCATCTATGGGGTCACTGCTCCTTCCCCCTGGGTCCTGGTGAGCACACTTTTTTGTGTGCCCTCCAAGAGTGGAGTCTCTGTTTCCTCCAGTCCTGTGGAGGTCCTGCAATCAAATCCCACTGGCAAAGTCTGATTTTCTGGGGATTCTTCTTCCCATTGCTTGACTCCCAGGTTGGGAAGTCTGACGTGAGGCTCAAAACCCTCACTTTAGTGGGTGGTCTTCTGCGGTATAACTGTTCTCCAGTTTGTGAGTTACCCACCCAGCATTTATGGGATTTGATTTTAACATGATTGTGCCCCTCCTACCATCTCATTGCAGCTTCTCCTTTGTCTCTGGATGTGGGATGTCTTTTTTGGTGAGTTCCAGTGTCTTTCTGTTGATGATTGTTCAGCAGTTAGCTGTAATTCCAGTGCTCTTCCTGCCTGCAGATTCTTAAGAGTTTACGTAGAGATCTTAACTGGGTTCAGGTTCATTCACATATGTAGTTCAGATGGTCTCAATAAAACATTACTTTCTCAAGGCTGTGTCCTTGAAGTGGCTACTAGAGCAGGAACAGTAGGTGGAATGTATATTCCAAGAACAGTGGAAGAGGCAAAGGGCTTCCAATCGCCCAGGTTCAGCTTACAGGTCAACTGCCAGTCACATTCTCATGATGACCTCCAATACTACACTCCTCATGGCTGGCTCTTACAAGCTTGTATCGTCCCCTTCTTCTAAAATGTTTCCTGAGGTTTCATTAGCATGGCGATGGATCATTTGGCAGCTATCTGGTTATACCTATGGCTGGATCCTTAGATGTTAATGTGACAGCAGTTTTAGAAATTTGACCTGGTTGTGCATACCATTCATGTTGGCTGGGGTGAGATGCACTGTCAGGCAAGAGAAGATGGACTGGGGTGGCATGTAAAATATGCCAGAGCAGGACCTCCTCTCCACTTTCAATAGTACTTGTTCCTTTTCAGGTTAATGCATTTTAATTGGTCCAGCTCATAACAGAACAACTGGATCCCAGTGGAGATTGAGTAGTTCCCCCTCACTCCAGGGTGCAAAGTAACTCACACATCCTGGTGGGACATTCCACTGCAAATTCCAGTAGATAATGCCTTTCCAAGGCATTATGGGCTTGGTTTTCTCAGAAGCATAGCACTTTGATCCACAGTGAGAGTCAGGGCAGTGGCCAACTCTTATGACTTCCATACCTTTACAGTTCTGGGTATCTCAACAGGCATCCCCAGTCTGGCATATGAGGCAACAGGCTCTACTGGTTAATCATTCAAATTTACTAAAGCCTGGGATAGTACATTGGTCCACCCAGCCAAGGTGTTTTCACTTGTTGGTAAAAGCCTCCCTACAGGATAGAGTAATCCAGTCTATAAGGAGTGAGTCCCTTGGACCCACTAAGTGCCATGTAGGCAATGCCAGAGGGCAATGTGTGGTGATTTTGCTCATCTTCTCTAACCTTTGCCCAGTCAGAGACATGCCATCACCTCCCTCCACACACCCCCCATATCCCAAAGCTGCAATAACCATGCCTGAATATTTTCCCCTGCCTTTGTTGGAATTTGACAGTTATACCAATAGCTCCATGGGCATTTTCTGAATTGGAGCTGTCCTGCTGGCTGGGGCTGTTGTTGCCATGTTTCTGCTTCCTTTTGTATTAGGGATTGGATCACATTTGCAGGGGAGTGGGGGCAGTGTTCTGAGTTGTTTTGTCTCTTTCACTCTCCATCACCACAACACCCTCCCCTTGGTTCTCCTCACTTTCCCAGGTTTTCCACTTAGTGTCCCAATCAAGGTTTGTCCCAAGTGCTCAGACCTTAATTCCTGGCAGGCTACACCTGCCTAACTTTACAAAATAGAGTGCGATGATCTCCAGCCTAATTATCCTGCTCTCCCACCTTGTCTGCCAGCCTGGAAGCTAGCAAAGCAGTGGACAACTGCACGTCCTAGTCTAGCCTCAGTTCTTATTCCTACATTCTAACTGGAGCTTCAGCCTCTAGTTGTGCATCGGTGCCCAGCCAAACTTTCCACAGTAGAGGCCAGCACCCCTGCACAGCCATTCATTGCCTTTCTTTGCTAGAGTGTGCTCTGTGGAGTTTCTCAAACAAATGCATTAAACCAACTAGCATTTGGGGTCCATCCCTGTACCCATGTGGTGGTTCACAAGCATCTAATATATGGACCACTCCTCCCCACATCAATGGCCAACCTGGGATTTCCAATGATCACCCATCATTGAGTTGATCTCCTTTTGTTATACAGCAACTTCCCACTAGCTATCTATTTTACAGTTGGTAGTGTAAACATGTCTATGCTACTCTCTCACTTCATCCCAGCTTCCCCTTTGCCCCCCACTCCCAACCCTGTGTCCTCCAGTCCATCAAATAAACTTTTAATAAGCAAGAGAACTTCTATGTGAGGCTTGTCTTGGCAGCTGCAAGATGACTGGATCTCTGCACCCACACTCCAGAATCCTGAGTTTATATAGGGGCCTTAATGGGATGCAGTCATGTGTATAGTCCTGATGGTCTCAATAACAAATTACTCTCTCAAGGCTGAATCCTTAAAGGGGCTCATGGCGTGGGGACAGTGGGTAGAACATGCATTCCAAGGACAGGGGAGAGCATAAGGAGCCTCCAATTGCCCAGGTCTGACTTGCTGGTCAAGTGGTGGTCACATCATCTTGATGACCTCCTCCAACCCATAGGTTATAAAAGGGAGGTCTAATGTGTGGTTCTGTTTAATCTGGCCTACTTTTCCAAATTTCACCTTGCCCAATTCCTCATATAAGTTACTAATTTTTCCTACTTCTGATATAAAGAGTAAATTTCTCTGCTGTGAAATCTGACTAATTCTTTCCTATATCACTATTTTATAAGGAGTGTGGTGTAGGGGAAAAAATGCGGCTTTGAAATCAGAAGAACTATCCTTTAAAATTCCAGAGGCTCAAAAGCTGGAGAGTAATTTTGAAAGAATTTTGAAACTTACAGACTGTAAATTTCAGAAGCATTGGTCAGAATACTGTAAGTTGTCAACAGAGAGCTCTCTTTTGATTTATTGTGAAGTTAGAGATGTTATCTACTTCTCTTAAGAAAAAAAAAATCAGCAAATGGTGATTTTTCCCCCTTCATGTAGTTCTGCTCTTCTCATTAGTTCTTTAGGTACCAGAAGAAAAGAACTACATAAAATCAGAAAATATGCTAGACTTTCGATACCAATTAGATAGAAGTGGAACAGATAAAATCCATATCATTGAGAGAGAGAGTATTGAGAGAGAAAAGATTATATGTATAATGTTTTGTCTCTATGACAAGGTGTGTCCTCCAATTTGAGCAGAAGAAATTTTTATCACAGTGTATGCTATAGTTGTTTATAACCTTTTTTAATATTATAATTAAAGTCAAGTAATATGAATATTTTAAATATTTAGTAAATAAACTTTATTTCTCAAATTAATTTTAAGTATGAAGTTCTTTAATACTGATTTTAACCAATGAAACTTTGTAAAGTTAGGGTGAATACTGATTTTTGTTTCAGAAATCTAGAATCATAATTAGTAAACTCTAGAATTTATTTAGTAACATATCATGCCTTATGATTCTTCTATATATATTAAAAAAAAAAACCTAAAATATTTATTGGATTTAAAACATAATTTAGGTCCCTCCAAACTTATCATGTTTAATGTATCCTTTTTTTCCTGTGAAAAGCAAAATTAGTCTCATAAATATAATGAATAGATTTATAGTGTGTTTCATCTGGGTCATGGAAGCAGGCTGAATGTAAATGGCTTGAGTATAGGATGTATTGAATTTATAGGGTAAATTTAGATCAGGCAATAAAGGACCAGCATAAGAAATAGTAGGTGTTAGCAGGAAAAGGTTCAAGTTAAGCAGTCATTAAAGCTTTAAACACATGTGAGCATATGCTATATCAAGTATTAAGGGTATGTATGTTGGTGAAGAAGCAACAACCAGTATCTTAAAAGTAGTTGGAGTGTATTGATAGTGAAGCAAGTAGTAAGCCATATGCTATGTTAGTGTAGGATGCTACTGGATTCATAGACATGGCATTCCAGGGTTGGGTGTTCAAGGAAGAATTCCAGGAAGAAGGAACATTTAAAATGAATGCTGAACATAAAGCAGGAGCTAGCCAGGAGAAGGGAAAGGCACAGGAAAGAAGGTGAATATGTTGCAGGTAAAATTAAGAGGTGAAGCAGAGCAAGTATAAAATGATAGGAATCTAGGACACACTCATGAGATTGTTGAAAGATGAAGAAGTATTTCCAGGTATCTATTTATAATGGGTTTTTAATGTTAGCTTAAAAAATTTAAAGTTTATTCTGAGAGGAAAGTGAGCTACTAATATTTTTAAGCAGCAAATGACTTGTGATGATTTTGAGATAGTAAGTGATGAAGTATAAATTTTCAGAGTTAAAACAATGACATACAAATGTAAATTAATATATATCAACTATATTTTAACTTATTAACCACTGAGGGTAACAGTAAGATGCCATAACTGATTCTAGCAAACTGATTTTGGCATTCTTAATCATTTAGTTGGATGACCCACTAGTCCTGCCCTTGGCCCAAGCCAGAGAGTACCATTTCTCTTCCTACATTAGGATGATGCATGCCAAAATTCATTTGCTAATAGATGAAAACTGGTAATTATTCTCTCTTAGGGCAAATAGATTATATATAGGGTTATCTTTTCTAAAAAAAAAATCAATTATATTAATAATACATGCTTCTATGGTCAAGAATTTTTTGCATTGCTATTAATTTCAACAAGTTAACTTCACCTTTATAAAACTATAAAATAGACTAGTCAAAAGAAAGTCAGTTGAAGACCAAAGATTCATACCCTAAAGAATCAGGTAATCCCCAGAGATTCTGTAAAAACACACTCAGAAAGGGACCTCAGTAATCTATTTTGCCCATTTCCAAGTCTTTGATAAATTTCCTGGACATAATCCAAGTAAGAATTGATGGTGGACTAAGTTAATGTGGTAAGAAAAAAAATATATATATATAAGAAGATTGACTTGATAATGTCCAAAGGCGTATTTAGCAAAATAAATTAGATGGGAGAGTAAGTGTGTTAGTTTTCTATAGCTGTTGTAAAAAGTATAATATCTAGATATGTTTGAGATATAAATGTTTGAAAATTAAGAGTATGTAAACAGTAAATTAAGTAATGGGGTTAATTGAGATCATCTATAATTTGTTAGAAGGGTTGACTAGGAAACAGATATCATGGAAAATAACACGAGAAATTGCAAAGAATAATTGGAAAAAGTTGTTTCAAGGGTTTTGGCAATAAAGGAAGGACAAATAGGATGATCTTCAGAGGGAAATGTGAGAATGTTATTGTTCTTGGCAGTGGTGGTTTGTTTAAATATAATAGTGGTTCTAGATTGTCAAAATGCTGATGAAACTAACCAGTGGTAATAGGAAAAGATAAACATAGGAGGGAGAGTGTTTAATTTTCATAGTGAGATCTTCTAGGAAATGAGAGAGAAGAAATCCAGAGAGCAAAGTAGGAGACACTGGCCTTACAGATTTACTTGCATAACCATGAAAGAAAGGAAAGAGAAACATATGAATGACAACATAGATTGGTGAAACTGTAGTAATTTAAGTAATATTTTGAACATTTATTATTTTGCTAAGGAGAAAGAAAAGTCATCATCTTGGAAAGTGGAAAGATATTTCAGAAAGATAAATTATGTTAGGATAACAGAGAGAATTTAGGTAATCAGTCAAATGTAGGTGATGACCCACACATACAAAGGAAAAAGGTAGATTATTTAAGAGTGCTCTCATACACGTAACTTAAATACTGCCATAGGGAAATCACTGAGTAGATTAGGTTTTAGAAAGAGATCAAATTCTGGATCAAGGCTTTCTTATCAGTCAATAAATCACAATCTGTTGACAATATTCTATAGGAGAATTCTAAATTATTAAAATAATGCCACACATTTAGACCAAGCTTCGCTTTCTTGGTACCCAAATTCATCCTTACTGCTTTCTATAATCTATAATGAACACATATTTATCCTAGCTGGATGTTCCATCAATATGTCCATACAATGTATGTCCATATAGCCCTGGAATAAGCCCACTTATTCCTCCTTTTCGTCAATGGTTAGTCTTTATCATTGCTGACCTAGCTTACCCTGAAGTAATTTGGCCAAAGTTTAAGAAGTTGCACATGAGTTAATATTTCTTATAACAATAATGTTACTTACATTTTTATATAAAAAGGATGTAAGTAGAAAAATAAATAATAACAAGACATTTATGAATTATAGGGAAGAAGGAAATATTTAACTCAGTTGGATCAGCTTAGTTAGTATGTTAATTCCTTCCTTTTGCACTTGCTTACCATAGAGCTGGTCTACTAAAGTTATTCCACTGTCAATGAAAAAAAAATGTTGCCTGCCATATTGGTAAACAAAGGATGTTGAAGCCATCAAGCCATTACATTACAGTCTCCCAAAGGTGAGCCCTGAGGGAACCCGGGATGGAAACAGGATGCCTGCTAAGGTGTACCCCGAGAAGACTCAGGATGAGAAAGCACAGGATGCTGGCCCCAGATAACTGAGGTGCGTATCAAAGGAATGATTTCAATGAGCTCTGATTTTTGCATCTTCTCACATATAGAAAAGCACTAAACTCATTAACAAGGTATTTGGTTTTCTTTAACAGTAATCTTTTGACATTCCCACTACCTGGTCATTGTTGCAAAAACTCCTATACATCCTGGCTCCTCCCTTACCTCTTCTGAACAGTCCCTCAGAGCTATCCGAGAAGCTGTGTCTTGGGCTTAAATCCTCAGTTTTATTCACCAAAGAAAACAATACTCAACTTTAAGGTTGTGCATTTTTTTAAGTCAATACCACATGACTGAGAAAATTTTGGAAATTGGTAAAATTTTTAAAAATTAATTTTACAGTAAGTCCTCTACATACAAATGAGTTCTGTTCCAAAGGTGCACTCATAAGTCCAATTTGTTCATAAGTACAACAAAGTTAGCCTAGGTAGCCAACTAACACAATAGGCTACATAGTACTCTAATAGGTTTATAATATTTTTTACACAAATAATATATAAAAAATAAACATTTTTAATCTTACAGTACAGTACCTTGAAAAGTACAGTAGAACAGTACAACAGCTGGCATACAGGGGCTGGCATCGAATGAACAGGCAAGAAGAGTTACTGACTGGAGAAGGGAGAGGAGGTGGGAGGTGGTAGAGCTGAAGGATCATCAGCAATAGGAGATGGAGGACAAGCTGCAATTTCACTCACGCCTGACGCTGATAGCACAGGTACTGGTTCCTTGCTGGATTCAACTCTATCTACCCTCTCTTAAAAATGATCCAGTAGTGTCTGCATTGAAGCTCTCTTTTTCTCGTTATAGATGATATGGTAGCACTGGACTGCATTCTGAACAGCAGCCGCAACCTTGTGTACTGCTTTATTTTTAAGTCCTGTGCCTCAAAAATTAACAATGCCTCCTCAAACAAAGAAAATTCTCCTGCCATTTCCTGCACTGAGAATCGCTTCAGTTCTTGAGTTACTTCTTCTTTCTCTTGTCTCTCTTTGTCCTTTCTCTAGGCACGTTCGCATCTTTGAAAGTTCACAACTTGAAGGTTCATATATAGGGGACTTATTGTATTTTCTACCTCAATAAATTAGGAAAAGTGTGAGAAACTGAAAGAACTGAGAAAACAAAATTTTTATGAGTGGTATATTCAGTACCTTCTGATTGCCGTTTTTAAACAAAAGATAAACTTGCTCCAGTTTAGATGGTTACTTGAAGTGGTACTAAAATCAAAAGACGTTATGTTGTATATACCTGAAACTAACACAACATTGTAAATCAACCATACTTCAATTAAAAAATGATAAAAATAAAAGAAGTTATGCCAGTGGCAATTTGCCAAAACTCTCAACTTGCAATTGCTGGTGCCTATGGCTGCAGATGATAGAGAATAATTGAGAGGAAAATAAATTAGTAAACTTAAGGAAATTTTGAGAACTGAAGACTATCAAAAAGGACACTGTATGACATAAATGCTAAAATATCACTTGGCAATATATTTTATATTTCTAGAAATTTTAATTCCTAATTCATCCTCCTATCTCCATTCTACCCCATTCTAATTTCATGTCCGCTTAACCACCAACAGAATTTTTAATTTGTTTTCAAATACGACAAATTTGTTAGAGATGTTAAGGATGTCATTCAATTGATAGACGTCAATATCACTGAAGTTTGATATTTAGTCTCACTAATGGAGTTGCCAACAGGAAACTCCATCTTCATATGTTAAATGTTGTGAACAAGGACTGACAACACTTGCCTTTACTCCCCATTAACATATTTTTAAGATGCTCAGTTTACATTTTGAAAAGATGAAAATGTTTCTTGGAGGTGGGGTGGGGAAAGAACCTGAAGAGTCCTCTTTGTAAGTCAATGATGTGAACATCTTGCAAATTCCTAAGTTACACAAGCACAATAATTAGAAATAGATCAGAGGAGGTAGTATTTCCATTCAAAGCCCTCATAAGATCAGCTTTGAAATACGTCCAGTTTGAGACTCTGACTGTAATGGAGAGCAGTGATTCAAATTCTTAAGAGAGTATAGAGGAGATCTATAATATTTATCTGGGGATTAGGAGGTCTGTTTTATGAGAAAAGGCTTCAAGAAATAAACTAGTTCCAAGAAAAAATATGATAAGCATATTTAATCATGAACACAGAGAAAAAGCAAATTTAGGTAAAATGTTGAGAAACATATAACTGAAAAATAGAAGTTCTGATTAAAGTTCAGTATAAATATATCTGAGAAAAATGAAAGAAAAAAATTCTCAGTTAATATTATATAAATTTCCAAAATTACATATTTTTCAAAAGATTTTCCAACATTTTTTACTTGTGAGAATTACATATACTAAAAACCTTTAATTTCATAATAATATAAAATGGTAAAATTATACAAAATGATAAGTACACAATGAATGTCATATATAATATAAATATATATGATCGTTTTTTATACTTAAAGAGGTTTAACAAACTTTTACACAATTTAGCACTATAATGAATCAGTAGGTAACATTAATATGTGGTTAAAGGAAACAGAGCAGCAAAAAGTACTAAGAATTAAAGAGAAAACTCCAGGCCCGTGATGGCCTCACCTGTATCACTTATGCCCATGAAACCAAACCTAGACCTAATACCTGATTTAACTGCAGTTTCCACTTTCCTCAGAAACGTAATCTTAATCAACCAGTCTGGACTTCTCTGGTCAGCACCAATGAAATATCACTCAGGTCATCTCCATTGCCCTGAAGAAGAAGCAATCAGCATGATAAAACTTATGCATTCCCTTCCCCTCAAAAAACACTTCATGGCCTAAAAACAAGCCTATCGTTTCTTTTGCTCATAGCACTTTTGCCCTACCCTCCTGCCTATAAAAACTTTCATTTCCTTCAGCCCCTTGGAGCACTGTTCCAGTTGCTAGATGGGCTGCTGCCAGATTCGTGCATGGTTGAATAAAGCCAATCCAATTAGATCTTCAAATTTACTTGGTTGAATTTTGTTTTTTAACATAATATTAGGATATTCAAAAGTTAAACAATATAAGTTTTCTGGAACCAAGCCTAATGCCAAACAAATCCTACATAGCAAAACACTGTAGGGGAGGAAAATTAATTTTTCTTTTCCCTTATAGGTTCTTGGCTGAGACCTGCCCTGAAATAAAGATGGATTTACAGGAGAAAAACAGACAGAAGTTTAACAACCTGTATACCTTCTGTATGCATGGGGGATACCCAGGAAAACAGTAACTCCTGAAACTGAGCAGCACCCTGCAAGGCCTTCTTAGGTACAAAAGCCCACCTGTATTGCACATTTCTTGTTTGTAGGAAAGAAAAAAAAAAAAAAAGCTTTAGTCTCCTAGGCCTTCCCTAAGTTTCAAAGAGTAGGCACAAACAGTTAAAAATGAGAGAGTTAGGGAATGCAGAAACAAAAGAAACGCTGTCAATTAAGAAAAGTAATGTAGCTTAAACAACAGTTCCCTGATAAAAAGAGTCCTGGTTTCTCCTCAAAGGATATACATAACAATCTGATGCATATCTTTGAGTTGTTCTGCAGAGATTAGGACCCCACCCAGGTGGGGGATAGTGACTACAGGCTGACCACAAGCAGTAGACCCCAGTCCTGTTGGAACCAGAAGGTTGATGATTAAGATTCAGAAACATCATGCTGTTACCTCACCCCTAACCAATCAGAAGAAAGTCCATAAACTAATGACACACCCTGCAACCCTCACCCTAATGTTGCCTTTATTATTTTTATATCTTTTTTTTATATCTTTTTTTTAAATTTTTTTTTATTTTTATTATTTTTGGGGGGGTACACCAAGTTCAATCATCTGTTTTTATACACATATCCCCGTATTCCCTCCCTCCCTTGACTCCCCCCTCCTCGAGTCCCCCCCACCCTCCCCGTCCCAGTCCTCTAAGGCATCTTCCATCCTCGAGTTGGACTTCCTTTGTTATACAACAACTTCCCACTGGCTATCTATTTTACAGTTGGTAGTATGTATATGTCTGTGCTACTCTCTCGCTTCGTCTCAGTTTCCCCTTCACCCCCCGCCCTCTCCCAAACCTCGAGTTCTCCAGTCCATTCTCTGCACCTGCGTCCTTGTTCTTGTCACTGAGTTCATCAGTACCATTTTTAGATTCCGTATATGTGAGTTAGCATACAATATTTGTCTTTCTCTTTCTGACTTACTTCACTCTGTATGACAGACTGTAGGTCTATCCACCTCATTATATATAGCTCCATCTCATCCCTTTTTATAGCTGAGTAATATTCCATTATATATATATGCCACATCTTCTTTATCCTAACCCCTAACCAATCAGAAGTAAGTCCATAAACTAATGACACACCCTGCAACCCTCACCCTAATGTTGCCTTTAAAAACCCTTCCCTGAAAGCTATTGGCAGTTTGAGTCTTTTGAACACGAGCTGCGCATTGTCCTTGCTGGGTGCCTTGCAATAAACACTGTTCTTTCCTTCACCGCAGTTCATGATCAGTAGTTTAGCTTTTGCTGCATGGTGGGTGAGTGGACCCAAGTTTGGTTTGGTAGGAGTCCTGAAATGGTACAAGCTTCCACTTTAAATAACATCTCCAGATAAAGACAAAAGAAGATGTTGAGGTGTGTGTGGGGAGTGCGGGGAGTTATGAAAGGATTTTAGTCAAAGCACAGTAAACTAGGGTATGGTTGTTATGTGGATTTAAATCTCTATCTTCTCCACTGATAAGAGTTTCTACCCTCTCTGCCTCATAAGGGAGACACCTTTACAAATAGAGATTTTCTTTTGAAATGTAAATGTCTCTTACAAAAGGGTAACTTCTCCTGAGTCTGCTCTTTCTTAAAAATAATCAGACTGAAATGATCCTTATAGTGATGTCAAGGACAATTGGCACTCACCATTGGCATTTGCCATCTACCTCTACAAAGATTAAATCATGTGCTACTGCAGCTGCTGACTGTCAATGCCCCTCTGAAAGGTGTTCAGGGCGGGCAGCTGAAATGAGGCACTCTGTGCTCTGTGAAAAACTGGCAGGACAGGTCTTTAGATTAGTTAGATATTTTCAGGAGCCAACTTTATGGGCCCGATTCTTGTATCTCTTCATATCTAGAAAAAGACTAAAATCCCTCATAGTGATGACTGCTCCTTGTGACTAGCAATAACCTTCTGTAAACAATATGTGCTTGACTGCATGTTTTTTTTTTCTTTCACCAAAACCACATATGTGCTGACCTTCCCCGCTGACTGTTTGGAACAGTTTCTCAGAGCTATCTGGGATGCTGTCTCCCGGGCTGCAGTCCTCATTTTGCCCCAAATAAAACTTAACTCGCAACTCTCACGTTGTGCACTTTTTTTTAAGTTAACACTGAAGAGATATATGTTGGAGCAGTAAATTCTGCTCCTCTTCAACCCATACTTCATATTTGGCCAGAATAACAAAATTAAACTTGATGTGGAAAACCATTAAGAAGAACTCTAGCTGAGCAGAAATAAATACAAAAGTATATAATGACAGAGAATTTAAGGCAAAAGTGGAAAATGAGACAAAAACAAGTTATTTTCCATGGAATGAGATGACTTCATAAGCATTAAACATCTTATAAAAGTAGGGATATACTAATATTTTTAAAAAATACATAGGGTTGTCAAAAATTAATTTTGAAGAATGATATACTACATATTTTGTAAATAAATTAGTATCAGAGTCATCAGAATTATGCATGTAATAGTAAAATTATAAACAGTTGACATGAGCATAATCACAGACTTTAGAAAGGATAAAAAGATGCAGCGTGTGCTCTTGTGCAGGTCTTCAGTATCTTCCCATTAAAGAAGATAATAAACCTTAATTAGTGTGTTGTTTAAAGGGACATTTTTGTTTGGATTTTCTCCTGGGAATACTGCTTTGTGGTTGTTGCATAGGTTTTACTTCCAACACATCATCAACCTTGGATTGCTTAAAGACTTGTCTTTAAGTATCAGAGCGCTGTAAGTTTATTTCTATGAATGACTTTGTTTTCAGTGATTATGATCTTCAAATTGCCACCTGTTTACTGGATAATGAAAATGGCCAGTTGACAATGCAATTCTTCATTTTTCATATCCTGAGTATTTGGTGCCTTTGTTTTTTTCTGGTGGATACTCTCTGTTTGTGAGAGTAGCATGTTCTGCTGTTGTTTATAATAAGAAAAGAGAATGTTTTCTTGACGGGAAGACCATTCTCTACTTAGAGAATAAACTGAGATGAATGTATCATTATATTATCTGTACAGTGTATTACTTTATATGCATTAAATAATGGGAATTAGTTTACTCATTATATGTAGGTAAAATGAACATAGTAAGTTCTCAATGAATGTTTGCATTATTATTATTATTATTATCATCATCATTATTTTGCAGTAATATTGTCCTAGGAAAATCTTGGGTGATGTATTCTATTTAGGGGATAAAGCCTTCCATAGCAGATTTGGTACATTTCTGTTTTTAAAAATTGGCATAGATAGTTCCGGGACCACACTCTTGTCATCATGGTGCATGTAAATCCCTTCTTTAGTTTCTTTTTCCATTTCTGCTATCATCCCTCCAAAGGCAGGTACTCTAAAATATTTATTATATGTTCTTAACTTATATGTATCTTTGGAAAGTAAGCAGTGACATTTTGCATGTTTGTATGTTTACAAATAATACTAAGGGTTTGCATTATTTTTTCCTATTTTTGTCATTCAACAGTTTGAGCTCACTCTTCCTGCAGACCTATTGCACACTCTTGTTACATTCCCTCCATCACATGAATTCAGCACATTTCATTTAACCATTCCAATGTTAATGGATACTTAGTTATCGCCAGAAACACTGAAATATCTTCCTAATCAGCGATGCTCTTCTCTTATCGGAAATCTTTATTTGGGTAAAATTCAGCTTATCAATTTTAATCTTATAAAGTCTGTTCTTTTGGTAATAAGTTTTTCTATTCCTCTAGGATACAGATATTTTTCTTCCCCATTATTTTTATTCATTTTTCTGAATTCTCCTTTATATATGGTGCAATATCTAGGCCTGAGTTTATTGTTTTTCTCCATAGAAATTTAGTTTTCACAGCTCCATCTCCTAAACAATCTGTCATTTCTCCCTATGTAGCACCATGATTCTCATATATCAAGTACTCATATAGGCATGGAATTGCTTCTCAACATTTTTTTTTCATTGATCTGAGGCCTATCATTTTGAGAAATGGATTGATTTTATTTCTATCACTTTTTAATAAAACACTATATTAAGGTAATCCTCTTTCTGTTATCTTCTTCTTCAAAGTCTAATAGCTCTTTCTTAACTTTTATTATACTATTTAAATATGAGAATGACTACAGAATTCCTAAAAAAAAAAGTCAAGCTGAGGATATACTTGCAAAAGTAATTACCATTACAAAGATTTGTCCTAGTAGGAAATATTGTATAATGATCAAGTTAATTCAAATATTTCATGTCCCTTAATATGACTAAACATTTTTATTCATAAAGATATTTTCCATGCTTTTCAGGCTGATTACTATATACTTGTAATTTGCCTTAATAGTGAAAAAAGATTCAATTTCTATTTCAGAAGTGTTGATATAGGGAAGCTTAACTTTCAACCTTGCATATGCAAGAATTTATTGAGACTTGCTGATCTAGGTTACAAAATTTTTGTTTCCTAATTCTATCATATTAAAGGAATAATTATATAATCTACATATAATGACGTTTTCCTCTTTTTTCTTATATTTACATATCTGATGCTTTTCTTCTCATAAAACATGGTCACAGCCTCCAATAGTGAACTAAAATGTAGACACAATAGTGAGCATCATTATGGTGCATTAATTCTTAAAGATAATACATTTAAAGATTCTCCATCAGATATATAAGCATTTTCTATTCTACTTGTCTCAGCATTCTTTGTTATTTTTAGCCATAAACAGGATTGAATTATGTAATTTTTACATCTTATTAATTGTAAGACTTTTTTTCTTAACATGATGAATTACATTGCTAGATATTTTAACTTATAACTCTTTTTACCTTTATGAGGCAGGCAGTACTTGATTAGAATTCATTTAAGTAATCTATTAGATTAGTTAATTAATATTTTTTCAGACATTTAAAATGTATGTTTCTATATAAATCAGAGCTATAATATTTTCCTATGATGGTATTATTTATATCAAGAATATGTTAGCCTCATAAGAATATTAAGCCTTTCTCTCTTTTTATCTGATTGCTGGTATAATTTGTATTAAATAGGAATTGTTGGTTCCTTTAAATAACTGATAAAAATAATTTGTGAACTATCTGAGAAATATAGATTTTAGGATAGGAGATAATAAGTCCCTATTTGGTGTGACTACAAGTAATCATATTTGAAATATGTTTGTCCATTCTTTCTTTTCTTTATAGTCAGCCTTGTGTTATATTTGAGTAGAGTTTATTATTATTTTACTAGTGCCAAGAAATGCTCTAATCACATTACAAACAGTAAGTGATTTAATCTTCACAATAGTATGTACTGTTATTGTCAGAGAAGTTAATCAACTTGTCCAAGGCCACAAAGCTAATAAGCGGCCACATAGCTAATCAGCTAATTTGAATTTAGACAGTCTATGGACTTTGACCACAGCCATTACCCTAAAAGCTGCATCCTTAAAAATAAGATTTTAAAAAGCCTGTGGATGTTTATTCATTTAAAATCTTGGCCACTCACTTCTTCCTCATCTATCATATCTACTCCTTTCTTTACCTTCTTCATCTGCAGATGAGGGAAAAGTTCTACACAAGTGTGGTCTTGAATGTCATATAGTTGGGGGGTTGTACAGAACACAGGACGCAAAGAATCAAATACTCACCATATCCCATCAGCATGCTTAAAGCAATCTAAATGTGACTAGGCACACAGATTCCAGAGTCTATCCATCTGGTCCAATCGTGGCTCCCCATTTGATTGTGTGGCCTTGAACCATATGTTTGCCTTCCCTGCACTTTCTCATCTGTAAAGTGGGGTTAATAATATCACCTATCACTTAGAGCTTATGTTAGTGTTAACAAACCAGTACAGCCAAAGAACTTAGAACAGTATCTAATAGTATACATTGCTTAAAGTATTTCTTATTCCTCAAGACATATATCATTTGGGCACTGCTGTAATAGATATTTAAGTAAACACCTTTTTCACGTAATTGGCTGTCAGTGGTGTCAGTGTTTGGTAACAGTGTGATGTGCGCGTGTGTGTGTGTCTATGTGCAACCCCCTGCCCCATATCCAGCAACACCAACTGCCCCAGCACCCAAAAGCTCAATAAATTATTGTGCATGCGTGAGAGAATAAAAACAACGTTTACCATTATGCTTGTCCATGCATTACTTATTTCACTCTCAGATAAGTATTATTTTGTTTTTGTCTCCCTGAAAATTTAAGAAAAAAGAAGGGAAACGTTTGCTTACTGAATCAAAGAATATAGCAAGTTATGAATTGGAGAATTCAACTGCCTTTTTTTCATGTTTTAGGACAGAAAAGTACTGGAACAATGGTACGATAGAACAACAGAAATAGAACAAAATTTCCATTTATTATTTAACATCCTTCAAGTGTAAAATAGGTACAGGTTTCTTATTGTTTGGAAATAAACCTCTGGAGCTGAACTTAAAAGAAGCATTGGTTTGACTTGTTATAAAAATGAATATTCCTAATACAATATTAAAAATTGGCAAGCCAGGACCTTGGATGATTCTTTGGAAGTATGTGGTAGTAGTAGAAGATCTACTTTACTCTGGTTGATTTGGTCTCTCCATCTCTTGTAGGGTTATGAACTTCATGTCTCTGTCAGGAAGCACTAGCTTGAGGCAAGAGCCTAAGGGCAATCAAATGGTAATTTAAGACTCTGATACTACCCTTTAAGTAATTCACTTCCATTAAAAAAAAAAAGAAAAAAAAATTAAGTTCTTCATATTGGTACTCAGTGCAATAAAAGTGTGTAAGTTACAGATTAGGTTGTAGCAAGAAGGGCTTATAAAAAAGAACTATTGGGGAGGAGATTATGATTTATAATAGATTTATTGTAAATTTTAAAATATACACATTTTTAAAAATCAAAAATTTTTATTGACAAAAATATCTTTCAGAAAAAATATTTTATTTCAGAATTATCAGTTATACTCAGTGAAATTAGAGATAATTTCAGTGGTTATTTGTATGACATTCTTTCAAGTTTTGTTTCCAAATTATTTTTCAATAAAATGTTTAATATATGTGCCTATGTCTTTCTTCTGAATTAATCAGTATAAGCTTTAGTGTTGATAATGCAGTGCTTCTGTCCAAGTTTCATCCATAACAAATATCACAGCCTAACTCATTCATTTGTTTATTCAGTTAATTATTGAGCAGCTACTATGTGCAAGACAGGTGCCTACTGCTGGAATTCAATGTGGATCAAAACAGACGTTTTCTGCCCTCTTAGAAGTAGGAGAAGAGGAAGATATCAATCAAAAGTGTATGCAAAGAGGAATATATTTGTGACTGAAAAAATTATAAGAAAAGAAACATAGGATTCTGAGAGCATAAAATAGGTATTTCTCCTATCTCAGAAATCAAGTAAAACTTCCCTAAATGATTAAAAGAATTCCTGAATTAAAAAGGAAAATATTTAGTCATAGCATTAAGCACCTTAATCTAATATTGGTTGCATGATCTATGAAAAATCTATAGAAATTATAATTATATTTCTATAAGCACTTATGATTATTGATTATTCATTAACAATCTACTTTTATTCATTTAAAATATACTTGATATAGTCGATCTCACATGTGTGTATATACACATATAGATAAAACTAATGTTTTAAAACTAATATGAATCTTATTCTTGCTTGTGACTGCGTTTAGTCATCTGCATGAATTAAAAGAGCAAGATTAGAGACTTAAGTATGTTTGAAAATGCTAAGAATCACTTATGTTTAATAAATGACTGATAAATTAAAAGACTTTACAGAAATTTACAGGATTTCTTTCCGAATCAATGTCAACAGAAAGTGCAAAATCAATTTTAACTGCTGCCAATGAGCAACACAGAAACATGTCACTGTATCTACTGGCTCCAGAAAGACGGCAGCATACTATAAGAGACAAATGAATAAATAAATAAGGAGATTAACATTTCCAAGATAATGCAAAATATTTAACTTGGTTTTCAAAATATATATAATTTTCTGAATTATACTTTTTTCATATAGTGAATATACTATGTTCAAGAGAAATAATTAGGATATTTTCATAATTTTAAAAATTTGCAAATACTATGACTTTTGCAAACTAAAATCCTAGGAACATCCATTATTTTGATAATAGAAATATTTATTTCAGTTCTAAAAACTGTAGTTTTTAGAAACATCTCTCAAAAAAATGTTGGAAGATAAAACCATAAAGCATTATTGTTACTCATGAGAGATTACTAAATTCAAAAAAATTAAATATAGGTGCATGTGTTTTTTCTTACTGTTTTTTAGATCAGATCCGTGGTAGCATGCTCCAAATCTGCCTTTAATTGATTTGAGGCATATTTTAGCACTGTTAAAATCAGTTATCTTTTTGAACTTTCTAAAGATAAACAATCTGTATCTCTAGAAATAAAAATATATTGGCCTTCTGTGTCTTCAAAATTTCAGAAAATAATAACTATTGTGTACTCATGAAACTTTATTCACTTATTTAAATTCTTTATGTGTTGTAATTTATTTAAATCTCAAAGTAACCATATGAGATAGATATTATTTTTATCTTAAATTTACAGTAAACAAATTGAAGAATAGGAGGTTTTACTAATTTACTTAAGGTCCCACAACTCATAATGGTGGAGTAAGGGTTTGTATTTAAGGGTATAGGCCCAGAATTTGGACTTTTACTTACAGAAAGACTGAGTTTCTAAATACATTTAATTAAATTGCAATAATTATATTTCAATACCTTAGATGAGGAGTGAGTACACACAAGTCTTTATTGGCAAATACTAAATTCACATCATTAAGAAAAAAGGTAATAATATAGCCTAAATTTATTGATATTTTTATCAGACTGTAATTGGCAACTATCAATTAAAAGTTTTATTATCATAGTAGATCTAGGTTTATAATACTTCAAAGTATATGCCACATTACTGAGACCACCTAAATGATTAAAAATATTATTTCTATTTCATGTTTTAATTTTAAATTTATATCCAAATACATTTATTTGACTGTTAGATAAAATGAGTTCAAATCCAACTGTCAAAGACAAGAAAAGTCTAAATTATCTGTTTCTATAACATGGCTAAAGTTTCTGATTGGCAAATACAGCATCATAGATGCTAAAGCTGAATGTGTTCTTGTCACTTCATTTAGTTGGTTCAGTAAGAACAGTATTAATAAAGAATATATTGTGTAAAACACCTCCCAGACATAAACCCAAGCACATATGGTCACCTTATCTTTGACAAAGAGGTCAAGAATATACAATGGAGAAAAGACAGCCTCTTCAATAAGTGGTGCTGGGAAAACTGGACAGCTACATGGAAAAGAATGTAATTAGAATATTTACTAACACCATACACAAAAATAAACTCAAAATGGATTAAACACCTAAATGTAAGGCCAGACACTACAAAACTGTTAGAGGAAAACAGGCAGAACATTCTATGACATAAATCACAGCAAGATCCTTTTTGACCCACCTCCTAGAGTAATGGAAATAAAACCAAAAATAAACAATTGGGACCTAATGAAACTTAAAAGCTTCTGCAGAGCAAAGTAAACCATAAATAAGATGAAAAGACAACCCTCAGAACAGGAGAAAATATTTGCAAGCAAAATAACTGACAAAGGATTAACCTCCAAAATATACAAGCAGCTCATGCAGCTCAATACCAAAAAAACAAACAACCCAAACAAAACATGGGTGGAAGACCTAAATAGCCATTTCTCCAGACACACAGATGGCCAAGAGGCACATGAAAAAATGCTCAATATCACTAATTATTAGAGAAATGCAAATCAAAACCACAATGAGGTATCCCCTCACACGAGTCAGAATGGCCATCGTCAAAAAATCTAGGAACAATAAGTGTTGGAGAGGCTGTGGAGAAAAAGGAATCCTCATGCACTGTTGCTGGGAATGTAAATTGATGCAGCCATTATGGCAAACAGTATGGAGATTCCTTAAAAAACTAAAAATGGAACTATCATATGACCCAGCAATCTCACTACTGGGCATATACCTGGAGAAAACCATAATTCAAAAAGATACATGTACCACAATGTTCATTGCAGCACTATTTACAATATCCAGGACATGGAAGCAACCTAAATGTCCACTGACAGATGAATGGATAAAGAAGATGTGGCATATATATACAATGGAATATTACTCGGCCATAAAAAGGAACGAAATTGAGTTATTTGTAGTGAGGTGGATGGACCTAGAGTCCCTCATACAGAATGAAGTAAGCCAGAAAGATAAAAACAAATACCACATGCTAATGTATACATAGGGAATCTAGGAAAATGGTACTGATGAACCTAGTGACAGGGCAGGAATAAATATGCAGATATAGAGAACAGACTTGAGGACACAGTGGGAAAAAGAGGGGCTGGGATGTAGTGAGAGAGTAGCATTGACATATATACATTACCAAATGTACAACAGATAGCTAGTGGGAAGCTGCTGCATAGCACAGGGAGATCAGCTTGGTGCTTTGTAATGAAATAGAGAGGTGGGATGAGGAGGCTGAGAGTGAGGCTCAAGAGGCAGTGGCTATGGGGATATATGTATAAATATAGCTGACTCACTTTGTTGTACAACAGAAACTAACACAACAGTGTAAAGCAATTTACTCCAATAAAGATGTATTTAAAAAAAAGCTTTGAATCGAACAGTTGAATAAGATACTCATATGATTCAGACATAGATGCTACACAAAAAGTTTTACAAAGTGACACAAAGATAAAACATGGACACAGAATAATACAAATTAGAAAGCAAAAGTGGAGTTAAAAGATATAAACAGTACTAATATATATCAATTCACTGGTAAATTTAAGAACTCTCTTTAAAACGAAGATATCAGTGAACTAGTAATTTTAAAATAATTTTATTTTTAATTGTGTTTAGTTGTAAATTTTACTTTATGTCAAATGTTGAGTTAAGAAGATAACATGAACATAAATGAAATCAATAGATTAAAATAATATTTATTGGTTATGCTAATCAGCAGGGCACTATGAAAGGGTATGTTAGGGATAATAAATCTATGATACCTTATTCTTACTGTTAATAAGTTTTCTCAAGACTTACCTGGAACGCTTTCACTTCCCCTTCCTGTCATTCTGCTTCACAAGGTGAAATTTCATAAATATTTTAAAGCTACAAATGTCATATTGTCATTTTACTTATAAGCCTTTCTCTGACATTTTAGAATCAAATTTCTTCTCTTCACTGTGCACTTGTAAGAGATAGACTCTAGTGTGAGAAATAGAGCTTAATGTGACCTTCAATGAGTCCTACTTCCTAGTGTTTATACTTTTGAGTAACCCCCTCTCTTGAGTGTTGGAAGGACCCATGACTTGCTTTTGTTCAATTAAATAAGGCAAAGATGATATGATGTCACTTTGTGATTATATTATGTCATATAAGACAAATTCTTAGCAAAACAGAGCTAGAGGATTTTCTTGTTGGCATGATGAAATAAACAGCCAGGTTGAAGAACCCCACATGACAAGAGACAGGAACAACCCACGGTCCTTAGTCATGCAGTTATAAGGAAATGAATTCTGTTAACCACTTAGATAATTTAGAAGTGGATTCGTTCTCAGTGGAGCCTCCAGATGAGAAAGCAGCCTGGCCAACACCTTCAATGCAGTTTTACGAGACCCTGCGCAGAGGACCCACCTAAACCATGCCTGGAGTCCTGACCCACAGAAATTCCAAGACAGTAAGTGTGATTGGTTAAGCCACTACATTCGTAGTAATTTGTTAAACAACAATATAACACTAATACACTATTAAAAACACTTTCTTTTGCCCCTGAAATATTTCTCTAACTACCTGTCTTTGACACTAGGCTGTGAGCTACCTATAGGTTTGTTAATTATTCCTCTCTATTTAGAAGATGAGTACAAAATACTTGGCACATTTATTTGTTTTGGGTCTGCCTTATGTCACACACACACACACACACACACACACACACACGAGCTATTACTTATAGCAAAATACTATTCTGTGTATGCTAATTGCATGAATGAATAAATAAAAAGTGAATGAGTTATTTATTACTTCCATTTTAATGATTAGGAAATTGAAGCCTAAGAATGTTATATGGCTTGTAAATGGCAAAGCTAGGATATGAACTAGAGCATCTGGCTATAAATCCTGTACTTCTGTGACAAAACATAATATACAACCTTATGTATTAGAGGATTATTGTATTGTAGATTAAGTGAAATAAAACAGATAAATTGCTTAAAGGATTGACTAATATATAGTAGGATCTTAATAAGTCCCCAATAACTCTTATTATGCCTAAGCTCCCAGAAAGCTGAAAACTCAAATTTGTACTCAGTTATAATAACCAGGTCATCCTATCTATAGAATAATTTAATTTTTTCCTCCTTTTAAATTGTTTGTGTTACTTTCAAGTATGTATTTCAATAATCCTGTTTTATGTGTTTTTTAATAATACAAATATTTTGAAATTGGAAATAAGCAGTGTACAAAATATTTAAGTAAATATGAAACTTTACTCAATAGTGCATATTTTGCAGAATGTTTTGTATACCAGACATTTAGAAAATCAAAATGCTTCTAACTGATGCAAGTCCATATAACAGTTCATTAAATTCTAATGTATACACGACAAACAATAGGAACACTGGTTTTCTGCTTCCTCAGATGTTTCCACTCAGCAAAAAATGAATCTATTTTCTCTGGCCAGACTTTTCATTTCAAAATTTGTAACACTTCTGACAGGTTCAATCCAATCAGAGTGGCATGTCTATAATGGTAGGACACAAAAGGAAGGCTGGGAATGTGCCTTCTTTTTTAGTCATTAAACCACAGAATACCTGAGATTTAATCATTTTTATATGATGTGAGAGACATCTTACTGAGTTGTACAGTGAAATTTAAAAATTTACATACAATCCTCGTATCTTTGCATTTGTACATATATTCTCCTGGGTATTAGTTTCCATGTAATATTTCCAGATGGGATAACCACTAAACTCCACTGCCTACTCCAGTTCTTGACTTCTGAGAAAGACTAAAATACCTGATAATTATTCTTATTTCTGAGCCCTGTTAGAAATTACCGCAATCAGAAAATACTACATAGTGCCTATGTCAAACAATATATGTGTGTTCCTCACAGAGGAAGAGAGAATTCTTAAACTATTTTGGCTTTCACCAATAATCACTGACATTTATTTATTTGCCTAAAGTGAAGTACCTTAGTATACATTTTTTTAAGCCATATGATTTACCAGCTACACTAGTTAATGATTGCTGTATAACAAACTACCCCAAAACCTTTAAAAAAAGTTTATTATTGTCATAGATTAGTTGGGCACATCTAGATTATAAGTTTCAGGGTTGGCTGTTTGCAGCTAGGTTTACTTTTGGATCTGCTATAAGCTGGAGGTTTGAGTGGAGGTTGCGACTCTAGAACAGTCAAATTCAAATTGTAACTGGCTGTCTGGCTGTCAGATAGAGAAGGCTAGCCTGGGCTTATTCACATAGTGACGAATGGTGGGATCTAAAAGAACGAGTAGAAGATCACCAGCTCTCTGAGGTCAAATCTTAGAACTAGCACACCATTACTTTTTTCAACATTTTATTAAATGAAGCAAATTATAAGCCCAGTCCATACTGAAGAGGTAAATAGATTCTAATTTCTGATGAAACTATTGGAAGAGTAGGATTGCACGGATGTGGATATAGGAGTGGGTGAAGGTTCGAGGTAATTTCTGTGACGAGTATACCACAACGGTTTTCCAGTAATTTTACTGAATGTGCTAGCTAGCTTTGTTGGTTTTCTGTTTGTTTTGCTTGTTTGTTTGTTTGTTTTTAAGTTATTAGACTAGCTTGGTCTTGTGCCAAAATGAACTTAACATCTTGCCCTTATATACAGACTGTATGTCAGAGGAGGACACAAAACACTCTTCCAGATGACCGCTCTTCCTCTCCTGCTGCTAGCCCCACTGCTGAAATGTTCATATTTGATCTGCTCCATTTCCCACTTCCCTGAGAATCTAGAGGCCACACAGTCATTGTTGGTTATTCAGGCTGCAAGAGCATGAACTTTATATTTAGAGAGACCTGAATGTGAAACCCAGCCACCGTCCCACTGAGTAACCCTACACTGATAATTTATCCTCTCAGTGTCTGTTTCCTTATCTTGAAAAAATGAGTTTAATGGTCCATATCTCATAGATCTATTGTGAGGATTTAGAGATTGTGAATAGCTCAAGAGAGTGCTATTATACAGTAGGTGCTTAATACTTACCAATTCACTCTACCCCCATGGTTTTCTTGAAATGATTTTTTTTTTCATTATAGGATATTTTGTCTCAGAAAAAAAGCCCAGATCTGTTCACAAAGAAATAAGCTTACAATTTTTAAGTGTAAAAATATTTAGGTTGCAGGGTAAAATAAAAGAGTGAACAAGTCTTTATATATTATTCTAAGGTTTATGATTTTCTTCAGTATATTTTCATGGATTTTTTCCCATCATATATACTTTACATCCATAAAGAATGCATATCTACCTAAGACAGCAGTGTCCTCTTTATTCTGAGTATTCATCTTTGGAATACACACTTTTTGAATAATTAGAATAAAGAGGAAAATGCTGTCCTAGGTAGTATGCATTCTTTGCAGATGTAAAGTATATTAATAACTCAATCATAATCAATGTATACTGGGATGATATTATTAATCTTTGATATATTTGGGGGTCACCTTTAAGAAGGGGATATTGAAGTTATTAATACAAATGAAAAGGAAAGACATAAAAAAGTGGCATTGATTCATAGGACAGCAGAATATATTACTCGGTGCAAGGTAATTATTTAAATGGTTTCCACTTAAACTGATGAGGTTAGAACCTCCTCATTTCCACAGGTATGTCTCCTTAGCCAGGCTTTCCAAAACCAAGTAAGGGAGTGAAAAATTTATATTCCTTTCAGCAGAAATAATCCAGGTGAAATATTCAATCTCAGTAATGAGATTTAAAGTCTAATTTCATTCCACGTGGGGGTGAGAAAAAGCAGATTGTTTTAAAGTCACAGAGAAATGCTTGTAGGAGCCTTTTCAAATATATGCCTTCTCTCATTTAAATAAACAGCCCCACATCCTGACTCCTCTAAAGAGACCCAAAAGGGAAGGTGACTGGTAAACATGGGATTCAGGCAAGTCGTATAGCAGGCTATACATTATGAGCGCAGCTCAACTCCCTGTAGCCACATGAAATGACCCATAAATCCATGCCTGTTCACCTCCTGTCAGAACCACTCTTTACAACACATTGCCCCATCCAACCAGGTGGCTATAGTCCTACAGTAACTCACTGACTCCTTCGTTAAGGCCACGTTCAGACTATTTCCTAGGACTGACTTTTCTTATCATAGGAAGTCTTTGCAAGTTTTCTGTCTGAGGTAAACCTCACTCTATTTCAACTTCTCACTGTCATCGCTGACACCATTCTGCTTTCCTAACTGCTTGTCTCCTTTCTGGTAACTCATCTTGCCTGGGTCTCTAGTATCATGTATGGCCTGGTTCCATAAATTTTTGTAAAGCTTGTTCCCCATGGCCTTGTCATGTATTTTGTCACTTGTGTAAGTGCTACATCTTGACTTCTTCTCTAACTCTGCCTAGACCACTGGCTTCCGGGAACGGTCTGAGATCAAGGCTGCTCTGGATCTGTCATTGCTCACTTTTCCTGGACTTTTCCTGCCTCTTCAGCTATTTTCTCCCTGTGAACAACAAGCTCACCCATGCCTGTTTTGACTAGTTATAGTCAATTCTTTGTAGATCAAAGGGGAGTTGTTTATTTAATCTCATAAATGTACGTATAGTGTTTTGAGGGTTCTCAAATATGGTAGTCTGGTTTGTATATGCAAAGGTAGAGAAAGCATTTATTTTATAAAAATAAACAAATCATTTCAATTTCAGCACTCTATGCACATAACGAGGTCCAATACTGTGTTGTAAATGGGAGAGTAAGTCCCCTGGTGGGGTCTTTATGGATCTCTCCAAAATGACTGTGGAAATTACACTAAGAGAGGCATGTGATGTTGAAGTATTTTTATCTTCACAGGTCCTAGAGAGGAAGGCAATGCATGCCCAGAAGGCCACACAAAGTCACCAAAAGCTCAAAGTTTGGTCATGGCAGCAAGGGAAAGAGCAGAGTAAGGACTCATGAGCAAATGTCTGGATGGGGTAGCTGTGGCAATGAGACAAGCATTCTCACTGGGTAATTTGAGTATAACTGGGTCACAATGAAAAGGAGAGGAATAAAATGAGAAATTGTCAGATTTATTGCTCATACATGTTGGAGACCAATGCCCAGAGATGGGCTATAACTACGTAAAAGTTCAAAACAAGCAAGGTGGGTGCCAACACTCAGGGAGCTATTAAAACAACAAAGAGTACCTTCACATTACAAATGCATAAACCATTTAGCTTTCTTTCCCCTCTCTGTCCTGGTTATTGTCAAAATTATATTTTGAAAAGCAATTCATTCTTTTATTTTAGAATATATTTTTGTTATAAACACTGTATATAACAAATGTAAAGATATACATTGAAGACCGGAAACATTCTGAGTAAAAATCCTATTTTCTACACTGAAAATAGCATTGGTAACATTTTGCTATTTGCAAATGTCTCAATAAAATAATGAAGTCGTTACTGTCTGGCATTAAACAAGTCAATTTAAAATATTCAAACCCATTAAAAAAAGACTCTGCCAGGACTGCTGTCTCTCACTTTAAAGGCATAGCTATTCCATTAAAGACCTAAACACTTTTTAGAGATTTAACTGTGTTATAATTTCTATAGGAGACTGGCAGTGACCATTTCATTTCTCTAAGGAAATCAAAATGCTATATAAGTCTCCAGCTGAGCCTTACATATGCTTTCTTCTCAATGGCTTTTTATTTGCTGTTCCCCACTGTTGAGCACCATTGTCCAAAATTGTAACATAAGTTTGCTTCTTCACTTTCATTCACTGAGTTTGCTTTTTGTTTTTTTTTTTAATGTCACTTCAGAGAAGCTTTTGTTGATTACCTTATGGGTAGTAGCCCCGTCACTGGATTTACCATTATTACACATTACTATACTCACATATGCAAATGTGCATACGTATGATGTGATTGTCTATACTCTACAATAGATTATAAGCTCCAGTGGGCAGAAAGTCTTACATAGATGAAAAGATACCAAAGAGGTTTGTCAGTAAACACACACACACACACACACACACACACACACTAGCATAGAAAAATCCTTCTTTTGGGTTAAGTCCTTGATACTTTACAATAGCAGCAGCTAAGCTGGTGGCTGACTTCCTGAATAGATAATTAGGATTACTAGCCAAAATCTCCCTGCACAGGAAACTAGACAAAGATGTCAGCTGCACCATACATCATAGTTATGCTAGGTCTTTAAAAGACTTTTCAGGCCAATCAGAATGCTTTCCTACTAAAAAGAGATTCCCAATGAGTAGAGAGTGGTTAAAATTTTATAGTTAGAGAACTTAATAAAATTATCATAATTTTTAAATTATTAATGTAAAAAAGTCCAAAGAAGTGGTCAAATACTGAAGGATGTAACTAATTTTTAAAGAGAGTAATTCCCACAGCAAATTGTATATCCCACCTTTATGTCTATACTTTATGACACAATAGTTATGTTGCTTAATTTTTTTCTAGGGCAGTTCCAATAGCAAATCTTAAAAAACACTTTTAAAAGTATAATTGCCTTCTGTGAACATTGTTTGAAGTTATAACTTAGAAAATAATAGGTATTAATATAAGAAATGCTACAATGAGGCATGCTTTAATAGAAGTCATTCTTAGAAGGTATTTTCAGGTTTTTCTAATTGCCTTCAGTTCATTGAGTAAAAAAGCAGAGAATCAAAAGTAAGAATTCTACCTAAATTCTATTTGAAAAGTTATCTAAATTTTATAGCTTAGCTTATAGTACAAATATATATTAATGTATATTATTCTATTCATATTTGCACAGTCCAAATAACTAGAATGATGACTCATCAGAAAACATATACATCAGTCCTATACTTTAGAAATCAAATATGTCAATCGCTCTTGAATCTCCAGTACACACCCATGGAATATGAATTTACTTATGAGCTCTGTGTTCTTCACATTGACCTTGATCTAACTGTACAAATTCTATTTGAGAATAAAGACATTGTGAGAGAATTGACCTCCTTTGTTCTAAGTGAATTGCACGTTATTTTAACTGTAGGTTTATTATAAGGCTGTAATTACTTAAATCTGAGATCTACATGCAAAGAGCTGTAGGTAAAGACATCCATAATATTGAGAACCTGTAGAAGTAACTGTAGTTGGTTACCACAGATGGTTTGAATCATTTGTGGAATCAGAGGGTGGCCTTCATCTCTTCTGCTAACGAAAGCAGAATTGGAGGTCCTCAGAAACTTGGGGATGAGGTGAAAATGGAGACAGTTTTGTCATAGCCTATAGATTTTGAATAAATTTCTCCATCAAAGTGTATGTGAAACTGATTCTCTGTGAAATGATCTTACTCATATTACCTGAGAACAGGGTATAACAATGTGTATCTTGTGAAATAATATTTTCATTGGGATGGAATATTGGGTCTGTTTGGAAAAAAAGTTGTCTTTGGTCAAATAAATATAGAGAATCAGTTTAAACATAATTAAATAGGTTCTTTCATTGCAGGGCTTTTCAGAACTATAATTACAGTAGTGTTAATCATGACTAGGCCACAGAATCCCATTTCGTGAAGCATCATTGGCAACTAATGTTCTAAAGAACACAGTTTGCAAAGCCCTTTGGTTTACCTCAAAGTAGGAGTAGACTTTAAAGTAATGGTTAAAGCCTTTCAGGAAAGCAAAGTGGTACAAAGATAAATGGACAAATGATAGAACTGCAGAGATTTACATCCAACATGGGCCTAAAGAATATATATATTCTTAAATGTGGTTCAGTATGCTGACTGTCAAAGTATCACAAATCTAGATGTGCAGAAAGTAAGGCAAGACAGAGTTATGAGAAGGTAAGTCATTCATGCAGGTTTTCAGTTAGCGATCAAGCAAATATTTACTTAGCATCTAATATGTGTAAGATGTTGTTTTAGTGCCACAAATACAGAGGCGAGCATGACAGACAGGGCCTATAATACCTAAATTCACTTAAATCTAAATAAAAATCAGGAATGACCAGCTAGTTATTTATTTTAATGTTTCTTGGACTAAGTATTTCTTCAAGTGATTATTGCTTTATTCATTATTTGTCATTTCTTTTAGTTACCAGCATTAAACCCTGTCAAAAATACAAAAGTTTGAATTTCTATTTTTCAGAATAGCAATTAGGTGAAAAATAGATATCCTGTTTTCTATTCTTTAGCAGCCTGTCAGCCTCTAGGCAGGGGTCAGAGACTCAAGTACAAAAGAAGAAAGTGAAAACTGGGAAAGAAAGGTAAAGCGAGGAGAATATCTGGAGTATATATATATATATATTTTTTTCCCTTTAATTTCTTTTAAATAAAAGAAAGCTACAAAATGAGGCTGAACTGGAACTAGCCCTGTGGAGGATAACTGAGAGCAAGAACTCAGCCTGCCTCCAGGGGCACATGCTCCATCTGCAACAATTTCTAGGATGTGGTGACTCAGGTACATTAGTGACCATTTTTCTTGGTGGAAAGAAACCCTTGGTTGTTATTAGATTAACTATACAGAATACTGGAAAATTCTCAGAAGTATAAATCTAGAACTTCTGAATCTAAGTGATGATTATATCATCACTAATTCTTTGCTGCCTTTTGAACGATTTGCAATCCCTTGGTGATTTATAACTTAGACATTAGTGTCCGGCCCTCATAATATAAGCTGACAGTACGAGAAAGAATACTTAAAGATTATGTACTTTTTGTTTAATGTACCAAATGTCACCTGTCAGCAAAATGTATGCCTGTAATCAGTTCAATAAAAAGTTAATAAAGAGCTTTTGAGGAGGTTGTACCATATAGTTCCCTGCTTTCTCAAAATACCTGCATGTTAGAATCATAAAGAAACCAATACTGTCATTTAAAGCCCTCAGTCAAAGTACAACTATTGTAACAAAACATGGGCAGAAATCAATTTAGAATTCACTCCTTGTGTTGTCACATAGACAGACTTGGATTTAAAAAGAAAGTATCATGGAAAACCTGGTTATGTGCACAATCTTCCAGGAACCTGTAAAGATGCTTAAGGATATAGACATTTTTTGCAAAGGCCGTGGCCTATGTAGCGCCAGGGATTCAAAAAGTGTGAAGGTTCATGTGCTAGTAAATGCATAGGACTTAATATCATGAAACTCCACCTATGATAAGAAAACAAAGCATGGTCTAAATATGTTTCCCTTTTCCTGTTATTCATAATTTGACCTTCTCCTTTTTCCTTAGTTATCAAGTATGCATATACAAATATAGATTCAGACTTCAATAAGCAGAAAATTCAAGTCATGTATATGAGGCATGTATAGGCTGACACTGACTTCTGTCTGCCAATATTCACTACTATTTGCTGATGATTTTTGAAAAAATAAACAAAATCACTATACTTCACATATCCTCTACATATGTGGTCTTCCAATTGCTTCAGTTGCTCACCTACCCTAGTTTAGATGGTCCAAGGCCACTATGAATAATTTTTAAATACTTACTTTCATTTTCTAAAAACATAAAACATTGAAATTGCAAAACATTAACAAAGGAAGCAAAATACATTTGTTAAATGTAGCAACGATTTGTTTTTTCCTCATACAGTCTGTTATCAATTTTTTCCCTAAAATTGTGTTATAAAAAAAAATAATAATAAAAGAATGTTATACACAACAGTTCTAATTTCTTTGTAGAGACACTGCAATTGACTAGATCACTGATGTTGGCAAAATATTGTTCGTAGACTAATCAAACCAATCATATTTTGTCATAGACACTTCCAGTAATAGATGAGGTTCCCATGTTAACAGCTCCCCTTATCATCACTTACTTCTGAATGCCCATAAGACAGGAGATACATTTAGACCCCGTAGCTATGTGTTATAGCTGTGCATTTCTCTCCTTAATAGAGTCAATGATCTGAACACAGCCCAATGCCGTGAAGCAGAGGCTGGCAGCATCCATCCCCTCACTCACTCATTTTATATTTACTGGAATCTACTGTGTGCCTTAGCCCCATGCTAATGATAGTTTGGAAATATGTGGTGATGGTAAGAATGGATACTAAGTAGTTGGAGGAAACAATGTGAAATGAAAACAGATAAATTCAAACCAACAGTAAAAAGTATCAGCACAATTTCTGGTTTATGTGTATATCAATAGAAACACATGGTTCAGTTTTTTTAGGCTTGTTTGTTAAAATAGTTTTTGTCTGGAAGTAGGCATGATATGATTTCAATATCTGTTGAGCTTTATACTTATTACATGCTTTTACTTTTCTTTTAAACATTTAACAAAAAGAATATTTTTCTAATGATTACAGAGACCTAAATTATTTTAGGGCATATAGAGCTCTATATACTCATTAATTATACCTTCTGACAGCAGACATTTTAAAATTATTCCAACTATTTGCCTAACCACAAAATTACCTATCAAATTTGAATTCTTTTAAATTATTTGTGTAATTTTAAATTCAGCTGCTGCCACTTCCCACTAACCTTGGGTGACCTCTTTACATGCCTCTTCTTTCCTCTGTTAATGTGTTGCTTCTTGGATTAAAAGGCCAAAGGTCTCATAGTAGAGCTGTGTATAAAACAAAATAGTCCACAAGCAATAGCCAGAAAGTACCTCTTGTGAAAAAGAATAGGTTATTCCCTGCATTGATTGTGTGACATCAATATTTCTTAACCTACTTATATTTTCTTCATTGATTGGTGCTTAACTGCATTCATAAAGGAGATGTGTAGATTCATAAATTTCAGATAGGTGAGGTGTTGTAAGATCTTTTACAGAAATAAGAGTGTTGTGTTTATTTATAAATGAACATGATCATTGCAGAGTAGCTATAAAGTGCTTAAATAAGAGAGGGTGATCTTAACAGGTGTGTGCCTATATGTGTGTGTAAATAAATAATCTGTATTTTAAATGTGCATGGTGGATTGAGTAAGAAAAATTATACACATGGTCAAGATATGTAGCTATAGCTAATTTAATAAAACACTATTTTAAAAAAGATTTTTTAAATATGCAAGATGGACTCTCCAAAGTTCTTTGCATACCATTTACAGACACCATGATCTGACCTCAAATACATCTTTGCCATGTATCTCACCCCTTCACCATGCCTTCACCTTACAACAAAGTCACACCATTCAACCTCTACCTGCTGCTTGTTTCCTTTTATTTGCTGCCATCTTGACTGTGTTCACATTGTTCTCAGTATCAAATGCATTTCTGTCATTAACAGGTGTCACCTTGATCGGTTTAAACCTTATCCATCCTTCAAGATACAGCTCCTATGTCAGCTTCCCAATGAATGAATGTCTTTATTCAACATTAATATCACTCCCTTCTCTGTTACACAGCATTTTGTTTGTATTTTTAGTACCAAATGTATCACAACTTGCCTAATATTTTAAATTTGTATCCATTCCTGTTTCTCCTGATGGGTAATAAAAATTTTAAGGTCAATGACCATATCTTGTTTATTTCTTATATACACAATACTGCCAAGCAGAGTGTCGTTCCAAAAATAGATAATAAATATTTGTAGGATTACACTGAAATGAGACAAACTGAATTAGCTCAAGGTTGCTGTGCATAGTTTCCCTACTGTTCAGAAAGCTTTGCTCTTGAATTGCAACATTTGTCTCAGTTTTTGCTGTACTTGAAAGCTGATATACCCTTAACTTTGTTCCATCTAAGTGAATTGGAGAGTGACATTTATTAATATTTGCATAGCTCAAAAGCAGTTCATGCTGTGCAAAACACTCTACAAATTGGAAGTGCGATTTAAAAATAAAAGGATAAATAGTGTAGTAAAGTGCAGCAACTTGGCACAATCAATACATCTCTTGAATTTTTCAATATTAAAATTAAAAGAAAGAAGCACCTGTTATATATGTCCTGAAACAATAGAGCACAACTGTATTTGCAAATGGTGACACTGTCTTGTTAAAAGAAAAATCTAAGAACAGTTGCTAGGGATATTGTATACACTCACAGTGTCTATGGAAACTAAGCCTGCATGAAACTTGTAACAGGAATACAGAGACACCTGGAAGAGTGCCCAGTGTCAAAAAGACAATGAGAATATAACTTTTCAAAATTTATAAAAAGCAAAAATAGAATAAAAATACACTTACCTGGTGTCTTTGGGTACTACCAGAAAGGCTTAATTCTGTGGAAACACATAAAGAACAGAAAAACAAAAACAATGTTTTTAACCTTGCTTCGATTTACTAACACACTACTGAAGTTTGAAAAGCAAGGTGGCCCCTGCTTCCTAGACACTCATACAGTTGACTCATGCTTGTGTAAGCCATGAAAGAATCTCCTCATGCTCGGAAACAGCATTTTTGTATTTCAAAGATAAGGAAACACAATTTATTTTCTTTTTGAAATTTGAACCCTGGCACATCTAACAATTTTGGACTTCATTAATTAGAACAGAGTGCCATATCCTTGACCAGGCATTTAGTAACTGACTCTGGCTGATATAAATGAATCTTTGTCTGAAAGGATGGCTATCATTAAGAGAAAAAATAGATTTAACCCTTGTTCTTTTTAAACTAACAAATTGTGGTGTTTTCACAGAATTTCACCTGTCTCCAAATGATGATATAAATGCAATAAGACATTTAAAATTTTTTAAAATCTATTAGTATTTGGTTTGTGTATAGTAAAGATTCCTATGTAATGCATTATTCATTGCTTAATTTAATTTAATTTTGGAAAATGAGCATTTCGTATGTGTCAGAGATAAGTGCTAGAAATAAATACCAGAAATACAGAAAGTACCAGAAATAAGTACCAGATAGCCAGTGGTAAGTATAAATAGACACAATCTTTGCCTTCGTGGAACTTACACATTAATGAGGAAGAAAGATCTTCATCAAACTATAAGTGAAATAGGTGTCAAAGATAGTTCCTTTTAAAATGATAAATAAGTATTTTTATTTAAAAGAGGTTAATTTAGAGATTATAAGTGTAGGAAAAATATACTGTGTGTTATTTTAAAAACAATAATAATTACTTTTCCACTATGGAACAATTAGCAAATGTTTTAAAATACCTTCCATGCTGAGTTTCTTTAGCTTTATATAATATTTGAAAAATGAGCTCGACTCCTAATCACAGAAGGATATTTATAAGTTTACATTTTGAGTAGCAGTAATTATTGTTCTCAATTCATTGAGTAGTGAGTACTATGTGTAGAATATATAATAGTTTATTTTCTGATTTGCTAAGCAAATTCTTTAAATTCAAGAATTATTTAAGAATAGACTGGTCGTTTATAAACACTCAGCCAATTGAACAACTCAATTGACCAGAACATTGAGGGGCAGTAAATGAGAGAGAGGAGCGAAAATGTGCACAGAGTAGCCAAGATTGGAGAAAATAAGAATCAAAATCCCTGAGGGCCAGTTTGGGTCTTGTTGAAGTCCATTAGTTCAGGAAGAACTCCTGGAGTTCAAACCAATCAATCATTTCTCACTCAACCTCATGGGGTCAAATTCTGCCCTCAATTACACGCACCTAACTTTCACTCAAGTTGCAGGGAGTTAGACACACATTCAGGAAGGCAGGCTATGGCCCTGCGCTCTGAGTGGGGCATAATTGATGGCTCTTTCCTTGCTGTGCTTGGCTCAGTGAGCTCAGCTAGCAGAGGAGGGCTGCATGCATAAGCAGAGTGGGAGGGTGCTATAAAAAATTCGCAGCCTTGAGCGCTGTACCGGAGTTGTGGCAGCTGTTCTTGATTTCAAGACTGAAGAAGGCCAACTTCACTAAGCACGAAGATGTATGTATTTTCTTACATACTCTTTTCCTTAGTTTACTCCATCTTCTTGTCCCTTCTCCATTCTATTTTCTTCTTTAAGAAAGTGGTTCTTTTTCTTTGCTCCCTTTTCCCCATCATTGCTTTCAGGCTTTTACAATATTAAATGAGATAAAGTGCTTAGAATAATCTGGCACAGGATAAGAGTTCAATAAATGGTAGTTTAGTTGTGACAGTTATTATCTTGTATTATCATTGCTATTGTTAGTATTATTTTTCCTTGATTTAAAGAGGTTTTAGATATATATGGGAAAGGCAATCCTTTAATTTTGATAAGATTTTACTTAGAAAGTTTTATTTTTTGTGTATTTGTCTAAAACTGCTTATTTCAAACTAAACTTATAATCACATACTGAATTTATCAGTGAAGAAAAGATGAATGATATTTCTGAGACATTATCTTTTTATGAGAAAAGTGATAGAAAAATCATTTAGCAACATTGGAAATATTCCCAAGAATGTCCACTGGCAGAGCCATAACACTTGACCTAATAAAACTTGAGCTTCCTGAAGTAAACAAACACTGAATTGGTGTACTTTAGTTTTAAAAAAACAGAGCTTGAGGAAAAATAGTATATTTTAATAACTGTACTTTTTATTATAAGATTTGTTGACAGATCATAATTTAGGTTAATTTTTTGGATAGTATAAAGCTTGAAAATATATAGCAAAAAATATTGTAACTTTAAACAATACATAATATTTCAAACAAAATATAAATAAATATGTGTGTTAAGTATACTATGCGTAGTGAAATTATATATTTTAACATTTTGACTGCTAGATGGCTTATTCTGCTATACTATCACACCCAGGAATATAAAAACTTTAATATATATATTTAATAATAAACTACAATACTTTAACAAAACACAATATATTTAAAGATATTAAAATTATGAACATGCATTATAGAAGCAGCTCTATGAATTCCTAGGTACCTCCATTACTCAAATGACAATTTGTCCTACATAGTGTTTTCTTCAGGTTCCATGTGCAAAAACTCTGGTGTTTGTTGTCTTTTGATTCAGTTCTCACACTTTCTCAGACTTCTGAAAGGTCCCCAGAGCGTGATGATTGTGGATTCACCTGAGAACCTCAGTGAAAACTTTCAGTGACATTTTCACAACGAGGTCTTGAATGGCTACTATGAGCCCAGCACTGGTCTTGCTGCTCACTCATTCCTCAGTCTGTCCTTACACACCACCTGGCCCGTCCTCAGGGCAGGTGGAACAAACCCACCAGTGTTTGATTTCCCAGGTTTCCTGAGTTCTGTGTCATCCATGTTCCAATAACATATGAGGGGACTATTTTAAGTAGAGTCTCCTCTACCACATTCTTTCAAGAAGAAAAAGAATCACATTCCTTATCTGTTTTTGCTATTTTTCAGTCATCCATTAATAGCTATCTCTTTCCATGTGTGTATACTACCAGACGTTGCTTTCCTTTTCCCTGAAAGGCATTTTACTGTCCAATTAATTCAAGCTCCTTCTTTTATGTCATTATTCACAATGCTTAGAAATGGGTTTTCAACGTTTGCTCTAAAACCTTTGTTAGTTTTATTAATAAAGCACCTGTAGTCAAAGATTACACTGAGAGGTAGTAAAATTAGTGATTAAAAGAATGGGCACTGGAGACACATTGCCTTGAATTTTGGTGCTGCAATTCTCTAGCTGCATACTTAACCTCTCTTTTCTCAAGTTTCTTATCTGTAAGTGAAAAAAATAATAACTTCCTCACACGATTATGAACAATATGCAAACATGCTAATAGTTTTAATCTGCTAGTTAATGTTAACACATCTAAAGGCATTTAGAACAATATACAAAGTTAGTATTCGATAAAAGTAAATATAAATGGAGAATCAGGGTTTCATCAAAAACTTATTGATGAAACTGAAATATCATATAGAAATAAATATCCAATTAATATAGAATGGTCTTTTTTAAAACGTGTACTCTATCAAAACACTAATTTTACAGGATGTTAGCTAACATTATGCGAAAAAATGTTCTATCATTAGATAAATTGTAAAACTCAGGTTTAAAAAAGACAAATTTTTTTCATGCAGGATTTCACAGACCTGCCTGATGATCTCCCAAAGAGATATAAATTATATAATATTTCTGAAACAATTCTCTTTTGAAATTCTTGCTATTTATGGAACATCTCACAGTGTGTTGTTCCAGAAGATGCAATTTTTGGAAGGCTTGTTTCTAATAAAGTTTGAGTTTCAGTTCTATGCTTGTGGATTTGTGTCATCTAAAATAAAATACTTATGGTTTTGGCTTTAAAGGCCTGGCTAGCCTTATTATCCCTCTTCTAGTCAGATAGCATGGTCAATCATGTCTTTGAACAGGCCTCAAACAACTAAGAACTACAGTGTCCAATACATTAGACATTAACCACATCTGGCTATTAATCACTTGGAATGTGGCTAGTCTAAATTGAGATATGCTTTAAGTACAAATACACAACAGACAGTTTTAAAAAAAGAAAACTATCTCATTCATAATTTTATACTGATTATAAGTAAAAATGATACACTGGGTTAAGTAAAACATTAAAATTAATTTTATCAGTTCTTTTTACTTTTTTTCATATGCCTATTAGAAAAGTTAAAATTACATAAATGGTTCATATTAGATTTTTATTGGGCAGTGCTGCTCTAAGTGTGGCCAAGATATAGTAGCTCTAAAAACACCATTTTGCCTCACTGACACTACTGACCCATAATATTCAGAACACAGAAAACCAGAGAACAATTTAAAGGATGAGAATTAAAATTTCATTCTAACTTCCTAAAAGACAAGATAGATCACACATATAATTTTCAAGAAATTAACTATATAACCTCTAACGTTTCAAAAAGGGCCTGAAAACCTTATGGTGAACAAGTGATAAACTGAAGGGTCTTTTCTAGCCCAAGAAGACAAATGTACTGCAGTCTCAGGAGCTGCACAGAAGGAATACAACTTCAGCCTGAAATGGCTAAGCTACGGGCTATAGACAGTCATAGAAATAAGAAACATTCAAGTATTTATTTTGATATGTTTCGTAATGGAAATCACAAAATTCACTTCACTGGAGTAAAACAAGAGATCTACAGGGGGAAATACAGAATGTAAGAGACATTAGGATGAAATTTCAGTTAAACTGAATGGCAAATATCATAGGCAATTTATATGCAAAAATTCCTCTTTGATCACTAAAGAAAAGATAACAGACGAATAGCTGGTTAAAAGACAGAAAGATAGGAAGTAAAGTATACAACACAGTGAGTTGTGATTCCAATTTAGTGGGATTGTGTTTTGTAGATTTAGTTATTTTTATTTATAGTTCAAAGAAGTAGGAGCTTATAATTACATATATAATTCTTAGCCTAAGAATATCTATGACAGAAGCAACTGTATTTGCCCATTAGTGAAGCATACTCCACAGATTGTTTTATTGATTCTCCCTCAGCTAATGAATCCAATAAAAAAGATATTCTGAGTCACCAGCTCATAGATGTGTGAAAGGGAAATCAGATAAGAGCTGACTACTTACAATTCAGAACATAAATGGAGGTATAGGAAGATAGCTAATATCCTGCAACTTAAATCAGATGTGAGAAGAGCTCATTGTATATCTCGTAAGTTATTATTTATTCTTCTGAATTTGCTTAATGTGGTAAACTGAATAATGGCCCCAAAGATGTCCATATCTCAATCCTCAGAACCTGTATTTTATGTTACATGGCAAAAATGAATTTTGCAGATGTGGATAAATTAAGGAACATGAGGTGGGGAACTTATCTGGGATTATAGAGGTGAGCACAATGGATTCACAGTGGTCCTACAAAAGGGGAGCAAAAGGGTTAATGCACAGTGTAGGCCATCTGACAACAGAAGCAGAGGGAAAAAAGGCAATGTGATATGGAGCCAGGAGCCAAGAAGTGTGGACAGCATCCACCTTGGAAAAGTGAGGGAAACCGATTCTCCTCTGGAACCTTCAGAGGAAACCAGCCTGTCAACAATATGACTTTAGTCCGATGAGACTGATTTTGGACTTTTGCCCTAAAACTTTAAGACAGTTTTAAGATAATTTGGGTCATTTTGAGCCACTAATTTGTAATAATTTGTTACAGTAACAATGGGAAACTAATACAGTGAGTATGCTAATACCACAATACTTCTCTATAATCAACAAAGAATCTAGCACTTCATCAAAAGTGTTTTTTATGCTAAGCTTACTGATAATCTAATGGTTATTCTTGAGCTCTGAATAGCAATAAATACTGGCTATTCCCACAGTCTCAGTATAAACTCAATGTACACAATACCTGTAACTGTTATTCTAAGCACCTAATAGTCCCATTATCAAAGACTTTAGAAGAGAATCTGAAAGAAGGGCCTGCCTAAAAATTAGGGCCTAAAAACAGCATAAGGAAGCAGAGGTTGATTCTAGAACTTATGTTTAAAAAGTAAATCCTGACCAAGACAATCCCTGAATCTTTGATGAAAGTTTTGGTCTCAAAGAATATCAAAGCATAATATTGTTTATCTTTTGAGATTTCTGTAGAATAGAGCTCCTCTTAGCCACTAAAGTTAAATGAATATCCCTCCTAAAACTGTTTTACAATTAGAAGTAAGAAAGAAAAAAGAAAACAAGGAATAATAAAATTGTCGCCTCTTCCCCATATTCACCTTCCGATTCTGTTATAAAAAGCCAGTGAAATAAGGACAAATTCGGCAGCAAATCTAAAACGGACTAATTAGAATTTGGAATAGGGCCCATGACTTATTCATCTTTATATCCCCTCCATAATCCAGTGCACATAATAGAAGGTCAAGAGTATCTTGTTAAATGAATAAATTAAAACTAACCTAAGTATATTCATGGTGAAATGTATTTACTACCAATTATATTACACTCAGATTACAGGTAAAAAGGTGACTTTGCCTACAAATAAAAATGGACAAAGGCTGCATCCCTCTTTCCTAAGCAATAAGTCTGTGGCTAATGTAACCTTGAAGATTCATACCTGGTTTTTTCACCTTCTTAGATTTGCTCTGAGCTCTGTGCGACCCTTCTCTCCACACCTGGGCCCAGATGAAGCACTGTGTTTTGACACATCTCACAGCTCAAAAGAGTACAATAACAAGGGAGTGTACAGGAATTTATGTATCTTGAAATTACATTTGATCAATGAGACAGGAGATGGCACATACTTAAATTCCTTGCCTTTCCTCTTTGGAGACGTCCCAGGTGAATAAACATTCAGTTTAATGTTTTTAGTACAGCTTTGGAGAGGCTAGTAATGTACCGCTTTGTATTTTCCCCCCTCCCCAGGTTCACTCTTTTTTTCTGTAACCCTATTTTTCCTGGGATTCTATTCCTCAATAGAGTTGGCAATTGACTTTGGCCTCAGGCTGTTTTCCAGGTAGTTTTGGCTAATATGGTTTTCATCCATAGAGGCCAGGGCATGGGAAATGACAACTCAGTTCTGCAAAATCAATGGATATTGCAAACTAAAAACCTCTCTCACAAAATAAATTGGCATGAAACAATATATATTAACATTCCACTTGAACCTGACGATCAAATATAGTGGGACCTGAAACTCACATAGACCTGGAAGACCTCCTAAGCAGAAATGAATTTTATCTAAGATTTAGACTTCACAAATTATAGGATAATTTGATGTCAAGTATTTAAGCCACATATAGTGATTTTGAACTTAACTTTGAAGAATAGGAGTAATGAAATAATAAGTAGGGTTTTTCCCCCACAAAATTAGGGGAGCATTTTCCCTAGCCAACACTTTCCTGATGGAAATTCCCAAGTTTCCTTCAAATTCAGTAACAAAATTTTACTTCAATCATGTTCTCTTCTGAGTTCAGCTCAGGCTATTATCCACTTGAATTTAAGAGAACTTCATGAAACCTGAGGGATAGAATTTTTAATCTGATAAGAATATTCTGGACATTGCTCCTAACTGTATTGTGCCACTTCTTGAGTTAGAAAAGAGATACCTGATTAGCAGAAAAAGCAAGTATTCCTAGACCTAAAAAGTCACCTTATAATTACAAGAAAGACACTAGGTCAAGAAGACTGGGCATAAATGAGTGCTGTCCCAGTAAAATGATTTATTCAGGGTACACTCATATGGTTGCCCTACCCCTTCAAGGACAGCTTATACAGTTGTACAGGAACTCGTGAAAGAAGGGCCCCCCTCTTGGTTCAGTGCACATCTATTTCCCTCTTGAAATCCTTAATGCTTTTGGGAAAGGCGGCCCTGAATTTTCATTTCAGTTTGACCCCACAAATTATGTAGGCAGTCCTGTACAACTTACAAACTTAATGATGGATTCAGCTCCATTTTTTAGCATGTATTTAACTCCTAGAGTTTAGAAGGCAAGACTTAAAAGGTAGGTAAATAATTCTAATATTCTGAGATTTATATAAAAATAATCTTAAACCTATCTCCATTCTGAATTTGGACTTGTTCCTGGCGTGGGTTCGCCAGGAACAGGTCACTGCCTAGAAGCTCAGGGACTGGATAACCTGCCTCTTGATATTTGGCTCCTGTCTTTGTTTTGTCCCCAGGAGACTCATCATTTATATTACCTTTTGCCCCCATATGTCTGGATCATGAACTCTTGCTCTATTTAGGATTTTTATATAAAAGAAACAGAGGTTTTTCATATCACCTCAAGACCAAAGGGAGATTAATTTTAACTTACACAAGGTCTCAATCTATATATTCCAGGGATGGCCTAGTTTCTCTGAGAGTCTCTTACCCTTTTGAAAGCCACGTAGTCTCCTTTCTTGTGTCTCTGGATATGTGAAAATGAGTGTTCTCTTATTATGAATTCCTATGGGATCTCATGGCTTTTCTTATCTCTTTCCAGTTATAGTATACCCTGAAAGCTGTATTACTAAGCTTTGGCAGGCCATGTTAAATTCACTTTCCATTCAATGGGTTGCCAGCCCATGAGTCCAGGGCACATCCCAGGTAGCATCAGGGCTAATCTGTAAGTTCCAGGAAAAAAAGTCATGTAGTATACAACATGACTGCCTACTAAGAACTATGATTTCTATCGGAACTGGCTGTGGGTATGGTAACAAATGTACCTGAGATAAAAGTTAAAAATTCTTACCCAGAATATGAGTCCCAAAGTCTCCATGGTAGTAGCTAGAATGCTAGTCTATGGCTTAACAGGATCTTCCTTGGTGCCAATTATGAGATATCAAATTTCTTGCTCTTCTTTTCAACAGCCAGTACAATTTTTCATGCTGAGCACCCATTGCTTGAATTCCCATCAATTATCTACTTCTTGGATTTCTTTGAAACAGCCATTTTCTCTTTCTGGACTAATATTTTTCTAAATATGGTCCCGACATGTTCTGACCTTCTCTCCTGCTAATCAGGTTCCACATATGACGCATTTCTTTTTAAAGTTATTAAAAATGTTCATCTATAATTAAAAAAAATTTCAGAAGTACTTTCTCTAGGCAGTATATAATGATTTGAGAATAAAATAACTATGTTTTGCATAGACTTCCAGCTATTTCATTTACACTCAAAACATCCCAGCAAATTAGCTAACAGAGGGAAAATTGAGGTTTTTCTTTTATTTTTTAAAAACATTTGAACTATTTTACTTTTCTAATTATTTTAATAAAATGTTATATCTTGAATTTTGGCCTTATAATTCCCTACTTTTTGCCCTATATCATGAGGTATCAAACTGAAGTTCAATGTACAAAAAATCTCTATCATTGTATAATCTGTGGTCTATCTTAGAATATAATTTAATGTCTACTATTTGTAGGTTGTGTCTTCTACCTTTTTCTATTTTTTAGATACAAGCTTAGTTTATGAATAATCCTAGTTTATGAATAATCTTAGTTTAACATCATTTATCTACAAGAGAATGCAAAAAAGTTCAGATTTAGGTATCACTAATAAGTAGAAAGTATTTTTTCAGTTTTCTGGTAGTGTAAGAATATTTTCTGAGAAAAATAAATCACTATTAATTAAAATAGTATGTATGCTAAAATATGTGTGTATATGTTTTGAATATGAAAGTCAAGAAGTATATGTACAGAGATTTTATAAAGGAAAAGAGCACACTACTATAGAAAATATGATTAAACACAGTGTTCTTGCATATTTGAAAATTATCTTAAGATAAAAATAACTTTACAACATCAAATTATTTTAGAAGAGACAGAGATACAGACTAGCCTAAAAAAGAAACACACACACACAAACACAAAAAAAAAACTGTCAAGGAACTTAAAAGCAGAAGGCCAGTTTTCTATGTCTAAATGCTGTGTTGTGTTTTTTTGTCTGTGTTTGGCCTCTTTTTAAGAAAAAAACATCTTGGCTCCCTTCCTCAATTTCTAGCATTTGGTCATTTAGATAAAGGCACAGATGCTCACTTGCTTAAGTAATTTTATTCAAATGATTTTTATTGCCTAAAAATGATCTCACTGTTGGAGATTGCCTATGGTTTAGAGTGTACAGCACAAGGCATTTAAATAAGGTGGTAGCTTCCAACTTGAATCTTGCCTGAGGAGAATAACAGGCAATGCCTAACTTCATTACCTTTTAGGGGTTTAATGTACAATATTTATTAGTGTTGCTACTTTCTCAGTGTCCATAACAATTCTTCTGTCCCATTTAGTAGCTATTTGTGGTGAAATGCTCCTGCATACCTGTGGTTTGATGGTATTTCTACCATTTATCACTCATAGTAGTAAAAGAAGGTCTTTGTATACTCTTCTGAAATTTCACTCTATCCTATCATAGGATATACGGATATATGTATTCGAAAGTGTGTGTATATACAGAATAGATGCATACATATGATGTATACATATACACACTGTTCCGTTCCATTGACTTTAAGAGAAGTTTTTTAAAAAATTAGCAAGACATTATCCTTTTATACATAGGAGTTAATTTAACATAATCAATAAACAGTATTAGGCAATAGCGAAATCACTGAATGAAACACTGAAATTATTTTAAGACTACATTTGCAAAGCAGAGTAGTATATTGATAATCACATAGTACTAGGAATAAGAACTGGGTTCTAGTCTCTACTCAATTATTTATAACCTCTCAGACTTGATACTGTCACTAAATGTATCCAAACCTCAGTTTCCTTGCCTATGAAATGGGGTAAGAAAATATTTTCAAAGCTAAAAAAATTTGCTTGCTATGTTTCTATAGCAGGGTGCTCAGAATCTTGTAGAAGCTCAATAAATATTTGCTTATCAGACAGAGTAAAGCAAGTGATTGTATCAGATGATTTCTCAAGGACTATTATGGTTCAAAGAACAGTAAATTATGTATGTATGTATGTATTTTTATGATGACCAATCAGTTTATTTTAGAAATGCACGCATATTTACTACTTTTTAAAAAAAATTTTAAGAACTTTTGAGATATAATTGACATACAATAAACTGCATATATTTAAATTGCACAATTTGATTTTTTTTGTTAGTAATGTATACATGGCAATTATTTATGATGTTACTTTTTTTTTTTGGGAAAGCTGGTAGCAGAGAAGTGTAAACATATATGACAAAAGGAAGACATTTTTACAAGTATTAGTCTTTTGTGTCTAATGACTTAGCCACTTTCTAAGGACGGAGGTTTCTGGATTCATTTTGAAGTAGTCTGTAATAAATAGAGATATGGATGACTAAGTCCATGAGTTGTGGACATTTGAGCAAAGTGAACCTGTGGTAAAACACCTTGAGAAAAATATATTATAAATGGTCTGCACAGTAAATGCTACATTCTAATAATATCACATATGCTTTTTTTTTTTTACTACACAAATTGAAGCTGACTCTAATGCGTCAGAAGAGCTGAAATTCTACTATCACGCTCTTTGCATTGGGCCTTCTTCTTATATTTCCTCAAAATGTGGAAATTTATGAAGTACTGAAAAAACGCCAGTCTGCTCGACTTAAATGGGGATCCTCTGAAGTCTGTTCAGTGGGCTCTACTGGTCCTCTCAAGGCTACGTGATCTCAACACTGATGCTCAGAGGAGTTGACCTGAGGGGCTGTATGCATCTGCTGAGTCTCTTTATATATCTGATTCCTCAGTTAAGCTCTTCCCACAGTGTCCCTCTCCCATTTACATCTCTGTGCTCTTTTAATCCCATGTATATATCTACAACATTCTGGTGTTCCTAGGGATGCTCTGTCCTTGTGGTTTCTGCGTTAGTCTTTTAACCAAAACCATTTTTACCTTTCCAGCCACGAGACTGATCTCTAAACCTGGAACAGCAACACTTTTCTTTTACCTTCCTAAATATCCCAAATATATCTAATGTAACTTTCTTGCTACTTGCTTGCTGTAACGGTAAAACATTCAAACAGCAACAACAGAAGTTAAATCTTCAAAAGGGCATCCTGCTATAAATATTTTCAAAACTAATAGAATAAATACAAACTTACTGATATATTTATATGAAACAGGAAATAAATTAGTGTTTAAAGAATATTTTGGGGTGTGTCCATTATACAGCTTGAAAACACTTCCCTCTCTCAATTTCAGGATATTTATATTATAATACTTGCTTAATATCTTTTTTGTAAATTAAAAAGATCTTGAGGACAGGGGCTATATCTGCTCTGATTATGGCTATATATTCAGCAGCTTTCTTCCTCATGACTGGCACAAAATAGATCCCCATATACATACTATATTTAACAGAAAAATAAAGACTGATCCACTTAGGGTTTAATTTAAGCTTCTTTTTTATGTACCACCTCTACTAAAATTATGTGGCTTTCCTGTCTATGGAAATACTCTATCATACACAGGTTTCCAAATTATACCTAGAATTTATTACTTTTCACCTAAAACTTATCTCTATTTCTTCTAATTGTTAGCAATCTGTCCAAAATATGTTTCCTCTGTAAACTTCAATGCTTCAGTCAACTCTCTTACTATCTGAGTAGGTCAGCACTGAAATTTCTTCTTCGCTTCTATTTCTGTTTATATACACATGCACACACATATGCACACATGAGAAATAAGTTCTTAAGTTTCCTCCTCTACGGAAGATGTAAGAAAAATTGTTTAACTTAAATGACATTAAGAAGCAACATTTACTTAAAGTATTAACTATGCTCTAGAGTCTGTATAAAATCATATGTATGCATTTTCTCACTGTATAGTCACAAAATTTTAGGTAATTATACTGTTATTAATCACATTTTACAGATGAGAACACAGAGGCTTAATGTGATTAAGTTATGAGCAAATTCTCAGAGCTATTGGCAGCTCAATATTTTTTCAAAATATTTCTGATTCTAGAATCTATACCCATAAACTATACACCACCTTGCAGTTGGTCCTATGCGCCTTCAATTTTCATTAGATTTCATCCTTCAAAAGGAAAATCAAAAAGTTTTTGTTTTTGCTTTAACTGAAGAAAAAATTTTCTTCACTTTTATTTTTTAGAATACCATCTATATCAAGCAAAGCAACATAATTACTTGTTGGGTGAGTACACCTTCTTTCTTATTAGCCTGAAAATATAGGCTGATAAGAGTGAGTTGTGAAGACATATTTCTGAGGACAAAATGAGTAAAAAGAGATTATAGATCTACTACCATTTCTGCAATTAATTCTTTAATTTTGGACATTGACTAAGCCTTTGAATTTAATTCACAAATTCCATCTGTCTAAATATCTAAAATGAAGATAATATGTTAGATGAACTCCCAGGATGTTTTCAGCCCAAATATGTGTGTTTTAACATGTTTTCACAACGCATTTCACACAAACTACTTGTTTAATTAAGAACCAGCACCCTCACCAAATTAATTCAAATTATTTTTTGCCTAGTATTTATTTACTATAGTGCAAAAACAGGCTAGAAATCAGGTACTTGATTTGATTGTATATTTTCTTTGATCTACAATGCTTCTTTTTATTGAATTCCAACCTTTTGATTATACCTACTTTATCAAAGAGACAACTTTGCCAATTAAAAATTCTACAATAATTTAGGTGTGATCAGTTCAAGATATGCTTAAATATTAAGATTCACGATTTGCAAAATGGCATATAGCTAAGGAATAACTAATATTTATTAGTAACTTCTTTTATTAGAAAGATGGTGTTTAGAAATATGTTTTACAAAGTTCAAGAATTCAGGGTATTTTTAAATTATTTTTTCACCATGATATTATGATTTTTAGTATAAGAATATATACTAGAACATACTATTTGCTGGAAATTATACAGAGGAAACCACTGCATATTGTTGATGCAAATAATCAATTACCAATCTATAGTAGGAACAGAAAAGAGTTGTATTCAAACCAAACTGAGAACTGTGACCCAGGAGACATGGAATCAAGAAGCACTTGAGACATTAGACCATCTTGACTTAATTGATATTTATAGGACATTCCATCTCAAAACTACAGAATATACTTTCTTCTCAAGTGCACATGGAACATTCTCCAGGATAGACCACATCTTGGGGCATAAATCAAACCTCGGTAAAGTCAAGAAAATTGAAATCGTATCAAGCATCTCCTCTGACCACAATGCCATAAGACTAGATATCAATTACAGGAAAAAAGTGTAAAAAATACAAACACATGGGGGCTAAACAATACACTATTAAAAAACAAAGAAGTCAATGCAGAAATCAAAGAGGAAATCAAAAAATATCTAGAAACAAATGACAATGAAAGCACGATAACCCAAAACATACTGGATGCAGCAAAAGCAGTTCTAAGAGGGAAGTTTATAGCAATACACTCCTACCTCAAGAAACAAGAAAAATCTTGAATAAAGAATCTAACCTTACACCTAAAACAATTAAAGAAAGAAGAACAAAAAACCCCAAAGTAAGCAGAAGGAAAGCAATCATAAGGATGAGATCAGAAATAAATGAAAAAGAAAGGAAGGAAACAATAGCAAAGATCAATGAAACTAAAAGCTGGTTCTTTGAGAAGATAAATAAAAGTGATAAACCATTAGCCAGACTCATCAGGAAAAAAGGAAGAAGATGCAAATCAACAGAATTAGAAACGAAAAAGAAGTAACAACTGACACCACACAAATACAAAAGATCATGAGAGACTACTACAAGCAACTATATGCCAAAAAATTGGATAATCTGGAAGAAATGGATAAATTCTTAGAAAAGTACAATCTTCCAAGACTGAACCAGGAAGAAACAGAAAATATGAACAGACCAATTACAAGTATGGAAATTGAGACTGTGATTAAAAATCTCCCAACAAACAAAAGCCCAGAGCCAGATGGATTCACAGGTGAATTCTATCAAATATTTAGAGAAGAGCTAACACCTATCCTTCTCAAAGTCTTCCAAAATATAGCAGAAGGAAGGACACTTCCAAACTCACTCTACAAGGCCACCATCACCCTGATACCAAAACCAGAAAAAGATGTCACAAACAAAGAAAATTACAGGCCAATATCACTGATAAATATAGATACAGAAATCCTCAACAAAATACTAGCAAAGAGAATCTAACAGCACATTAAAAAGATCATACACCATGATCAAGTGGGGTTTATCCCTGAAATGCAAGGATTCTTCAATATATGCAAATCAATCAGTGTGACACATCATATTAACAAACTGAAGGATAAAAACCATATGATCATCTTAATAGATGCAGAAAAAGCTTTTGACAAAATTCAACATCCATTTATGACAAAAACTCTCCAGAAAGTGGGCATAGAAGGAAGTTACCTCAACATAATAAAAGCCATATATGAAAAACCAAAAGCCAACATCATTCCAAATGGTGAGAAACTGAAAGCATTCCCTCCAATGACAGGAACAAGAAAACGGTGCCTACCCTCACCACTATTATTCAACACAGTTTTGGAAGTTTTAGCCACAGCAATCAGAGAAGGAAAGGAAATCAAAGGAATCCAAATTGGAAAAGAAGAAGTAAAATTGTCACTCTTTGTAGATGACATGATATTATACATAGAAAACCCTAAAGATTCTACCAGAAAATTGCTAGCACTAATTGATGAATTTAGTAAAGTAGCAGGATATAAAATTAATGCGCAGAAATCTCTTGCATTCCTATATACTAACAACAAAAGAGCAGAAAGACAAATTAAGGAAACACTCCCATTCACCATTGCAACAGAAAGAATAAAATACCTAGGAATAAATCTGCCTAAGGAGGCAAAAGACCTGTAAACAGAAAACTATAAGACACTGATGAAAGAAATCAAAGACGATACAAACATAAAGGGACATACCATGTTCTTGGATTGGAAAATCAACATCGTGAAAATGACTGTACTACCCAAAGCAATTTACAGATTCAACGGACTCCCTATCAAATTACCAATGGCATTTCTCACAAAACTAGAACAAGAAATTTTATGGTTTGTATGGAAATGCAAAAGACCCCGAACAACCAAAGCAATCTTGAGAAGGAAAGACAGAGCTGGAGACATCAGGCTCCCTGACTTCAAACTATACTACAAGCCCACAGTGATCAAGACAGTATGGTACTGGCACAAAAACAGAAATATAGATCAATGGAACAGGCTAGAGAGCCCAGAGATAAACCCATGCACATAGGGGCACCTTATCTTTGATAAATGAGGCAAGAATATACAATGGAAAAAAGACAGCCTCTTCAATAAGTGGTACTGGGAAAATTGGACAGCAACATGTAAAAGAATGAGATTGGAATACTTCCTAACACCATACACAAAAATAAACTCAAAATGGATTAAAGACCTACATGTAAGGCCAGACACTATAAAACTCTTAGAGGAAAACATAGGCAGAACACTCTATGACATACATCACAGCAAGATCCTTTTTGACCCACCTCCTAAAATAATGAAAATAAAATAAAAAAGAAACAAATGGGACCTAACAAAACTTAAAAGCTTTTGCACAGCAAAAGAAACCATAAAGAAGACTAGAAGATAACCCTCAGAATGGGAGAAAATACTTGCCAACAAAGCAACAAAGGATTAATCTCCAAAATATATAAGCAGCTCATGTAGCTTAATACCAAAAGAGCAAACAACCCAATCCAAAAATAGGCAGAAGACCTAAATAGATGTTTCTCCAAAGAAGACATATAGATGGCTAACAAACATATGTAAAGATGCTCAACAACACTAATCATTAGAGAAATGCAAGTCAAAGCCACAATGAGGGATCACCTCACATCGATCAGAACGGCCATCATCAAAAAATCTAGAAAAATAAACGCTGGAGAGGGTGTGGAGAAAAGGGAACTCTCCTGTACTTTTGGTGGGAATGTAAGTTGGTACAGCCACTATGGAAAACTGTTTGGAGGTTCCTTAAAAAACTAAAAATGGAACTACCATATGACCCAGCAATCTCCTCCTGGGCATATACCCAGAGAAAACCATAATCCAAAAAGAAACATGTACCATAATGTTCACTGCAGCACTATTTACAATAGCCAGGATGTGGAAGTAACCTAAATGCCCATCAACAGATGAATGGATAAAGAAGAGTGGCACATATATACAATGGAATATACTCAGCCATAAAAAAGAATTAAAATGAGTTATTTATAATGAGGTGGATAGACCTAGAGTCTGTCATACAGAGTGAAGTAAGTCAAAAAGAGAGAAACAAATACCATTAGGTAATTCATATATATGGTCTAAAAAAAATGGCACTGATGAACCCAGTGACAGTGCAAGAATGAAGATGCAGATGTAGAGAATGGAATTGAGGACACATGGTGGGGGGAGTGCACAGGGGAAGCTGGGAGGAAGTGAGAGAGTAGCATTGACATATATACACTACCAAATGTAAAATAGATAGCTAGCGGGAATTTCCTGCATGACATAGGGAGATAAACTCAATGACAGGTGATGACTTAAGAGGGCCAGGATAGAAAGGGTGGGAGGTAGTCGCAGGAGGGAGGGGATATGGGGATATATGTATAAATACAGCTGATTCATTTTGGTGTACCTCAAAAACTGGCACAACAGTGTAAAGCAATTATATTCCAATAAAGAGCTTTAAAAAAAAAAAAAAGCACTTGAATTGTGTTCTGTCAGGTTGTAAAATGGGGGAGGCAAAACCCACAAAGTTATATAATTTGTTGGTTAAGAATTAGGACTGTAGCTGGCAAGAATTAACGATGCTTATTAAGCAAGGATTAGTTAGGGTCCAAAATTTCTGCATAGTTACAATGGGAGACCTTGAGACCATAAAGTTATAGCTGGCAGCTGCTAGCAGATATTGTTTTGAAAATAGGTTTTTCGTGCCTTGAGTTTGATACAATTTAGAAAATTCAAGTTCTCAGTGATATAGATATGTGTTTGAAATCGTATCCAAAATGGCCTCCTGGCTCCATTTTGGATGCCTGAACCACAGTTTTACAACTTGTTCGAACAAAGAAAAAATATCAAACATGACAAGAATACATTCCTTTAAGGTTTCAAAAGAGACAGATTAGCACATAAACAGAGTCAGCATGACCTTTGTATCTGGGAAGGGAACCTTATCTTTGAAGGAGTACTACCACTGACATCATAAGGGGGGGGCAGCATTTACCCCTATCTTCAATGTAGACTTTCCAGAAAGTCTGGTAAATACATTCTTTTTTTTTTTTAATGGTGAAAGAAGATGTGCAATGCCTGTTTGACATTGCAGAAGACAGGGTATAAGAGAGGCTATTTTAGTTAGCATAAAATTCAAGCCAAATCAGATATAAGCCAGAATGACTTTCCCACACCTCAACACATGAAAATTTCTTCCATCAATATTTTAGAATATTTGTAATATACAATGATAAAGAAATGGCATAATAGAAGAATGAAAACAAATGTTTTGTCTAAGACCATTATAAGAAAACATATTTGCATGTATGCATGATCACACATTTTGTTTTAAGCTCAAAACAGTTGATGTGGACGTAGAGTGTATATAAATGTTCTGACCAAACAAATAAGCCTTAATCCCACCCATTTCAGACAAGCTTTTTAATTAATTTGACCCACTTTTATTGATAATTTTTGGTAGTCTTTAGGCAGGTAAGATGTGAACAAAGCTGTTCTCAGAAAAGTAGACTTATTTGGCACTTAAAGTATAGAGTGTCTCCGCTAAATCTTTGCATACATTTTTTTTTCAATTAAACCAATCAATGAGGAGATTACAATTATTAATCCCAATTTTAGGGATAATAAAACCAGAGAACATATCCAAAATATAAAAGAATGCCTAAAATTCAACAAAAAAAGTGGGAAAAAATTAAAATGAGTGAAAGATCTGAATTTATAAATCACAATGAACATACGAAAATGGTAAATAAACATATTAAAATACTTTGCATTATTTGTGATTACGGAAATCAAATTAAAACACAATGTGATACTACTACATGCATATTAGAATGGCTAAAATCCAAATCAGAACAACAACGATAACAACAAAATCAAAACAAAACAAAACAAAACAAAAAACTAACAATACCGATTGCCAGTGAGATTGTGGAACAACAGGAACTCTCACTAATAGAGGGACTTAAGCCTGGTACACCCACTTTAGTAAAAAATATTCTTAAAAACTAAACATAATTGTACAATAGGATCAAGCAATCACACTCCTAAGTAGTATCAAACTTACTTAAAAATTCATATCCACACAAAAACCTACACATGAGTAACTATAGCAATTTTATTCAAAATCATCAAACACTGGAAGCAACTAACATATGTTTCAAGGTCAATGGATAAACAAACTGTGCTGTATCCATACAATTAAATAATATTTAGTGATAAAAACAAATGATCTAAGAAAACTACACCGAAACCTAGATGCAATTTAATTGTATATTGCCAAATGAAAGAAGACAATCTGAAAGGGCAACATGCTGTTTATATAAAATTCTGCAAAAAGCGTAGCTGTAGAAATAGCAAAAATATCATCGGCTGGGAAGAATGAGGGAAGGGGGTTGAACAAGTGAAGAAAAGAGATTTTTGAGAACAATAAAACTATCCTGTATGGTAGTTTAGTGGTGGATACATGACATTCTACATTTGTGAAAACTCAGAAATTTACAACACAAAGACTACATCTTAATGTATACATTTTTTTTTTTTTTAATTAGGAGGACAGACGACTTTACTGGTGAATTCTACCAAATGTTTAATGAAGAATTATCTTAATCCTTTTTATATGCTCCTAAGAAATAGTAGAGAATAGGACACACCCTAACCCATTTCAAAAGTCAGCATTACCATAAGACCAAAATTATACAAATACATTATAATAAGAGAAACTACAGACCAATATCCCTCATTAATGTAAAAGTAAAAATTCGCAACAAATCAACACAAACCAGCAACATAAATCCTGCAGCATAGGAAAAGGTTTACACACCTTGACTAAGTAAGATTTAGCAAAGGAATGCAAGATTGATTCAGTATAAGAAAATGAAACACTGAAATTCACCATATTAATAGAATCAAGAGAAAAATAAAACATGATTATCTCAATAGGTACAGACAAAAAAATTTTTGACAAAATCCAAACCCTTTAAGGATAAAAACACTAAAAACAAAGCAAAACAAAAAACTGGAATGGAATTTCCTCAACGCTAAGTTATACTTGTCATACTTACTGGTAAAAAAACGAAAGCTTTCCCATGAAGATCAGAAACAAAACAAGATAAGGATGATACTCTTGCCATTCCTTTTCAACAATGTACTATAGATTTTAACAAGGACAGGTAGGCAAGAAAAAGAAATAAAAGGTAACTGGATTGTAAAGGATGAAGTAAAATTATGTTTTTTTGCAGATGGCATGATTTTACATACAGGAACTTCCCCAAATCCTCAAGAATCTACTAGAACTAACAAACAACTTCAGCAAAATTGCAGGATACAAGCTCATTAATTGAAAAAAAGTTACACTTTGATACACTAGCAATAAACAATATGAAAATGAAATTATGAAAATTCCACTTGCATTAGCATTAAAAATAATAAAGTACTTAGGAACAAATTTAACACAAGAAGTGCAATACTCATATAGTGAAAACTAAAACAAAACATTGTTAAAATAAATACCACCAAAATAAATTTTTAAAAATCCATTGATTATGGATTGGAAGGCACAATATAATTAAGACAGCAATACTCCAAAAATTGATCTATAGATTTAATGCAATCCTTATCAAAATTCCAACTACCTCTCCCCGCCTCCCCCCCAATTAGAAAAGCTGCTCCTGAAAATTCAAGGAATTCAGCCTCACAAAAAGAATTTTTCAAAAGAACAAATCTGGAAGACTTGTACTTCTCAATTTCAAAACTTAGCTACAAACTAGAGTAATCAAGATAGCATAGAACTGGCATAAGGAGAGACAAAAAATTCAATGAAATAGAATTGAGATTCCAGAGATAAATCTGTGATCAACTGATTTCAACAAAGGTGCCAAAAGTATTCAATGAAGACAGTATAGTCTTTTCAACAAATGTTTCTAGAATATCTGGCTATCAACATGCAATAGAATGAATTTGGATTACTACCTCACACTATATACAAACATTAACTTAAAGTTGATCACAAAACCTACAAATCATTGCTAAAGCTATAAAACTCTCAGGAGAAAATATACCTGCCAATCTTTGTGATCTTAATTAGCTGATGGTTTCTTAGACATGACATCAAAAGCATAAGCAACAACAACATAAAAATAGATAAACTGGACTTCATTGAAATTAAAAGCTTTTATGCATCAAAGCGCATTAAGAAACGGAAAAAAATCTATATCTGATAAGGTTTAGTATTCAGAATATATAAACACCTCTTACAACTCAAAATGAAAAAATAAACAACCTACTTAAAAATAGGCAAAGGATTTAGATAGATATTTGTACAAAAAAGATTACAAATGGTAAATAAACACTTAGCCATTAGTAAAACGCAAATCATATTTACAATGAGATACCATTTTATACCCATTAGGATGGCTATAGTCAAATAAATGGAAAATAACAAGTGTTGATGAGCAAGTGGAAAAATTGAAATTCTGACCTATTGCTGGCAGAAATGTAAAATGGTTCAGCTTCTGTGGAAAACAATTTGGCAATTCCTCAAAAAGTTAAATATAGAGTTGTCCTATGCCCCAGATATTCTACTTTAAGGTACACACTCAAGAGAATTCAAGACATGCCCATATAAAAACTTGTACACAGATGTTTACAGCAGTGTGATTATAATAGCTCAAAAACAGAAAGAATGCAAATGTTTATCAATTGATGAATAAATGAGTAAATCATGGTATCAGTACAGTGGAATAAATGCACTTAAAGCAATAAAAAGAAATGAAGTACTAATACATGTCACAATATGGATGAACCTAGAAAACATTATTCTAAGTGAAAGAAGCTAGTCACAGAAGTCCACATATTGAATTATTCAATTTATATAAAATATCCAGAACAGAAAAATCCACTGAGACAAAAGTAGATTACCGGTTGCCTGGGGATGGGAATAGGGCAGAATGGAGAGTGACTGCTATTGATACAGAGTAGAGGTTTTTTGTAGTGGTGATAAAATATTCTGGAATTAGATAAAGTTGATGGTTTCACAATCTGTAGTATATACTAAAAATTAGTTAACTCTATACTTTAAAATAGAAAATTTTATGGTTTGTGAATTATATCTCAGTTAAAAGAAGTAATTTCTCATTTTTATATTATATCAACTCAATAAGGAGTGTCACTAACATACTTTCCACGGTTAAAATAAAATTTGAACTCACCAAATTAGAAGTATTTTCCAGAACAACACAGTGTTCCCAGATTACAAAATTATGCTGATCTAAAAATGTATCTATGAAAGATTTATTACACTGCAGTGTGCCTTAATGATATACATACTTAGTACTTAGGGTTTGGGCGATCCTGAAGAATTCTGTGTCTCTTCACTTTGAATACAAATGAATTTTTAATGTTCACATTTACTTCTGAAAGAGTTAAAGAAGTTTATAAATTTTGGAAGAATGTATTGTACTTTCTCTACCCTGTGCACAGTGTTTGTTGAATGTGTTCAATAAATGATCGCAACAGCAGTATCATAAAATAATGTATCAGTATAATTGAAGTGTCCTACACATTTTCTAGCAGAAAAGTTAGTGTACAAAATCAGAAATAGACATAATGCTCAGTCCAAAAACTCAGGTATTTAATTATTTATAATTAATTATTATTTAATTATAATTAATTATAATTTTACTTGATTTTCAATAACAATTAAATTGCCATACTTCTCCAAGTGTGGTGTCATTTTTATCATAGTGCACTCTCTGTGTTCACTTACACAGATTCTCATTTCCCTGAGAGTTCAATTTAAGTTCTGGAAGGTTTACATCATGCTGAGGAGTTAGGTATGAATATCTGGTTCTTAATGCCACCCAGCTGTTACTAAAATGTAATTTCTGCAAAGGCAGATATTTTGAGTGCTTCGATCACTGCTGCTATGCCTCACAATCAATGAAAATGTTTGGCACATAGTAGAAGTTTAACAGATAATTGTACAATTGATAATGTGTATGCTAGCATCTCCTGAGATGACCATCATTCTTATTGGTTCTCCATTATTGGTGTACAAATTACTATTTTCAAGGTATCTGCAGGCACAGTTTTGGGATAATCTCTGAATCTTTTTAGGTCTTATATGGCTACAGACATTACACATTCTTTTCTTATCTCTGCATTCCTACCATCTCCCAAGGGCTCTTCACAGGAAATGAGAAACAGGTCTCTTTTATGCTTGAATATCAAAAGTTTACCTGGGATTTGGCCAAAGAAAAGAGCACAGAGCCCCTTTTTCTAACAGTCAATACCACTTGCTTCACTCCATGTCGTTTCTGCTCAGGGAATCCTATTCTCCTCCAGGTTATGTGGAAAGACAGTGTGAGGAAGATGCTCCTTGAAAGGAATAACAGCATCCTGGCTCTTAATTTTTTTTCAAAAATTTTATATACTTTTTATTCCTTTTGGGGCATGGGCTTTTGAAATTAGTTTCAATAGTAACTCATCTTTTAACTTCTTTTTCCTCTTATATTCTTTTCTTGAGGGAAGGAGTAAGAATGCCTGACTCTTTAAATACGGGAAACGCAAAGAAGGCAATACTGCAAGTGAGAAGTATTAAGTAAAATTTAATAAGTGTAAGTAAAATTTAATAAGTGTAAGTAAATAATCATATTTTGTATATAGTACCATATATAGGTATGTCACAGCTTGAGCCAGAAGCAAAAAGTTAATGTAATAATCTAAAACAATGATGTATGAAATCACCTGTCTAAATTGTGAAATCCTAAATTATTTCAGTAGTTCTCCAAGATTATTAAAGAAAGACTAATTAGAATATACAATAAAAAGAAGATAATTGAGGTACATTTTATCATGGAAATACCTACTCCTCGTTTAGGAATTAACTCCCTGTTAATTGAAGGTGGGGGAGGGGTGTACAAAATAAGGCTAAGATATAGATTACCTGCTGCCTTCTAATAGAAAGCCAGAAAGAATGGTTTTTATAGAGAGCCCCGTATTCCATAATAAAAAGCTTGAACTGTGTCCTACATCAGGTAGTAAATAAAAAGTCATCTTGCTTAGTCAACATTGACTTTCTTTTCATTAAATCTACCAACAAAGACCTCATTCTGCTTTCTATTTATCCTTGGTACTCCACTGCAATATCTATCCTTTCCTATTTTCCAGCAATTTAAAATTACCACCAAAATGGTCTTCTCCTACACTTTAGGAGGATTATTATCTTGACAGTCTGATCACTTATACCTGCTTATTCAAGAATGAACACTAGTAAGTTAATATATAGACCTAAGCTCTATTTTATTTTTGTCTTTCAAAGTTCTGTTCAGTAGATTGTACTTTAAACCAGATAAATAACTCAGGGTTGTGATTTTTGGCACCTTGTTCATCAATGAGGATGATACTTTAACATACTTGCAAAATTTCCTGTTTCCCTAATCATACTCCATATTTGGTTGTACATTTGAACCCCATGTGAAACTGAGAGATGAAGTTAGTAGCCTACAAAATATAGGGCCAGATAAGTTTGATATCTCAAAAGATGACTGACTAAAGCAAAGAATTAACTGAATTGCTAAAACAATATTTTAAATGATTGGCTAAAACAACAAATAATTATATATATAATTATATACAAATATATATGTGTGTATATATATATAATGAATATACATTACAAAAATGCTACTAGGTCCTTAAAGCCTATTTATCTCACTGTTATTTCTCTCTTAAATTTTAAAAAGAATATATGTTCAGCCTGATAGAAACAGATGCAAAATTCAGTACAAATTAGGCACAAAAGCAGTTTAAGCAGTCTAATTAGAATGGCGAGTGTCTCATTTACTGAAATTTAAATATCATGATCCCCTCCATTTATTTATGCAATATTATACTTGTATATCTCTAGATTTATAGAGATAAGCTACTCTTTGAAAAAGCACAGGGACTCTGAAATTTTAATTGGTATAATTTCATATACCTTTTGTCAAAAATATATATATATATCCATAAATTTTAATTCATCCTCAGGTCAGCTAATATCTTGCCACATTATATGTTCCAGGTAGGTGTACTAACAGTAAATTTCTGGAAGTAAGAGTATAGCAAGCTCAATCACTTCTGAAAGGACATTGTAATGTCCCCTAATCTCAGTAAGAATATTACTAGAATGTCAAAACTGGGAGTAGGCATCACTTTTTTTCTAAGCAAATATTTTGAAATGAAACCCTAGGCAAAAGAGCATTTGGATGTCCATTTAGAACAGGTAGACAAGACAGGGGAGTTCCATCAGACAGGAGCCAGTGCAGAGGCAATAATGGACAGGGCTGCTATTACTGTATATACTGCCCATCAATTAACTCCTCAAAGAAACAAAATCACAGTACTAACATTTACCATAGATTTCTTTGAAAAGAAGCAGTTCCAGCATATGAGATACAGTGTTTAATTATCAGGAAGTCACAAAGTAAAATTCTACTAGACTTTTATCTTAAAGTTGAAACTCTTTGAAAACGGACTACTATTTTTTAATAACTTCTTTTCTCACCTTTTTTTTCCACTCCTTAAAGAGGTTTAAGAAAATGTAAGAAGTATGATGGTAGCATCAGTCTTCATAATGTCACTCCTCAATTTTAGCCTTCCTTTAAATTACTATCTTTACTAATCTAATTATATAAATGGTAATTACCTATAAAATAGCAATTAATTCTGAGAAGCACCTGTAAAGATGGAAATGCACTTATGAAGCCTGAAACCAGTAGGGATTAGATTCATTGAAATCAATGGTATGCAATGCTTGAAGTAAGCTTTGCACTGAGGCCTAAGGTTATAAACTTTCTAAACATGACAGAATAATTTTCTCTACTTTACTTGAGTTTCTCAAATGTAGTGGTGAAAGATGTGACTAATTAATGACTTGACTTTCATTCCAATGAAAGCTTACATAATCAGGCTTTGTAATATTTAATATCTTTATTCTAAATATGCAAAAAATGAATTTTATGGTAAGAAAAAAGGTATGTAAATAAAAAATGGTCCACCTCTCTTTCACTTGGCTCTGTCACATTAGAGCCAAGTATTTCAGCCAAACATTTTATGTATATAGAATGTGTGACCAGTGAGTTACTTGTACCATGAATGAAAAGAAAGGGAAGAAATGATATGCATCATGGCAACTCTGAAAATCTGTATGTAGCGGTCATTCTCAACAATGGCAATTTTGCTCCTCCCCCAGGAGAATATTTGGCAATGTCTGGAGAGACATTTTTGTTTGTCATAATTGGGTGTGGGATGGGGTGGGGTCTTGCTATTTGCATCTAATGGATAGAAAGCAGAGATACCACTAAATATTCAACAGTGGACCAGAAAGCTCCCTACAACAATCATCTGCCCATAATGTTGATAGTACCATCATCCCTGATACATAGGAACAGAAAATATTAAAGTCAAACAAGCACCACCACAGAAGAGACAAAGATGTGGTAGAACCATGTTTGAATACGTATTGGTTATATAGTACTGACATAATAATATAGTATGAAATACATTAAAATCCATATTGTGAGTAGAAACTCGGAAATAATCATTTTAAAGATAATTAGATACACACTGGAGTACTGTGTAGGATAGATACATTTAGACTACCTCTCTTAAAAAGTGTATTTGCTAGAATTCCAATTAAATTATTTCTAATATCTCTTTTTATCTATAATTTATGAATTCCTAATAAGGGAGGTTTTACAGCAATCAGTAGTGGTTCCTGTCAAAAATCTTGGCAGTAATGCTGAGACAAATTCATGAACTTGAACAGACCACTGAAGAGTCAGATCATTAATTCATCAATTAATGAGGTTTTATTCTTTTGGCTATGACCTTTGGTTTTATCAGAAAATCCTAAACTAAGAGTTTGAATCCTATAATCTTGAACTAGAAGCCTTAATACTGCCACTGTGGAAATATTGGTTTATATTTGGCACTAGATAGGAGTAGTTTTTTATTTCCCTCCCCCAAAAAATGAACATATCTCTATTAAATTATTTTCTGTGTGGAGGTATTTTATTAATCAAAAACTCCTTATATGAAGATATTTATTACTTTGAAATCTATCCCTATTGTGCCACAATCATCCCCAAATGATTCTCTCCATTGTTATGGTTTTAACTTATAAATCATATACAAAACATTGGTTGGCCAAAAAGTTCATTCGAGTTTTCCCAAACATAAGACTTATGGAAAACTCAAATGAACTTTTTGGCCAAGCCAATATTATAAATTTGGGAAAAGATGAAAAAAATAGTTATGTTGTTTAACTTTGTAAAAACAAAAATACAAGATGATTTAATTAGTGTCTGATTTATTAATTTTTAAGGGAATTCTCATATCTTCAAAAGATTAATTAAGAGAAGTTGCTTAATGAATTTAGTAGAAGCATAAATGTGAATACATAAGCAATTCTTTTCTTTTTACCATAAAAATTCTATCAAGAAACATTGACAAAGATTGTTTTATATTTACCCATCTGAAAACCTTGTATTTACTTGTCATATTTTGTTTTAAAAAATCTTTCTATGGCACAAAGTTGAAATTTGCAAATAAATTACAATTATTTAGATATATACTAGGCACAATGAATCTAATTGCTTTATGCAGAACAATCCACTAATTATATTCTATCATATAGTATATTTATATTTAATGAGACATGTTGAATATGTAACTATTCAGCAAAATATTGAGAAATTTATCACAAAATTTACCAACGTTTCATCTACATGCAAACAAGACTACACAGTTATCTTTTTTTTCTATTGTTTTTCAATAAAACTTGGAAGGGAAAAATAGATGTACACATAGGCCCTATTGCTCTGGAATCATTCCTTTAGGATTTCAGGTGAAATCACATGCAAGTTAGTAAACTAAAATCATTTCTTTTATATGTTCATTTCCTCCAGTCATTCTTATTTAATCAATTTGGTCTGAAGCAATAGAAAAACACATCATTGTCCATACCACAATTTAAAAAATCCTTAGCACGAATTACAGGTAACATGAAAATGTTAGTATATCTTCTGTCAATTTCTTCTTCTTCTGGGTATACAGATTCATTTTTGATCAAGGTAGGAACTGTGAAAAGAATGTTTCCTGAGAAAATGATGCTTTTGCTACTGTGCTTCAGAGTTCTTTTATTATTGTTCACTGTGAGACTATACTAAGGGACAATCACCTATCATGCCTATGGTTGCTTAAGAAGGGGACCCTTGGCCTTCCTCTGTCACCAGGGTGCCAATGTGGTGAGGATACCAGGACAAATGGAAGAGTCTTCAGAAAGATCAAACCCTCTGACTGTACTCTGTGAGAGGAAATGACAGAAGAGAGTTCTGGGTATGGAGGAGTAAAAGAGGAGAACAAGGCACCCAGACCATGGAACTGAGAAGTCACATTGGCTTTTCTGACCAGAGGACTCTTACATAAGAAGAGCTGACTGTGTGAGTTAAACCTACACTTAAATAGCATAATTGCAAGTTATTAAATTCAGATAACTGTGTGTGTATAATATGTAATTGGTTTTTTGTGGTCATTATTGTTCAAATTAAAAGACAAAGAAAAGGAGAGATGGAGTTAAGTGTCCACATGTCTTGCTTTTCATGACTGGGAATTAAAATATACTACATCAAATTTTTAAATAGATTAGCTAGTTGTATAAATATGTAAGTTAAATCCATAACAGCAAGTAAATATGAACAAAATTCAGTGCTTTCTTAGCAAAATGGGGATATAGGTATAATTTTATATGTTTTGAGGATTTTTTTCATGTTTTTAAAAAATGCAAGCATATGTTTTTTAGTAATAATAACTGTAAGAAACTACTGTACTTAAAATGCAAAAGAACCATCAGTTTTCAGGTATAGTAGCTAATATATAAAATATCCTAATATTTATGGTAGATTATGTTAGTGTTCTGCAAATACTCTTCCCTTCCCCTCTGCCACCACCACAAAAGTACTACAGGCCCCTGACCCATTGATGTAAGCTTCCACATGATTTGCTCTGGCCAACTGAATGCACCAGTGTGCCTTTTCTCACTGGAGGCTTTAAAAGGCATGATGGGTTCTTTGGAGGCCTTGTGCTTCTGCCATCTACCTGGGGAAGACTGTGCATGCCTCATGTGGCTGCTAGCCCTAGAAAGTGAGACAGGTAAAGTATATCTGATCTAATGTACAGGTGAAAACCAAGCTGCCTCAGCCAATCCACACAACTATTTTAAATTTAAACCAGCTAGATGAGCAAGAAGTAAATGTTTGTTGATAAAAACTGCTAAATGTTGAGGCTTGTTTCACAACAGTATTGCAGTAAAATATGGAAAATATAATCATGCTATCATTTTTGCCACAGAAGGTGAGTGTGCTTTACTTCCCCCCAAATAGGTAATGGAATATTTTTCTTACCACCAAAATAGTTAACAGGAATTCCACATGACAACTAATTTGTGTTGGGTTTTCTGTTTGGCTAAATTGATGACATTGAGGACATTATAAGGGCTTTAGGGTGAGAGAGATTGTGTTCAAGTCCTGGTCCTTCCATTTAATACTCTGATTGGGAAGCAGTCAAGATGACAGAGTAGGAGGACACAGAGTTTGTGTCTCCTGATGACTAGGGCACCTATTAGGCACTGGTGGGAGACCTTGGACACCTAAGGGGAGGGGTGGAACCCCCCACACACAACCAGGTAGGACCTGGGGGTGAAGGGGGAAGGAGTAGTGGAGGCAGGAAGGGACCAGTGCCTTAAGGGGTGGCTAGGGGAGGGGAGGGGTTCCCATGCCTGGAGTGGCCTACTCATAGGGAGGCGATCAGTGGAGATGGGGAGAAATCTTTGGGGGATCAGAGGGGAATATGGCCAGTGCTTTCCCCCACCCTCTTGGGCCCTGGCAAGGCTGCTGGCATCTCCTGCCTGAACCCCCACACTCTGGGGAACCCTCCTGCAGTGTGGGTCCTGGAGGCATGAGAAGTGGGGGGGAAGAGTAGAGGTGAGATGAGACTGGTACCCCTGACCAGCAGCTGGGGGAAGGGAGGAGTTACCACACCCAGAGGGGCCCACTCACAGTGAAGGGATCAGTGGGATGAGGAGAGACCTGTGGGGGACTGGGGTATCAGAGGGGAATGCAGCCAGCATTTCTCCTGCCCTCTTTGGCCCCAGCAAGCCTGCTGGGGTCCTGAGGCTGAACTTTCACCTTCCGGGGGCCCCTTCAGGTGCACTGAGCCTAAGCCCCCTTAACCTTTTCCAGCTGCACAGATCCTAAGCCTAGGCCCCGCCCCCCACATAAGCCCCACCCCCTTCTCAGCCCTACCCCCCCACATCAAGGCCTTTTCAGCCTTTTTCTTTTTTTATTTTTACTGTTGTGGTTCTGTTCTGCCTTCTTATTATTGTTTCATTTATATTTTTATTTTCTCTAACATTTTTTATTTTTCTACTTTTATCTTTTATTCTTTTTTATTGTTCTGTTCCTTTCTGCTGCTTTTTTCTTTTTCTTTTTCTTTTCTTTTTTGCCTTACTGCTCAGGGCCTGAGCTCCTGTGGTGGGAGCGCCCAGCCCAAACCACTGGACTAACAGAAAACGTCAGGCGCCAGGGAATATTAATTGGTGTGAGCGCTCCTGGAGGTCCTCATCTCGGCACCAAGACCTGGCTCCAACTGACTGCCTGCAAACTCCTCAGGCCAAACAACCAACAAGACAGGAACATCAAAAGAAACATGAGATGACAGAAAATTATGTTACAGATGAAAGAGCAAGGTAAAATCTCACAAGACGAAGTAAATGAAGAGGCAGCCTGAAAAAGAATTCAGAGTAATGATAGTAAATATGATTCTGAAATCATCTGATTCTGAAAAATCTCTGAAATAGAATGGAGGCACAGATTGAGAAAATACAAGAAATATTTAACAAGGACCTAGAATAACTGAAGAAAGAAATAGTGATGAACAACACAAAAACTGAAATGAAAAGTACACTAGATGAAATCAATAGCAGAATAACTGAAGCAGAAGAACAAATGAGTAAGCTAGAACACAGAATGGTGGAAATAACTGCTGAGGAGCAGAAAAAAGAAAAAAGAATGAAAAGAAATGAGGACAGTTTCAGAGACCTCTGAGACAACATTAAACACACCAACATTCAAATTATAGGGGTCCCAGAAGAAGAGGAGAAAGAGAAAGGTTCTGAGAAAATATTTGAAGAGCTTATAGTTGAAGACTTACCTAACATTGGAAAGGAAATAGCCACCCAAGTCCAGGAAGCACAGAAAGCCCCGTACAGAATAAACACAAGAAGAAACACACCAAGACACATACTAATCAAACTAACATAAATTAAATTCAAAGAAAAAATATTAAAAGCAGCAAGCAAAAAGCAAAAAATAACATACAAAGGAATCCCCATAAGGTTATTAGCTGATATTTCAGGAGAACCTCTGCAGGCAAGAAGGGAGTGACAGGATATATTTAAAGTGATAAAAGGGAAAAAGGTACAATTAAGATTACTCTACCCAGCAAGGATCTCATTCAGATTCAACAGAGAAATCAAAGGCTTTACAGAGAAGCAAAAGCTAAGAGAATTCAGCACTACTAAACCAGTTTTACAGCAATGATAAAGGAACTATTCTAGTGGGAAACACAAGAAAAGAAAAAGACCCACAAAAACAAACCCAGAACAATTAAGAAAATGGTAATAGGAACATACATATTGATAATTTCCTTGAATATAAATTCATCAAATGCTCCAACCAAAAGATACAGACTACCTGAATGGATACAAAATAAGACCCATATATATGCTGTGTACAAGAGACCCACTTCAGACCTAGGGACATATACAGACTGAAAGTGAGGGACTGGAAAAAGATATTCCATGCAAATGGAAATCAAAAGAAAGCTGAGTAGCAATACTCATATCAGATAAAATAGACTTTCAAATAAGACTGTTACAAGAGACAAGAAAGAACACTACATAATGATCAAGGGATCAATCCAAGAAGAAGATAAAATAATTATAAATATTTATGCACCCAACATAGGAGCACCTCAATAGATAAGGCAAATGCTAACAGCCACAAAAGGGGAAATCGACAGTAACACAATAACAGTGGGGGATTTTAACACTCCGCTTATATCAATGGACAGATCATCCAGACAGTAAAGTAATAAGGAAACACAACCCTTAAATGACATGTTAGACCAGATAGACTTGACATTTATAGGGCATTCCATCTGAAAAAAGCAGAATACACTTTCTCCTCAAGTGCACACAGAACATTCTCCACAATAGATCACATCTTGGGCCACAAATCAAGCCTCGGTAAATTTAAGAAAACTGAAATCATATCGTGAATCTTTTCCAACCACAATGCTATGAGATTAGAAATCAATTACAGAGGAAAAAAAACCTAAAAAGCACAAACACATGGAGGCTAAACACTATGCTACTAAATAACCAATGAATCATTAAAGAAATCAAAGAGGAAATTAAAAAATACCTAGAAACAAATGACAATATAAACATGACAACCCAAAACCTATGGGATGCAGCAAAATCAGTTCTAAGAGGGAATTTTATAGCAATGCAATCTTACTGCAAGAAACAAGAAAAATCTCAAATAAACAACCTAACCTTACACCTAAAGCAGCTGGAGAAAGAACAACAAAAAAACCCTAAAGTTAGTGGAATGAAAGAAATCATAAAGACCAGAGCAGAAATAAACGAAATGGAAATGAAAACAATAGCAAAGATCAATAAAACTAAGAGTTGGTTCTTTGAGAAGATAAACAAAATTGATAAACCTTTAGCCAGACTCATCAAGCAAAAATGGGAGAGGACTCAAATCAATAAAATTAGAAATGAAAAAGGAGAAATTGGAACTGACACCAAAGAAATACAAAGGATCATAAAAGACTACTACAAGCAAATATATGCCAATAAAATGGACAACCTGAAAGAAATGGACAAATTCTTAGAAAGGTACAACTTTCCAAGATTGAACCAGGAAGAATTAGAAAATATAAGCAAACTAATGGGTCTGAAACAGATACTGAAATTGAAACTGTTAATTAAAAATCTTCCAACAAACCAAAGTCCAGGACCTTCATATCTTCATAGATGAATTCTATCAAACATTTAGAGAAGAGCTAATGCCCATCCTTCTCAGACTCTTCCAAAAAATTGCAGAGGGATGAATATTCCCAAACTCATTCTACAAGGCCATCATTACCCTGATACCAAAATCAGACAAAGATATCACAAAAAAAGAAAATTACAGACCAACATCACTGATGAACATAGATGCAAACAATCCTCAAAAAAATACTAGCATAGCAAATATAACAATACATTAAAAGGATCATATACCATGATCAAGTGGGATTTATCCCAGGGATGCAGGAATTCTTCCATATATACAAATCAATCAATGTGATACACCATATTAACAAATTAAAGAATAAAAACCATATGATCATCTTAATAGACACAGAAAAAGCTTTTGACAAAATTCAATATCTACTTATGACAAAAGCTCCCCAGAAAGTGGGCATAGAGGGAACCTACCTCAACATAATAAAGGTCATACATGACAAACCCACAGCAAACATCATTCTCAATGGTGAAAAACTGAAAGTATTTCCTGTAAGACCAGGAACAAGACAAGGATGTCCACTCTCACCACTATTATTCAACATAGTTTTGGAAGCCCTAGCCATGGCAATCAGAGAAGGAAAAGAAATAAAAGGAATCCAAATTGGAAAAGAAGTAAAACTGTCAGCGTTTGCAGATAACATGATACTATACATAGAAAATCCTAATGATGCCACCAAAAAACTATGAGAGCTAAGCAGTGAATTTCATAAAGTTTCAGGATACAAAATTAATGCACAGAAATCTATTGCATTCCTTTACACTAACAACAAAAGATCAGAAAGAGAAATTAAGGAAACAATCACATTTATTGTCATATCCAAAAGAATAAAATACATAGGAATAAACCTACCCAAGGAGGCAAAAGACCTGTACTCAGAAAACTATAAGCTACTAATGAAAGAAATCAAAGACAACACAGATGAAGAAATATACCATGTTCTTTGACTGAAAGAATCAATATTGTGAAAACGACTATACTACCCAAAGCAATCTACAGACCTAATGCAATCCCTATCAAATTACCAAGAGCATTTTTCACAGAACTAGAACAAAAAAACTTACAATGTGTATGGAAACACAAAAGACCCTGAATAGCCAAAACAATCTTAAGAAAGAAAAATGGAGCTGGAGGAATCAGGTGCCCTGACTTCAGACTATACTACAAAGCTACAGTCACCAAAACAGTATGGTACTGGCACAAAAACAGAAATATAGATCAATGGTACAGGATAGGATGCCCAAGGATAAACCCACATATTTCTATGGTCACCTAATCTATGACAAAGGAGGCAAGGATATACAATGGAGAAAAGACAGTCTCTTCAATAAGTGGTGCTGGGAAAACTGGACAGCTACATGTAAAAGAATGAAATTAAAACACTTCCTAACACCATACACAAATATAAACTCAAAATGGATTAAAGTCCTAAATGTAAGACCAGACACTATAAAACTCTTAGAGGAAAACATAGGAAAAACACTCTTAGACATAAATCACAGAAAGATCTTTTTTTTACCCACCTCCTAGAGTAATGAAAATAAAAACAAAAATAAACAAATGGGAACTAATGAAACTTAAAAGATTTTGCACAGCAAATGATACCACAAACAAGACAAAAAGACAACCCTCTGAATAGGAGAAAATATTTGCAAATGAAGCAACTGATCAAGGATTAATCTCCAAAATATATAAACAGCTCATGCAACTCAATATCAAATAAACAAACAACCCAATCAAAAAATAGGTGGAGGACCTATATAGACATTTCTGCAAAGAAGACATAGATGCTAAACATCAGTAATTATTAGAGAAATACAAATCAAAAGTACAACGAAGTATCACCTCACACCAGTCAGAATGGCCATTATTAAGAAATCTACAAACAATAAGTGCTGGAGAGGGTGTGGACAAAAGGGAACCATCTTGCACTGTTGGTAGGAATGTAAATTTGTGCAGCCACTATGCTAAAAGTATAGAGGGTCCTCAAAAAACTAAAAACAGAGCTACCATATGATCCAGCAATTCCACTCCAAGGCATATATCTAGAGAAAACCATGATTTGAAAGGATACATGCACCCCAATGTTCACTGCAGCACTATTTGCAATAGCCAGGACATGGAAGCAACCTAAATGTCCATCGACAGATGAATGGATAAAGAAGATGTGGTACATATATACAATGGAATGTTATTACTCAGCCATAAAAGGAACAAAATTGGGTCATTTGTAGAGATGTGGATAGACCTCTGTCATACAGAGTGAAGTAAGTCAGAAAGAAAAACAAATATCCTATATTAATGCATATATGTGGAATCTAGAAAAAATGGTACAGCTGAAACTATTTGCAGGGCCGGAATAAAGATGCAGAGGTAAAGAATGGATGTGTGGACATGGGAGGGCAGGAGAGGGTGGGACGAATTGGGAGATTAGGTAGGACATAAATACATCACCATCTGTAAAACAGATAGCTAGTGGGAAGCTGTAGTATATCACATGAAGCTCAGTTCGGTACTCTGTGATGACCTAGATTGGCAGGATGTAGGTGGGAGATTGGAGGAAGGTCCAAGAGGGAGGGGATATATGTATACATATAGCTGATTCACTTTGTTGTACAGAAGAAACTAACACAACATTGTAAAGGAAGTATACGCCAATAAAGATGTACCTGCTTTACAATTTTGTGTTAGTTTCTGAACAAGTTGTTTAACTCTATGAATTTTGGTTTCTTTATTTGCATAAAGGAAATAACACCAATCATAAGTTTGTAAGTGTTAAATGAATTGACAGATTGGGATTGACATATATAAACTAATATGCATAAAACAGATAATAGATAATGAGAACCTGCTGTATAGCACAGGCACCGCCACTTTGTTGTACAGTAGAAACTAACACAACATTGTAAAACAACTATACCCCAATTTTAAACAAAAAAGTAATGTGAAAAGGATCTCGTACATTTTATGGCACATTGTAAGATCAATAATTAGTAGTTACAGTTACTAATTAGCTATATTTCACTGTTTTTCAAGGAGGAAAAGCAGTTCTGTATAATATTGGATTATAAGATTCCTGATATGAATTTTGCTTCCTTAAGTAATCTTTAATATCATCAAGAGACTTGGATTTTGGAAGTGAAGCATAAGCACATAGAAGATATGAAATGAAGGAGAAGAAGAAAGGGCAATAGAAGGAATAGCATATAGAACATGCAGGATTTTCTTAGCTAGCAGACAAGTAAAATCAAACTAACTTTTTTATAAGGAAATATATTACCTCACACTTTGAAAATATGGTAAGCTTCATAGCTGATTGATCTTTTCATCTCTCCTCTCTGCCATCCTCTGTATCAGCTAAATCTTTAAGATCATTCCAAAATAGCTAAAACTGTTCTAGTTTTCACCACCCAGGGTCAGGTAAGATGGGAAATCTCTTCCTGTGGCTTTCTCCAGAGACAAGACAACTATTCCCAGGGACTCTAAGCAGAATTATCCTCATGTTTTACTGACCAGAATTTGGTTATGTCTAAACACTAGAAAGATGGAAGAGCTTACTTTTAAAAATAGTGGGCCCTTGTGTGGAGCTGGTGGTGGCTCAGCTTCCTCTGATGAGTAAGGTGCTGTGATGGAGAGATGGTCACCTAAGACAAAGAAGGGCACTATCAGTAAAGAGGAAGGGAAGTATGGAACAACGAACCATGTCGACAAACAGGTAAAAATGTACTTTACCTGCTAAACTGTTCCTCATATTATATAGGTGTTTTTTAAATGTATAACAGATATCATTTTTTAACATATCAGCTAATCTTAAGAAATAAAGAGAAACTTTTAAAAATGACATATGACACATTTTAGCCCAGTTGACCATTAAACCCATAATTGATTTGGAGTGCAGCCACCACAAGCTGTTCCAAGAAAGAAAAAATAAAGAGCTTTTATGAAACACTCATCTAAGAATAGAAGTATGCATTTTTCCTCTATGTGGGCAATGTACATTATAGTACTTTCTTTTAGAACTCTGCAAGAAGTTAAAATGCAGCTGTAAAAGTACAGCCCAATACAATGGTCTTCTGTTAGTCATTTGCACTGGTTCTTGCATATAAAAATAGTTGGCTTTTAGGTCACCTACAGATAAGAAATTTCTGGGTCTTCAGAAGAAAAGACTGATCATTTTCACATTTTATTCTAGTATAACCCCTTACAAAGACACTTCTAAATGCATGTTCAACATTTTTATATATTTAAATACAACAAATGGAGAAATATTTTCCATCTGCAAAAATGGCACTTAGCTCTTGAATCCACAGATTTTGTATTTCACTTCAACAGCAGTTAAAAATAATGCCTGCATATAGAAATCTTATTATTACTCTGTAACTTACAAAAATGTATACAGAGCCATTTAAATTTTTATTTAACATCTATAAAAGTATGAGATCTTATTAACAATTAAATGACTCAGATGTATATGACTAAAAAATATAATAATAATCAATACTTAGTCATGTAGTGGTGAGGTCCATCAGGCTACAGGCTTCAAGTCTGTAATTGTGGCACTGGTGTCTGCTGTTCCTCTTGACTCGTGCTATTGCTTCTGATTTTCTGTCTTGGCCAAAGTCTAGTTTCGAGAGTTTCAACTTTTACTTTTCTACCATTATAAATCTTCCTGAATGGTTTAGATAACCAGTTTCAGGGTTCTGAAAGCTGTTATGTATATTTTATCCCATTTTTACTACCAGGATCAAGTAAACGAACATAGGATGGGTCCACAGACCTCAATGAGCCACTCTGAGATAGATCTCGGTCAGGACTCTGTCTCCTGGATTCCACATGTTCCCACCCCAGCTGTATGGGGAAGGTATGATGGCATTTTTGGTCCCCTATGAGAGAAGTGCTATTGGATATACAAACTTCAGCATTGCAGAGTCTTTCCTCAGGGTTCCCAAACTCTCCTTCCAGCAATGGGTTATAGCTAAGCTCTGACTTGGTTATGAAAACTATAGTTGTCACCACAGATCTATGAAGGTCAGTAGGCCCAGTCACTATTGTAGTTTTGCTGCAGGTTGTAGTAATTATGTCCATTTTGCTTCTTGTGGTGAGGAGAACCAACCTTGTATACAGAGGTCAGACATCACTGACTTTCTTAATAATGACAGTGACCATATCACTAACACTTTAGTCTTGATTTAATGAATGAAGACTTCTTTGGAAACTCTCAGGGAACACAGTTGGTGGGTTCTCTACCTTGATAAACAAATCCATTTAAATGTGCCCACTTTTCTGAGTCAGTTGACTACTTCTTCAATCCGCCAAGGCAATTCTTTAAAAACTTATTTGCTGTAGGTCATCATTCTTTCTAAACTTCAGGTAGACATCCTGGAGTACATTAGCATGGGCTCCAAGTATCCTCACCAGGACACAAATCCTGACACCCATATGAGTAACACCATATCAGTGAAAACTCCACTTAACTAGCCAGATATTCTTTCATAACACCCAACCCCAGGTCAGCAACCTCAAGATCCAATCCAGGATATTTTCTTAAAGTTCTGGCCGTACTTATGACTTAGGTCCTTGAGTTCTTTTCATGAATAATATCTTTTCTCCCAAAGCAGAAACAGTACTTCTACAATGGCTTTTGTTTACTCTTCACTGCTTTGTTGACATAGAAGCATGGATAATCTTTAGGAAGTCTCCTTCCTCAGGTAAGGCTCTGCACAGTATGTAGGCTAGAGGGGTCTATCTCTCCTAGGAAAGAGGAGAGAGCCACTTCCAATAGGTCAGTAGATTGAGGAGATCTGAGCATTTGAAGTCTTCAAGGAAATGCACCTAAAAGTCCACATCTCAGGTCCTAGGACCACACTTTTTCACTGATAGTTCTCTGATTTTAGTCTTAGGGACATGCTGCAACTGTGAATTAAGGCTTTTCTTGAGATTGTCATAGTCATGTATTGGGTTTTGTTTTCTGCCCAGTCTGAGCTCTAGTTTTGGAAGTAAAGGTCTTTTAAATCACTGTTATTGAGGACTCTGGCTTCTTCATTATGCTCCTGAATTGAAGATTGACTGTTATAAGCCTGACCTTCCCTCCTTCAGCACATTTATGGTGCTAACATTATTGCAAGCAACCAACATTTCAGATCTTATTAGTAATACTGACATCACATTTCTTAAATTCTAGAGACATTAGGTAAGCCAAGGCATCTCCTATGTGTATCAAATCCCAAATCTCTGCAGATGAGGGGCCTAGTAATTGCACTGCTACAGTATGCCAGGGCTAGTACACTATCACCACCCCACTTACAAACAGCGTAATTATCCTTGCAATCTGGCCAGCCCAGAATCCAACTCAAAGTCCTATCCTGAGGATTCACTCTTAGGAACAGTTCTGGTACCAAATCTTTTCTGGTAATTTTCCATAGCTTCAGACCCAGAGACAATATCCAAGTTCAATCCTGCAGGGAAATGGAGATTAATATACAAAAAGGAAGATAGACAATAGTGTATTACTAAGCCAGTTACTGTAGTGGGCAACTTAAACTTCATCCTACAGAAAACATTTGGAAAATGGTAAAAAACAGCATCATTCCTCTTGAGGGTCGAGGAAAGTAGACTATTAACAATAATTTTCATCATTCATATTTTGAAGACTGCTAGTTGTTAATTCCCTAGTACTTCTGGCATGCTTCACGTGCAGAAAGAGAGACCACCCCTTAAAAAATCCATCATCCACAAAGATATAAATAGTCACAGTTAGAAACTGTCTAGAGCACAATGAAACTATAAGGCTATAACGTTATATGCGGGAGCTGACAATTTCTGTCATTACCACATTTAACGTTACCATATTTGACTGAGAAAATCTATTACAAATCTAGGAGATTCTCCCTTTTATAGCTTTTGATTTTCTCTTCAATTTTGGTCTGAATATTACTTTCGAAGAATTTTCATAATATTATTATTGATAAAGAAACAGGCTATAATTTGCCAAGAATGTATTCAAATTTGGTCAATTATCCCCAAAAAGTCTTTTACAATTTGTTTGTTACACTCAGGATGTATTCAAGAACTATGGATTATGTTTGCTTATTATGTCTTTTCAGTATCTTTTAATTTTGAATCTTCTCTCTCTCTCTCTTATCTCTCTCTGTCATGATATTAACTCAAGTATCTTTTGACCTTTATCTTGCTTCTTTATCCTCAATATTTTCTCCTAATTAGACATTAGATATGGGCTTGACTGGATTAGGTTATACATTTTTGGCCATAAAAGGACATAGATGCTGCTGCTTATTTCATATTGCTTCATGAAAGAAAATTTATCAATTTTAATGATGTCTCAATTCTTTATCAAAAATGAAATAAAATATATTTTGGAAAGTTTTTAATATTCAATAAAAATCAAGTATCAAGTCAATCACTGAACCATATGTATCATTAGCATTTTTAGTATATATTTACAAATTTTCCTTGCAGTATTTTCTAGTGTTTCTGTGCTTAGAAAATTCTGCTCCAGCATGGATAAATTTCATCTATATTTCTTTCTAGTATTTTTAAATACAAAATTAACTTATGCTGTAAGTAATGTTCTAACTTGCTCTTTTTTCAAGTTACCTATTTTTTAATACTACGACGGTGAGTCAAAAATTATCCTCACTCCAGTTATATTAAAATTTCTGTTGGCTGCACTTTCTTATCAGCACTTTCCGTTCAAGGCTACTGTCTCCCCAGTCAATGCCGTGCAGGTGTGAACCTGTTACATCAGTTCATTTGTAACTACAGTCGAGCAAAAATGGATGCCCCACTTGTGATCTGCACAAAAGAATAGCAGCGTGCAGTGATTCATTTTTTGTGGTCTGAGGGTATACCTGGTGCTGTTATTTCTCGAAGACTTTGTGCACAGTATGGAGAAAGTGTTTTGTTGTGAAGAAGTGTGTATGAATGGATAGAGAAGTTCAAGGAAGGTCGCACAAGTGCTAGCCATCAGGAAGGAGCCACATGCCCATCCATGTCCACAGCTGATGACAACATTGAGTGTACACGTGAAATGATTCTGTCTAATAGAGGAGTGACAGTGGATTATATGGCAAATCATTTGCAAATCAGCCTATGAAATAATCCACAACAGAGTTAGGTTTTAAAAGGTTTGTGCTGAAGCCTAAACTTTGGATTAAATGCAGGGGACTGCTATCCAAGGGCGTTGTGATTTTCCATGACAATGCACGTCTGCACACTTCTGCCCACACTGTCAACACTCTGCAAAAACTTCGTTTTGAAGTGTAAAAGTATCCTCCCCATAGTCCTGATCTTGCTCCATCGGACTTTCACCTGTTTGGTCCCCGGAAAGCAGCCCTATGAGGACGAAGATTCATTCTGATGAAGAAGTGAAGACAGCAGTGTTTTCATGGCTTGCCGCTCAGCCTAAAACATTTTTTAATGAGGGAATATGAAAGTTTGCTGACAGATGGACAAAGTGTATTGAAAAGCAAGGAGATTATGTCAAAAAATGATGTATTTGTCTTTTCTAAAAGTTAATTAAAATAAATTCTACAGCCAGAGTGTGGATAATTTTTGACCCACCCTTGTATTTTAAGTTAAGAATTCCTTTTAAATTTTCAATTATTAAAACATCTTAAAGTAAACCACTCATATTCCCAGGCTTCATCAAATGTTAATACACATGACTTTATTTTCAAAATAAGAAATCTTATTCTTATACAATTATATAACCCTAGCTGCAGTTTTAAAGAATTCCCTGTAGTTTCTAAGAGATTTAGCAACAGCCAACTTCAGCTTTCTTTCTCAGTTAATTAAGTCCCACTTAGAAAAAATACTTTGGCACTGGTTATGTCTATTCTGAATAGGCCTCGGTTTTGTCTCACTTCCTCCCTAACACCAAATCAGTCATTAGTCTCTTCTTGTTTCTAACCTTTTTACCTGAAACAGTCTTCTAATTACAGCAAAGCCTTTAGATGAGCTATGTTAATATGCATCTAAGACATTATTTATCCCCTGATTTTCTTTTTCCTTATTCCACGTAAAATAGTAAATAAGGAAAAGCAATGAAAGCTAACTCTTCTTGGTCTAATTTGGGCTATTTTCCTTCCAATGCCTATGACTAGCCACTTCTTTCCAGTAGTCTTATTTTCCTTCCAGTCTTCTTACCTCTTTCATTTGCCTCTTCCCCTTCACATGATTGGCTTTACATTTTAAATCATACAGTTTTACCTCTAATATATTCAATATTTAAAACTTTTTACTTGAAAATAAAGAACTTTAAAGTAACATCTTCTAAATATATCATTGCACTGTTTCCCAAATTAGTTTCAAATTAGTTTCAGATTTGCATTTAGCCATTAATTGGTCTTTATTTAAATGTTTTACAAAACAGTTAATTTATTATCTGACATCAAAAAAAAAATAATGCTTTTTAAAATCCTCCACCTAAAATATATTTGTAATGAAAACTTGTTCTGTTTTGAATTTTAGAGTATGGTTTAGTGTTGTAATTATAATGTTAGATGTTTCTTTATTCATTTTTGTATCTCTGAAATAGTTAAAAAATGAGATAAGACTAGCATATTTAGTTAACAACTCCTTAAGCTCTAAACGAGAAAACCCTATTTTAATGCAATGTTGCTGGTAGGCATAGTATTTCTTTAGTGACCAACAGCTACAAATTGTATTACTCTGTGAAACTTATTACTTTGAAATGTTTCTCAAGACGTTTTATGTTAATCCCATCATAATGGGACTACAATCAAGCAATTGCAATGGTAGCAATTTTCACTGCTTTTATAGAAACTATAGATAGATTGGACTAAATCCAAAATCTACTCCAAATAAAGCAGCTATCAACTGTTATGTTTTTGATAACAGTAAATGCTAAGCTATCTTCCATAAAAGGCTAACATAAAAATTATACAAGTTCTCCTTAGAAATTATGGATTTTTATAACTTTCAATTTTTGTTGTAGTATATTTTATTCAGAAATTTAATTTGAAGGTTGGAGAGATGAAGTCCAAAATACTATATATAGAGTTTTTATACAGAGCTAATCTTCACAGAGTTGTACACAATGTTTTTAATAAAGCCTCCCTAGCAGGTTTATCCCTAATAAACTGTAGATTAATCATGTAGATTAAAATGAGAATTTGATAATTTCTATAAAACTGCTTTTAAGAATCAATTTTACCTCTATGTAGGCCATAGTAAATTGAATAAATAATTCTGAAAAATATGTTTGATTAAAATATACTTTAATAGGTATACATGAATTCTAGTTTTTATCTATGTATTCACTTCTTCAATTATTTAACAATTATGTACAGAGGATTTACTATGTGCCAAGTACTGTGTTAGCTACCAAGGTTACAGTGACACACAAGTTTTATCATTCATTTTTTGAACAGTAGATAACATTTATTGAGGACATTCTACTCAGGCATTGTTCTGTGCTAAAGTTTTCATGTTTTACCCCATTTCATCTTCTTGACACTATGGGAATGGTTAACATTTTTATTCCCATTTTACAGATAATAGATCTGAAATTTAATGAGATCAAATTATTTGCCCAATGTTACACAGCTGCTATAGGGAAGAGCTAGGATTCAGATAAGGTTCTCATTGACTACAGAACCAGAACTTTTAACTATACGATTTATGGAACCACTGAGATCCCATATGAAGATTATATAAAGTCAACTTTTAAAAGAGTTCTATGATTTAAAAATCATGAAAAATATTTTAAATTAAATAAGAACAGGTATAATTTCACACATTTTAAAACAAGCAATATTTCATAAAAATGTGACCTTAAGCCTACAAAGTTTCTGTCTTCCTAGAACACATATAATATACCACTGACTTTGAGTAACTATTCTAGAAAGCAATAGGTTAACAATTTTCAAGGGTCATGAAGAGTTTTTGCATTTATGACACATATAGGGTCACTACTAGAAACTACATTAAGAAAATAATTCAAAGGAATAGTCAAGAAGCATATGTGTAAAGATGTTTTAGCATTATTTTCAAAATTAAAAAAATGACCTAAATATCCAATAGTATGTGGATTGTTATTAATCTGTACAGAAAATGGTATCATTTGAAATAATTAAAAATGATAATTATAAAAATAAATACATTTAACATAAAAATATCATGCAATAAATATAACTAACATAATAAAAATTTAACTGCTAGAATTCCAGCTATTTATAATCGATGAATATTTATAGATGACTGGAAATGAGTATAAAAATAAAAACATTTCATTTGTTGGAATAGAAGGATAATGAGTCAATATTTCCTATGTTCCAAATAAGTAAACACTGTCTTAAAATTATTTTTAAAAGCCTACATTTTCAAAGAATGTTTCTCATTTAAAAGGCAGAAGCATGTCAATATACTTACTTAAAATTATGATGTATAATTCATATTTTTCAATGCAATAATTTTAAAAGAATTTTTTAAGTATTCCTGTTATTGTATAAACAATTATGTTTATTACATAATGGTATGAATTCCTAAAGGCAAAAATACCATGTCTTTGTAAAAGCTACAGGTCAAATAAGATGTAACATTTTTCTTTTTCTTTGTTGGATATCAAAAACTCAAATAATTTGGTAATTTTTCCTTCCTGTTTATAGACAAACAAAATAAATTCTGACCTTAGGCAAAAATATTAACCTATGCAAGAACTGACTGAATTTTTTATTCATATAGAATGGCTCTATACATTTATGGGAAGATGAACCGAAAAAAATGAAGAGAAAATTTAAGGAATCTCCCTTCTTATAGAAGGGTATATTTGAAGTGTTTCTAGGCAACAAATTTAGAAGTTTTGGCAAAGAGAAGAAAAAACTAGTGAAAAAAAAAAAACTCAAAATTTTTGAGTGTTGCTTTGGATTTATTTGCCAATTAAAATCTTGTTTCTTCAGTGTAGCAGGTTGATTTTTATGGCTAGAATCAGTAAAGGTATAAGTTGCTATCTGAATATGTTAGATTACCTTGATATATATAATATATATAGGATTACTAGTATCAAAATTTCTATTAATTTCAATTTTAATTTCTCTGGAAGGAAAAACCTAAAAAAAAAATTAAATCTCCTTGAAAATAGCACAAAATGTGAAAGAAAATTAAAGCAGTACTTCCTTATTCTAGAGTAATCTCTAATTTCCCAAATTGTGAAGAAAGTTATTTTCTCTTTCACTCACCCTTTGAGACTCACCTAATAAGCTGGTGCCTTTTTTTTATCTTCACCTCTTTTTTTCACTGGTAATATTTCTTGTTCCAGTTTCCATTCATGCATAATATACCACTCCCAACATAGTGATATGCAACAATTGTTTATTATGTTCATAGTTTCTGTGTGTTGGGAATTCAGAAACGGTACAGCTAGGACTACTTGCCTGTGATCTACAAAGTCTGATGCCCTAAATTGGAAAATTCAAACACTGACAATAATGATGTCTGGCAATCAAAATCATTTGAAGGATCACTCATTCACTTCTCTAGCAGGCAGAACTAGAAGTCTGTGGACTTGAGAATCTACACATGGCCTTCCCGTGTGGCTTGACTTTCAGAATGTTGTGGCGTTAGGGTAACTGGATTTCACATATGGCAGTTCAAGCCTGCATGCATGAGCATTCCAGGAAGAAAGGCCAAGGCGATACAGTGAGGGAATAGAGACCACATTTCTTGATAGGAGAAGTTCCACAGTCACATTTTAGAAGAGCATGTGGAATAGGAGATATTGTTGTGAATAACTTTGGGAAAATAGAGTCTGGCATTCATCTTCTAAAGCTACCTGGAAGTTTAGTGTTCACTTCCTGTGTTTTGCTGACATCTGTGCATTTGGCAACACACATTGCCTTAGAACTGTACTAGAAATTGAGATTTAAAGATGAACAATATACACTCTCATTCCTATGGATGAGTAATAAGCAATTACAGTAATGCTAGTTGAAAGATATATACAAATCAAGATAGTTGAATATATAGCAAGGCAGTTAGGTATAGAGAAGAAGATAAGAAGTCTTAAACGATTAATGGAGATTTGCTAAGAAATCAGAAGAAAGTGTTAGAGAATGTTTCACCCAGGAGTAGTACTTGTTAAAAGTTATGAAAACCTGAGACTATGATCCAGCTGGGAGATAACAACAAGTTCAGAATGGCAGGACTTAGAATATGAGAACACAGTTGTAGGAATTGAGACTGGAAGCGTAAATATGAGCCAGATCATAAACCATTCTGGATGTTACAATAAGGAGACTTGCCCTGAAGTTCCTTGGAATCATGAGATGATTTTTAATCAGAGGAATAAAGAATCAGATTTGTAAGATCAACTGAGTTACACAGTAGAGAATGCACTGAAGGCAGGCAAGAACAGAAACAGAAAAATGAATGAGTACACTAGAAATGAGGAGCACTTCAATGATAATAGCATTCAGAATTACATAAGTTCCCTAAAGTGGACTGGTTTGTGTGGGAAGTAGAATTGCTAGAACCGAGTGATTTATTAGCTTTGGGAGCTAAGGGAGAGTGTCTTTAATCTTTTGTGCCTGCTCTAGCAAAATACCACAGATTAGGTAGTATTTAAACAACAGAAATTTATTTCTCAGCATTCTGGAGTCCAAGATAAGAGTGCAGGCATGGTTGGGTGAGGGCTCTCTTCTGAGCCACAGACTTTTCATTGTATCCTCACATGGTGGAAGTGGCTAGGGATCTCTCTGGAGCCTCTTTTATAAATAAAACTTACCCATGAGGGTGCCACCCTCATGATTAAAGTACCTCCAAAAACTCCCCATCTACGAATACCATCACCTTTTGGGGGGGTAGGATTTTAACATGAATTATGAAGGGACACAAGCATTCAGACCATAGCAGAGAGGCTCATGGTTAGCATTATTGGGTTTTTGACTCTGAATACTAGGTCAAAGTATTCATGGCCTATATGAAAATGTACAGTGAGGAGTTAGACTTATTATAGGGATTAGTTCCTATCAGTTTATACATGATAGATTAAAAAATGTATGCAATGAAATCTTTTGAGGAGAGTCAGTGGCATGAGAATAGCACAGGACTAAAATCAGAACATGAAGAAATGACCACAGTTGAGATTATGATTCAGTTAAGAATTCTGAAAAGGGGCAGACAGAAAGTAAGAGGAAAACAGAGTGTCAAGTAATAGTAGTAATAATAATAATAAAGGATTTTGAAAATCAATCAAAAGTAAGCTCTTTTAAGAAAAAGACAAAAATATTCATGAATTGTGTTTAACAGCAGGAATTAAGCATGGAAAGCGCAGTTTTGGTGGATGAATTGAGATGTAGGTAGAAACTGAGAGAGTAGAACAAAGAATAGAGGTAATATTTTCAATATGGGCTATAAGGTGAGAAAGAGAGAATAGCAGTCTGGTTAGGAGATGCAACAATCTGAAGTAGTGTAAATGTAAATTCAAAAGGACAAATAGAGAGTAGTTAAAAAACTAAAGAGAGGTTACATAATTAACAAGCGTTTTCTTTTCTCTTTCTCCTTTGCAGATTTGTGAGTTACCTGAACATTGGGTCCAGACTGAAGTAAGGTATCCTAGAACCACTGGTTGATTATGGGGATAATCTGAATTTTATCAATGTACTTGTAGCACATCACTGTTAAATAGCATTCCAAGAGGCATTACCCAGAATCAAAATAAGAATTCAGCCAGGGAAACAGCCCGTGTGCTATTAATTAGGACATCAGAGATTATAAGATTTTGAGGCAAAAAGATGAAATCCAGGTGTAAGCCAACAGAATAGATTTTAGAGAAAAAGTCTGGCAGAAATGGGAAGAAAAACGTGTGAGGTAGAATCCAGAGTGATTTCCTGAGCTAACTGGATACAGATAACCTTAAAGTTTAAAAATACAATGGAAAAACTTAGCTAATACTCAAGTCAGACAGGTTATATATGATTGCTATGGACTAAACTGTGTGCCCCCCACATTCTTATGTTAAAGCCCTAACTCCCAATATGACTGTATTTGGAAATAGGGCCATTAGGAGATAATTAAGCTGTTTGGAGAGCACTGGCTTACTTATAAGAAAAGACACCAGGGCTTCCTAGGTGGTGCAGGTGTTAAGAATCCCCCTGCCAGACAGATCAAGATGGCAGAGTAGAAGGACATGCACTCACTCCCTCTTGCAAGAGCACTGGAATTACAACTAACTGCTGAACAATCATCAGCAGAAAGACACTGGAACTCACCAAAAAAGACACCCCACATCCAGAGACAAAAGAGAAGCTGCAATGAGACTGTAGGAGGGGCACAATCATGTTAAAATCAAATCCCATAAGTGCTGGGTGGGTGACTCACAAGCTGGAGAACAGCTATACTGCAGAAGTCCACTCACTAAAGTGAGGGTTCTGAGCTCCACCTCAGAATTCCCAACCTGGGAGTCCAGCAACGGGAGGGGGAATCCCCAGAGAATCAGATTTTGAGAGCCAGTGGGATTTGATTGCAGGACCTCCTCAGTACTGGGGGAAACGGAGACTCCACTCTTGGAGGGCACACAAAAAAGTGTGCTCACCAGGACCCAGGGGGAAGGAGAAGTGACCCCATAGGAGACTGAATCAGACCTACCTACTGGTATTGGAGGGTTGCCTGCAGAGGTGGGGGGCAGCTGTGGCTCACTGAGGGGATGGGGCACTGGGGGCAGGGCTTCCAGGAAGTGCTCATTGGCATGAGCCATCCCAGAGTCCACAATTAGCCCCAACAAAGAGCCTGTAAGCTCCAGTGCTGGGTCGCCTCAGGCCAAACAACCAAAAAGGTGGGAACAAAGCCCCAGCCATTGGCAGGCAGGCAGATTAAAGTGTCATTGAGCTCCGCCCACCAAATCAGATTAAAGTTTTACTGAGCTTTGCCCACCCTGCCCTACCCACTATCAGTCACTCCCATCAGGGAGCACATACAAGCCTCCTAGATAGCTTGCTCTAGAAGAGGGCAGACAACAGAATCAAGCAGTATTGGCAGTATTTCCTTCTGTGGAACTGAAAACCACAGATACAGATAGAGGAAATGAAAAAGCAGAGGACTTTGTACGAGATGAAGGGACAGGATAAAACCCCAGAAAAACAACTAAATGAAGAGGAGAGAAGCAACCTTCCAGAAAAAGAATTCAGAAGAATGATAGTGAAGATGATCCAGGACTTTGAAAAAAGACTAGATGCAAAGACTGAATAGTTTACCAAAGACCTGGAAGAATTAAAGAACAAACAAACAGAGATATACAACACAATAACTGAAATGAAAAATACACTAGAAGGAACCAATAGCAGATTAACTGAGGCAGAAGGGCGAGTAAGTGACCTGGAAGACAGAATGGTGATCATCACTGATGTGGAGAAGAATAAAGAAAAAAGAATGAAAAGAACTGAAGACAGCCTAAGAGACCTCTGGGACAATGTTAAAGGCACCAACATGTGCATTATAGGGGTCCCAGAAGGAGAAGAGAGAGAGAAAGGACCTGAAAAGATATTGGAAGAGATTATAGTTGAAAATTTCCCTAACATGGGAAAGGAGATAGCCACCCAAGTGCAGGAAACGCAGAGAGTCCCAGGCAGGATAAACCCAATGAGAAACACGCCAAAGCATATAGTAGTCAAAACAACAAATATTAAAGACAGAGAAAAGTTATTAAAAGCAACAAGGGAAAAATGACAAATAACATACAAGGGAATTCCCATTAGGTTAACAGCTCATTTCTTAGAAAAAACTCTGCAAGCCAGAGGGGAGTGGCATGATATATTTCAAGTGATGAAAGGGAAGAACCTACAACAAAGAATACTCTACCCAGCAAGGATCTCATTCAGATTCGAGGGAGAAATCAAAAGCTTTACAGACAAGCAACAGCTAAAGATATTCCATGCAAATGGAAATAAAAGAAAGCTGGAGTAACAATACTCATATCAGATAAAATAGACCTTAAAATAAAAAATGTTACAAGAGACAAGAAAGGACACACATAAAGATCAAAGGATCAATCCAAGAAGAGATAACAATTATAAATATATATGCATCCAATATAGCAACACCTCAATACATATGGCAAATGCTAACAACTATGAAAGAGGAAATCGACAGTAACACAATCATAGTGGGGGATGACTTTAACACCCCATGAACACCAAGGGACAGATCATCCACACAGAAACTTAATAAGGAAACACAAGCTTTAAATGACACAATAAATCAGCTTAATTTAGTAGATATCTATAGGACATTACATCCAAAAACAGCAGATTACACGTTCTTCTCCAGTGCACATGGAACATTCTCCAGGATAGATCACATTTTGGGTCATAAATCAAGTCTTGGTAAATTCAAGAAAATTGAAATCATATTAAGCATCTTTTCCGACCATAACACTATGAGATTAGAAATCAATTACAGGAAAAAAAATGTAAAAAACACAAACACATGGAGGCTAAACAATACGCTACTAAATAACCAAGAGATCACCAGAGAAACCAAAGAGGAAATCAAAAAATACCTAAAGACAAATGACAATGAAAACACAATGATCCAAAACCTATGGGATGCAGCAAAGGCAGTTCTAAGAGGAAAGTTTATAGCGATACAATCCTACCTCAAGAAACAAGAAAAATCACAAATAAACCATCTAACCTTACACCTAAGGAAACTAGAGAAAGAAGAGCAAACAAAACCCAAAGTTAGTAGATGGAGAGAAATCATAAATATCAGAGCAGAAATAAATGAAATAGAAACAAAGAAAACAATAGCAAAAATCAATAACACTAAAAGCTGGTTCTTTGAGAAGATAAAGTTGATAAACCTCTAGCAAGACTCATCAAGAAAAAGAGAGAGGATTCAAATCAATAAAATTAGAAAGGAAACAGGAGAAGTTACAGCAGACAACGCAGAAATAAAAAGCACCATAAGAGACTACTACAAGCAACAATATGCCAATAAAATGGATGACCTGAAGGAAATGTATAGATTTCTTTTTTTTAATAAACTTATTTATTTATTTATTTATTTATTTATTTATTTATTTATTTATTTTATTGGCTATGTTGGGTCTTTTTTGCTGTACACGGGCTTTCAGTTGTGGTGAGTGGGAGCTACTCTTCGTTGTGGTGTGCGGGCTCCTCATTGCCGTGGCTTCTCGTTGAGAAGCATGGGCTCTAGGCATGCTGGCATCAGTAATTGCAGCACATGGGCTCCACAGTTGTGGCTCCCAAGCTCTAAAGCGCATGCTCAGCAGTTCTGGCACACGGGCTTAGATGCTCTGCAGCATGTGGGATCTTCATGGAGCAGGCATCGAACCTGTGTCCCCTGCATTGTCAGGTGGATTCGCAACCACTGCGCTACTTGGAAGCCCTGGATAGATTCTTAGAAAGGTATAATCTTCCAAGACTGAATCTGCAAGAAACAGAAAATATGAACAGACAAATCACAAGTAATGAAATTGAAACTGTGATTAAAAATTTCCCAACAAACAGATGTCCAGGACCAGATGGATTCACAGGTGAATTTTATCAAACATTTAGAGAAGAGATAACACCCATCCTTCTGAAGCTCTTCCAAAACACTGCAGAGGAAGGAACACTCCCAAACTCATTTTATGAGGCCACCATCACCCTGATACCAAAACCAGACAAAGATACTAGAAAAAAAGAAAATTACAGACCAGTATCATTGATGAATTTAGATGCAAAAATCCTCAACAAAATACTAGCCAACAGAATCCAACAACACATTAAAAGCATCATACACCATGATCAAGTGGGGATTATCCCCAGAATGCAAGGATTCTTCAATATAAGCAAATCAATCAATGTGATACACCATATTAATAAACTGAGGGGTAAAAATCACATGATCATCTCAACAGATGCAGAAAAAGCTTTTGACAAAATTCAATACCCATTGATGATAAAAACTCTCCAGAAGGTGGGCATAGAGGCAACCTACCTCAACATAATAAAGGCCATATAGGACAAACGCACAGCAAACATCATTCTCAGTGGTGAAAAACTGAAAGCATTCCCTCTAAGATCAGGAACAAGACAAGGATGTCCACTCTCGCCACTACTACTCAACACAGTTTTGGAAGTCCTTGCCACAGCAATCAGAGAAGGAAAAGAAAGAAAAGGCATACAAATTGGAAAAGAAGTGAAACTGTCACTGTTCACAGATGACATGATATTATACATAGAAAATCCTAAAGATGCCACCTGAAAACTACTTGAGCTAAACAATGAATTTGGTAAAGTTGCAGGATACAAAATCAACACCCAGAAATCTCTTGCATTTCTATACACTAACAACGAAAGATCAGAAAGAGAAATTAAGGAAACAATCCCATTCACCACTGCAACAGAAAGAATAAAATACCTAGGAATAAACCTAACCAAGGAGGTAAAAGACTTGTACTCAGAAAACTGTAAGACACTAATGAAAGAAATCAAAGATGACAGAAACAGATGGAGGGACATACCGTGTTCCTGGCTTGGAAGAATCAACATTGTGAAAATGACTATACTACCCAAAGCAATTTACAGATTCAATGCAATCCCCATCAAATTACCAACGGCATTTTTCACAGAACTAGAACAAGAAATTTTATGATTTGTACGGAAACAAAAAAAAACCCCGAATAGCCAAAGCAATCTTGAGAAGGAAAGGCGGAGTTGGCGGAATCAGGCTTCCTGACTTCAAGCTATACTACAAAGCTACAGTGATTAAGACAGTATGGTACTGGCACAAAAACAGAAATATAGATCAATGGAACAGGATAGAAAGCCCAGAGATAAACTATGGTCAACTAATCTATGACAAAGGAGCCCAGGATACACAGTGGAGAAAAGGCAGACCCTTCAATAAGTGGTGCTGGGAAAACTGGTCAGCTACATGTAAAAGAATGAGATTAGAACACTCCTTAACACCACACACAAAAATAAACTCCAAATGGATTAAAGTCCTAAATGTAAGGCCAGACATTATAAAACTCCTAGAGGAAAACATAGGAAGAACACTCTTCGACGTAAATAACAGCAAGATCTTTTTTGATCCACCCCCTAGAGTAATGGAAATAAAAACAAAAATAAATAAGTGGGACCTAATGAAACTTCAAAGCTTCTACACAGCAAAGGAAACTATAAGCAAGACGAAAAGACAACCCTCAGAATGGGAGAAAATATTTGCAAACACATCAACAGACAAAGGATTAATCTCCAAAATATATAAACAGTTCATCCAGCTCAATAGCAAAAAAGCGAACAACCCAATCAAAAAATGGGCAGAAGACCTAAATAGGCCTTTCTCCAAAGATGACATACAGATGGCCAAGAGGCACATGAAAAGCTGCTCAACATCACAAATTATTAGAGAAATGCAAATCAAAACTACAATGAGGTATCACCGCACACCGGTTAGAATGGGCATCATCAGAAAATCTACAAATGGTAAATGCTAGAGAGGGTGTGGAGAAAAGGGAACACTCTTGCACTGTTGGTGGGAATGCATATTGATACAGCCACCATAGAGAACAGTATGGAGGTTCCTTGCAAAATTAAAAATAGAGTTACCATATGACCCAGCAATCCCACTGCTGGGCGTCTACCCAGAAAACACCGTAATTCAAAGAGACCCATGCACTCCAATGTTCATTGCAGCACTATTTTACAATAGCCAGGACATGGAAGCAACCTAAATGTCCATCAACAGATGAATGGATAAAGAAGATGTGGTACATATATACAATGCAATATTACTCAGCTGTAAAAAACAATGAAACTGGGACATTTGTAGAGACATGGAAGGACTTGGAGACTGTCATACAGAGTGAAGCGAGTCAGAAAAAGAAAAACAAATAGCGTATATTAACACATATATTCAGGCTATAGAAAAATGGTAGAAATCAACCGGTTTACAAGACGGAAATAGAGACACAGATGTAGAGAACAAACATATGGACACCAAGTTGGGAAAGCGGGGAGGGTTGCTGCGGAATGAATTGGGAGATTGCGCTACCAAATTGTACACTCTAAATATATGCAGTTTATTGTATGTTAACTGTATCTCAATAAAAGTTCAAAAAAAAAAAGAATGCGCCTGCCAATGCAGGGGACACAGGTTCAATCCCTGCTCCAGGAAGATCCCACGTGCTGTGGAGCAACTAAGCCTGTGTGCCACAACTATTAAGCCTGTGCTTTACAGCCTATGAGCCACAACTATTGAGCCCATGTGCCACAACTACTGAAGCCCACGCACCTAGAGCCCATGCTCTACAACAAGAGAAGCCAGGGCAATGAGGAGCCCAGGCACCAAAACAAAGAGTAGCCCCTGCTTGCCGCAACTAGAGAAAGCCCGCGTGCAGCAACGAAGACCCAACACAGCCAATAAATAAATAAATTAATTAATTAAAAAAAGAAAAAATGAAAATACACCAGAGAGCTTACTCTCATGTTCTCTCTCTCTCTCTCTCTCACTGAGGAAAAGCCATGTGAGGATACAGCAAAAAAGTGACAAGCTGCAAACCAGGAAGAGAACTCAGACTAGAATCTGAACCGTGCTGGAGCTTGATCTTGAACTCTCCAACATCCAGAACTGTGAGAAAATAAATTTCTGTTGTTTAAGCCACACAACCTGTGGTAATTTTGTTATAGTGACCTGAGCAGACTGAGATGGAGATTTCCTTGTGTAAAGAAGAACAAGGCAGCCTATCATACCATACAGAAAGCCAACCACTACAGTGAGGATCAGATGAAGAGACCTCTAAAATTGCCACTCACTCTCACTGTGCACAGTTAATTTAGCCTTTCAGTTTTATCACTGAAATATTATTTTGTCATTATGTTGGTATCTGAATAATAATAATTTTAGAGAACATCATATTGGTTTGTTAAAGTAAGACATTTACCTTTCTTTATAGTAGTTGCTAAGAAATTTAAGAATTCCTAATATCACGGAAAAAAATTAAGGCAGATGCAATCATTAATTAACTCCTGATACCTGCTTATCAGTAGATTCTGGGTCAACACTATTTTTCAAGCCAGTTGGCAGTATTTTTGATAACATATTCTACCAATTCATCAAGAAACAGTGATATGAGAAATTCAGAACACTGAAACATGTTATTAGACCTATTCAACCAATATAAGAAATATATATAGCCATAATCGGTGTCAATAATTAATAGAGACATTCAAATAATTCTCAAGCTTAGCAATAGTGTTTATTTTCCACCTTGAGGATTTCCGCTGATACTTGTAAACATTTTTAAATATAACACACATTGTTCATTTTTTCAGGTTTTCTTTAATTTTCTCCAGTACTGTTTTATAGTTTCAGTTTATAAACCACATTTTGTTAAATGAATTTTGTTTTATTTTTTAAATGCTATCACAAATTATGCTGGAACAAGAGGTAGCATCTCTATGACATTTGGTCACCAAAAAGTTAGTCCAGGTAGCATGAGGGTTAACAAAACCAAGAAACTACTGAAATCTAGGTGTATAGTGTAATGGAATTGTTTCATTTTGTAGATTGGTATCATTAGCTTCCTAATGAACTTTTTCTAAAATTCATTGTGAGATTAACTAATTTAGGAGCAGTCTCCTTGTTTCTGCTGCAGAAAAGAGGAGCATGTTTGGGTGACAACTTACTATTGAACAATTACAACTGCGTACAAATGATCTAAATACACAGCAGTTCCCATGGTGGACTAGATAAATGCTGCCGTAAAGTTTGTTTATCCAGAGGAAGAGAATTGTCCTTCCTCTCCTTTAAATTCCAAGTGGAACTCCCAAGATGAAGCAGCTGATATGTTGTATACACAAACCATGCTGGATTGGCTTTATGATGATTAGATGTTCAGCTAATTAATGTGTTTCTTACCCAGGTCATGACACATACATGATTAAGGAATCCTTTGGTGTGACCACCCACTATAAACTAGCTGCTGCAAAATCAAGCAACTATCAGAGAAGCCATATCAGATTTTGGGTGTCAGCTTTCTCTTATCACTCTTACAGATGCTGAGAAAATTAGAATAGTCAAGGGACTTGTCTCAGCAGGGTGGAAATTGTAATACTGTGACTAAGAAATGGTATGTATTAAGCAAACATTGATGGAGTCAAAGCAAAATCATAATGCAGTATCATCAGAGGTAGTGTGGGCTGATGGGAGCCCCTGCTGGTCCCTCAATATTGAAGGGCCTAAGAAAACCCCCTCTATTTATCCTCATTTGTAGGAATTTTAAAAGCCAGGAGACAAAAATGATGATGAGAAACTTGACCTTGAATTGTAAGATTCGTAGCCTGGGAAATTAATAAAAGTGAGACTGGAAGAAGGAAACAAGGTCTCCCAATGCCATATGGCCATGTTGGGGTAAAATGGCCAAGGGTGGAGAAGAATCCTTTCTGGGACACTGACCCAGAAGCCTAACGCACTGTGATGCCAAAACATTTGATGAAATTCTAAGGAGGGCTATAATGAAACTGGCATAATATGATGCTGCAATAGTTGATGAGATTAAGATAAAAATTTAGAAGAAAATTGGAAAACTGAACAGACCTTATGTGAAGCGGCTGAATCTTCTTTACATGAATTTATTGTTGAGGAGGATATTATGTCTGATGGGTGAATGCTTTCCTTATTTAATATTGTAAAACAGAGACATGTAAGTTTGCCCTTTGCCCAACTGGGCACACTAAATGGCAACACAGAGATTTGCTTAAGCCCACATAGATTATTAATATGAAATAATATCAGATAGCTGGTGGAGAAAAAGACACTACCCCTTTAACTCAGGACATGTTAGAGGTTGGAGGACTCTTATCAACACATTTTCTGTACAATAGCCCCCTGTGGCCTGTGAAAAAGGCAGATGACTTATGGAGACTAACAATATATTTCAGAGGCTTGGATAAAGTAGTACCACCTAGAACATCAGTAGTAAGTAATTTGTTTTCATCAATGGCTGAAAAAAATACAAATGAGATAAGGAGACCAGTACTCAGTGATTTACATTACACAAATACTTTTTCTTGATCTTGATCTCAAAAAAGTCAACTGAAGTTTGCTTTCACTTGGGAAGGATCTAGGATCCTAGACTGCCACAGGGTTATTTGAATTCACTACTGTCTTAATTTGGTTAGAAGGTTGTACTTCACGCAGGTTTTGAGTGTGCTAATACTACACTGGTGATAACCATGATAAGCTAAAAAAGTGAAGAAGAAACGACTGAAGAACACTGTAAACATACCAAAACCACTGAATTTTACACCTAATATGGGTGAAATGCAAGGTATATTAACTATAATAAAGCTGTTATATAAACAAAAGCAATATATTAGTGCATTGAAACTGACTGGAAAACATGTTTGAATATTTCTAATCTATATATCAGAAAAATTTGTTGGCTTTTTTTTGTTTAAGATATATTAATAAATTGTGTTTCCTGAAAAAGAAATCAGGAAAAGAAGAACTGACTCTGTATCAAGAGCCAGATAAAAGGATCCATAGAGAAGATAACTTATCCAAATCAGGACCATTTTGAATGTTAAGAGGTGGAATTTTAACTTATTCTGGGACGATAGGTATAAACTGGGACTCTCTCAGGCAAACCAAGACGGACAAGCCTATTTATATAATGCTGATGGCTGTGGGCTACTAAATTCAGTGAACATGCATGGGTTAAAATAATGGAAAGGAAATGATTTATATATTAGAATCATTGGGATTGCAAGAAATGTAGTGTAAGAATAGACTGGATTTCAGCAGTTGGCAAGACTGAACAATAGACCAACTTAGGAGGAACTGAGAATAATTTAGGCAAAGGGGAATGATTGCCTGTAATAAAATCGTTTTGGTGAGAAAGGATAAAAGCAGAAGGATTTAAAAGATAGGAGTGGATGTGTTATATAAAAGCTGTTGATTAATGGGTAAGGGAGCCAATGGAAAAGAAAAGTTTGACGACAAAGAAAAGAGAATGACCAGTTGATGGGGATGTGAATAGGTGGAATCCTGAACAGAGAGAGCCTACATTAAAGGAGCTATTTTACAGTTATGTTACAGTTACTACAATTATTCTAGCAGCAAAAATTGGATTTGTCATCCAGATTGAAGAAACTTTGGTATTTCAGTATGATGGTGTTTGACAACTGAGAGAAAGAGATGAGGTCATCTGAAAGTAAAAAGTGCATAAGAAGTGGGTAGAGAATAGAGAAGGTTTGATATTGTACTTGAGATCAATGGTGACAGCTAGGTAGAAATAAAGGAAGGATACAGATTTAGTACTTTTTGATAAAGATCTAGTGCTGTTTGAGACCATAAATTTGTACAGGCAGCATATTTGTCATTACATGATTTTTTTTTTCTTTCAGCAATGCCAGGCAGTTCAAATACAGAAAGAGAGAAGAAAATTCAGGTATAAAATGCAATACCTGATGCAATATAATGCCAACAGCAAAGCAGCTGAGGTTGAAATAACGAATTCAATCACCTGAGTTAGATGGTAAAATCACTGAAGACAGAAGAGAAGGACTAACAGTAGAGAAGTGTATCAAAATGCTAGTGTGCTTAATTAGAGTCAAAGTATAAATTGAGGTGATTATCAAGTGTAAAAAGACTGTAGTCAGGTATAGGATTATTGACTTTAATATTTGTGAGGTTGATCAGTTTAACCAAATTATATGTGGTTTTGGAATTTAATGCCTGGAGCTGAGTTTTGGTAATAGGTATGGTGTATTAGCTCACTAGGGTTGCCATAACAAAGTACCACAAACTGGATGGCTTAAACAACAGAAGTTGATTGTCTCACAATTCTATAAGCTAGAAGTCTGAAATTAAAGTGTTGACAGAGTTGATTTCTTCTGAGGGCTGAGAGTAAAAGATCTGGGGCAGGCCTCTCTCCTTGGCTTGTATATGACATCTTTTCCCCATGTCTCTTTACATCATCTTCCCTCAATGCCTGTTTACCTCTCTGTCCAAATTTATCCTTTTTTTAAAAGGATACCATGAATTAGGGCCCAGCCTCACAGCCTCATTTTATCCTGATTACTTCTGCAAGAATTTTATCTCACAACAAGATCACATTCTGAGGTACTGGGGGTAAGGACTGCAACATATCTTTTTTGAAGGAACACCACTCAATTCATAGCATATAAGATTTAGAACATTAATACATTGGGAGGGAAGGGTGATATCTCAGGTGTCCTCATAAAGGTGACATCATCTACTACACATGAGTTTCTCAGCATAAAGGAGAGACAAATTCTTCAGCAACTGAGAGGTGGTTTCTAGGGTAGTGAGGCAGAAATAAAAAGGATAATATGACCAGATAATGCGGCTCTCAAATTTTCCACTTTCTGAGCATAGGTAAATGGTATTTGAAAGCAGGTTTGAGAGGGAGGAAGATGTTGACAGGCCTTTTCAACTCTGTAATAACTGGGGTAGAGAAGCATACACAGAAATACTGAGAAGAGAGAGGATTAAGATGGCAGAGTAGGAGGATGTGCGTTCACTGCCTCTTCCAAGAGCACTGCAATTACAACTAACTGCTGAATAATCATCAGCAGAAAGACACTGGAACTCACCAAAAAAGACACCCCACATCCAGAGACAAAAGAGAAGCTGCAATGAGACCATAGGAGGGGCACAATCATGTTAAAATCAAATTCCATAAATGCTGGGTGGGTGACTCACAAGCTGCAGAGCAGTTATACTGCAGAAGTCCACCCACTAAAGTGAGGATTGTGAGCCCCATGTCAGACTTCCCAAACTGGGAGTCCAGCAATAGGAGGAGGAATCCCCAGAGAATCAGATTTTGAAAGCCAGCAGGATTTGATTGCAGGATCTCCACAGGACTGGGGGAAACAGAGACTCCACTCTTGGAGGGCACACAAAGAAGTGTGCTCAACAGGACCCAGGGGGAAGGAGAAGTGACCCCATAGGAGACTGAACTAGACATACCTGCTGGTGTTGGAGGGTTGCCTGCAGAGGTGGGGGGCAGCTGTGGCTCACTGAGGGGACAGGGACACTGGGGGCAGGGCTTCTGGGAAGTGCTCATTGGCGTGAGCCCTCCCAGAGTCTGCCATTAGCCCCACCAAAGAGCCTGTAAGCTCCAGTGCTAGGTAGCCTCAGGCCAAACAACCAAAAAGGTGGGAACACAGCTCCAGCCATTGGCACGCAAGCAGATTAAAGTGTCACTGAGCTCCGCCCACCAAATCAGATTAAAGTCTTACTGAGCTCAGCCCAACCAGCCCTACTCACCATCAGTCCCTCCCATAAGGAAGCACCCACGAGCCTCCTAGATAGCTACCTCCACAAGAGGGCAGACAGTAGTATCAAGCAGTATCATCAGTATTTTGTCTTGTGGAACTGAAAACCATAGCCACAGAAAGATGGAAAAAATGAAAAGGCAAAAGAGTTTGTACCAGATGAAGGAACAAGATAAAAATCTAGAAAAACAACTAAGTGAAGAGGAAATAGGCAGCCTTCCAGAAAAAGAATTCAGAAAAATGACAGTGAAGATGATCCAGGATGTTGAAAAAAGACAGGATGCAAAGAACGAAAAGTTGCAAGAAAAGCTTACCCAAGACCTAGAAGAATTAAAGAGCAAACAGATATGCAACACAATAACTGAAGTGAAAAATACACTAGAAGGAAACAATAACAGATTAACTGAGGCAGAAGGGCGAATACGTGACCTGGAAGACAGAATGGTGATCATCACGGATGTGGAGAAGAATAAAGAAAAAAGAATGACAAGAACTGAAGACAGCCTAAGAGACCTCTGGGACAATGTTAAACGCACCAACATGCGCATTATAGGGGTGCCAGAAGGAGAAGAGAGAGAGAGGACCCAAGAAAACATTGGAAGAGATTACAGTTGAAAACTTCCCTAACATGGGAAAGGAGATAGCCACCCAAGTCCAGGAAGCACAGTGAGTCCCACGCAGGATAAATCCAAGGAGAAACATGCCAAGACATATAGTAGTCAAATGGACAAAAATTAAAGACAGAGAAAAGTTATTAAAAGCAACAATGGAAAAATGACAAATAATATACAAGTGAACTCCCATAAGGGTAACAGCTGATTTCTCAGCAGAAACTCTGCAAGCCAGAAGGGAGGGGCATGATATATTTCAAGTGATGCAAGGGAAGAACCTACAACCAAGAATGCTCTACCCAGCAAGGATCTCATTCAGATTCGACAGAGAAATCAAAAGCTTTACAGACAAGCAACAGCTTAGAGAATTCAGCACCACCAAACCAGCCCTACAACAAATGCTAAAGGAAGTTCTCTAAGCGGGAAACATAAGAGCAGAAAAGGACCTACAAAAACAAAAACAAAACAATTAACAAAATGGTAATAGGAACACACATATCGATAATTACCTTGAATATAAATGGAGTAAAGGCACCAACCAAAAGACACAGACTGGCTGAATGGATACAAAAACAAGACGCATATATGTGCTGTCTCCAAGAGACCCACTTCAGACCTAGGGACACATACAAATGGAAAGTGAGGGGATGGAAAAAGATATTCCATGCAAATGGAAATAAAAGAAAGCTGGAGTAGCAATACTCATATCAGATAAAATAGACCTTAAAATAAAAAATGTTACAAGAGACAAGAAAGGACACACATAAAGATCAAAGGATCAATCCAAGAAGAGATAACAATTATAAATATATATGCACCCAAATATAGGAACACCTCAATACATAAGGCAAATGCTAACAACTATGAAAGAGGAAATCGACAGTAACACAATCATAGTGGGGGATGACTTTAACACCCCATGAACACCAAGGGACAGATCATCCACACAGAAAAGTAATAAGGAAACACAAGCTTTAAATGACACAATAAATCAGCTTAATTTAGTAGATATCTATAGGACATTACATCCAAAAACAGCAGATTACACGTTCTTCTCCAGTGCACATGGAACATTCTCCAGGATAGATCACATTTTGGGTCATAAATCAAGCCTTGGTAAATTCAAGAAAATTGAAATCATATTAAGCATCTTTTCCGACCATAACACTATGAGATTAGAAATCAATTACAGGAAAAAAAAATGTAAAAAACACAAACACATGGAGGCTAAACAATACGCTACTAAATAACCAAGAGATCACCAGAGAAACCAAAGAGGAAATCAAAAAATACCTAAAGACAAATGACAATGAAAACACAATAATCCAAAATCTATGGGATGCAGCAACGGCAGTTCTAAGAGGGAAGTTTATAGTGATACAATCCTACCTCAAGAAACAAGAAAAATCACAAATAAACCATCTAACCTTACACCTAAGGAAACTAAAGAAGAGCAAACAAAACCCAAAGTTAGTAGAGGGAGAGAAATCATAAATATCAGAGCAGAAATAAATGAAATAGAAACAAAGAAAACAATAGCAAAAATCAATAACACTAAAAGCTGGTTCTTTGAGAAGATAAATAAAATCAATAAACCTCTAGCAAGATTCATCAAGAAAAAGAGGGAGAGGACTCAAATTAATAAAATTAGAAAGGAAACAGGAGAAGGTACAACAGACACTGCAGAAATAAAAAGCACCATAAGAGACTACTACAAGCAGCTATATGCCAGTAAAATGAACAACCTGGAGGAAATGGACAGATTCTTAGAAAGGTATAATCTTCCAAGACTGAATCTGCAAGAAACAGAAAATATGAACAGACAAATCACAAGTAATGAAATTGAAACTGTGATTAAAAATTTCCCAACAAACAGATGTCCAGGACCAGATGGATTCACAGGTGAATTTTATCAAACATTTAGAGAAGAGATAACACCCATCCTTCTGAAGCTCTTCCAAAACACTGCAGAGGAAGGAACACTCCCAAACTCATTTTATGAGGCCACCATCACCCTGATACCAAAACCAGACAAAGATACTAGAAAAAAAGAAAATTACAGACCAGTATCATTGGTGAATTTAGATGCAAAAATCCTCAACAAAATACTAGCCAACAGAATCCAACAACACATTAAAAGCATCATACACCATGATCAAGTGGGGATTATCCCCAGAATGCAAGGATTCTTCAATATAAGCAAATCAATCAATGTGATACACCATATTAATAAACTGAGGGGTAAAAATCACATGATCATCTCAACAGATGCAGAAAAAGCTTCTGACAAAATTCAACACCCATTGATGATAAAAACTCTCCAGAAGGTGGGCATAGAGGCAACCTACCTCAACATAATAAAGGCCATATAGGACAAACGCACAGCAAACATCATTCTCAGTGGTGAAAAACTTGAAGCATTCCCTCTAAGATCGGGAACAAGACAAGGATGTCCACTCTCGCCACTACTATTCAACACAGTTTTGGAAGTCCTTGCCACAGCAATCAGAGAAGAAAAAGAAAGAAAAGGCATACAAATTGGAAAAGAAGTGAAACTGTCACTGTTCACAGATGACATGATATTATACATAGAAAACCCTAAAGATGCCACCTGAAAACTACTTGAGCTAATCAATGAATTTGGTAAAGTTGCAGGATACAAAATTAACACACAGAAATCTCTTGCATTTCTATACACTAACAATGAAAGTTCAGAAAGAGAAATTAAGGAAACAATCCCATTCACCACTGCAACAGAAAGAATAAAATACCTAGGAATAAACCTAACCAAGGAGGTAAAAGACTTGTACTCAGAAAACTGTAAGACACTAATGAAAGAAATCAAAGATGACACAAACAGATGGAGGGACTTACCGTGTTCCTGGCTTGGAAGAATCAACATTGTGAAAATGACTATACTACCCAAAGCAATTTACAGATTCAATGCAATCCCCATCAAATTACCAACGGCATTTTTCACAGAACTGGAACAAGAAATTTTATGATTTGTACGGAAACAAAAAAAACCCCGAATAGCCAAAGCAATCTTGAGAAGGAAAGACGGAGTTGGCGGAATCAGGCTTCCTGACTTCAGGCTATACTACAAGGCTACAGTGATCAAGACAGTATGGTACTGGCACAAAAACAGAAATATAGATCAATGGAACAGGATAGAAAGCCCAGAGATAAACTATGGTCAACTAATCTATGACAAAGGAGCCCAGGATACACAGTGGAGAAAAGGCAGACCCTTCAATAAGTGGTGCTGGGAAAACTGGTCAGCTACATGTAAAAGAATGAGATTAGAACACTCCTTAACACCACACACAAAAATAAACTCCAAATGGATTAAAGTCCTAAATGTAAGGCCAGACATTATAAAACTCCTAGAGGAAAACATAGGAAGAACACTCTTCGACGTAAATAACAGCAAGATCTTTTTTGATCCACCCCCTAGAGTAATGGAAATAAAAACAAAAATAAATAAGTGGGACCTAATGAAACTTCAAAGCTTCTACACAGCAAAGGAAACTATAAGCAAGACAAAAAGACAACCCTCAGAATGGGAGAAAATATTTGCAAACGCATCAACAGACAAAGGACTAATCTCCAAAATATATAAACAGTTCATCCAGCTCAATAGCAACAACGCGAACAACCCAATGAAAAAATGGGCAGACGACCTAAATAGGCCTTTCTCCAAAGATGACATACAGATGGCCAAGAGGCACATGAAAAGCTGCTCAACATCACAAATTATTAGAGAAATGCAAATCAAAACTACAATGAGGTATCACCTCACACCGGTTAGAATGGGCATCATCAGAAAATCTACAAACAGTAAATGCTAGAGAGGGTGTGGAGAAAAGGGAACACTCTTGCACTGTTGGTGGGAATGCATATTGATATAGCCACCATGGAGAACAGTATGGAGGTTCCTTGCAAAATTAAAAATAGAGTTACCATATGACCCAGCAATCCCACTGCTGGGCGTCTACCCAGAAAACACCATAATTCAAAGAGACCCATGCACTCCAATGTTCATTGCAGCACTATTTACAATAGCCAGGACATGGAAGCAACCTAAATGTCCATCAACAGATGAATGGATAAAGAAGATGTCGTACATATATACAATGGAATGTTACTCAGCTGTAAAAAACAATGAAACTCGGACATTTGTAGAGACATGGATGGACCTAGACACTCATACAGAATGAAGCGAGTCATTAAGAGAAAAACAAATATTGTATATCAACACATATAGCGGACTATAGAAAAATGGTAGAAATCAACTGGTTTGCAAGATGGAAATAGAGACACAGATATAGCGAACAAACATATGGACACCAATTGGGGGAAGTGGGGAGGGTTGTGGCTGAATTTATTGGGAGATTGGGATACCAAATTGTATGCTCTAAATATATGCAGTTTATTGTATGTTAACTGTATCTCAATAAACGTTCTTAAAAAAAAAGAAAGAAATACTGAGAAGGCTGCTAAGGCAGTGGTGTCAGGAATGACCGGTTTCCATTTTGACAAGTAGTTATAAAATAATTTTATGAAATAGGCTTAAAGTAATTGTGAAATTTTTAAACACGGATTGTAGGTTCCTGATTGCAGAGCTGAACATTTAGAAAAGAAGGAAGTAAAAAAGGAGATTGAATCTAAGAAGCAGACGTGCTAAAATGGAAGTGGAGGAAAGAAGGTAAATCGTATTAATGACCAAAATGACAAGAAAGGAAATAAGAGGACAAGGTAGGGTCTCAAAATTTCCAAAGTATTAGTGCCATAATTCCCATTTTGGATACACCAGGCTTTCTAGGCACCCTAGGTTTTGGAAAGAGCAGCAGTCTGTGAAGCAGGCTTAGTGGATGTGAGGAAGATCAAAAATTTCCCATGAAAGCTTGAATTAATTTTTCTGCCAAAGGAAGCCAATCCCTAATAAGCACTAGAATTAATTAACTGTATTTCCTCTATTCAAAGTCATAATTAATTGAAAAAAACACTATCAGTGATATAAGAGGTGTTTAGAGAGGCGGGAGGACAGTAGAGGAATGGGCAAGGACTCCACTAAGTAAAATAAATATTTTATGAGAAAATATTTCTTCTAATTGATGAAATATAGATACTTAAGGATCCTAATCTTATACTGCAAACAGTCACTGAACCAGGTGGTAGGAGGCATAAAAGGAGACCTCTCTAGAAAGAGTTAGTTAAAGGAGGGGAGGGGTATGTATTAAGGTTCTCTTTTCAAAAATAACTTCTTTCTCTTTTGTGTTTGTTATTCCATTTTTCCCCTAGTTGGAAATACTGAAGTATTACTTTATTTATGCAAAAATATTTAGATGTTTTACAAATCATTTGTATGACAGTATCTTAGAAAACTGAATCTTTAAATTTTATTTTAATTGGCAAATAAATTATTAATATGTTGAGCTCAGCAATCTGATTGGAGGATAGAAAATGTGACGCTGCTCTGACAAATGGGGCTGCAAACAGTATGACTCAAAGTAGTAAAGGTTTTACTTAATGATATGCACAGCCTGAAACTTGGTTGAAAGATGAAGAGGTGGCTGACATCATTGCCAAGCTCTTGTCACTTTCACCTACAAAAGTTTGAGAACTTATTGAGAGGCCCACAGGAAACTGATGCCCCAAGGGGAAATCTGGTTTTGATATACAGAAGGTACAAAAGTCATTTTGTCCATCTGCAGTATGGAAGGAAAGTGAGTCCTGGGTACTTAAACTGTCGTGGAAGTAGAAAGATTCTGAATCATTGCTCTCCCATTTCCTTCTAGTCTGGAGATAGATGGGAAAAATGGTTATGGGTTTGGATGTAAAAATATGTCAGACCCAGTCTCTTGGGGACAGGATTGCATTTTTAAGGAAAGATACTGTGTAAGTAAAATAAAAGACTGTGATATTGGGAACTTAGGCCTCATATAAGAATACAATATTCTTATCAGAGAAAAGAACTAGAGAGTAGTAAGGTGGTTTATTCTTTTCTTCTCATCTTCAAAGACCTCTGAGAATAGGACAGGATTCAGTCTTAAGGACCCAAGAGAAGTAAAGAGGATTAACCTTACATAGGGGCTAAAGTTGTAGTGAGCAACATTGTTAGAGTATCCATTTGGGCACTGGATGACTTCCTTGGTGGTACTGGAAGCATCTTTCAAACAGGTGTGACTCATGACTTTTGGCTCCATTCTGGCTCCATATGTGATCAGGAAAGCCTTTGGACAAATGTATAAGTGAGGGTGGTTTAGGGTTATCACTGGGCAAATGGCCTTGGGAGGAGAAAATGTCATTCCCCTAATGGGTGATAAAGTGACTTGCAGGATTTAATTGGAACATTGAAGACAATAATACTTTTCCTGCACCCCAACCTGCTGACAAGGACACAATTATTATACCCAAATTTGAAGATTACTTAACAATATTTGAAAATATTAATGACTAGAAAGTAAGTGGAAATAAGAATAACAGTATTCTTAATATATTACCCAAATTTTGTAAAAAGAAAAAGGGATAGAGGCTAATGTTTAAAATTACGATAATACATATCTTTGGAAAAATATACTAACCTGGACTTGCATAAATGCTATTCTAACTGTAACTCAAAAAATCTGAAAAACATGAAATTATTCATTCTAACATGTGTTTAAATTTTAAAATACCTCCAACAATAACTTTTTACCAGAACTTGCAAATAAGTGAATTCCTATTCTTGTAAAGACGAAACTGAAGTATTTTAAATTGCAGAGGTTCACAGAGAAAAATATATAAAAAAGACAAATGCAAAACAGCACTTTTAACACTGCCCTCTAAAGAGAGAAAGGCCAGTGTTTCTGAAATAAATTTCTAAATTTAAAACATATTTTCTGTATTCAGAATTTTGCATGTGATTAGAATAAAAGAAAAATCTCAAAAGAACAAAACATGAAGTAAAATATGGACATTTGAGCAATTATCGGAGGAGACAAAAGGCCTTAAACTTAAGAACATTTTCTCAAAAAGTAATTTCTCAGCTATTAGATATCAAAAGAGTCCAGGCTTATTCTGTGTAAAGCAAGACTTCAGAATCCTCCTTTAAAAACTGTTCCAATTTGGAAATAATTCTTTATATTTTATAGCTTTATGAAGTCTTTCATCTAAGGATCTGGAAAAGGAAATGAAGTAAGTGCAATGATTGAATTTTTGAATATTAATGACTTCAAGAAAAATGGAAGCAATTAAAAAGAAATAGAAGTATAACATAATGAAAGCCACGTTTTAATTTTATACATAAGATTAGCTGGATAGTTATAGAAAAGTGAAATCTGATAGCTATTATTTTGTTTCTGAGTTTCTTTCTAAACAATATCATTATGCTACATGGACATCCTGTGGAGGTGTCTCAAAAGGAAATATGTTTTATTCTAGCAAGAAGCTGTCCCTTTTATACCTATCAGAACACTTGTATTCATAAAATGTTTCAATATTAAAACATATAGCAACTGCATTCAAGATTGTTTACAATCCAAGGCCTCAAACAGAAAAAAGAAATTTTAAATCTTAAAATGCTGCACTGTTCTTTACAGTCAAGGTCACTATTAAGTAGTAACATAGTGGCCTGTGAGATATGATTTACAGGCCTCTAAAAGTCTCATCTGCTCCAAAATGATAGCCATATATTTAAAACAGTTTCTTAGATGGCCATCTTTATCTAACCCCCTTTTGTCAAAAAGGGCCTCTACTACCTTCTATTATAAAGAGTCTTTGTGCAAATTGCAAAACAAGCAGCACTTTTAGTCATATTAATACAAGACAGCCCTTCCTACAGGCCGACTCAGCCTCAAAAGAGAGCAAAGGGTTCCACAAAGCATAGGAAGTACTAGATTTTACCTCTACTCTCCTCTTGGCCAGATGCCTTTGTACAGTGCCAATATGCAGCAGTACCCTCAGCACCCTGGTTGCCCTACGGTTAAGAAGTCAGTGTCAAAAAAGCTATTGTAAAATGCAAATTAGTTAGGAAGAGATAACACACATGTCTGAAGTTATATTAAGGGCTTAAATACCATCATTGTCCTTTTAAACTTTAATTGCATTCCTAGAATGTTATTTACTAGAATATATTATTGCTTATGCCTCCATTTCCCATAGAAGGGAAAAACATTGGCTAAATTACCCAAGAAGGGAAAGCACGGAAGGAACACTTTGGGTGATTCACTGCTCCCTGGTCCAGAACTGAGGTACATAATTAAATACAGGGGAATAAACCGCATATGTGTATATCAATCCCTCTGGGCATTCTCACTGAATCTTTCAGAACCACTTGTCCTCAGGATGCATGTATTTTCTTTCTCTTGAATTTAGTAAGCTCCCTGTTCCTCTGGGGGATGCCTCTGACTGGAGAGAATAATATAATTCAAGACAGCAAAAGGTGAGGAGGATGTATACTTGGAAATATCTGACTGCAGATTTATGCCATATTTTCTAATTATTTATCACTGTAAGTTTGACCACTCTTATTTCTTAATTGATATAGAGGATGAGAAGTAAGTAGAAGGTATTACACATTCCCCAATCTCCAATCTTGTTTCTTGATAGTAACCACTAGGATTGCCTTTCTCTAATAACAATTTTTTTCTATTTTTCAATTGTTTTTGATTTTAGAAAATATTTGGATATTGGTAATATCACAGTGTTATTACTTTGTAGTTATATTTTCAACATCAAACTGTGGAAAATTTTTAGAGCCTGTCACTCTAAAACAAGTACAAAATTACTTGCACACCTTGTAAGCAGCTGCGAATCAGAAGAATTCAAGTCTACAGCTTTCAGTATAATTAAATACAAAGGAAGAAAGACTAGAGTATCAAAAGGAAAAAAATATAAAATATAAAAACAGTAGAGAAAAAGAGACAATCCCCAATGTCCTCCCCATTTTAGAAACTTGCCAAGAAATTACTACTCAATGGCTTGTAAGCATACAGTCCATGCTGCAAAAACAATTTATTTGAAAGGAAGAGTTTTTAATTATAATATAATTGAAATGGAATGTCCAGTAATATTAGAATCTCCAGATGCTATCCATTTGCAAAAGAAAAACATAAGCAGTGATGTAAAGTCAGAAAATCTATATCACAGAAAGGCACGGTGTAGATTTATGTCCTGTCAAAACAAAATAAAGGAAAACAAAATGAGCTTTGAAAAAGAAGATCTGGGGAGACCACCTGACTTTAATGATGAGAAAGAAACTCATTGGATGAATTATCAAGTCTTGCATGTTTATTAATAATTCATGTAATTTAAAAGTTTGACAATCTAAATATGGCCATAAATTACACAGGGGAAAGTAAATAAAGTCTATGTAGACAAATGAAAGAAAATATGTTTGTGCCACCTGAAAAAATTACTCACATATTAAGGCTTCCTACTCAGAGAATGGTAAATATTTCTACACTTCAGATGAATCGAGAAACATAGGAAGATCAACTCAAAAAGCTTAAAGAGAAATGAAGAATGTAGATAAACACTTAGCTATTTTCATAGGGTAGGAGTTTGTGATTCCCCTGAAGTTCCAGACAAATAATACCTAACCTGAATTCAAAATGAGATTGTCTAGTCCAGTATTAATCATTGTTGTTAAATTCTCCATATACCTCTAAGGAATTTGCTAAAACAAATCTTTTATTTTCTACCCCAGTGCTAAAAAATGTAATCTGTGCATATATAAATGTATAACGTAATCTGGATAACTATGCTTTATAATTATATAACTGTATATATAATAACTATATATATATAGTAATGGAGGAATTAAAGTCTTTGTTACTAGACACTGGTTAAAGAAAGCACATACTCCTATACAATGTGGAAAATTCATGAAGTTGTCACATACTACATTATGAGAATTGAGGAGGAAAGAATAATCTGAATACATGAAAGTTAGTAACGATTTCTAAAAATGAAAATAACACGAATATTTGCAATATAAAAAGAAAAGTAGAAGCTTTATGTTCAAAAAAATTTAATTATTACAACTCAGACAATGCAAGAAAAAATAATTTAGAATACAAAATTCAGGGCAAAAATGTTAATAAAAGGTAACTGAAATGACTATATGCCCTGGCATGAGAGAATTTTAGAAGAAAAATGTCTTAATTCAAAGCTTCAGTTTCTTTGTCTGCAAATGATACATGTATTTGGGCATTGTAAAGGATTAAATGACATAAGGTGTCTAACTTAGAGTAAGATCTCAGTAAATGAAGGAAAATTCCAAACCAAAAGAAATTATAAACTTGATTCCCTTCCCAAATGCTAGAAAGAAAATTTAACAAAGTGACACATATACAATAAAATCTAAGTGGCTTTTAATGATATTTAACAAATGGCAGTTTAGGCATGTCTCAGTGATAAATCTAAACAGAAGTTTATACGCCATGATTCTCATCTCTAGCAGTAGGCATTTAAGAGGAAGTAATATCTGGATATATCCAGAACAGAGAGTTAATCTTCTGATACTTTCCTATTTATTAAACTTTAATTCAGCATTTTACGACATCTTGATTATATGGCTCAATGAAACATGAATGTTAAAATAAAATGGTCAGCTTATAATACAGCATGCATGTATTTTAAAATCATCCTCTTATCATATATTATAAAAGTCTTATGTATTACATTTTAAAGTGTTTTATTTTAAATGTTTCATTATGAATTCACACTTTTGATACATACTGAAGGATAACACTGGCATAAAGTGCATCCTAATTTAAACTACAACTGGATATAAAAGTTAAATATTTGTGAATGGAGTTCTAAATCTTCAGGCTTAGTTAAACTATTCAATTGATAACTACATTCTTCTGCTCTTTTTAAAAATACAGTCAGCACTGTCACAGAGGAAATTGTAGCTAAGAGACAATGCACTGGAAAGCACAGGAACATTCCAAAAGAAGTGAATGTATCTAGAAAAAATTATGCTTGAAACATTTTCATTTATTTCAAGGTTTTTAAATGAAAGCAGAGAAACACATTCCCCCCTAAGGCTTTAAACAGCATAGCCTGGATCATTTCAATTCCCATAAGGTCTATTTCTTGAATGGCTTTTACATGTAAGCAGAACAACCTCCTGCAATTGACTTCAAATATGTTTCGGTATGCCTCATAGGAACAAAGATGAGAAAAAAGACTGCTACAGCCCATGAATACTGGAGACCAGCATTCACATATTTAAAGTTATTTTTAAAGAATGTGTCTTCAATATACAATATGAATTAATAAGTTGGCAACTATCTAGTTAATATAATCAAAAGCAAAGCCTAAATTTAGGATATAATGCCAACTCAGAAGCTTGTGTGTGATGACTGCCAAGCTGTTTCTTGACCTTGTGATATGTAGATCAGATCACAGACCAAGGCATTTAAAAATTTATTTCTCATGGGTTCTGCTTTCAGGAAGATGGAAGGAATTTACTTTTTCTTATTCTTCCAACTAAGTAAACCTTAAAACCTCAACATTATGTATAAAACAAACACAGATATTCAAAAGCAGAGAAGAAAGGCAGCCTGGATGGGAAACTCAAGACACAAAAAATGATGAAAGTTGATTCCCTCAGGTTTTTTTGTTTTTTGTTTTTTGTTTTTCCATATATCTCAGACTCGGAGCTGAAGATGCCAGCCCCCAGAAACGCTAACAGGCACTGATAATAAAAGCCCCAGCAAAAGCCTTCTCTCTTTGGCCTAAAGAATGGGAATGGGCAGCCGAGAAAGACAGAAAAACTTTTAGACAATAACTGCTTTCCTATAGCCAAACACCGCAAATTTAAAAAATAATCTGTGGTTCCATCTCCACTCATATAATCAAAGGCTAAGTGGGAATCTAAGACTTCAATCCTTACCAGGTTATAACAAGGCAACTTTGAAAGATAATTTTATTTTTCAACTTGACAGCCATATGGTGCTCAGATACTTGGTCCAACATTTTTCTGGGAGTGCCTGGTTTGTGAAGGTGTTTTTGGATAATCTTAATATTTGAACTGGTAGACTGTGTAAAGCACACTGCTCTCCCCAGTATAGATGGGCCTCATACAGTCAACTGAAAGCCTGCATAGAACAAAAACTCTGACCCTCCCATGATTTACAGGGAACATCTCCTGGCTGACTGTATTTGAACTGATGCATCAGTTTTTTCATACCTCCAGACTTTAACATGGGCTTGTCATGGGTCACAAGCCTGACTGTGACAGAATGGAACTACATCATTAACTCCCTTGATCCTCATGTCCTAGGGCTCAGATTGGAACTATACTATTGGGTCCCCTAAGTCCATAAATCTATTAAATTTTAAATTATGCTGACTATATAAATCTTGAAACATTTCAGCCTACATAATTATGTGAGCCAAAACATCATAAAAAATCTCTTTTTATGTAGATACAGACATTTTCCAAGGAAACATATGTGTATATAAACACATATACATACATAATTACATTTTATATACATAAACAAATATGTAAACATAATTACAGTATATGTATATATACACACACACAGTAAGTCCCCTACATATGAAACTTCGAGTTGCTAGCTTTCAAAGATGCAAACCTGCATCATTCATCCAACCTATGGACCAGAGAGTTATGGCGACTTTCAAGAAATATTTTTTACATCACACATTTCATCAGGCAGTAAAGGTGAGTGACAATTCAGGAACAACCTTGTGACAATTTTGGAAGGAGTATAACATCTACAAGGCCATAACAAATATTGACTTTGCTTGGCGTGAGGTTACGGCCATCAACCTAAGTGAGGTGTGGAAGAACCTTTGCCCGCAGTTTGTTCATGATTTTCATGGATTTCAGAGGGTGGATGAGGAGTCCAAAGAGGTCTTCAGCAACTTAGTGACCCTCAGCAAGAAGCTGGAGCTAAATCTGCAAGAGGACAACTTCATTGAACTTCTTGCTGTGCCACACAAGGGGCTTACTAATGAAGATCTGATGGAATTGGAGGCCCAGAGAAAGGTCGAAGCCGAAGAGATTCATGACACGGGAAATAGCAAGGAGATTTTCTTTATTTGAGGAGGCACTGTTAGTTTTTGAGGCACAGGACCCAAACATGGAATGGTACACAAAGGTTGCAGCAGCCTTTCAGAATGCAATCCAGTGCCACTGTGTCATCTATGATGAGAAAAAAAGAGCTACCACTCAGACATCACTGGATCATGTTTTTGAGATGGTAAAATTGAATCTGGCAAGGAACCAGAACATGCGCTATCAATATCATGCATGAGTGAAGTTGTAGCTTGCCCTCTGTCTCTTATTACTGAGTATCCTTCAGCTTTACCATCTCCCACCTCCCTCCCTCCTCCAGTCAGTAAGTCTTCTTGCCTGTTCACTTGATGCCAGCCCCTGTATGCATACTGTACTTTTCAAGGTATTGTACTATAAGATTAAAATTTTTTTCTTTATTTCCTTTATTTTTTGTGTTTAGTTTTTATGTATTATTTGTGTGAAATGCATTATAAACCTATTACAGTACAACACTATATAGCCGATTGTGTTAGTTGGGTACCTCTGCTAACTTTGTCGGACTTACGAACAAAGTTGGACTTATGAACGCGCTCTCAGAATGGAACTTGTTTGTACATAGGGTACTTATTATATATGTATATATATGGTATATATACACACACATCCTATTTGTTATGTTTCTCTGGAGAATCCTGATGAATATAGTACCGCAACTCCTCCTCCTTGCATCAGTGTGTTGTCAGAAAAGGCCAAATAGCGAGTCAGGACTTTCATCCCCACAAGGCAGTAAGCAGCCCCTTTCCTATGACGACAGCGTAGATAACAAGGGAAGCCTGGACACCACCACCACTAGGTAATAACAAGGTGTACCTTCTGTTCCCCTCTGAGGCAGTGTCAGAGAAGATCTTATGGAGAGTCAGGACTTTCAGTATCACCATCCAGTAATAAGGCCACTGACACACTGGTGTCAGTGACAACTACCTGGGGATCAGTGAGGAGGCGTTCCCACCCATCCCAGCCAGAGGGATACCACTGTAGGCCTAGTGGGAGACAGAACTCCAACACATGCCAAGCTGTTGACACCTTCTCCTCAGGTGTCAGTGGATCTTAACTGAAGAACCTAGAATTCTACATCCATCTGGCGATAATGGGGCAGTGTCCCTTTCCTTCTTGTGTCACAGTGGTATCAAAAGAAGCAAGTAAAACAGAGATTTAAGTAAGAACTCTAGACTCATAATATTCAAAGTGTCCAAGGTTCAATTTAAAAAAATCACTTATATCAAGAACCAGAAAGATATAAAACTGAATGAAAAAAAGTGAATGGATGTCAACACCAAGATGACAGAATTGCAAGAATTAGCTAATAAAGATTTTAAAGCAGTTGACATAAAAAAGCTTCAAAGAGCAATTTTAAACACACTTGAGACAAAAGAAATACAGAACATCTTATAAAATTTTTTAAAAAGTTGAACAAAGAAATAAAAAAATATATAAAGAAGAATGCAGTGGAAATGTTAGAACTGAGAAATATTGAAAAATTGAGATTAAAACACAATGTGTGGCTCAAGAACACAATAAAGAAATAGAAGAAAGGATCATGAAATTGGATAAAGATTGATAAAAATTACACAGTCTTGTAAACGGAAAAAAAAAATAGACTGAAGAGGAAATGAACAGAGCCTCTGGAACTTGTGGGACTATAACAAAATACTGAAACTTCATGTCATTAGAGTCTTGTAAGAGGAGAAAAAAGGTGAGTCTGAAAAAGTACTTAAAAATTAATAACTGAAACATGAACAAACTTGACAAATGACAAAGTGAATGCCAAACAGAATAACTAGAAGAAATCCACATCAAGACAGAGTCATAGTCATAGTCAAATTTCTGAAAACTAAAGACTAAGGAAAAAAATCTTGAGAGATTCGAGAGTAAAACATATGGGAAAAAACATTTCCAATAACAATGTGTTTCTTATCAGAAACCAGGAAGGCCAACAGAAAGTGGCATATGATGTTTCCTGTGCAAAAGGAAAAGAACCACCAACCCAGTATCCAATATTCAACATAAAGATTCTTTAGGAATCACTATACACAAAAATAAACTCAAAATGGATTAAAGACCTACATGTAAAGCCAGACACAATAAAACCCCTAGAGGAAAACATAGGCAGAATACTCTATGACATACATCAAAGCAAGATCCTTTTTGACCCACCTCCTAGAATCATGGAAATAAAATCAAGAATAAACAAATGGGACCTCATGAAACTTAAAAGCTTTTGCACAGCAAAAGAAATCATAAACAAGACAAGAAGACAGCCCTCAGAATGGGAGAAAATACTTGCCAATGAAGCAACAGACAAAGGATTAATCTCCAAAATATACAAGCAGCTCATGCAGTTTAATACCAAAAAAGCAAATAACCCAATTCACAAATGGGCAGAAGACCTAAATAGACATTTCTGCAAAGAAGACATACAGATGGCCAACAAACACATGAAAAGATGCTCAACATCACTAATCATTAGAGAAATGCAAATCAAAGCCACAATAAGGTATCACCTCACACCAGTCAGAATGGACAGCATCAAAAAATCTACAAACAATAAATGCTGGAGAGGGTGTGGAGAAAAGAGAATTCTCCTCCACGGTTGGTGGGAATGTAAATTGGTACAGCCACTATGGAAAACTGCAGGTTCCTTAAAAACTAAAAACAGAACTACCATATGATCCAGTAATCCCACTACTGGGCATATACCCAAAGAAAACCATAATCCCAAAAGAAACATGTACCATAATGCTCACTGCAGCACTATTTACAATAACCAGGACATGGACTCAACCTAAATGCCCATCAACAGAAGACTGGATAAAGAAGATGTCGCACATATATACAATGGAATATTACTCAGCCATAAAAAGGAATGAAATTTATCTATATTTAATGAGGTGGATAGACCTAGAGACTGTCATACAGAGCAAAGTAAGCCAGAAAGAGAAAAACAAATACCATATGCTAACTCATATATATGGAATCTAAAAAAATGGTACTGATGAATCCAGTGACAAGGCAAGAATAAGGATGCAGATGCAGAGAATGGTCTGGAGGACACAGGGTTCATGGGGGTGCAAAGGGGAAGCTGGGACAAAGTGAGAGAGGAGCATAGACATATATACACTACCAACTGTAAAATAGATAGCTAGTGGGAAGTTGCTGCATAATAAGGGAGATCAACTCAATGATGGGTGATACCTTAGAGGGCCAGGACAGTGAGGGTGGGAGGGAGTCGAGGGAGGGAGGGGATATGGGGATATATGTATAAATACAGCTGATTCACTGTGGTGTACCTCAAAATCTGGTACAAGAGTGTAAAGCAATTATATTCCAATAAAGAGCTTAAAAAAAAAAAGATTCTTTAGGAATGAAATAGAAATCAAACATTCCCAGATGAACTAAGAGAATGTGCTGCCAACACAACTACCCTAATAGAATGGCTAAAAGAAGTTCTCTAAACAGAAAAGAAATAATCAAAGAAAAAAACCTTGGAATATCAAAAAGTAAGGAAGAATACAGTAAGTGAAAATATGATTAAATACAGTAGACTTTCCTTCTACTGAATCTTCTAAATTATGTTTGATGGATGAAGCAAAAATTATGACACTGCCTGATTTCATTCTAAATGTATGTTAAAGTTAAATCAATTATATCATAAACAGAAGTTAAGGAGACATAAAGAGAAGTAAGTTTTCTATACTTGATTTGAACTGGAAAATTAATCATCCCAGTAGACTGTGATAAGTTATCTTTATACAACATAGTAGTTGGAGCAACAACTAAGCAAGTTATGCAAAGAGATACACTTGGAAACAGTATAGATAAATCAAAATAAAATTCTAAAAATGTTCCAGTAGCCTACAGAGAGGCAGGAAAAAATATACAGGTAATCAAAAAACCAGAAAACAAACAAAACAAAATGCCCGACATAATCTCTAACATATCAAGAATTATATTACACGTACTAAATACATCATTTAATTATGTTAAATGAACTAAACACACCATTTAAAACACAGAGATTGGCAGAGTGGATTAAAAAATATGAGTTAACCATATGCCATCTGTAAAAAACTCACTTCAAGTGTAGAAATATTATCAGCATATTGAAAGTAAAAAGATAGGAAAAGATATATTATGAAACAGTAATCAAAATAAAGCAAGAATGACTATACTATTATAAACAGTAGATTTCAAAGAAAAGAAAATTACCAGAGAGAGAAGAATAGTATATAAATATGAAAATGTGAATCCACAGGGAAGATATAGGAATCTTACATGTGCATTCACCAAACAGCAGCCCTGAAAAATATATAAAGCAAAAATTAATCAACAACATCCCTTTAACCTTTTCTCAACAATTTATAAACAACTAGAGAGGAAAATATCAAGGAAATAGAACTCAAAACACTGTCAATCAACATAATTGACATTTATAGAATACTCCACTTAATGAGAGCAAAATACACATACTGTTCCAGTGTCTATGAAAAATACACCAAGAGGGACAATATCATGGGTCATAAAATAAACCTCAACAAATTTAACTGAAATCCAACAGAAGATGCTTTCAGACCACATTGAAATCAAACTAGAAATCAACAACATTACAGCTAACAGGAAAATCTCCACTTTGAAATTAAATATCATAAATGGATTATTTATAATCCAGCACATATGGATTATAAATAATTCACTGGTCAAAGAGGAAGTATTAGAGAAATTTTGAAATTGCATGGAACTGAATTAAAATGAAAATATAACAAATCAAAATTTGTGAGTTACAATTAAGCAGTGCTGAGAGAAATTTAGAATACTAAACACATACATTAGAAAAAGAAAAAATCTGACATCAATAATCTAAGGTACTTCCTCAAGAAATTAGCAAAAGACAAGCAAAACAAGTCTAAAACAAGAAGAAGTAAGAAAATAAGAACATCACACTTAATGGTGAATAAATGAATTTTTCCCCCCCAAAATCAGGAAGAAGGCAAGCATGTTCATTATCACCACTCTTAATATAGTGCTGGAAGTTCTAGCCAGTGTAATAAATCAAGATAAGAAAATAAAGGCATAGAGATTGGAAAGGAAAGACTAAAACTGATCCTCCTTGCAGATGATATGTTGGCTACATAGGTCATTTTAAAGAATATACAAAAAAAAGAATTCCTATAATTAAGTCAGTTCAGCAAGGTCACAGGGTAGGAGATAAACATACAAAAATGTATTGTAGTTCTATATACCAGCAATGAAGATGTAGACACTGAAATTAGAAATATTGGCAATTTTTTAAAATGAAATACATAGTATGAATCTAATAAAACATGTATTAGACTTCTATGCTTAAAAATACAAAGCGTTTATGAAATAATTAAAGTATCACATAAATGAAGAGAGATACTGTGTTCATAAATTGGAAGTTTCATCAAAGTAAAGATCAATTTGGGAAAAAATGATACAAAGATTTGTCATATTTCCTATCAAAATAACAGAAAGATAGTTTTTAGATGTAGATAAGATCACTCTAAAATTTGTATAGAATGTCAAAGGAATTTAATTGCTGGAAGCAATTTTGAAAAAGAAGAATAACACAGAAGGAATCAATCTATCCAATTTCAATTATATAGTCACAGTAATCAAGACCACATAGTATTGGAAAAGAGATTTATGTATAGATAAATGCAACAGAATAGAGAGTCCAGAAATAGATTCACACCAATATGTTTAATTCATTTTTGCCAATTCATTGAGGAAAGATGTCCCTTTTAACAAATGGTGCTGGAGCAGTTGTATATCGATAGGTAAAATATGAAAGCTGATCTAAGTATCACACCTCATATAAAAGTTAAGTCAAAACAGATTGCAGCCTTAAATGGAACATGTAAAGCTAAAATCCTTTAGAAAAAATAGAAGAGTTACTCTTTGGGTTCTAGGGCTAGGCATGGAGTTGCTACACTTGACATCAAAAACACAACCCTTGCAAGAAAAAAGTTGATAAATCAGACTTCAAACCTACTCTTTAAAAGACCTAAAGTGAATGAAAAGACAACTATAGACTTGTAGAAAATATTTGCAAAACACATGTTCAATAATGGACTAGTATCTTGAATATGCAAAGAACTCACAACGCAAAAGTAAAAAAAAACAAAAAAGCAAAGATCCAATGACCCAATTAGAAAATGGTCAAAAGACATGAACACACATTTTACTGAAGAGAATATACAGACATCAAATAAACACAAAGATGTTAAACACTATTAGCTTTTAGGGAAATGCAAATTAAAATTACAATGTGATACCTTTCAAAATAGCTAAAATAAAAATGCTAGTGAGGACACAAAGAAATGGATAAGTCATGATTATACAGCCATTCTCAAAACAGTTTGGCTGTGTCTAAAAAACAAAAAACAAGCAAGAGCAACAACAAAAATACCCTTAAATATACACGTAACCACACAACTACATTTATCCAGAAAAATGAAAACTTCAGACTAGACAAAACTTATACATAATTGTTCATAGCAGTTTTACTCATAATGGCCAAAACCTGGAAACAACCCATATATTCTTCAATGGATTAATGGTTCAACAAACTATGGTACAACTATGCTAGCTGTTAATAAGAGGAATAAACGATTCATAATTGCAACAACCTTGGTGAATCACCAGAGAATTTTGCTGAATGAAAAACAGACAGTCCCAGAAAGTTGCATACTATAAACTTTATGTAGCACCATTGAAATGACAAAAAAAATTATAGCAATAAAGGAGAAATTAGTGGTTTCTATGGGTTGAAGAAGGAGTGGGTATGGCCTTAAAAGGGCAGTGTTGGGGAATCTTGTGTTGATAGAAATGTGCTGCATCAATGTCAATATTCTGGTTATAAATTATATACTATATACTATAGTTTTGCAAGAGGTTACCATTGGGGGAAAGTGGATATAGTGAGCCACAACTACATGTGGCTCTGCAATTTTCTCAAAAAGTATAATCATAAATAAAATGTCTAAATATTTCTGAAAAGTAATATATTAGCAATTAAAAGTTTAATGAACAGATGATTGAACCTGGTGTACCTCCAAAAAATAAAAGAATAAAAAAATAAAAGAATATATACAGATGAAAAAAAAAAGTTTAATGGTTTGTGGCCTATGTCCTATAATTTTATATTATCAGTCTCTAAGGTTTTTTTCATATTTTAACCTCTTAAAATTATTTTTATTTTTATTCAAAAGTGAACCATAATGATTAAACTAGAAGGTTAAATGGTTAATACTGGCATCAATACTTCTATAACAACAGGGCCCTCATTATACTAGTTTGTTTTTATATCATATAAGTCTGATTTTTGGACTGAATCATTAGTTTGTTTTTGTTTTTAAAAAGGATTGAATTACTGCTTTAATATTTTAGAAAAGATTCTATTTTAACCACTGTGGTGGTAGATTCAAAGAATAGGAATGTGATTTCTGAGTAGTCTAAACACTAGTTCAGGGTTCATGCTTCTAAACTGCAGTACAACACTGACTAATCTCTTTGTATTACAGATGATCTTATTTGCAAAGCAAAAATAGAGACACAGAAGTAGAGAATAAATGTATGGATACCAAGGGGAAAGGGGGAGTGGGAGGAGTTGGGAGATTGGGATTGACATATATATATATACTACTGATACTATGTATAAAATAGATAACAAACGAGAACATACTGTATAGCATAGGGAACTCTACTTAATGCACTGTGGTGACCTAAATAGGAAGGAAATCCAAAAAAGAGGGGATACATGTACACGTACAGCTGATTCATTTTGCTGTGCAGTAGAAACAAAACATTGTAAAGCAACTATACTCCAATAAAAAATAATTTATAAAAGTCTAATATACAAAGATCATAATGTTTATGGAAACTGAAGCTAAAAAATCCAATAGATTTTCTCTACTTCTTTTGCAATAACACGGATGATAGTGATAATTATAGCTTAACATTTCTGAGTACAAGTCGATACTAAATTCTAGGTATTTCACTTGACATAAAAAATACTTCAACTACTATCATTATAATTATTATTGAATAATATTTCATATATACCTGATAGAAGAAAAATTTAGGGATACATCCTAGCTAATGTTAGAAAAATCAGGAATTTATTATTTTACTAAGATTTTATTCCGTGAATATTTAGTATTCATATATGATGTTAAACTAATTATAAACAAATTAACAATTAGCCGAGCCAAATAAGTGCTCCTTCAGGTTCAGAAATTCTTTGCCTATACTCAGAGTATATTCTTACAATTCACTTTAAGTCATCACATTTAAAAAAGTCCTTTGAGTGATGTCATCAAGATGGCCAAATAATATGTCCCTTATTCACGTTCTCTGCCTAAGGATAATTTGGCATCTATCTATGGACAAATTGTGCCTTTCTGGGCACTGTGGGATCCAGGAAGGAGTTTATGAATCCCTGGTACAGTCAAAAAACAAGGAAAACCATTTTGAGAAGACAGGCCCACACGTAGAGTGCTAACTCATCCACCCAGATTCTAACTATTGACCCAGAAACAGCTGCATACTCTTGAATACACAGCTATAGCTCCATACTCTTGAATACTCAGCTACCGCTCCATTTGGCTTTGGTTCTGTCATAAACACCATATGTTAAGGGACATGGGAAGAGTCTTGCCAACCCACACATTGGGAAATAGGCATACAGACCTTAGTCCTAGCTGTGGACCCTGAAATGGCCCTTGAGCCAGTTCTAGCTCTTCTTGGCCATGGTTCAGGAACCTCTGGAGAACACTGATCTAGACTATAACCTACAGATAAGAGAATCTTTGTGGAAGTCCAGGAGTCAAGTGGAGAAGTTCCACTACACCACTGTACCAAAAAAAAAAAGAAAAAAAAATAAGAAAAAAAATCTAAACTTAGATGTTTTGAAGAAGGTAAGAGGAACTATTTGACTTAACCCATATCACCCTCTCCCAAGGCTACACAGCTCAGTGCCAGGAGAGCACCTCTTAGCTTTTGTATTCTCCCACAAGGGAAAGTGCCTGGCTTCCCTAGCTGTGTGGGATGCTGCCCAAGAGACCAGTTTCTCTCTCACCCCATCAAGAGTCTGAGCATGACTGAGGTTTAGTGAGCAGCTAGGAAAACATCAGTGAAGGCTCAAGAGAAACATAGCAAAAGGACAAGGATCCTACAAATCTTATCATTGACTCCACTGAAGGCCCACCAATGAGCTTCCGGGCCCATGGCACCCCCAGTGCTCCACAGGCCTTACCCACACAACCCCCACTCCTTGGCCATCTCCCTATGCATGTTCCCAACAGCATAATGAGCTTTTGTAGATTGCTAGTGAGAATGTGTAGAAAGCTGTCCTGAATCTGAAAGCTCAGGAGAAACTATAAGCTGGAGCATACAGCACCACCCTAGGGAAAGCAAAAGGGACACTGTCAACAAATTAGGTCACCTAGAAGAATTGGATAAATTCCTAGAAATGTAAACCCTATCAGGACTGACTCATAAAGAAATGGAAAATATGAACAGACAAATAATGATTAAGGAGATTAAATCAGTAATCAAAAACCTTCCAACAAAGAAAAGCCCTGGAACAGATAGCCTCACTGGTGAATTCTATGAAACATATGAATTATAAACATAGAAAACAAATTTAGGATTACCAGGCGGTAAGGGAGGGGGAGGGAGGGATAAGTTGGGAGATTGGAATTGATATATACACACTATTATATATAAAACACATAACTAATAAGGACCTACTGTACAGCATAGGGAACTCTATTCAATACTCTGTAATGGTCTATATTGGAAAAGAATCTACAAAGAGTGGATATATGTATATGTATAACTGATTTACTTTGCTGTACACCTGAAACTAACATGACATTATAAATCAACTATACTCCAATAAAATTTAAAAAAAAATAAATAAATTTGACAAAATACAACATCCTTTCACAATAAAGATGTTCAACAAATTGGGTGTAGAAGGAACATAACTCAAGATAATAAAAGCCACATATGACAAGCCCACAGTTAACATCATATTTGGCAGTGAAAGGTTGAAAGTTTCCTCGTAAGATCATAAACAAGACGAGGGTAGGGTATTCACTCTCAAAACTCATACTCAACATATTACTGAAAGTTCTAGCCTGTGTAATTAGGCAAGATAAAGAAATGAAAAGCCTGCAAACTAGAAAGAAAGAAGTAAAATTATCTCTGTTTTCAGATAATTTGTTCTTATGTACACAAAAATTTAAAGTCTTCACCAAAAAACTGTTAAAACTAATAAACAACTGCAGTAAAGTTATGGGACAGAAAACCAATATACAGAAACCAGTTTCATTTTAATACACTAGCAAATGAAGTATCTGAAAAAGAAATAAAGAAGCCATCCCATTTACAATAACATCAACACACACACACACACACACACACACACACACACACACCCCTTACGAATAAATTTAACCAAGGACGTGAACTATCTGTATACTGGAAACAAGACATTGATGGACAGAATTGAAGAATGAAATTTTCCACAAAAAAATGCAAAGATGTTCTGTGTTCATGGATGAGAATTATTAATATTGTTAAAATGTCCATACTACTCAAAGCCACATATAGAGTCAATGCAATCCCTAATACTATACCAGTGGCATTTTCTACAGAAATAGAAAAAGTAATTGTAAAATTCATATGGAACCACAAAAAAACCTAAATAGCTAACATAATCCTGAAAAGAATAACAGAGTTGGAGGCTTCACACTTCCTGATTTCAAACTACATTACAAAATTATAGTAATCAAAACAGTGTGGTACTGGCATTAAAAACAGACACATACATGAATGAAACCGAATCAAGCGCCTAGAAGTAAATCCTTATGTATACAGTCAACAAAGAAAAGAGGAACCAAGAAAAGAAAATGGGGAAAGAATAGTTTCTTCAATAAATCATGTTGGCAAAACAGAGTAATAACATTCTAAAGAATGAAATTGGACTTACCTCACACCACTCACAAAAATGAACTCAAAATGGACTAAAAACTTAAATGTAAGACCTGAAACCATGAAACTCCTAGAAGGAAACATAGGGGAAAAGCTCCTTGACTTTAGTCTTGGTGATGATGTTTTTTGGATATGACACCAAGAGCACAAGCATCAAAATCAAAAATAAACAAGTGATACAACATCAAACTAAAAAGCTTCTGCACAGCAAATAATAACAATAATAATAATAAACATAAAATGGAAACCTACAGAATGGGAAAGATTTTCCTGCAAAACATCTATTTAATAAAGGTTAACATCCAAAATATATAAGGAACTCATACAACCCTATAACAAAAAATCCAATTAAAAATGTGCAGAGGATCTGAATAGACATTTTTCCAAAGAATACACACAAGTGGCCAATAGGTACATGAAAAGGTGCTCAATATTACTAATCAGCAGGTAAATATAAATTAAAATCACAATTTGATGTCACTTTACAACTGTTAGAACAGCTATTAACAAAAATAACAATAAATAAATATTGCAAGGATGTGAAGATAAAGAAACATTTGTGTACTGTTGGTGATAATCTAAATTAATATAGCCACTCTGCAAACAATATGGAAGTTTTTCAAATTAAAAAAAGAACTACCATATGATCCAGCAATCCCACTTCTGGGTATATATCTAAAGGAAATGAAGTCACTATCATGTAAAAATATCTTTATGCCACATTCATGGCAGCATTATTCACAATATCTAAGATATGGAAACAATATAAGTATCTACCTACAGATGAATGGATAGCGAAGATGTGGTATAAATATATACAATGGAATATTGTTCAGTGTTAAGAAATTAGGAAATTCTTCCACTTATGACAACTTGGGTGGACCTTGAGGCATTATGCTAAGTGAAATAAGTCAGACATAGAAAGAGAAGTATTGTATAATCTCACTTATACGTAGAATCTAAAAATGCTGAGCTCATGGAAACAGAAAAGAATGGTTGTTGACAGTGGCTGAGGTTTGGGGGAAATGGGGAGATGTTAATCAAAGGGTAAACTTCCAGTTATAAGATGAATAAGTTCTGGAGATCTAATGTGCAGCATGATGACTATAGTTAACAATACTGTGTTTTATACATAAAAGTTCCTAAGAGATTAGATTTTAAATATTCTCACCACACACACATACACACACACACCCACACGCATACACACACAGGGTAATTATGTGAGGTGATGGAGATAATAACTAACCTTATTGTGGTAACTGTTTCACAATACATACATGTATCAAATCACACATAGTACATGTCAATTATATCTCAGTAATGCTAGGGAAAAAAATAAAAGATTCCCTTTTTCTTACATTGAGAAAAAAACAAAAATTCATTTTTGCCACATAATTTTATTAGAGAGATAAAGAAGAAGGTTTCAGCAACTCAAAGATTATAATCAAGTGTTGATGATTTTTCTTACAATAATAGCATAATTTTGAAGGATGGAAATACATATTTCATCACATATTTTATCTTAAATCAAACAGTTTCTAAATGTATTTTTATGTATTCTGACCTCTAAGCTTATATTGATAACATGATAACTGAATTGGGAAGAAATTGTGATTAACATTGTACTCTTTTCAGAATGGGTCTTAACTGCAATCATTCATTTAGAAGAAAATTAATGTGCAAGATATATGGGAAGGTGACGGAAATTCTTGCTCAGGGAAATTAAATTATGATTAAGTAATTTATTACATATCACAGGATTCTAATTCCTTACAGTCTAAATTTAAAATACATATTATATACAATGCTAAAGACAATATTTGTATATTAAAGACAAATTATAGTACAGTACTTACTATACTATAATTCTATGTGTATATATTCTATCTCCTCTGTACCAAACATGTAAATCATTTTGACAAGGAAATTTCTTTTAGAGTAATTATATTTATAATATATAATATATACACACATTTCCACATCTATATATGTATACATATAGAAATAAAAGGTATAAAATTATGTGTTTTCAGTAGATATCTGTAGTTAATATCAATTATTATAATTAACTAAGGCATTCATAAAGAAACAAAGTGAGCTAAAAATTAGCTACACAGAAGCAGAATTGTTTAATCTAATTATGAAAAACAAAGAATCAATTTTGCCAATATAATATAACTAATCAGAATAGGTGACACTAAACACACATGGGTATTATGTTGAGCAAACCTTTTTGCCCTTCTCTTTCTGTATTATGTGAAGCTCAAAGAAAGGACACTTACTAAGCTTTAGAAATGAGACTCACTGAAAATAGGACAAGAATTCACAAAATAGAAACCACTGACCAAAGAGACTGTTTTTTTTTTCATTTCATGTCTCTCTTTTAGTCCCACATTTATTTCCATTTATTTTAAAGCATCTCTCCTTGTTGTGTTTTGTCCTTTTACTTGGCTACCTGAATCATCAAGGAGGATTAATGTAACTTTGAACCGCCATGGACTTCTTTTTCCTTTTTCTCAGCACCCTTCCTACCTACCCAGGTCAAAGATTCTTTGAAGTCTATGGGCAGCCCACATCAGAGGTGATTAGCAGAGTTCAGAGCAAACAAGAATAGCTTCCTGACAAAGGCTCATATCTTTCCACAAATATCTCCAGCCTGGAGTGTCACAACTCTTTTCTAGAAAGCCAAGTTACTTACCTATTCGATTGAGCTCACTTTAGTCCCTGTGCCTTAGATCCAAGTAAGGCTGTTTGTCTTACTACTTAGGACAAATCTCTCTTTGGGTCACATACTAAACCATGAACTTTTCCTCTCAGGACTTCTCCCATAGTATGAAACTATCTCTGTGTGTCACCCTTGATAGAATTCTATAAAGGACCTGAAAAATTATGACAGAGTAAAAGGGAAAAGGTATCTGCTGACAAGGACAAAAATGATGAGAAGAATACATTTTGAGATGGTTGCTGAACCCTGACAGCTGACTGAAAGCTAATCAGGCAAAGCACCACCGCCAACGCCAGAGAGAATTCTGGCCGAGGAAAGGAGCACTCTTTCATAATTGTCGGAAACTGAGTATCGTGTTGTAATCGAAAAAGGACAGGCTATGTTCTGAACCTGCATCTACTGCTAACCCCTGCATAGCTTGGGGCAAGACGGTCTACCTCTTTGAGCCTATTTCTTAATGAAAAGAGTCCAGGGAAGAAAATTTCTGTTTCCTTCCAGAATCTTATGATAAAAACTTTGCAAAATGGACTCATCCAAATGTTTTCATCCTTATCACTGGTCCTGGAGGCTGGTTGGGTTTTAAGGAACAGGAAGCAAAAGTAACCCACAAAGGACCATTAAAAATAAAGAGAAAACAGGATACAAGACAAAAATAAATCAAGTGCCATTTTTTTCCAGAAATGTCACTAACATGAAAATGAGAACTGGAAAGTCGAGTAGCTGTAGCTAGCATAATGTCATGCGCAAGAAGATACTGATCTGGGATGGAAATGTCTTCTTGTACCTCACATATCATCCTGTCATCTGTAGCTACTTCTTATTTTGATCTCAGTGAAGATATTAAAATTAAAAAAAAAAACTTGCTGCCAAACTTTTCATAATGTTTTGATACTATTCTTTCTTGGGAAAAAAGAGACATATGATTGATATTTTTCTTCTTAGCCTTTTTAATTATTTATATTTCTAATTATTTATGATGAAAAACTTATGATTAATGAACTCTTCAATATCTAACATAACTTTGGGTGGCCCAGAAGACAAAAATAATGTATTAAAAGCATAGAGTTGGAAATGTTGGAAAACCCATTAAACATTTTTTTTTGCTAGTATATGAATAAACAGAAACCTCAGCAGACATATGATTTTCATAGATGCAAGCCAGAAATGAAGTAGTGGAAAGACCTGCTTCTAGCAGAAGCTAAGTGGTAAGAGCAAATTAAGTTTATTTTGATTATGAATAAACTAATTCATTCAGTGCAAGACAAAATCCAGGGGTATTTTATTTCATAAACAACATTAATCTAAGCAAAATTCATAAATATGAGCTAAGTCTCTAAAAATAAAAACTTAAAAAAATCATTTAATTTGGCGGGCTAAAAGTAGACAAGAAAAATCCATCAACTCTGAAACATGGTAAATCTTTACATAACCAAATTAACAGAGCAGTTTTAAGAAATACCAGTGTTTTGATAATGAGCATGACATGAAAAATAGGTCTCAAATGAAAAATTACTTTCTGTGGCAAAATTTTTTTCCAGTAAAATAATTGGTTTCTGAGTCAATGCCTTTCTAAACAGTAATTACTGAGAACTACTGACAGTGGAGATAGGAGAAAATGATATTCCTGGGTTAACTATGGGAAAAATTAGTCCACTATCTCTGCTTATGGGCTAGATTGCTACTTAAAGGGAAAATAATAGAAAGAAAAGAAGGTATATATCTTTCTCAGTATGACATCATCATTATATTGGCCTATCTAAATAGGAAGTAGAGCCAGGATATAAGCACATTTCATTTCTATGTTATTAATTGAATGAGTTATACAATGAAAGATTAATTCAGTATCAGGAGTAGATTGCTGATTCCAAGTATTGTTAGTTGCAAAGGTAAATCAGAATTACCTCCAAAATTTATTTCCAAAAATTTTTCATATACTTTTCCCACTGTTATATATTGAGAGATATGTTTGAAGATCCTGAAATATCTGTTCTTTCTAATTTAAATGACTCATCTGTTTCAATGAATTACCAATATACACTATATTAATAAAGCCCTAAGATAAGTTTGGAGTTTCAAGGAGAAAGATATTTCAACATACATTATGTCTATTATCTTTGAAAACATAAATGCTTAAAAATATGAAAGGAAAATATAAAATATGCTTAAAATTTATTGATTTATTAAATCCCTACCTTCTGTGAATCAAAGGTAAGTAGAAAGAACTGGAATGAAAAACAAATGGCTAATTTTAAATTATTAAGTACTTTGCTCACAAGTCCGTCAACAGACCTCTGTGATTAGGACTTGTTACATTTCAGTCAGAAAAATGGTAGAAATCTATAAATAAGCTCTTATTATCTTTAGACCACAGTATAATTACACCATTTCTTTTCTGTTTACAAATGATATAATGTCAATTTCCTAGGTATCTTTTCAAACATGTCCTCACACTTCATCCCCATTGTGTAAGTGAGGAAACTAATACACAAATAAGTTTACTGAAAGGAAAGATACTAATTATCATGCTAATTATAAATCAGTATGCTCTACTAGATCAATAACATCTTACAGTACTTTATCCTGAGAGTTTGAATAATCTATTTCAACAGGAAGCCAATTGCATAGTTAAGGAATTTGGATAGAATCAGGAAATTTACCAATACAGATAATTTACACAGGGGACTCTGAGCTTAAAATTAGAAATAAAGGTTTTTCATTAAAAAAAAATCCATCATGGCTAAGCTTTTTTTGAGTTATAAAGAGAGAAGAAATCAGTGACAGGCAGACAGAAGGAAGAAAGAGGACAGGAGGGAGAGAAGGAGGGAAGGAGGCAGGCAGGAAAGGGCATGAAGGGAGGAGGGAAGGAAGAAATGGGAAAGAGAAGGAGGTAGGAAAGAAAGGAGGGAGGAAGGGATGATTATTCTGTTGGACTTCTTTCCGTAGGTTTTATTTTAAATACTAAAACTATATTTGAGGCTGGTAACCTTGTGTTTCAGTGACACTGACCACTTGGACATATTTTATAAATGAGAAAAAAAATCACAAAAAGCGCAGATATTAGGAAAGTCAACATTAAACATTAGCACTATTTTGGATAAATAATTATAGAAACATGTGATAACTATAAGGGAGATTCAAAGAAGCAAGGTTCAGTAAATTCCTTACATATGAATGAATTCCTTTCCAAGAGCGCGTTCGTAAATCCAATTTGTTCATAAGTCCAACAAAGTTAGTCTAGGTACCCAACTAACACAATCGGCTATAGAGTACTGTACTGTAATAGGTTTAAAATACTTTTCACACAAATAATACACAAAAAATATCAAAAAATAAAGAAAATATTTTTAATCTTACAGTACAATACTGTGAAAAGTCCAGTAGTGCAGTACAACAGCTGGCATACAGGGGCTGGCATCAAGTGAACAGGCAAGAAGACTTGCTGACTGGAGGAGGGAGGGAGGTGGGAGATGGTTGAGCTGAAGGATAGTTAGCAATAGGAGACAGAGGGCAAGCTGCAATTTCACTCATGCCTGACGTTGATGGCACAGGTTCTGGTTCCTTGCTGGATTCAATTCTATCTACCCTCTTCAAAAAATGATCCAGTGATGTCTGGGTGGTAGCTCTTTTCTTCTCATCACAGATGACACAGTGGCACTGGATTGCATTCTGAAAGGCTGCTGCAACCTTTGTGTACCATTCTATGTTTGGGTCCTGTGCCTCAAAAACTAACAGTGCCTCCTCAAATGAAGAAAATCTCCTTGCTATTTCCCATGTCATGAATCTCTTTGGTTCTTTAGTTAAATCTTCTTCCTTTTATCTCTCTTTGTTCTTTCTCTGGGCCACCAATTCCTTCAGGTCTTCATTAGAAAACTCCCCGTGTGGCACAGCAAGGAGGCTCAATGAAGTCGTCTTCTTGCAGATCTAGCTCCAGCTTCTTGCTGAGGGTCACTAAGTTGCTGAAGACCTCTTTGGACTCCTCATCCACCTTATCACATCCACAAAAATTGTGAACAAACTGCAGGCAAAGGTTCTTCCACACCCCATTCATGGTGACAGACATAACTTTACGTCAAGCAAAGCCAATGTTTTTTATGGCCTTGTAGATGTTATAGTCCTTCCAAAACTGTCACAAGGTTGTTGCTGAATCGTCACTCACCTTTACAGCCTGATGAAATGTGTGACATAAGTAAAATTTCTTGAAAGTCGCCATAACTCCCTGGTCCATAGGTTGGATGAATGATTCATGTTCACACCTTTGAAAGTTTGCAACTTGAAGGTTCCTTTGTAGGCGACTTACTGCACACTAATATTAGAAAATGTTTTCAAATGATGGGCACCCTGAAGCTCAACAAAGAGTTTCTTTGTTATGGAAGATGCTAAAGATCTTCAAGGAAGATTATCACTGAACTTTAAACAAACAGACATGCAAAGCCACGATGCAGGTGTTGTCTGGCATGGAGGGATGTCTTTCCTAACTCCTATAATGGCATTCATGGACTAACAGCTGCTCTGTGTATGTGACAAATCCTTGAGTTACTTGATGGACCCATCAGTGGACGAAGAGTGGGGAGAGAGTCATCTTTGGAATAGCAGTTTCATGACTCAACCTGGGGTAATCAACAACAAAAATGCTGACAGAATGTCAACCCAATATACTGTCCCTTTTGCTGTGCAAAATCTGGTGAGACCCCAAATAACTAAGTTTTCTCCCATGAGAAAGTAAAAATGGTTTCCTTAATAATTTAGAATAGTATGATCTGATGAGATTTACCTTTCACAAAAACAAAGCAATATTCTGCCATGTTCTGTGAAGAGTGTTTCTTCCTAAGCTTTGCCAAAGCTGTCATCCTGGTGTGTATCTGGATTGCTTCTCCAAGAGAGGATAACCCTCTTCACACAGCTTTGAGGCAGTATCCCTCAGCACAGAAAAAAAAAAAAAAAAAGATCCTGTCACTATCTGCCTCGTCTTTCATTTTATTTATGCATCTAGCTGTAACGTAAAACTGGATCATGAAATATTCCATATTTTAATACAAATGAGAGAAAAACAAATGTTTTTGTGTGACTGGTAGCCAAACAGCCTGATATGAAAGCTTTTATATTAGCTAAGAGTTGGTAAGAAAAGGAGAAGCACTCAGTGATATATAAAAAGCAATATTTTACAAGAATTAGAACTTACACATTTGTGGGAGCTGATTCAGTGGTCAAGTAGCTATGGCTCTACATCTAGTTTTAGGACAGAATTCAGGTCTAGGGGTTGGAAAGAAAAGATGCATAGCAGGGGAAGAACAAAGACTAACTGGAAGCCGTATCTGTCTCTTCCCACCTCCAACCTTTATAATAAGGGCAACCTGCAGGATAGCCTGTAGCTCTTAACTGTGGATCTGCACACACTCTGGCCCAGGATTTAACACTGAAGGAGATCCAGTGGGAGCAGAACAGACTGCAAGTCTGATTGCTGTCCCCAAACAACTACTGAGCCCACATATGAGTGAGGATATGTGGAAGCAGCAATAGCACCTGGCCCTGCACCAAACTTCAGAGATTAAAAAATAGGTCCACTTCTCCTTCCACACAAATTTCTCTTATGACCAATCTAACTTGACACCATGCAGTGAAGAAAATCTGTGAAACATGGCTCCAGCTTAGCTAAATTGACACAGTGAAAAGAAGCAAAATAGGTTTTACTGTGGAAAGTAGATTGAGAAAACTAACATGAGTATTTTTATATAAATTAACTGGGAAGACACACAAGAGGCTTCCAAAGAATGTCCACAGGCTGCCTCAGGTTGTGAAGACTTTCTAGGCTAAATCATCTGCTCAGTCCAGAAGAGGTCATCTGATGCTCACAATTGGGAATAAGCCAGAAAAACCTAAAAATATCTTAGGAAAAATTGTATGTGATCAGTCCCTTGACACTTTCATAAACAGAGGATACAGATACAAAGATAGAAATGCATAAAATTTTGAATAATCTATTCTTTTTTATAGTTGAAGATATATTCAGTGTCATCAGCCATGGTTGTTCAGACCCTCTGAGCTGAAATTAACAGTAGGCATGGTTGAGCTGGAGTCCTGAGAGCCCAACCAACTTTCAACTCATTTTTATAAAATAAAGCTTCCATTCTTGCTGATCCAAACTCTCTATTTTCTTCACATTTAAGAGCTTGTATTCCTTTAACACCTTTAATTTAGGAAAAAGCAAGGGAAAGTCTTATATAATGATGAGACTCATCAATCCATTTGAATGTCAAGGATATACATATTTTTAATTTGGAAAGACCAGTTTGAAATTTGTCAACATTAATCCCATGCAGTTGTAAGTATATATGTTTATTAATTTTCTATTTGCTTGCTTTCAGTTCAGGGGATCATGTAATGGTATATTGTGAAATATCTCATTTTAACTCAGTATTTATACTAGATGTGAGTTGCTCTTAAGAATACTGATTTAGATTTCTATGTACTGTGGGCCATATCAAGTGCTTGTTTGAATAACGTGCAACAAACTATTTGGCTATTGAGTAGAGATAGATAAATAACTTTAAATAAATATTATAAATACTTCATTTATCTCTAAGTGTTATGTTTTATTCAGAACAGATCCTTAGAAAATTAGCACAGGATATCCTCCAGGTCCTCCAGGAGATTCGACATGGTATCATAATTCATACTTTAACCTATTACTCCTAGGACATCCATCCAGTTAGTGATTGCAGGAGTGCCTTAGAGCAGGATAGGGCAGCTATTGAGCTAAAAAGTAAATAGATAGATAAAAATCTAGAAACAATAAATGCTGGAGAGGGTGTGGAGAAAAGGGAACCGTACTGCACTGTTGGTGGGAATGTATGTTGGTACAGCCACTCTGGAAAACAGTTTGGAGGTTCCTTAAAAAACTAAAAATGGGACTACCATATGACCCAGCAATCCCACTACTGGGCATATACCCTGAGAAAACCATAATCCCAAAAGAAACATGTGCCATAATGTTCAATGCAGCACTGTTTACAATAGCCAGGACATGGAAGAAACCTAAATGCCCATCAACAGATGAATGGATAAAGAAGATGTGGCACATATATACAATGAAATATTACTCAGCCATAAAAAAAGAATGCAATTGATTTATTTGTAATGAGGTGGACAGACCTAGAGTCTGTCATACAGAATAAAGTTAAGTCAGAAAGAGAAAAACAAATACTGTATGCTAACTCATATATATGAAATCTAAAAAAAAAAAAAAATGGTACTGATGAACCCAGTGACAGGGCAAGAATAAGGATGCAGATGTAGAGAACGAACTCAAGGACACAGGGTTGCGGGGTGGGGGCAAAGGGGAAGCTGGGATGAAGTGAGAGAGTAGCATTGACATATAGACACTATCAAATGTAAAATACATAGCTCCTGGGAAGTTCCTGCATAACACAGGGAGATAAACTCAATGATGGGTGATGACTTAGAGAGCCAGGATAGGGAGGGTGGGAGGGAGTTGCGGAAGGGTGGGCATATGGGAATATATGTATAAATACAGCTGATTCACTTTGGTGTACCTCAAAAATTGGCACAACAGTGTAAAGCAATTATATTCCAATAAAGAGCTTTAAAAATAAAGTAGATAAATAAATAAAAAAAGAGGGATAGTGAATACCAAAATATGGAAATAAATTAAGGAATGAAAAAAACTGAAAAGAGAAATGAGGAAAAAATTAGCAATCATTTGGTGACTACTCATGAAAGAATAGTGTTAAATTGTTTCCTCTCTCTGTTTCTGTCTCTCTCCCTCTTTGTTTCTCTCATACACACACACACACACACACACACACACACACGAGCAACATTTAAAACAAAAACTATAGAGTACCTGATAATGTCTATAAACACAACCAAGAACAAGATACAGACAACATTCAGTACAATTGAGGAAGCTTGTATAGCCATTTGCCACCACTCCTCCAGAATCACAGTTTCCACTCAAAGTCTAACAATTAATTATCTATTGTCATAGCTAAACTTGCATATCTTCTCTTTGAAACTTTCTCTAACCCTATGGAATTAGTCATCCTCATTTTGTGTGGTCTAAGTTACTATCTGTGTTAATTCTAAATGATCTTCTTGATAATTAGTGCTAATAACTGTAACAGATACTCTATCAATGAAAGTTATTAAATAGGTTCAATAGTTTGGGACAATTGAGTCTGAGACTGAAAGAATGAATGAACAGCTGTAGCTTGAGATTGAGTTGTGTAGACATTTGGAGCTTGAACTACAACTATGGGCCACTAGCTCAAAAGAGAAACATTGTTTAGTTATCACAGTAAATCTTCAAAACAAATGTCTTTTCACCTGTTTATAGACAAGACACTTGGGCTGACAGAGATTATCTTTAAGAAAAATACTCAAAAATAATGAGAAGTATGATTGACCTCCCAGTGTTTATAATGCTAATACCCATTTTTCACTGAATTGCAACCATCTGTATAACTACTGTATTCTCTGATTCTTGTACCCAGCAGAGGTGGGTTCATATAACACTCATATTAACACTGGCTCATATAAATACTCAATAAATACTCCTTATGAATACTTATCCGAAGTTGATATGCACTAGCGTGGTGATTTCAGTTGTCTTTGGTTCTTGCCTGTCCTGATTATTCAGTTCAACCACCTTACAAGTTGTGGCAAAATTTGAATTCACTCTGGCTGCATCATTTCCTTGCCCTATATTGATATTGTACTGAAAAATAAAAATAAATATCAGTAACAGCACAGAGTTCTCTTAATGTGCTAATAAAAGTCAGACAAGTTTCCATTAATAAATGGAGATAAATTATGGACATGTTAATGTACATTTATTGGATATTTTCTTAATTATTTGTTGATAGGCTTTATGACTTAATTAATTAATTATTTTTTATTGGCCCTGTTGGGTCTTCGCTGCTGTGCATGGGCTTCCTATAGTTACAACAAGCGGGGGCTACTCTTCGTTGTGGTGTGTGGGCTTCTCATTGTAGTGGCTTTTCTTGTTGTAGAGCACAGGCTATAGGCGCGTGGGCTTCCGTAGTTGTGGCACTCAGGCTCAGTAGTTGTGGCGCACGAGCGTAGTTGCTCTGTGGCATATGGGAATCTTCCTGGACCAGGGCTTGAACCCATGTCCCCTGCATTGGCAGGCAGTTTCTTCACTACTGCACCACCATGGAAGTCCCTAGGCTTTATGACTTTTATAGACTCAAAGTTTTGTTATGTCTCTGGGTCAATAAACATTTCATATATGTTAAATACAATGCTTCTTTATGCCTATTAGTTAAAGTAAGTGTGTCCAACCTACTAAGCAGCAGAAGTGAGTTTTTTGTTTAATTGGAACTTTAAGAATCCTAGAGGAGGAGATATGGATATTAACTCTGAGTGTATTCAGAAGGGAAAGTATACTGTTCATAGTGTTCCCTGACTTGCCAAGAAAAAGAAAGGGGAAGGGAAAAGAAGGGAAGGGAAGGGAAGAAAAGGGAAGGGAAGGGGAGGGGAGGGGAGAGAAGAGAAGAGGAGAGAGGGGAAGGGAAGGGCAGGGAGGAAAAGGCAGGAATGTCTGACTTGAGTATTATTTACAGAGAAAGAATATGTAGGGGAGAAAATACTACAGAGCAGATACAACTAATATTTATACCTATTAGGTTAAATTTAAGGTTTGGCAATATCTTAGTCTATTGACAGGAACCCTATTACACAGCTCTTCCCAAATTTCCTTGATCACATTAATAGCCAGGTACACAAACTTGCAGAATCATTTGAAGTCTCCAGGAAAGGAGTTTAGGAACATACATTTTAACAAATTCACATTTGAGGAACACAGACAAACTGGACTTTGGAATAGAAAAATATAATTTAGATTCTGAGTTTTCCTGTTAATTATCTATCTGACTTCATATGTATCTTTTTTAAATTAACCTTAGCAGAATTTTAATGAGCATCCATTATGTTTAGAAGGACTTTTTGCTTGGTACTACAGTTGAGTGCCTTACTTTATAAAGTAATAGGTTCAAAAAGATATGTTCTAATGTCTTTTCAAGCTTTAAAATGTTGATACCATAAAATAGCTCCGTTTGTTTGTTTATTTTTGCTTGTTTATTTTTCTGTGTTATTTTCAAGAGATTTGTGGGAGCACAGCTTAATTGGAAAATGCTGAGATGAAATGGATAAATTAGCAGAAGTTTAAGCACATTGAGATTATCTCAGTAGCGTTCTGATATACACCATTTCAGACACTCTATTAACCTAATCAAAGGAGATAGAGCTATGATTACATGAGTCACTTAGAGATTTTTTTTAACAAAATGATATCAGTATCAATGAGATTAAAATATATATATTTGACTTTGCCAAATCATTTGTGTGGCAATCTGGATTAACTGTTTGTAGCAAACAACTAAACTAATTGATATGGTAAATTCACATTAATCTCCTTATAAAAATATATAGCTAAAATTTGAATCTCAGAAAATAATTACATTGTCTCCAATATATAATTTTATTAATCTTAACATATTCTCTGAAAGTGTATTGAAACATATTCTCTATGTAAATTACCTGCTGAAGTATATTCACATGAAAAATAATCACTAATTCAATCAAGAAACAACTTGTATATCAACAATATGGGGGGAATTTCAAATGATATAAAAATCATGAAAAGGAAGATATTACACTCTAATTTTATTAGTCATAGAAGATCCAATGGTTAACACAGTAATTAATTTATGACATTACTATACTGGAAAGCTCTGAAATGATAATACTTTGGAGGACTGCTGGGCTGAATAAATTACTTAAGAACTATAAAATACTATGCAACAAAGATGAAATAATCCTACATGATATAGCATGATAATACCAAGATAATTATTTCTTGTTCAAGAAAGTAAATATTTTCAGTTTGGGCCCATAAAAATAGTCCTGTACAATGCATAGACACACATACACATATATTTGTACAAAATATACATGTATATGTATATTTATACAAAAATGAATTCATTTCTATAGGCTAACATCTCAAATTTTCATGTAATGAAATGAAAGATTATGCATATTTTAAAATTTTGGTACCTATATTTTTTCAAATATGGCATGGTAATAAAAAAGTGCTCAGCAATATATGAGAGTGCCAACATTCTCATTAGCAATGGAAGGCATTCCCTTTATCAATCTGATGTTATTTACATTTGTATTTTCTTTACTGATACTAAAGATGAGCATTTTCTTAAATTTCATGGTGAATTTTTTATTCATATCCTTTTCAGATTTTTCTCCAGACCTTATTTCTCTTATCTCTTTTAAAAATCAGATTAGGAATTTTACTTCATAAATTTTTAAAATATTTTTAATAGTCCATCATCTGCATTTTGACCCTGTATATTTTGCCATTTAAAAAATTTTTCATGTTGCTACGTATGTGTATCTTTCCCTTATTATCATACATTTTCTTTCTTCTTAGGGATCTACATTTCATGTTTTCTCAAGCATTTTCCTAACATTTTCTCTAATTTTCATTGTGTCATTTAATATTTTTTTTGCATTTAAATCTCTGATATGTTGGGAATTATCTATTCATAGCAGTGGAATGAAAATTTAGAAAATGTGTTTTTTGTTTTCAGATGGATAATCAATTAAGATGAGATCATTCATAAATAAACCTCCTTTCCCCACTGAATTGAAATGTAAATATTTCTATATTAAATTTTATGGACTATGTATTCTGTTACACTGATCTAAATCACTATTCCTGTGATAATATCATGTTATAATTAGTGTTTTTGTAGAAAAATTCAATATCTTGTAAAACGTGTTCTCCATAATTCTTTTTTTTCTCATATTTTCTTGTTTAATGGAACTGTAGCCTTCCTTATTAGAATTTAGAAAACTATCCTCAGGGATTGTCAACGGAATTTCATTATACTTATATATTATTTTTAGAGGATTGTTTCTTGAAATTAAATCTTCTCATTAAGAACATAGTATATAACTCTCCATTTTTTCTTATAATTTCAATGCCCTTAAAAATTGGTGTTTCCCTCATATAAATCCTATACATTCCTTATTACATTTATTCCTCAGGTTCTTATATCTTTGATCACTATTTTGAATATATATCTATGTATGTGTGTTTATTTCTATCTGTATACAGCTCTTGCTTGAGTTTGAGAAAAACTGTTTTTGTGTTTATCATTTTATCCAACTGTCTTAAAAAATCTCACTTATTTCACTAACTGGAGACTCAAGTTTATAATCCTATCATTTTAAAAAAGCTATACAACCTTGGCTTTTCTTTCCAAACTATGCATAAATTTTCCCTGATCATGAATAATAGTGAGGAAAAGTATTCTTCTTTCATTCCTGAATTTAAGAGAAAAGACTTCAGTATTTCATCATGTTGTCTAATGTTTTCTACTGTGCTTTGAAAATTAACTCTATCCTGTTTAACTAGTTTCTATTTCTATTTTACTTAGAATTTAACTATGAATGACTGATTTTTTTTTATCACTTGGCTTTCTAGAATCTATTATTATATTATTTTTTTTCCTTCTTTTTTCCCCTTGCAATGAGTTTTCTATATTAAAAGCTGGCTGATGATATTATGTTGTTTTTATAATTGCTGGATTCATATATAATATTGCATGTCCTATTTGTATTTACAAGTGACTATAAATTTGGATTATCTTTGTTAGAATATTAAGTTTATACTAAGTTCCAATTGTTTTTATAATCTAAAAAATAAATTACTTTTTCTTAAATTGGCAAATAGAAATCAGCTGTTAAAACATTAGTATTCCATAGCTTTTTTTAAAGGTGGAGTTTTAATTGCCTTTCTGATTTCTTCATTAGTATTTACCCGCTCGATTTTTTTTAACTTGTCTAAAATTGTTGGTTTGATTTGATTTTCAGTTCTATTATTTTCCCTTTTTTCATATTTTATCAGAAAGAATTTAATTTCCCAATTATGTGGTTTATTTTTGTGTCAATTTATTAAATATTTCATTTATTTAATCTGATTTTATAAAAATATTTGCAGTAATAATTATTTCTCTAAATACATTCTTGCTTGATTCCCATGGGTTTACTGAATTCCTCTGTTTTTCATTATTTTCTGGTTTATTTGCAATTATTTTCTTTTGCAGTTACTAAAGAATATTTGATACTATCTAGTATCCCATGGTTATTGTGGAGAATGTTTCATAATTTTTAAAAGTATAAATCTCTCCCCATGGGGGCCCAGTGTGCAATGGCCGTAAACAGCAGCCTCCTCGGTAGTGTATGCAGCCTGTTACCTGTATCGGTCGCCCTAAGGGATCTTGGGGACAGCCCTTTTCAGCGGCCATTCATGACTGGCATGCTGTCCCCAGTCTAGGTTCCAGATATGCGCCATGCCTTTGGAAAGCCCCAGGGCACAGTGGCCAGGGTCCACACTGGCCAAGTCATAATGTCCATACATACCAAGATGCAGAACAAGGAGCATGTGACTGAGGCCCCTTTGCAGGGCCAAGTTCAAGTTCCTGGGCCACAGAAGATCCACATCTCCAAGAAGTGGGGATTTACTAAGTTTAATGAGGATGAATTTGAAAACATGATGGCAGAAAAACTGTTCATCTCTCGGATGGCTGTAGGGTCAAATACATCTCTGATCATGGCCCTCTGGACAACTGGCGGGCCCTGCACTCATGAGAGACTTGGTGCTGTCCCCTCCTTACTCATGCCCACCAATAAATCCTACTTTCCTGTCAAAAAGAAAAACAAAAACAACAAAAAACAGTAGAAATCTCCTTTGATCATGTTTCTGTTCTTGATTTTTAAGTTTCATCAAACTATAACAAAATATCTACCCTTTAGAAACTAAATAAGAACATCTCTGTAATAAAGTATATGATAGGTTTTTGTAAGGAAAGTACAGATAAAAGAAAAATCTGCATTATCTATAGAGATGACAATTACATATATGAAACATTTGTAAACACAAACATTTAAGCTTTCGATGATGCATTATTTAAATCTCTTACATTATTGCTGTGTATTTGGCTTTCTGTATATTTGGCTTCTTACATTCTGAAAAGGGTATATCAAATCAGCCACTAAACTTGTGCTTTTATGAAGTTGCCCTGCATCTCAAATAAGTTTTTATTTGGCTTTTTGTCATTGGTATATAACTGGTATGTTCGTGGATTTTAAATTTTGTAAGTACTTGTTCCTCTTTCTCCTATAGAATGCTTCTGACTTTAGCTCCAATTTGATATTTATATGGCTATGTATGATTTTTTTTCATTTTTATTTGCTTGGCATGTATTTGTTTAAGCGCTAGTTTTCATTTTTAGGCTTGTTTGTTATGATATGAACGATATGTACCTTACTGACTTTTTTTAATATACAGTTGGTCCTTCACCTCCATGTCACATCAAATCCAGGATGTTGAACTGGGAAAGACGAAGCGCCGCCTGTACTACTCTGTCTTATATAAGGAACTTGACTGAGCATTGCGAATTTTGTTACCATTGAGGGAGGGGGGCGTGTCCTGGAACAAACAGCCTGAGAATAATGAGGGGCAACTGTACTAATCACATGGGCTGATTTAATAATTATAAATTGGGACTAAAATAGTTTCTTTTTCTTCTACAGGGAACATAGCTCAAAAGTGTAAGCCAAACATGAACAGTCTCTCTCTCACCACGCTGAGAACCAGCGAAAGGAGAAGTTTTGCAGCCAAAGATGGAGTAGAGTTAAATATTCTCATCCGTCAGGTGGTTAAAATTCATGCTGATAATTTAGTTAACCGCATAGATTTCCAAGGGAATTATGTTGTTCCTTACATTTCAAAAAGAGCATTGAAGACTAAATTCAAGCTGATGTATTACAAGATAATCAAGTTACAATAGCCTGTTTCTATTAAATATTTAGGTTTCAAATAATTTAGAGAACAGTTTGATGATCCTTGTCTCACACAAAGTTAGGAACTTCCCTGGAAAGGCCTGTCTGCATTCCTCTCAGGCCATGCATCACTGCAGTTCTTTAAAATTTAGCACAGGGCAAGACAGCACCCCAGCCACGACACCCAATCTGACAATGTCCATATTTTGTTAAGGGAGTCAGCCAATCCACATGTAGTGTAACAACTGACATTTGATTGTGTTCCTGTCATTTACACCTATTATCTGATTACGTTTCTGCTCATTCATCTTCCACCTTTCCTAGTTCTTAAATTCAGTTCTGATTTTCAATTTTGCCTGATCCTTCCCTTTTTTATCAATAATAAATAGAGCTGTATTTCTTTAGTCTTTCAAATTATGCTCTCACCCAGATGATTTATTCACCAACAGCTTTTCCATCAGAATGAAACATTTTGAATACTTTCACTTTGCTACTTCATTCTTCTCCAACATGAAATCTTAATTTAGAATTATTTTACTTGCCTGATTTTATCTCTGATTATATTGCCAAAATATAAAATGCCTTAGTTCTGGGTTATTATATATTTTTCCTTACATATTTTATTTTCTGTCTCAATAATCATTACTTAATTACTTATTCTCACCTACAGTTACAATATTGCTATCAGAATGTAAGCATAGATACTATAAGGCTTTTCACCAGCCATTGTCTGTCTAATGTATCATTTATATCTTTAGATATCTGTACTGATGCAATTGATATTTGGTTAGAGTACACAGGAGTGAATATTTTCCAAGTTGTCACATGTCTAAATATGTAGTACTTTGATGTTGACAGGAAAGAGATATATTGGCTGGATAAAGCACTCTGGCTTTCTGTCATTTTCTCTCAGTGTATAGATGTTCTCCCAATGTCTTTAGCTTCTAATATAGCAGATAACATATCTGTAATTAGGTTTTATTTAGGTCTGAAGGTCGGTAAAATATCCATTTATCCTGAGAATGTAGAAATATTTCTGTTGTGTCTTAGAATAAGAAGTCTTTAAAATTAATTCATCTAGAAATCTTTTTAAAGATTTTCTTCAATTTAGGGAATTCTCTTGTATTCAATAACCATCTCTGCAATATTTTTCTGTTATATAATTTATTTTATTTGCATATGAGATTTCCTTTACCTGGTCTCCATGCCTGTTATTTTTCCTCATGAATTCTATTTCCATATATATGACAGAAAAAATGTCTCCATTTATATTTATATATTATTTGATCCTCCTCAATAATATTTCTGTTCATAATAGTAAAAATCCTGTTTTTCAGTTAATCTACTACTTTAAAATTTGAAAACCTTGGGATTTCTGTTTTAGAAAATCATTGTGCATATTTGTGGGCTTTCTCATTACTATTATTTTTGTTAACTGTTTCACAATGAAATCCCATCTTTTTCATTTAATGTACTTCAAGGAGAGACTTTTGTTCTGAATGTCTACCTTAAACATCCATCTTCATTGTCCATGCTAATGTGTCTCCTTAATTGAGCTATAATTATTTTCTCTTCTTGATCATGATTTTGAGTTCAATAAGCCCTAATGTATTCTTTCCGGATTCCTTTCTCACTGGTGAATGCATGATAAATAGAAGATATGGGAGATTCTTCTTTAAGGAGCAGGTACAGAAAAAGCTGGTAGAGATTTATTCCATTGTGAATCCACATGGAGGAATTTCATGCCCCAAGCCTTCCCAGTGTGTATCAAAAGTCCTCCCCCAACCAATAAGACTACAGACAATCAACCCACAAGAGCTGTTTACCAATAAATCACTTGGAGTCAGCAGGCTCTAGTAGGTCCTCCCAAGATAATACCCAGCCAAGTGGCAAGCATAGCCCCTTTCTGATGGAATTTACTGGATTCTGCATGCTGAACCTTCAGGGAATCTCGAGGTCCTCATTATTTGCCTGGGATCTGGAAGAAAAGCACAGTCTCCCATCTGCTATAGACCCTATTCTTACGCTCCGTACAAAGAAGGTACCATGTCTGTTTTTCCTTAGAGAGGTACAGGGAGAAATGCTGAGGTCAGATGAATGTTCTGGACTCTGCCTAATTTCACCACCCTATAGAGGAATTTGGGAAAAACAATGGATAGAGATGGCAAAAAATAATAATGTTTTATATGCCCAGGCATTGCTATGAGTTTTTAAAATGTATTTCTTATTTAATTCTTCTAACAACCTTGTATAATAGATCCATTTTATATGTTAGTACATTGAGACATTGAGACATTACACAGCCTGGCCAATGTCATGCTGCTGGTAGAGTAAAGGAAGTAAGATTAAACCAAAGAGGTATAAATCATAATCAGAAACATTATGCTATATTAATTATTTCACTAGTTTCTTATCAGTTTGTTTCTATCTGAATACAACATACACAAAACACAAACCCGTCATTTGTCTAATCTGCACATACTTTATCTTAGGGAAAGAAAAGACTTTTATTAGGACTTGGCAATATAAACAGGATAAGCTCGAACATTTAAGAGCTTATAGTCTAATGGGCTTGATAGAAAATAAAATCAATTTTCAAACATTAATCCTAGTGCTGATAGACGTGAGTGTGTGTGTGGAGGGAGAGAGAAAGTGAGAAAAAGGGAGAGTTTTATAAATTGACATAAAACATTTCCAGTGCTTACAAAGCAGCTTATTTTATCAAGTTAACTGTTATCTACCTAAAGGATGCCAATAAATAGTGAAAAATAAAATGGATCATAGCAGTAGTGACTCATTCACACATTATAAATTTTACTTTAGTGCATGGTTTCTCAGCCTTGGTACTACTGGTGTTTTGAGCTGAATAATGCTCTTGTGGGAGGAGCTGTACTGTGAACTGCAGAGTATTTAGCACTGACTCTATCCTCTACCCAATATATGCTAGTAGCACCCACTCCACAGTTGCGACAACCAAAAATGTTTCCAGACATTGCCAGATATCCCTTAGGGGAGAAACAGCCCTTAGCTAAGAACCATTGCTCTGGTGTTCTTCTTCAGGGATAACATTCTTTATACTAACAAGAAAGAAGTTCTATATTTAAAGATTTAATGGGGAAAATGGCAATTTAAAATTTTAAAGAATCTAGTTGTAACCTGCCAATGCCAATTCTTATCTCAGGCAGGTTTAATGATCATCCCTTAGTGGAAATATAACTTCTAAATGAATTTAATGCATGGTCTCCACAGGATCTTTCACAAGGCTCTCTGTCTCAAGCTTTATCAGTCGTGTCTTCTGTTTAGTTTCTTAAAATAACATCTGTAATTCATCATGTGGATAATAGCATTCACCTTAGAGCTGGTATTTCCTCCAGCTGGGATTGAGATGTCTAAATTCCCATAACTCTTTGGGCTTCCAACAATAGTCTGACACACCATCCATACAAGTTGTCCTATGGGAGACTTACTCTTTATTATTTGATAAGTCACTGGGTCTGAGAGCAGAGCATTTACTTAAATGGAGGCAAGAGAAAACAAAGACTAACTTTATGCCCAGTCTTTGTTTACTGAAACTCTGACTCTAACATTCGTGTTTTTCTCTATTAAATATTAACTTGCATTCTTTATTCAACTCCCTAAGCGTGGCATGTTGCCATTTCAGTTTGTTCACCCCTGGCAAAGACACTTTCATGTCAAACAAAGACATGTGTAGATTAGTCACATTTTTAGCACAAATATGTGGACTTTGTGCTACCAGAGCTTTGCATGCATTAATTCAGATAGTACTTAGAATAGTACCTGGCACTCAAGAGGCATATGATTGAAGCTACCCCACCACTAAATTTTTGAACTTCTTAACTCTATGTTAATTCCTAGGCTTTTATAATAAGTTAGACATTCATCAATGTTGTATAGTATAACCACATTTAGTTTTGTGAGTTATTGGAGTGGCCAAACATACAGATAAATAACTTTCCAATTCAGGATGAGGGCTCTCTCCTGTTTGACATATTATGACAGTTCTCTCTAGCAGTCAAACCTACACTTGAAGGACAATTGTGTTTATTACTTTATACCCAAGCTTGCCCCTTAGTGCCCCTACACTTCATTTAAGGAAAACTAGTCTGATGTTGTACCAGGGATCATGATATGACTCCAATGCCAAATAAAATACTTAAAATAAAAATATCACCTATAACATCCTAATATTCCACCAACTCTTCTTTTTCAATGAGAGAAGTTACTGCTTCTCCTAATATCTCAAATTATATATTTTGCAATACCCCAAGTATTACAGGTTTCTTGGGCAATAAACTCTCTTCAAAATCTTTATATCTAATGCCAGACATAGAAAATTTCAAGCTGTGAGATCCAGTTGTCACATCCTTGAAATCAGTTCCAGGTCTAAAGTAAGAAAAAGCAAGCATGTATAATCTTGTATTTTTGGAAAATGAAACACAACGTTTTTAAATGGGAAAAAACATCAAGCAAGTTTCTTGTCAGCTCTAACCACTTAGTGTCCAAAGTAATATATGTGCATTTACAATTAGCTCTGTGTTCTATATATATGTAATATATATGATATATATATGATTATTTTATAATATTGTAACTATAAGTGGAACTTTTAAAAATTATTTGACAAGGAATTTAGAATTACAAAGTGTTAGTAGGTTGAACTGGTTTAATTCATGCCCAATTAAGGCATCAGTGCTCCTGATGCCCCTAAATAGTATCAATGGCCCTTGGATCTACAGTTTCAGTTCTGGGCCCATAACTTACTGGGTGTATTATTTTGGCCAAATTGTTTATTTTCTCTAAGCTTTAGTTACCCCATTATATTAGGGCTCTCCAGGGAAACAGGACCAAAAGGCTGTATATAGATTTATACAGAAAGATATTTATTGTGAGGAACTGGTTCACACAATTATGGAGACTGAGAAGTCCCATGATCGGCTGTCTACAAGCTGGCGGCCCAAGGAGGCTGGTGGTGTAGTTCCAGTCCAAATGTGAAGGCCTGAGAAACACAGAAGCCAATAGTAACTCGCAGTCTGAGTCCAAAATAGCACCAGTGGCTGAAGTCAGAAGAATATGAATGTCCCAGTGCAAGCAAGAGAACAAATTTATCCTTCCTCTGCCTTTTTCTTCTATTTATGTCCTCAGTGAATTGGATGAGGCCCACCTGCATTGATGAGAGTGGTCTTCTTTCCTCGGTCTACCAACTCAAATGCTAATCTCTTCCAGAAACACCCTCACAGACACTCCCAGAAATATGTTACTGTCTAGGCATCCAGAAACCCAGTCAAGTTGATAGCAAAATTAACTATTTGAAATCTTATGTTTGTTGTGAATATTAAATGAGATAATGCATGCTAGCACATTCACTGAGTGTTTGACAAAACACAAAGGGTTTAATGTGTTAGCTGCTAATAGCATTTCAATATATCTCATCATGCAAATGTAAGATGGGTAGAGACACCTCTTGAGGGCAAATATATAAGACTTTGATAATGATAATGTCACCTCACACTGTGCCCACACACCAGTCCCAAGACATTACAAGAATAGACTTATGTGTCATTTAAAAATAAATGTACTCTAGTTAGTACAGTTATTTACAAGATGGGGTAGTCTAGGCACTAAATTGTTCTTAATTTAACATTGGATTTTAAGTTATAAAATAGAGTGACTGTTTCTGGCATTGCATACAACTGACTCTAGAACCAAACATAGCCCAACTACCTGCACTTTAGTGGTAATGGCTCTTTGTATGTGAATTCAAAAAATCACTTCTCTAGTGCTATAAACTGTGAGCACCCCTCTTCCTGGAAGTTTTACAATCGAATATCCCAAACTAAATGTAGTCAGAGGGAAGAAACTCCCTCAAGTAATCAACTCCGTAATAGTATAGGGAGAAACATTTGTGCTCCTTTCAACCCACACATTGCAGTCCTGGCCCAGAGATGACCATCTGACCACACATAGCATTTGGGAGAAATACCTCTTTTAATCTTCTTACTTATACTTCCCTATTATGGGGACTGCCGTGTTATTGATGAAAGCCTGACTGAGTTCCCTTTCACTAGTGGGCAAGAATCCTACCAATACATGAAATGTCAATGAAGCTAATACATAGTATATCCTTTTACCAACTTTAACTTCTTAACTTCTATGTGGCAAAGCACATCTGGCATGGCCTACTTTGCCATATTTGAATACTCTAAGTACTTTCTTCTTCTTATGAAGCAAGGTAAGTAATGTAGTCTTCCATGCAGCTGGTCAGCCTTGGAGTATGCCAAGCAGAGCTAGTTTTATCTTATAATATATAGGCACACCTGAACAAATGAATTCAAATTTTCTTTTTAGAATAAGAAGTAGGAGACCCCACTTTAATATCAAGTAAAATCCATGTTTTCTAATTTAGCTTTTATTATACTATATCTTTCTACTGGGAAATCGGAATCTTGCACATTTTTGATACGTTTTCCATTTAACTATTTTCTTTGGTTACATATCCTGTGTTGGAAGGAGACCGAAGGAGGGGAGAGTCAAGTGGCACCTCAAACCTGGAGAATACTCTAAGATCTGCATTAATGGCAGTGATGGCAGAGTCTGCTGTAAGAGAGAACAGGAACAGGTAGGCAGTTAGAACCTCAGTTCCGTGAACTGTAGTGGTTTTAGCAGGCTGTGTTAGCAACACAGAAGTTCACTAACAAGCTGCAAGATGCCAACAATACTCTGAATTAGAATTTCCTAAAGTATTAGGTTACAGAATTGGATCTCAAGAGTGCACCCAGATTCAGATCATCCTGGCCGGTATAGTACATTATGAGCAAGTTAAAGAAATCTTTGAGTTTATCAGAAAAATTAGTAGGAAGGAACATCTGTAAACCACTGAAATTCTTACGAGTAAAATAAGATGTAGTGAGAGATTTTTTTCTTAAATGACCTTACTCTGTGTTTGTGATTTATTTTCCCTAAGGATATTACAATAAAAATTAAAACACAAGAGTAACAACAGAACATTTTCCTAAAGATTATTTTATTCACCATTTGATACACTCAACTTTGTGAATGAAAGAGGAGAGGCAATATTCTGTTAATATAAAGGCTATTTATTTAATAAGTGACTCATCTAGAAGAACCACATCCTACGATTTCCCTTTTCCTTATAGTACATTGACCACGGATGATTCCAAGTCGCTTTTTACTTCTTAGATTTAAAGTTCTGGAGGTCTGCATATATTTATAGCTGGACACAGGCCTTGAATTTTTAATCAGGTATTCCATTCTCATCATTCCTTCATTATATTGTAATTTGTTGTACATTGGGAAAATTGGCAGAAATGTCACATTACATGATTTCTAAATATCTTTCAGTTGGTAGATTATTACCTACTGAATGATAGCAGAATATGTGTGCATAAGAACTTTGGCCAGAGATGAACCAGAAGTCTGTGGCAAAGATTTTTATTTGCAAAAGCTGGTTGTCAGTTTATTCAGGTTTTATACAAGAGAAATAAACTATATATTATGGTGTCTGAGATGGTGTATATTTGAGTTGGACAAATCTTCATTTAAATTCCATTCTGCTTTCTAGTGGCTGTTAGACACTGAGCAAGTTTCTTAATCTCTCTGAATCTTTCACCTCTTTATGTGCAGTTTAAATAAGAGCTCACTGGGTGAATTTAAGTATAAAATGAGATGCTTTATGTAAATTATGTAGCATAATGCCTTGTAAAGTATTCAAAATAGTTTTACTATTATAATTAATATTATATATATTTACAATTGCATTAATGTAATAACTAAGTTGTATAATTAAATAAACATATCTTTAATTATTGCTAAAATGTGTAAAGCACTGTACTAAGTTTTGGGAATTTGAAGATAAACAAATGCTTTGTTTAGAAGCCTGTGAGGGAGGAAAATATCAATTCAGTAATCATACAAATTAATGTAAAAATTTACAGTTGTGATTAGTGTTAAGGAGAAACACATCCTGTTAAGGAATTGAGTCTTTATGCTAAAGTTAAAATTAAACTAACTTTAAAAACAGGGGTTTTATAGGTCCTACTAAGGATTTCAATAATTTTCCTAAAAGCAAGAGAAATCAATAATGTGTTTAAATTGAGGTGTTAATATGATCAATTATTTGTGTCAAAAAGTTGCCCCTGATCACAGCCTGAGAAAACATCTAAAAAGAATCTAAGAGTAGATGAGGAGAGGCCAATTATCAAAGGATTGCAATACATCAGTTTACAGATGATAGTAGATTTTGGTTGTGGATATTGATAGGAGTCAAAGATTTTAGAAAAGTTTATGACGTAAATTGACTGAACTTGGTAATAAATGTATAAGGATGATAGAAGGGAGATGTCAATGCTGACACCTAGCTTACTGACATGCCTAATGAGATGGATAGTGGTGCCACTGCAATAGCATTGACAGTAATTAATAATGATAATGATATATTTGGAAAATAGCCTTTTAACTTAAGGGCTGAGCAATCACTTTTATCCATTATACTGAGGTTAAACGTCCTCCAGAAATGTAACTCATGGTTCAAAATAAGTTAGAACAGAAAACAGTTGAATGTTAAGGAGATGAGAAAAATGCCATTGTTTCCAATACCTTCTGATCTTGAAAATTGCAAAGGTCAAAAACCTATGGATAGTAGTTCTACTTCTGTTCTAGATGGAGTAACAAAGATTTACCTTCCTGCTTAAACAACAAAAAGACAGACAATATGAAACAATGGTTTTAAAGTCACTGGAGTTTAGGTATGTTTTGTGATCCCTGAGAGATGAGAAACAAATAAGACAAACTCGGTGAACATTAAAATTTACAGACGTAGATGGTTCCTGTGGTCCAAAGAGCTTGAAACCAGACAGACTCCAATGTATTCCCTGAGTTACAGAGACAGCTGAGATTACAGAAAGACTAAGAAAGCTATTGTCCACAGGAAAGACTACAGATAGGAGGGAAGAGCATGGAGAGAAAATTCCAGGAATCTGGAGAGTTTCCCCTTTGAGTATTTACACTATACTTTAGTCTATTAAGTGTGCAATAGCATTATGTCTAAAAAAGCAATGTATATACCTTAATCAAACAATACTTTATTTCTAAAACATGCTAACCATCATCTGAGCCTTCGGTGAGTTGTAATCTTTTTGCAATAGTAAAATCAAAGATCATTGATCACAGATCACCATAACAAATACAATAACAATAAAAGTTTGAAATATTGTGAGAATTACCAAAATGCAACACGGAGGCACAAAGTAAGAAAATGCTATTTGAAAAATAGTGCCAATAGACTTGCTTGATACAGGGTTGCCACAAGCTTTCAATCTGTAAAAAATCCATGTGTGAAGTGAAATAAAGCGAAGAGCAATAGAACAAAGTATGCCTGTAGACATAAAGATTTTATATATTTCTATATTCATATTTTCCTATATATATAAAATCTCTCTTGTATATATAGATATAAAATATGTATATACATATATATATCCTCTAAAGAAACCCCTAAAATAACAAAACAGTATAATTAATGTCTTATTAATTAATAATTAATAAGAAATAAAATGGAGTAAAAAATTAATAAAATGAAATAAAAAATTAATTCAACAAATAGAGAAAAAGAGAAACAAGAAGCAAAAATAGACTGGAAAGGTAGGAATGTAGATAGTACATTTAAAATTAATCAAATAATAAAAAAGTAGAATGCAGATGGTCTAAGCACACCAATTATGAAGGAAAGATTTTTAGACTGGACAATAAACCAAGACTCAATGCTATTCTGCCCAACTGAAAGACAGTTTAGATATTAACCCTTTATCAGATATACAATTGTAAATATTTTCTTCCATTTTTTAGGTTTTCTTCACTTTGTAGATGTTTTCCTTCTTATACAGAGTTTTTTAATTTGATTTAGTACAACTTGTCCATTTTTGCTATTGTTGCTTGTGCTTCTGTTGTAATATTTAAGAAATCATTGCTAACACCAATGTCATGAAAATTTTCTCCTGTTTTCCTATAAAACTTTTATAGTTTCATATCTTATGTTTAAATCTTTAATCTATTTTCAGTTGATTTCTGTGTACTGTGTAAGATAAGGATCCAATTTCATCTTTTTGCATGCAGATGTTAATCTTCTTTTGACATGTAGATGTCATTTGCTAAAGAGACTATTCTTTCCCCACGGTGCATTCTTGAAACCTTTGTCAAAGATCAGTTGAACATTTATGTATGAGTTTATTTCTTGGATTCTTATTCTATTCCCTTGTTCTATATGTCTGTTTCTATGCCAGTACCATACTGTCTTAATTACTGTGGACTTGTAGTATATTTTGAGATCAGGAAGTGTAATGCCTCTACCTTTGCTGTTCTGTTTCAAGACTGCATTGAAATTTCAGGATCTTTCATGGTTCCATATGCATTTTAGGATTATTTTTATTATTTATGTAAAAACATTTTGGATAGCAGGAAATATTTGCAAACCATATAACTGAAAAGGGGTTAATATCCAACATATAAAAGGAACTCAAACAACTCAATAGCAAAAAATATAAATGATCCAATTAAAAATGGACAAAGGGCTTGAATATACATTTCTCCAAAGGAGACATACAAGTGGCCAACAGATATATGCAAAGATGATCAACATTGCTATTCATCAGGAAGATTCAAATCTAAACCACAAAGAGATAACACCTTACACCTGTTAGGATGTCCATTATCCAAAGAACAAAAGATAATAAATTTTTGGAGAGGATGTGGAGAAATCAGAGCCCTTGTACACTATTGGTGGGAATATAAAATGGTTTGACTGCTATGGAAAACAGTCTGAAAAATCCTATAAGGATTACAAATATAATTATCATATGATCCAGCAATTCTACTTTTGCGTATATATTCAAAAGAATTGAAATCATGATCTGAAAAGAGAGCTGCATTCCCATAATCACTGAAGGATTATTCATAATAGCCAAGATGTGGAAGCAACATAAATTCCCATCAGTGAATGAAGGATAATGTGGTATATGCATATAATGAAATATTATTATTCAGTCCTTAAAAAGAAGGAAATCCTGCCATATGGGACAACACTGGATGAGCCTGGAGAACATTCTGCTAAGTGCAACAAACCAGTTACAGATGGACAAATACTGTATGATTCCACTTACACAAGGTATATAAAATAGTCAAACTCATAGGAACAGAGAGTACAATTGAGGTTTCCAGGAGAAGAAGGAGAAAGAAATAAGAGTTGCTATTCAGTTATACAAGATGAATAACAACTAGAGATCTGCTATACAACATTATAGCTATATAGCTAACAATACTGTATTGTGCACTTAAAAATTATTAAGATTATTGACCTCATGTTAAATGTTCTTACCACAATAAAAATGAAATAAATTAAATGAAATATTCTCTAAATATAAAGACTCAAATAGATTAAACAGAGAAAATATACCAACACTGGTCAAAAGAAAGTAGGACTGGCTATATTAATGTAAGCCAAAGTTGATTTGAGAGCAAAGAATATTTTCAAGGTTAAAGAAGAATTCTTCATAGCACTAACTGTGTCAATTTATCAAGAGTACAACAAATCTTAAGTGTTTGTGCAACTAATAGCAGAGCTTCAAAATATATAAAGCAGAAATTGATATAACTGCAAGGAGAAATGTATAAATCAAAATATATAAGCAGATATTTCAATACACCCTATCAATTATTGATGGAAGACAAGATAGAAAACAAATAAGGTTATAAGAGTTTTGTTCAACACTATCAAACTTGACTCATTTGACATTTATACAACACTCTATCCTACAATGGAATACACATGCTTGTCAAAACCACATGCAATATTTATTAAGATGGACCATATTATGGGTTATACAATGTCTCAACAGACTTTAGAAAATTTAATCCCTATAGACTATATTCTCTGACAACAATGGAATTAAATCAGCTATTAATCTCAGGAAGATATATTTTAAAAATCTCCAAATATTTAGAAAACAGATAAAACACTTAAACCATTATTCAAGAAGAAGCAAAAGGAAACTTGGAAAATATTTTGAATTGGAAGGAAATAAGAACACAACGTACTCAAATTCATAAAATGCTGTTAAAAAGTAGTATACAGGAGGAAATTGAGGATACTGAAATATATTAGAACTGTATTAGAAATAACAGAGGTATCCATAATAAAGGCCTTATGTTCCTCTTTAAGAAACTATAAAAAGAATATAGCAAATTAAATGCAAAATGAATAAAAAAAAAGGAAACAAAGATAAGAGTGAATATCAATGAAATACAAACAGGAAAAAACAGTAGATAAAATCAATAAAACCAAAAACCTCATTCATTAAGAAGACTAATAAATTGACAAATTTCTAGTCATATTGATCAGGAAAAAGAGGGAGAATACACAAACTACAAATATCAGGATTTAGAGAATTGACATCACTATAAATTCTATAAACATTATAATGACAATAAATTCAACAACATAACAGAAATGGATAAAATCCTTGAATTGCACATCTTAATCAGAAAGAAAGAAACTGAATAGAACAATATGTAATAGAAAATAGAAATTATAGCTAAAATCTTCCCCACAAAGAAAACCAGGCTAGAATAGATTCACTAACTAATTCTAGTTAACATTTATAGGAAAAATTAATACTTTTTCTACACAAACTCTTCCATAAAATTGATAAGGAAAGAATTTATTACAATTTATTTTGTAAAGAGAGCATTCCAGCATTCCCTTGCTATAAAAGCCACAAAAAGTACATTACTACAGGAAAAAACCTACAGAGTAATATTCTTTGTCAAAGCAGTTGTAAAAATCCTAAACAAAACTTTAGCAAATCAAACCCATGGATGTATAAAAAGACTAATTCACAGTGACCAAACACAGTCAATCCCAGGAATGCAAGATTGGTTTAACATTCAAATATCCATAAATGTAATTCACCATGTAAACAAATTAATAAAGAAAAACCACATGATCACCTCACTGACAAAAAAATAATTTGGCAAAATCTCACATTTGATTCCTTTCCACAAATATCTTGGATTAATTAGATATTCATATTAAACATGAACTTTGATCCATACTTTATTCCATATTAAAAATTAGCAAAAGTAGATTACTGACATAAACGTAAAATCTAAAAGTATAACACTTCTACAAAAAAAATCATAGTGGAAAACATTTGTGATTTGTCAAAGATTTCTTAGATATGGTACCAAAAGCACAATCCTTTAAAGAATGAAAAGATCAATTTAACCTCTTCAAAATCAAAAAATATCTGCATTTTCCCAGAGATAAACCGATGCACATATGGTCACTTTATCTTTGACAAAGGAGGCAAGAATATACAATGGAGAAAAGACAGTCTCTTCAATAAGTGGTGCTGGTAAAACTGGACAGCTACATGTAAAAGAATGAAAACAGAACACTCCCTAACACCATACACAAAATTAAACTCAAAATGGATTAAAGACCTAAATGTAAGGCCAGACACTGTAAAACTCTTACAGGAAAACATAGGCACAACACTCTATGACATAAATGACAGTAAGATCCTTTTTGACTCACCTCCTAAAGTAATGGAAATAAAAACAAAAATAAACAAATGGGACCTAATGAAACTTAAAAGTTTTTGCACAGCAAAGGAAACCATAAAGAAGATGAAAAGATAACCCTCAGAATGAAAGAAAATATTTGCAAACGAAATAACTGAAAAAGGATTAATCTCCAAAATATATAAACAGTTCATGCAGCTCAATACAAAAAAAACAAACAACCCAATCCAAAAATGGACAGAAGACCTAAATAGACATTTCTCCAACAAACACATGAAAAGATGCTCAACATCAGTAATCAATAGAAAAATGCAAGTCAAAACCACAATGAGATATCATCTGACACCAGTCAGAATAGCCATCATCAAAATATCTAGAAACAATAAATGCTAGAGAGGCTGTGAAGAAAAGACAACCCTCCTGCACTGTTGGTGGCTATGTAAATTAATACAGCCACTTTGGAAAACAGTATGGAGATTCCTTAAAAAACTAAAAATAGAACTGCCATATGACCCAGCCATCCCACTCCTGGGCATATACCCTGAGAAAACCATAATTCAAAAAGATACATGCACCACAATGTTCACTGCAGCACTATTTACGATAGCCGGGACATGGAAACAACCTAAATATCCATCAACACATGAATGGATAAATAAGTTGTGGTACATAGATACAATGGAATGAATATTACCCAGACATAAAAAGGAATGAGACTGAGTTATTTATAGTGAGGTGGATGGACCTAGAGTCTGTCATAGAGAGTGAAGTAAGTCAGAAAGAGAAAAATAAATACCATATGCTAATACATATATATGGAATCTAGAAAAATGGTACTGATGAACATAGTGGCAGAGCCAGAATAAAGACACAGACCTAGAGAAGGAACTAGAGAACATGGCAGGATGGGGAGGCTGGGTTGTAGTGAAAGAGTAGCATTGACATATGTACACTGCCAAATGTAAAATAGATAGCTACTAGGAAGCTGCTGCATACACAGAGAAATAAGCTCAGTCCTGTGTTGGATAGGGAAGATAGGAGGGAGGCTCAAGAGGGATGAGATATGGGGATATATGTATACATATATAGCTGATTCACTCTGTTGTACAGCAGAAACTAACACAACACTGTAAACCAATTATACTCAATAAAGATGTATAAAAAAAGTCTCCTTTTCTAAAAACATGGTTAAAGTGATGAAAGACAAGCCATAGACTAGGAGAAAATATTTGCCAATAATGTAATTGAGTCACCACAGTATATTAAAAAAAAAAATAAGGCTCAAAAATCCATTTTTTAAAATACCAATTCTTAAAAAAAGGGCAAAAGGTTCGAAAAGATATTTAATTGAAGAAGATACATACTGGAGATCTTAATCATCATTCATTAGTTATTAGGTAACTAAAATTAAAGCTACAATAACATACAACTATCCACATATTAGGATGGCTAAATGTTAAAAACACTGATCATATCAAATGCTGAAAGAATTGTTTATATTAGCCAAACTGGAAACAACCAGAATATCCAATAACAGGTTAATGGTATATCCATACAATGGAAAACTACTCAGAAACAAAAAGGAATGAGTTCCTGAAACATGCCACAACACGAATAATACTGTAAATAATTATACTGAGTTAAGAAACCAAGCCCCCCAAAAAAAAAGAGAGACATATTCTATTAGTCTCTTTACACACATTTCTACAAAATGAAAGCTAATCTCTAATGAGAGAAATTAGATCAGTGTTTTCTTGGGGAATTACAAAGGGCATGAAGAAAATTTAGGGTGATTAATATATTATCTTAATTTTTTTAACTTTAAACAATTTTTATTACACAAAGGTTGTCACATAATTGGATATTTCTCTACTCTATACAAAATTATTCTTATTCTCTGCAGAAAGGCTGCTTCTTAACTTCTCAACTGGTGATGGCAATCCCTAAAATCCTGATTTTAACAGAATAGTGGTAAAAATGCCTCAGTGATTTAAGTTGAAAGCAGTACATTGGTACATGGCTCTTATATTCATTTATCAGGAATGTACAAATGTCTTTATTCAAAAATACAAAATAAATTATCTGTAGACATGGATAATGACAGCAGTAAACCATTCTATGTTGTCAACTGAAACCAGTAACTGATGGTTACAGTGATTTTCTTAAACATCAGCCAGCCTTTTCTTCAGTTATCTCCTTCAACTGACCTCTCTTGAAGTTATTGGTAAGGAATGCTGCCTCGAACCTCCTCTCACAGTTCCTTAACAATGGCAAAGCACTATTCTAGGAATTAGAACATGCCACCTCCCATGCCACCTCCCATTCCACCCATTCCAGGATCCTTCTCTTCTTTAGGAATTTCTGTGACTACAACTTCTGCTGTAGTTAACAGATAAGCTACTCCAGCAGCATCCAGTAATGCAGTTCTTACAACCTTAGTTGGGTCAATGATTCCTTTTTCCACCATATTCACAAAATCTCCAAGCATAGCATAACCAACTTCTGAAGAACTTTGCAAAATTTTCTCAACTATCAATGATCCTTCGTCACCTGCATTCTTAGCAATAGTCATTGCAGGAATTTTGAGTGTGTTTTTTTTTTAATCATTTCTATATCAATTTTTTGATCTTCATTAGCTGGAGTTATTGAATCCAAGGCTGGAAGGCACCGAAGCAGGGCACAGACGCCTCCCAAAACAATGCCTTCTTCAACAGCAGCTCGTGTAGCATGAAGGGCATCTGTAACTCTTTCTTTTCATTAACTTCAACATCACTTGTTCCACCAACTTTCAGCACAGCAACACCATCTGCGAGCTCTGCCAGACATTCATTGTTTTTCCTTTTCATATTCACTAGCTGTGATAGCTAACTGCTCTATAATTTCTTGAATACGCTTTTCAATTTGAGCCTTGTCACCTTTTCCTTTCAAGAGCATGGCATCATCTTTGGTCACAATGACCTCCCCAACTTTTCCTAAGTCATGAAGCTGAACATCTTCAAGATTTAGAGTTAGTCCTTCTTCTCCAAATACTGCACCACCAGAAGCAATAGCCATGTCTTTAAGCTGGTTCTTTCTATTGTTACCAAAACCTGGAGCTTTGACTGCTACAACCTGAAGACCAACTTTCAGCCTATTCAAAACGAGTGTACTTAGAGCTTCTCCATCCACATCTTCAGGAATTATGACCAAGGGCTTACAGTGAGCATTGGCAATTTCAAGAGCAGGAACAATGGACTGTACACTAGAAATATTTTTTCACTCCATAGAATATAGGCATCTTGGAATTCACATTTCTGACCTTTTGATGTATTAATAAACTATGGAAAAATATACCCTCTATCAAACTTCATGCCTTCAATAATTTCTAATTCATCATTCAGTGTTTTTCCATCCTTTACTGTGATAACACCCTTTCTTCCAACCTTTTTCATCACATCAGAAATGATATTGCCAATTTCTGTCTCCATTTGCAGAAATTGTAGCAACCTGGGCGATCTTCTCAGGGGTTGTCACAGGTTTAGACTGCTTCTTAAGTTCAGCAATTACAGCATCAACAGCTAACATCACACCTCTCCTGATTTCCACTGGATTAGCACCTTTGCTAATCTTCTTGAAGCCTTCCTTGGCAATAGAGCAAGCCAGTACAGTAGCAGTGGTGGTGCCAGGACCAGCCTCTTCATTTGTGTTATTGGCAACATCTTGAACAAGTTTAGCACCAATATTTTTGTATTTATCTTTTAAGTCAATTGACTTTGCAACAGTCACACCATCTTTTGTCACTTTGGGACCTCCCCAACTCTATTCAGTAATCACTGTCCTTCCCTTTGGCCCCATAGTAACAGCTACAGCATTGGCTAAAAGGTCGACACCTTGAAGCATCAAGCCTCGGGCATCTGCACCAAATCTTACATCTTTGGCATAAGCCCAAGTGAGATGAGGCGCCAGTGACCTGGACACTGGCCTAATCTGGCAAAGGATTGCAGGTAATCGAAGCATTTCTGCGGGGCAACGGCACAGCGTGCAGTCGGCAAGACACACCGTCGGCAGCGAGTGAGGGGATTATCTTAGTTTTTGATGGTTTCTCCGTGTACATATATGTAATTTTTAAAATTTTACACTTTAAATAGGCACACTTTACTGCTACCCAATAATATATTAAAAATAAAACTTCCTAATTTTAAGAAATTCTGTTCACCAAGAGGCATCACAAAGACAGTTGAAAGAAGGCAGGGAAAAGCCATGGATTGGTTTAATTATTAGTTACTATCATCATTAGCATGACAGTTTCCAGCTGGAAATGCAGAGGCTTCCTTTGGGCAAATGGCTTAACAAGTTCTGAGGATTGTAAACTATGTAGACTTAAGGACTGTAAAGAACACCAATGTTTCATTATGGGTAACAAGAGAAAGGAATGAGGAGAAAGGAAAATGTTCAGTTAGATGCAATAATCCTATTAACTATTTTTTTTTCTTCTGTGTTCTTGCTCCAGAGAATTTATGCTGAAGGTCTGAACCTGCATGTGATGTCCAGAACTAAAGGAATATTACCATCATACGTTTGCCAGATATTAGTCCATGCAGTGATATATGATACAGTTTTTTTTCTCCCAATTCTTACATGATTTTTAAATTAAAAATACTCAGTGCAGAGAATAATTTTCTTCCATTCAAAATAATATAATCTATAATTAACAACTATGATAATTATTAACTCACGGATTAAACAGGTTTGAGAATTAAGATTATCATGAACAGATTATGGAGACTTGAGAATTCCCACAATCTGCCGTCTGCAATCTGGCGAACCAGAAAGCTGGTGGTGTAATTCAATCCAATTCCAAAGGTCCAAGTATTGGGTGGGGGGGCTGCTGGTGTGAGTCTCATTGCAAGTCCAAAAGCCTGAGAACCAGGACCACCAATATCTAAGGGCAGGAGAAGATCAGTGTCCCAGTTCAAGTGAAAAAATGCAAACAGAGCCGTGTTGTACCTTTTTATTCTTTTTGGACGATGCCCACTTGCATTAGTGGGGGCAAACTTCTTTGTCAGTCTACTGATTCAAACACTAGTCTCCTCCAGATACACTCTCACAGACACACCCAGAAATAATGTTTCACCAGCTATCTGTGTGTCTCTTAGCCCAGTCGACACATAAAATTAACCATCACAATGTTGATCAATTGCTTGCTAACTGCACTGATTTTAATTATCAAAGAAAACTTTCAGAAAATAAAACAAAACAATCATGAACATATCTCAAATACTAGCTTGATTACATTGGTATGAATAGACAAATTTTGTACAATTAAAAAAGAAAATCTTTAGTTATTTCATAAAGATTTTTATCATTAAGAGTACATCATGTTATCTGTTCTCTCTCGTCATTTTAATATCAATTGTGTATCTACTCTTTCTCATGTCAGTTGAATATAACTGTGATATGCACAGTTCTAGTAAAGAATATAAAAATATTTCATGCAAACCAATGGCAAGGTAAGTCTGTGAGTTTTGTATATTATCTTGCCAACATTTATAGGGAAGATTTTCTCCATAAGCCTTGAGTTTACATGGTAAGTTTTCTAACTCTGTGAACTGAGTGTATATCTAGAAAGCACATTATAAATCTTCAAGGCACTTCCTTTCATCTGACAAGTATATGTTGCTAGGTTTCCCCACTCATCTAATTATACCTTTCCTTTGAATCACAATAGGTCTTATGTAGCAATATGAGAAAATGGCCAAAATTTCCTGACCCCTCTTGTAAAACTAATCAGTCAATTCCCTCAGCAAGCAAGGCTATTTCAACATCCATGTTAAATCTTTCATAAGGCCTCTAAAGTTCAGTTATGTCTAGATAGCTGCTTCTATATTAATTCTTCCCACATTCTTTAAAGCAATCATTATTGCCACTTTTATTTGCGTACATATCAACTTTTTTACACACTGAAAAAAACAAACACAATTTCAGAATTTTATTCTATTAGAGGAAAGGAACCTTCAGTGAAAGCAATGATACTGGGACCGTACAAATCTGTACAATATAAAGATCCGTTCAGAGAATACCTGTCATTTTTGACAGCTCTTTCAGACCTTGAACCAAAAGAACCTGTTATCTCAGTGCACAATAAAAATTACTGATTGGACTACTGTGAGGGAGAATTGTGACAGAGATGGAAAGAGTGACTGAAAAATAATAGAAATATGAGAAAACAGAGTAATAAACAAAGAAGAGGGCAGAAGAGAGGAAGGGAGAATGCTTAAAGGGGGACCACAGGAAAGAAGGAAAGAAAACATAGCAAACTCTAAGTCCAAAAGCAAGGAACACACAAGGATGGCCATCCACACAAAAACGCATGCCCAGCAGAATTAACTTTTTTAGCCTGATACCTTGTTTCAGACAAAGTATGCCTTCAAAGCATATTTCCCCATTTCCACAGTTACTTAAGCTGGGGTGAATAGTGCTCACTTGAAGAAATTTATTCTCAAACAAATTCTGAAAATATCAAGAGATAAAGTTGGAGATAATCATACTTACATAATTTCAATATAATACAGGCTGTATCATTTAGGGCCCAAGGCAGAAAACAGAAACCACTCACTCTAAGGAAAAAAGAACTTAGTACTAGGATTAGTTGTTTACAGAATTGTTGAAAAGGCTAAAAGAGCCCGTTCAAGGCTGGGGCTCCAGGGTGACCCCAAGGAGAATCTAGAACCAGCCTACTTTTGAAGCTAGGCTGCTCCAGGTAGGGCCACAATGCCTTTTCTACTTCCAGAGAAGCCTCAAATAGGAGAAAACTGAAACGACACACAAAGATGTATATAATACCAGGAGTAAACAGTGAGATCAAGAGGTTACTGCTTCTTTCAGAAAGCTGAACAATGAGCACTGGGCCCCCCATGCAAGAGAACTATGAATTTCCTAGATAGCAGGGGTAGCCAGAGTTGAAGAGTGCCTTCCTGGACTTTGACTTTCAAATTTTATGGGAGCACATTTAATTAGTGAGCATTAGTTCATGTGTAGAATTCTAGCTGCAAGGAGTTTAGAAAATGTAGTTTTCAGCATTCCAAAACCTCCAAATAAAAGATACATAGAGATTGAGAGAGCCACTCATAATATTTTAACACATGAGAAGATATCTATATATAGAGAGAAAGATAGATATATATTTTATCTTTATCTACTGAGAATTTTACATTTAGCAATATAAAACATTCCAGGAGTTGCATACAAATAGTACTAGAAATATGCATAGATTTTTGGCAAAATTCAATACTTTTATTTTTATCACTGATATTTGGAGACTGTGGAAAGTTAAGATGAAATGACAAACATGGATGGTACGAGGGTGAGTCAAAAATTATCGGTATTCTGATTATATTAAAACTTCTGTTGGCCGCACTGTCTTATCAGCACTTTCTATTCAAGGCCACTGTCTCCCCAGTCACTGCTGTGCAGGTGTGAACGTGTTACATCAGTTCATTTGTAACTCCGATGTGAGCAAAAATGGATGCCCCACTTGTGATCTGCACGAACGAAGAGCAGCGTGCAGCGGTTCATTTTTTGTGGCCTGAGGGTGTGCACATCCACACACTTCTGCCCACACTGTCAACACTGCAAAAACTTCATTTTGAGGTGTTAAAGCATCCTCCCTATCGTCCTGATCTTGCTCCATCAGACTTTCACCTGTTTGGTCCCCTGAAAGCAGCCCTATGAGGACAAGGATTCACTTCTGATGAAGTGAAGACACCAGTGCATTCATGGCTCACAGCTCAGCCTAAAACCTTTCTTAATGAGGGAACACGAAAGCGTTTTGACAGGTGGACAAGGTGTATTGAAAAATCAAGGAGATTGTGTTGAAAAATGATGTATTTGTCTTTTCTAAAAGTTAATTAAAATAAATTCCACAGCCAGAGTGTGGATAATTTTTGACTCACCCTTGTACATAATAACATGTAATTTCTTTTCTAGAAACTTTAATTTGGCCATTACTTGATAACATTACAGGGCTCAGAAAATATCTCAGTTTTTTGTTAATTTAAAAACAATACTTGCAATTCTTTAGATAAATATGAAACAGTGATTTTCAAATTTGGTGACTAATATTTAAATAATATATCTCAAATCTCATACAAAACATGCTAAATAAAGCGGATGATTTGAAAATGTTGAATAAATGTTGCATCTTTCCCAAACTTGCTTAACTTTTCCACTCAGAATACATGGCTTTTTAATAGGAAATACTTTTCACAGAGGCCTGTTTGCATAGAGAATTCACTAGCAAGACAATATGAATTAGCAATTCCCAGTGCACAAGATATGGGTCGTCAATAGATTTGTCATTCTCTCTTCTATTCCTTTCTTCATAAAATAAAATATAAAGCAATATTTCCTTCATTTTAGACTCTATGTACCAGTGATTCCTCCAAAAGATGGTATTTTCTTATTAAAAATGTATATTATCACTAACACTCTTTATATCCTCAATATCTCTCATCTAGATAATATAGTAACTTTCTGCCTTATTTTTTAACTTCTGTCCTTATGCTCACTAATTCATCCTAAAACATTATTCTAATTCTTTAACTTCCACGTTCATCTTTTAACTATTTTCAATGGTTCCCCACCAGTCCCTCCACCTTAGTCCAAATTCTTTTGACTAAAATATTTAGTCCAAATTCTTCAGGCTATCACTCAAGGTCACCCTTGTCACTGCAAATCTACCAACCTTCCATTGCCCTAGGCATTGTACAGCATTTGTAAAGTTTATGTGTTATGTTGTGACCAGTTATTTCCCATTTTTTCTCCATATTCTTTCACTGACACACGTTTTCTCATGTTCATTTTACATCTCTTCTTCTCCATCTCCCCACTGTTGACTCCTGTCCATCCTTCACAAATCAGTTCAAATGTTACCTCCTGTAGATTTCTTTCCCCATTATCCTCACCAGGAGTGATTTATTTTTCCTCTGAAGTTTTAAAAACATATTTCAGTGTCTCTTATGGCACCTAACAATCTCTGTTTAATAATTATTTTGTGTCCCCTGCTATACTACAAGCTGCGGAAGAGAGACAGTCTATGTTTGTGTTCCCCTAGTGCTAGCATCATGACATAGGCTGAGTAGACACAACGTTTTTATTGACTGAATACACACTTGTGAAACATTCTAGAAAAGAAACTTCTATTTATTAAAAATATGAATAAAATTTCATTTTCAGTCTTTTTTCTATTTTTTGTTTAACCTCTGACATTCCATAGAAAGTAGCTTGAAGCAGTTTTGCAATTTTCTAACTAAGAAATAATTGATCCATAGGCTTTTTCTCACTACTTCACATAATCTACTTTATAGAATTCTGAGCTTTCATTATAAATCAGAGTTAAAAGTTTTCAAATTCATGGAGAAAATTGTGTTTGGGATTATTTAACAAAATCAATACAAAGCAGCTTTTAAAATACCATTTTATACACCACACAATTGTATATTTGTGCTAATTCATTTTATCTGCCTTTTCTTAGAAAGACTTAAAACAGATTACTATTTTTCATATTTATAACTGATTTATCACATTAGTTTTTAAGACAAGACACTTCCTGTGAAAACTTAAAAAGATAATAAATAAATAGCAGGCCCTCCTATTTTAATTCAGGAACACCGATGAAAAGTAAAATAGACCTCCAATACGTACACATATACATACACGCACACACACACTATTAGTTTATGCAAATTACTTGAAACATTGGATTTTAAATAATAATATTAAATTGCACATAATAGCCTACATATATAATTTTAAGTGTTTTTTAATTATATTTCATGAAATGAAATATTTTAGATAATGTAAAGCTATAACTTTGGGAGAGAATCAGATTTATTTTATTGTCATTTACCCAGAATGTTGAAAGCCAGTTTGGCTAGAGAAACACTGAATTCAAATATAATGTGATTTAAACAGCAGAGAAAGGAAAACACCCAAAGTTGTCCCAATTGAATACTTACTCTGATGCTAGACTGAGACTTAGGAGCTGAACATTATATGCAGGACGGCATCATATATGGGACATTTTTGAGTTTTTTTTTAATTTGAAAAGTTCGGCATAATCTTATTACTTACATTCTGAGAATTTTAAATCAAACTCTTCTCTCTTCAGCTGCCTCCTTAAGATATCTCCCCTCTACCAACACATATGGCCACATGCAGATGGTCATTATTCTTACTAGTATGACCCAAATAGCTTCCTAACCTATCTTACACCCAGCTGCTGCCATTATAAGTGATTATTCAATATTGCAAATGTGACAGATTTTTCCTTATATCAAATATTTTAATAAATGTCCATTTTCATCAAAATAAGCTCCAAATGCATCCTGGAATACAAGGCCTTTCATGACCTCAGTCTTACATTACCCAGCTTCAATTTTCAACACCTGATTCTATTTGAGCAGTTCAAAAGTACATATCTTTTGGGGAACTCATTAACACATTAATTTATGATAGTTTTTTTAAAAAAAACCTCACCACTTTATGTTGGGACAAAGCATAATAAAAAATTTAAGTGTTAACTCAATCATTCAATTATTTTATGAATACACATTAAACACATATGATAATTCAAACACAAGTGAGTCTTTAGGATTTCAACACCAAACAAACAGTTGTTAAGAAACCACGTCTCTAAGGAGGACAAAGAACTTGTACTTAGTGGTCGGATAACGAATCCAATGCATCCAGAGGGATTGTCTTGTGAAGACTCAGTGTTTATTTCTTTACCAACTCTAGGAATGGTTTTATTGCTTAGTTTATTTCTCTGTTTCATATTGCTTTGCTTTGTTGTTGAATGTGTGTTAGTGATATTGAGAGGAATTAAGAGATTTGCCAGCGACAGTAAAGACAGCCTACTCAGACCTTGCTCGGGTCAGATAGAGGATGAAAAGGATGGTGGTTCCAGAGCTCAAGGTGAGGGCAGCAGGGTGATAAGGGGAGATGCAAAACAGACTCAAAAGTAGCGGTTAAGAGCAAGGTAATGAGAGAAGGAGATTGCAGCATGGATAGAGTCAGGAGTGGGATTAAAGAACAAAAGAGAAGACAGGAAATAAAAAGAAACTCATCAAGTACATTAGAGGCAGGTGACACTGAAAGTGAACTGTAAGTCAACTCCGAGTTCTCCTTGAGAAAAAAAATCCCTCTCTGAAAACACGAAGTTCTCTTCCAGCATTCCTAATTTCACACAGAATTACCTGAAAATTTTTTCAGGCACGGCTAGGCTCTCTAAGTACTCAGGATATCTAAAGTAGGTTACTTTGCAATAATTCTTTATAAAAATCCTCCTAATTCATTCAAAAATCACTGATTAAAAGATATAGTAATATAAGAATCATAGATAGAATGTCCACTGTTCAGAAAAGGTAATTATTATCCTCCTGTATGCTTGACATATGAACAAACTCTAAGCTATGAGAGGAAGCAGGGAATCCAGGAAAAGTAATATTCCATTTGCTGACTTCTGAGGTATGTTGTTTATAGTTTACAAGTTCATGTAATTGTATAGGTGGAATTTCAGTCAGTAGAATGATGAGGGAAGCAGATGGCATAGTCATTTATCAAAAAATCAGCCACCTTCTTATATATATGATAGCTCTTACTTCATTCTTTGGGATTTGCATTTTAAATGATTAAGGATCCAGTAGGACAGCATGAAACCTCATTAACAAGATATATCTTCAGGCCTCTACCTGAGGGGTAAGTGGTGATTTTTTCCACCTCATAACCCTCATTTTAAATACCTGCTGATTTGTTTTATCTCTACTTACTTCAAAGTATGTCAGCCACATTAATGCAGCTTTTAATTATAGAAACTGACAGAATACAAAATCAAGCTTTTAGCTATATCTTAAAATAAACAAACCAAAACACTTTTCATTTAGGAAGCTTCTACTCTATGTGACATCGTGTAATATATTAGTGGTTAACTAAGGGCTTCTCTTGATCCTCAGGTAAGAGGGAATAAACAAACCTCTGTGATTGTGCAGTTCATTGTGAAAACTAACAGCAGATTCCCTTTTAAACAGATGTGGCGTCTTTAGCTGCTGCTATGAAGTAAGAAGCTGCGAGTAATAGAGGTGGTAGAGATCATACATTCTCACTGTACATATAGTAAAGACAGTGTAGTAATTAAGGTTTAATCAGAGCATTCTCCTGCTGTTTTCCCAATCACTGTTGAGGTAATAATAGCATTATAGATTAGGTAGCAACTTGCAACAAAGTTAGGCAACTGCATCATAAAAAGCAATATTGATGTATAAAAGAATTAGGTAAACTCAGTCAATGAAGCATAACATCTCATTCGTGTTAACCTCCAGCAGGGCCCTTACAGTCCCAGGCATTGATCCAATCATTTGCTTGCCTAAGTATTTTCTACCTTCTGTGTAATTGCTTACCTCTTTTCTGAAATACCCACTGTCTTCTTTACAAATGCTTTGTGTTCTCCCTTTCAGGGGGATATCCTAAGAAAAATAAATGGTGGGCTATATTCAGTAAAGACAGTACTGAAGCAATTAAAGTTGTATACTAGAAAAGCATCCAGAAAAAGTATGGGTGGTTTTTTTCGCTTGTTTGAGACCTGGAAGGATTAATTCAAGCACAGCAATCCTGCTGACTTTACAGGATAGTAAGACTTCCAAGGCACATAAGCCCTTTAGGTGTTACGTTAAAGAAAATGCTGGAATGTGTATGTATGTGTGTGTGTGTGTGTAAGAGTGTGTGGTTTTCTTTCCCTGGTTTACTTTATTTTTTATACCAATGTTTTTCAACTCTATTTTCATGATAAACAATAGACATTTTATAAGCAACAGTGAGCATTTAAGTCCACGAAAAGAATAGTCATTCTCAGAATGGAGGAAGTGTTTGGTCTAGGTGAATCTGGGAATATGAGAGCAGAAGATTTGAGTGACCACCATAGATTTCAGTGAGAAGAAGATCTCTGAAAACACCTAAAGAACTGTTATCATTTCCCTCATTGATCTATCACATTAGATGATAAATAACCAGAACTTCCATGAAAGTGGTTGAGTATTAAATCAAGGTTCAGTGACAGACACACTGACACCTAAGGACAAGGCAATTATAAAGAAATACAAAAGCAAGTGCTCATTTTTCCTTAGTATACAAGTTTCCTCTAATTCATCTGGGGACAGGAGCAACTTTAAATGCTGGAGAAGACGGAAGTGAACCAAGTCTAATAAAGTGTCAGAAATAATCTGTCATAAGTTACCTATCTATCTACCTCTCTATTTACTTAAGCTTATAAAAAACAGACATTTATTTCTCATAGATCTAGAGGCTGGAAGTCTGATGACAGGGTGCCAGCATGGACGGGTGAGGGCTCTCTTCCAGACTGCAGACATCTTGTTGTGTCCTCACATGTCAAAGGGGCTGCCACAGATTTTTTAAAAATGTACTTTGTTCCAGGGACTTCCCTGGTATCACAGTGCTTAAGAATCCGCCTGCCAATGCAGGGGACATGGGTTCAATCCCTGATCCATGACGATCCCACGTGCCACGGAGCAACCAAGCCCATGCACCACAACTACTGACCCTGTGCTCTAGAGCCCACGAGCCACAACTACTGAGCCCACGTGCTGCAACTACTGAAGCCCACATGCCTAGAGCCCATGCTCTGCAACAAAAGAAGCCACTGCAATGAGAAGCCCGTGCACCAAAACGAAGAGTAGCCCCTGCTAGCTGCAACTAGAGAAAGCCCACGAGCAGCAACAAAGACCCAACACAGCCAATAAATAAATAAATTTTTAAAAATATACTTTGTTACAAAATGAAAATAACTGGCTATTCAACTGGGTCACCATCTTGAATGTAATTTATTTATAGTTAGTCAAAATTTGATATAAACATTGGATGTATTAAATAATGACACTGAATACCTGGAAGAAAACATTCATTCAAGAAGAAAATTATAAGTATTTAGTGGTTTTTTAATTATGATAATCAATTTCACAAGATAAAACATTCACGAAAAACCTTTCCATAATCTGCTCTGTCACCAGTTTATCACAGGGCTTTTCATAAAAAAACATCAGAATGATCAGAGACTGTCTCTCGTGTATTGGCTATATTTCTAACATTCTCTCTTAATAGGGGAAAATATCGGGACAAGATAACCTAATTGCTTTTTTTTTTTTTAAGCTCTTTATTGGAATATAATTGCTTTACACTCTTATAACAGTTTTTGAGGTACACCAAAGTGAATCAGCTGTATTTATACATATATCCCTATATCCCCTCCCTCCCGCGACTCCCTCCCACCCTCCCTGTCCTGGCCCTCTAAGGCATCTCCCATTATCAAGTTGATCTCCCTTTGTTATACAGCAACTTCCCACTAGCTATCTATTTTACAGTCAGTAGTGTATATATGTCTATGCTACTCTCTCACTTCGTCCCAGCTTCCCCTTCGCCCCCCCACCCCAACTATTTGCTTTTAAGATAACCTACTTGCTTTTTGTCATTTGTAAAAGATTTAATATCCCGGAATTTCTCATCATAATGAACAAAAACCAGTTTCTCAGATTAAAATATGGATGAACAGATTACAGGTAACTTCCTTTCTAGTCAAAATTTCTATATGCTTCGATCGATGGGTTCAGTTAAAAATATTTCTCTCTTTCAATTTCCCTCTCTCTCTAGATCTCTCTGTTTACAGAACAGACACAATGAATACCACCAATCCCCTATTAATTACCTAAGTAATTACATGTCCTTGAAATTTTTCTCGTAAGTGTGTCATCATCTAGATGTTTCACCTCCAGACACTAATGCTTGTTGGAGTCTAAGGGTGCATGATGTTTAAAGGATTTTTTTAGGTAATAAAATGCACAGACACAGGATTCAAGGTTGCTTTAAAGTTTAACTCAGAAAGTTTTTTGGTAATTAAAAAATGAGAACATACACCTGAATTAATGAGGAGAAGTGATGAAATTGCTTAAGTAATTTTCAAACAATATTGCCTCTAACTTAGATATACTAAAGTATTTTCGTTAAACAGGAGCTTCATGTTTTTCTCCACTTCAATATATTTATCCTGCATTCCCTTCCTTTTATTTTCTTTTTTCTTTCTTCTTCACTCATGAAACAGAGAATTTGATACGGGAACAACAGGGAGTAGAATACATTTAGTACAGGAAAAATATTAATTGCTTGAAAATGCGAAGTGAGGGAAGAAATCAATTGTGAGTAAACAGCGCAGAACGAAACCTCTTGACCTTGTCAGATGTTTTATGGGAGAGACCCTTCAATCAGAAATGTGCTGATGCTAAATTATCACAGGATTTGATCTATCCTCTAATAATTGAAAACTCCCACTCCTGGAAGAGAACCAGTTTTCTGAACAGCCACTAATTTTTCAGAGTGGAAATTTAGTACTGAAGAGATTGCACATTTATCCATGAAGATTTGTATTTATATTTTATGGGCCATCACATTCCACATTAGGCTCTGATTGTAAATAGCCACATTGTGTTTTGAGATGCACTATTCTGCTATGTACAGCTTCAATTCTTAAAAATGCCATATACAGTTTAATGTATTACCTTCAGTATTTTTCTGTTAACATCAGAATATGTGAAAAACTTAACCATAAACAGAAATAAATGCCATTAACTGCAACATCAGGGTTCAATCTTTGCTGCCGACATCTTGCCTATAAAGAAGATGCTAATTTCAAATTCATTAGGTGTTTTGTATAGGGACATAAAAATAAAGAGGATAATAATTAAAAATACTATTTATAATTTTCTACTTAGTTTTATGTGTGCAATATACTTTGTGTCATTTTATCATTTTAAAAAATCTCTCATCCTAAGATTATTTCTGAATAGTAAAATTACCTAAAGCAAATCTCAAATTGATCATTCATGTCAATGTGTAATGACATGGTCTGAGATGATTTTGTTGGGTATTAAAATAGCTAGTCTAGAGATTCCTAAGAAATGTAAAATGAATTTTATTTTAAGTTTTAATCCCTATTGTACCTCATTAATAGCTCTTCCTCTCTATTCAGGTATGTATAACACCTATAAGAGGAAAATGAGAGAATACGTATCAAGGATGAAGCCACTTTAGCAAAAAATATAGGAAAAAATGCCTAAAATCCAGTCTACAATTAAAAGCAGATTCTGAACAGTACTATCCTCTGTTAGTTGAAACATAAAAGAAGTTTAAAAAATTTAGGCTTGTCTGTATATATAAACTTAATTAACTTGCAGACAATAGTCATTCAAGAACTAATCTGGGCATTTACTTGCCACTAGGATTATGCAGGATGCTAAAAACACAATGAAGAATATGACAAAATTTCTGCCTTCAAGGAAGTTAGGGTGGGAGGCAGACAAGTTTGTTAAGTGCAGTAACTGCCATACCTGCCACAGGGGTGAGGGTAAGTGTAGAGGCTTCAAGTCTGGGCTGTGGGAAGTGGTTAGGGTTGACTCTCAAGAAGTGACTTTCACACTAAAACTTGAAATATGGTAAAAGTGTTTAAGCAGGAAAGTGACATGATCTTATTTGCTCTTTACCTAGCTAAAGGACATCAAAGGAAAGGCTTAAAAATGAATGGTGGTAATATTTTAAAGTCAAATGATGTCTTTAAAAAAGTAATATGTAACAGATGGTAACAGGACCATGCAGAGATGTTCAACATCGTTAATTATTAGAGAAATGAAAATCAAAACTACACTGAAGTACCAACTTATACCAGTCAGAATGGCCATCATTAAAAAGTCCACAAATAACAAATGCTGGAGAGGATGTGGAGAAAAGGGAACCTTCCTACACTGCTGGTGGGAATATAAATTCGTGCAGCCACTATGGTAACGTATGGAGGTTCCTCAAAAAAACTAAAAACAGAGTTACCATATGATCCTCGAATCCCACTTCTGGGCATATATCTGGAGAAAACTATAATTTGAAAACATACATGCACCCCAATGTTCACTGTAGCACTATTCACATTAGCCAAGACATGGAAGCAACTTAAATGTCCATCAACAGAAGAATGGATGAAGAAGATATGGTGTGTGTGTATACACACACACACACACACACACACACACACACACAGGAATATTACTCAGCCATAAAAAATGAAATAATGCTATTTGCAGCAACATGGATGGACCTAGAGATTATCATACTAAGTGAAGTAAGACAGAAATAGAAAGACATGTCATACGATATCACTTATATGTGGAATCTAAAATATGACATGAACTTATCTCCAAAACAGAAACAGACTCACAACTTGTGGTTGCCAGGGAGGGGAATGGGGTAGGGATGGATTGGGAGTTTGAGATTAGTAGATGCAAACTAATATATATAGGATGGATAAACAACAAGGTCCTACTGTACAGCACAGGGAACTATATTCAATATCCTGTGATAAACCATAATGGAAAAGAATATTAAAATACTGTATATATACACATATATTATACATATATATATGTATAACTGAATCACTTTGCTATGTAGCAGAAATTAACTTAACATTGTAAGTCAACCATATTTCAATACATTTTTTTAAAAAAAGTAATATGTAGAACAATCCTTTGGACGCATGAAAAGAAAAATTTAATTGCTATGGGAAGCTGCTTCCAAAACTAAGAGTATAGACGCTCAGAAAAGTCTTTGCTCTTTTGTTCAAAGTATATGAGGTCTACTTGATAAAATAATGTCTCCTGGTGTCTTCCTTGCTAAATTCTATATATTTTTTTCGTCTGAAACTACGCAAATACCTGTCATTTTAGTTCAGTGTGTACTTCCAGACAACCTGATATATACTCTTAGCTGATAAGGTATAGAATGCCAAATTCTCAGAAGAAAGGACAATTTGGGGATAGAGACAGAACTCGACTTGAATTAGGTATCTGGCAGATAATTTCTCAGACCTCACAAATGATACTTTCTGAACCTCTTGAGAAACAAAATAGGGATAATAATTACTTCACAGGATTTTTGAGAGGATTAAATGAGGAAACACATAGTCTGGAACATAGTATTAATAAATTTGTTTCCTTTATTCTCCTTAAATTTGCTAATCTTATTACTGAACAGATTAAATATGTTTAAAAAATTTCAGCCTAATTGTTTTTGCTTATTCAATTAACTGCCATTTGGAGTAAGCTGGATCGTCCATGGAACTGGAGTAAAAATACCTCCTTTACTAACTAGACATACAAACTTCTGTAAATTCCTTTATGTCTTTGTAACTGAATATAATCATTGGGAAATAAGCATATTGAACCTGATGATCCTTGGCATCCTTTCTTGTGTCAAAAAGAATGATTCTTTAAAAAATGAAATAGGAATTAATAGCATATTATGTACCAGAAAATTGAGGGGCGGGAAAGGCAAGTATTCATAACAGCGTAAAAGAACATCCATCGTCTAGAACAGAAGTATGCATGGAAGTATTTCAATGTCTCAGTGATGGACTAACACATGTAATAAACACTGACAGAAATAGATCTTCTCAAAGGCAGCATTCCGTAAAGGATTCTACTAACCTTGTTTTCATACTACAAACAGGATTCTTAATCTCACAGTCGAGAAAGTTTATAATTGCTAGATAAAATATATAAGACGTCCAGTTAAATTTGAAGTTTAGATAAATAACTTTTTAAAATATACTGTGTTCCATGCAATATTTGGGACATACTTATACTAAAAATTTGTTTTCTATCTGAAATTCAGATTTAATTGTACAGCCTGTATTCTTACTTCTAAATATAACACCACTAATAAGGTTTACCAAATATGTTATATATCCTTAGCAATACACTGAAGGTTTCTTTAACCTAAGATTTAATTAAGAAAGATAAAACCTGGCCCAGGTAATGTATTCATTATTCATTAATTTATTATTGAAGTGTCTCAGAAACCAAGTCCTGTACTGGTACTGGGTAGTCAATCTTTAACAAATACAATGTATGCCCTAATGAACTTCATAGAAATTATATGCCATAGAGATAAATGCCACATATAAAAATGATTTTTAGTGGATTTTCATATGCCTTCAACTACCCTTCACTAAGAAACTAGTGATAACTATTAACCTCCATGGATAAGATAAAAAAGTGATTGTCTGAAACTCTCCAGCGTGTTTTACAATTATTAAATATATTCTAAACCAATGTAACACACTAAAAATAATTAACTATGGCTAACAGCCATAGTTATTTTTAGTGTGTTACATTGGTTTAAATTGTGAATCACTATATTGTACATCTGTAACATATAATATTGTACAGCAACTATACTTCAATAAAAATTAAAAATTAAAAAAAAATAACCAAAATCAAAACTTCTTAAATCTCTGGGAATTTCAGAAACAGATTCATTTAATGATTATGGTAATAGCACTATCCCAGTCTGTCTCCACTACTGTGAATCCCACTGTGTTCTGGTTCCACTATACTCCAGGATGTTTACTTGTGTCATAGCCTTTATTGTTGACCACAGATGGTTCCTGATCTTTACTTACTGATTCTGTGAACCATCACATTGTACTTACAAAAACAAAACAAAACAAAAAACCAAACCTGTCTCTGTCACTGAAGCACTTTCTGTTTTATATGTCTATGGAGGACTCATTCTCTCTGGGTAACCACCATCAACACTTTCCTACGAACTGTAGGAAAGGGCTGATAAACCCTCTGGCAGAAACAGTCACTTGTTTGGAATACATTCTGGAAATGGAGTTACATTTCCTACGGAACACTTAACTCTTACCATTCCTCTCTCTAATACCAGTCTCCCCACCTCCCCCCAAAAAAGGTAACACAGGGTATTTATTAACTTTATGTCTAAGATTCTGTGAGTTATAATGCCACAAACATAAACCATGCCTATCATCAAACACTTCCAAATAGATTTTAAAATATTACCTATGCTGCTAACCTTGACTGTGTCCATCAAAATTCATATTAAAAAACAAGTCTCAAATTTAAAAAACTAGAATATATATGATTGTGTGTTTAAAAGGGAAAAAAGCTATTGTTTTATCAATTTTCAAACCATTTGAAAAGGTACTGCAATAAATAACAACCCAATTTAAAGTTTTTCTGCTTACATACTGACTGAGGTAGTATGGTAAAAATGGAAAATGAAATTAGCTTGGAAGGAAGAAACCAAGCCTCTAACTCTAAATAACTGTAAGTCATTTAGAGAATTATTCAACTTTCTTGGCTTCAGTTTTTCCATCTATTAAATGGAAGTTAGGAATGGCAGGGAAGAGCATGGGAGCAGTTTACTATATATTCTCTAGATTTTTCATCTAAGCCTAAATTCTGTCTTACATTCAGTAATAAAGTTCCAGATCTATAAAAAGAAAATTCACTACTTGGAAGTGTGTGTGTGTGTGTGTGTGTGTGTGTGTGTGTTAAAGTCAAGTGAATTTGTTACCTATCTACTGTAGGTTAAATGCATCTAAAGTATTGGTCTAGGTAGAGTGTATTTTTCCCATTATAATAGAATATAAAATATACCTATTTTCTTATTCAGGTGTCTCAAAGGCCATACCTTTTCCCCCCACTTAGTAATGTTCTATTTATGATTATAAAGGCACAGCCAAAGCAATAATCCATCAAAGAATTATTTCAGTGGCCTCCTCCATAGAGGAATTCAAAAACCGTTATGGCTTCAACACACCCACTGAAACACCCACAAATGACTTTGAAATTTTGTCACATTATTAACCTTATCAGCTCTGCAAGATGCTACTCTTGGAATAATATTTATACAGACCACTATTTCCTTAAGCATTCTTGGTTTTAGAGCAATTGAAACACTGGTGATGGTGGGGAGGAGTCTATCACTCTCATGACTATGGAACTGGATAAAACTGAGCTGAAATAGCAGATCATTTTCTGAGCCTTGTGAGTATATGTGGTATTCCTTTTCATTCCTCTTTGCATCATTCCCTCAACTCAATTGTCTCTGGCTTCCCATTTCTTATTTCTGGAGTCCTCAGATCCTCATGTCAATCAGTTACTCATCTTATACACTGCCTTTTTGGCTTCCATGTCTTGTCTGACCACCCTCAGTTAACCACCTGCTGCAGTGGAATAAACTGATTTTTGTCTTTACCTGCTGTAGGTTCCAAGCACTTTAATATTTCACACTTCCTTTCCTTTCCAAGTACCCTTCTTCAACATCCCAAATGATCAATCATTTCTGATATAGGTAATAAATGTGTCAACACTCCTTTTAAAGTGTTACATTTTCATTGCACTAACTGTGGTCAGAAGTAATTCCTCAATATCCAGCATTGAAATTGCCTGTTTCAAAAGCCTCCCCTACCCTATTCACACATCTGGGGAAATAGAGATAATTGCTGAACGTATGCTGATCTTGTCCTCAGAGCTTTTCACACATCAAGAGCAAGGCCACTTTTTCCTCATTAGTGCAGCAAGCACCTGTCCACACACTGTGATTTTAAAGGCTGTGGGAAGATCTTAGTGTTTCTCCAACAATCTTTTCCCATGCCTGTAATTCTTTTAATTGGGAGAAAGCCTTTCATATGAGAAAATGTAAATGGCTGATATGAGATCATCTCCTAAGAAAAGGATTAAAAAATTGAGAGGAACTACAAAACACAAGGACACTCAGCAACATGAACTTGAAGAAAGGAAGGATATAAATGAGATGTTTCATAAAAAGGGAATCTTAATTGGGAAGTGGAAATTGAGAAAAAGACATGCTCTTCCATTTCTACATTGTGCTTTCTGCAAACCCCATTTTGCTTTGCATCTGACCATTGACCCCACTGCTGAAAAGTACTCCTTAAACATAATTTAAATAAAGTATCAAAACCATTATGGACTTTATGACCGTTCTGTTGATAAAGTATAGATATTTGACTATACTTGGAAACATTTTCCACCAGAGATAACCTACGTGGCTTTTCAGTTTCTTTCAAATGCCTAGAATATACGAACTATTCCAGACAATTTACATAGGCATTAGCAAGTGACTACTGAATAGCATTATGGCAAATGTCCTCAAATTGAAAGAATCTGTCAAATTATATATCAAATTTCCCATTGCATCAAGCTTTTATTTAGCAGGAGTATATATCAAATTACCAGATTTCACAAAAATGTATTTAAGACTAAAAATAAACCTATTTCATATAAGAAAAAGTAATGTAAATATGCAATTAAGGCATATGTTAATCCAGCAGCAATTAACTGAATGTTACTAAACACTGGTTGACACAAATAAATGTTCAGAATTATATCAACAGCATTTCCACTTATGATATATCTTTCAATAAAGACAGAAGCAAAGTGACTTCAGTGGAAGCTGATGAATTGTAAAAGTAGACTAAATAGTTAGAAAGATATTGGATGACTTTGAACACCTAGTGTCTAGGGCAGTTAGATATGTACTAAAGAAACAACAGAATGAACAGTAAATGTCAGATAAGACCTGAGATAAATTTGGAAGGTACTTCATTTGAAAACAAAAGGGAATATTTTATCAAGGTAGATAATATGGAAGTGTAGTCATGGATAAATTTTCTTTTCTTGACACTAGACAAATAGCCAAATTCTTCACAGAGTTCTAGAGCACTTGCAAGTAACAGTCTTCCCAGGCAGAAGTAGAAATCCTGGGGTATTATATGTGAGATTTTACGGGCCCCCCCAAAAGTGAATTATATATCCATGATATATATATCTAATAATATTGATGACTGATTTTATATTGTAATGCTTATTTCAACTACTAATGTGAAAACACATTTTAGACATTCTCTAAGGCAACATTTTTCTCTGTGTTTTACCAGGATAAAGCAATGACATTTTAATATTTCTTTTTACAATTCAAAAAATCTTACATATGTTAAATTAAGCCTCAAGTGAATTAGGTTTTAATCAAACCTTCTTGATTTACGTTTTTTTTAATCTAGTTGATTTCAAATAAGCATTTATTGAGGGCAGAATCAGTGCAGACACTGTGTAAGGTAGAGTGTGCTCACATTTAGTTTGAAATAAGGAGAGTAAGAAAATTGCAGATGCTGAAAGTAAAACCGAATAGAATGGAAAGTTTGAGAACCATGACTCAGCATCATGTTTTCACTGTTCCTTGAGGTCTCCCTGCACCCTTGCCCACACCTTATGATTAGTCCCTGGTAATAAATCTTCCTTGAATTATTCTAAATTGATTGCTATCCATTTCTACTTGGAACTCTCACTGAGCCAACTCCCCAAAAACAGAAACCTGTGTAGGGGGCCGTTTCCCAATACCTCATAAATTTTCCATTTCCGCACCATAGCATCAAGCAAGGAAAATATTTCTTGTAGTTTAGAGAGCCCTAAATCCAATCAGAAAAGATTTTTGGTGTAGAGAAGGAAAATACGGCTAATATTCAGTAATTAGAATGATTGTATATCAATACATTATCCTAATACATATTTAATATAAAAATAATATTTCACTAAAATATCCACATAAATGTATAGCAGGTTATATTGGGACTTTATAAACTATAAGTGCTCGTTAGTTTGGATATGATTTTATTTAGAGGGAATAAAATGAATTATATAAGCCAATGAATGTCTTTGAGATAGAAAGATCAGAAATGATGAAAACTTGCTAATCTGTCTTCTCTTTAATTAAACTGAAAATATCAGTGATACATATCATGCTCAAGGTTCAGCAATAAATTTTTAGTGAGCACATTTTGATGCTAAATTTTACTGTAGCAAAATATATGTATACTTTATATGTAAATCTTTAATTATTTAAATATGTAGCCCAAAATAGCCAAAGTCATTGAGCTTGAATCAATATTTTGCAGATCATATAATAAAAAATAATTTAGCTATATCATTGCAAAACTTTGACAAGAACTCTAGCTTCCCAACTCTCCATTCTGTTCTTCGGTGAACAGAACTCCTCTTATGATGGTATCATTCCTAAATGTCTATATAATGTATTCACAAATAAGAAAATCACTTTTATTGTATTTTTTCCCTTGTACTGACACACACACACACACACTAATAAGAATCACTCTAATAAGAATCATTAACAGATCAGTCAGACAACTGGCTAATTGCTAAACTAACTCTAATAATCATATTTAGTTGGGTTTTAGATGGACAGTGCTAGAAATATGTGTAAAAACATGACTATCTTATAAACTCTCTTGACAGTTTTTACAAATACAACTCTAGTTTACTGAACTACATCCCTTTAAAGTAAAAGACAGATACATACTTTTCACCTACTATTTGCAGGGACAAACTATCTTGGCATCTGACACACTCCTTTCACTACCTTAATCTTGCCTTTTCAACATAACTTCTTACCCCACTGTCCCCCTCAAAAAGCCCTCAGAAATACACTTCAACATATAATTTTCATTTTTCCATCTTTTTTTTTTTTTATATTATTATTTTATTTTATTTTTTTGGGGGGTACACCAGGTTCAATCAACTGTTTTTATACACATATCCCCATATTCCCTCCCTTCCTTGACGCCCCCCCCTCGATTCCCCCCCACCCTCCCTGCCCCAGTCCTCTAAGGCATCTTCCATCCTCGACTTGGACTCCCTTTGTTATACAACAACTTCCCACTGACTATTTTACAGTTGGTAGTATATATATGTCTGTTCATTTTTCCATCTTTATTCATCTTTCCTCTCTCAGAAATATTACTTGGTCAACATTTTTGATGGTCAAAATAAAATTTTCTTTCAAGCTCAATTCAAATATTTCTTCTACTTACGTGTACTTTCTGATTACCTTAGTCAAGAGTAATTTCTTCCTCTTATCTGTTCTTAGAGTTTCTCTGTTGTAATACTTACATGCACTATGTATACTGCTAATGGGTTGATACCTGACCTAATCTTCACTCCATTGAAAATGTGAAAAAGATTGTTAAGATGAAAAAAACTGTCTTCTCCAGTGAAGATGAGTGGAGGATAAAAAATGAAAATATAAGCTGGGAACCAAAAGTGGTAGAACTTGAATGACAGAATAAGGGACACAACCTCACTTCAGTAAACACTAGAGAGGTGAAAACCAAAATTCTCTTTATTTTTGAACTAGAAAAATATTTTTAAACTAAAGATTAACAAAAGAGACCATTTCATACCATGGACCATTTTGGATTCCAAATATTCCTTCCTATAATAGTTGGCCCATAGTTATCATTCAAAAGGTAATGCTGAATTTAATATATAGACACACATGTTTATAAACCAATTCATTCGACAGGACTACTGAATCAAAAATAATGATATTTCATGAATCTGAATATTTGCTATTCAACAATTTAATTGCTATATTTTTTGAACAATAAGAACACATTTCCAACTATGCCTAAATGATCTTGAGATTCTGATATGAATATTTTCTCATTCCTTGTGCCAGGATCTATTGTAATCATCACTTCTTTTCACCAGCATAAAATGTTTTTAGACTATTCATCAAAAATACCATAACATCACATTAATCATGCCTGGCAAAACATAAAACACAAGTCACTTATAAGCATTGATTTTTCCAAACATCTCTATGAACTAGTATAATATTGTGCAGGTTTTCCAGATTGTATTTAAGATCTATTTTTTAACACTCAACGTGTATCTGGATCACTGCACCCAATATTGCATCACAAATATTTGAGCATAACTGAGTAGTTATATCCCAGATATATCCCACTGACATTTTCTATAATGCAAAAGTGTGACATCTGCTTTCCTTCTTATTTATTTTCATAAGAACATCCCACTTCTATTTTTTTATAAGCCATCAATACATATTCTAAAAGAAGATACATTCTTCAGATGTAAACCCAAGAGTTCAGAGACTGAAAGATCTGCTTCCACACCTGTATCTTTTTGGCAGAAATATGCTTCATTTGGATAGAAAAAAAAAGAGTGGGAGCCAGGAACAGTCATATAATGTACTTTGGCAGCATTTCTACGCCACCGTATTTTTATTTTTAATCTCTGGGGATAATTCACAGAGAAAGAATCTCCTAATGTGTTGCTGAAATATGTATTATATTGACAGCCAAAAGAAAACTCACTCAGATTTCTTAAATGTTTAAAAAGATATACCTACTTCAAAATGTTATGGTATGTTAAGCTATGAAGATGGTAACATACTGCAAATTAATACTGAAATATTTTTCACATGATCTTCAGCTGTAATAAGTACCAGATCCCCAAAATACACTCTGTAATGATTACTGAGATATTGGAATAGATTTAATTTAAGGTGAAAAATATAATTGTATGTATTTGAAGAGGTTTCGGACTCATTTATGTTTATACACATCTTCAATTAATATTTGTGTTATAGAACTTAAATGTAAAAGAAAGGGATTATAAAAAATCTATTACACCTACTTCTCTCTTTTGCTCTCTTCCCTTCCTATACCTTCCTTTCCTTTATTTGTCTCAAATTTTATTGAGCACTTTCTATGTACCAGAACCATACTCAGTTCAGAAGGTTCAAGATAGAATAAAACAAATGATTAGGTGTAGGAAATTGAAACTATTAAGGCAGACTTAAAAAGCATGTTCTCAAGTAGAGTTAAGGTGATTATAGTCATTCGGCTTAAAAGAGTAACACTTACTCTACTTTAGCCACTGGAGTCTCCACATTCAATAGTATTCCAGGTTCACAAATGTCATGACTTCATGTAAGGATGGATAGATTTGGTGATAATTTCATCGTCTTTTTTTACAGAATTTTTTTAACCTTTTGCCTTTTATATAATATGTAGGATTTATGTGTTAAGGTTCTCTTTCATATCACTTAAATGCAGGACATGTCAGCCAAAGCTGTGCCTTTTATCAAAATTTTGAGAACCACCATCTCCATCACAAACTCCTCCAGTGATTTTAGTGGTCGGTGGATCACCAGGACTCAAGAACAAAGTATCGAATAGTAAGTTGACTGACTAAAACCTCCAAGGAACAATATTTCTCAATCATTTTCATATGTTGTATATGACTAACGCTACTGCTTCCCCTTTTTCTTCAGATAATTCCTTCCGAACACTCACCATACTTGGCACTCTTCACATATATGATTTGAGCTGTTTTGTTGACGGAAAAATATTAAGAAAAATGTTTCCAAGGGGAAGAAAGTTTTAAAACAGTTGATATTTGAGAAATTCAACCATAATACCCCTCTCAAGTTCTGAGCCAAGTAAAAAGATGAAGGCATCTACTGAAAGAGAAGGAAATGTCTGCTTCATCCCTGACAGTGCTGTTGCAGAGCACACCTCAGTGTGAGAGCTCCATGTGCCAGTTCACTTGAATATCTCATCAGAGGAAGTGCTGGACTTTTCAGAAAAGGTACATCTACCCAGGTCACCAACACACCCTGATTCAGGATAAAGGGGAGAGGATATAAATATAGATCTGTTTCATGTACACTGACATTTTCTCCATCCACCTGAGAAATGCAGACCAATGTCTGGCATTTATGAATGAATTAACTCGCTCTACCTTAAAATGGAGGAGTAAGGAAAGGGCCAAAGATGAAAGGAAACCCCTTCCTATGTAAACCAGAGAAATTTGAATTAATTAAACTCCCCCTGTAGAAACTATATACATTTGTCTCAAAAAGCACCCTATACACAATACCATGTAGTTTATGATACCATGTTGGTGATCTCCAATAAGTCAGTAAATTCTTCTAAATTTCTTGGCGCTGGCTTGGTTTCAGTCTTCATTTTATTTTTACAGAAGCCCTTGAGGATATGATTACTAGGAGGTAACTAAAATATTAAAAATTTATTATAGTACAGTAATATGCAATATCATGTGTATTATATATTAGAGAAGAAAGAACAATTTCCTACCAGCTAGTATGCCTTGCTTTTTGATTTGCCACATAGCAGCAACTGAAATACATGAGTAAACAAATATTAAAGACAATAAAATGTTCTATTTTTATCTTTTTAACTCCTGAGGACAGCTTACAAATCAGCCACTTAAAAAACAGTATTTCCCACCAAAAGCATAGGACTTTCCTCAAAAAGCAGATCAACATTATTCCTACCCTTTGACAGGAAAAAAAGGGGCGAATAATATAGACAACAGTTTGGTTATTTCTCCTTTATTGTTCACATGTAAAAACAGCATTAAAAGAAGCAATATGCATTGCTAATTAAAATAGAAATACTTTACGCTATAGTGACTAAACAAAAATCAAAGGTAGGAGTCTGAGAACCACAGAAACCCCAAAAACATGGAGCTCTGGAACCTAGAGCTGTTTTTATACCTGAACAATAAAGGAGAAATAACCAAACTGTTGTCTATATTACTCGCCCCTTTTTTTACTGTTTTGTTTTTTTCTCAAGTTTATACTGAAGCTCCACTACAAACCCAGGAAATACAAATTAACTGAGGTAGAAAAATATGACCATGCAGGGCTTCCTAGCTGTTATGGACTGAATTGTTTCCCCCTGAAATTTATAAGTTGAAGTCCTAACCTCCAGAAGCACTCTTCAGAATGTGACTGTGTGTGGAGATAGTTCCTTTAACCGAGATACAATTACGCGATTAGAATGTGCCCTAATCCAATCTGACTGATATTCTTATAGGAAGATGACATTAGCACACAGAAAGAGGAAAGACTGTATGAGGACACAGCAAGAAAGCAGCCATCTGCAAGCCAATGAGAGAAGCCACAGAAGAAACCAGACCTGTAGACACCTTACTTTCGAACTTCTAGTCTCCAAAACTGTGAGACAACAAATTTCTGTTGTCTGTAGTGTTTTGTTACAGCAGCCCTACCAAATAAAACACTATCTTCATTCATTAGGAGCTGCCTGTTGCTGGCATGTGCTAGAAAATCTATTTCAGACTACAGGGAGCTTGGTTTCAGGATTACCAGATACATAAACATTACTCAAAAACAAACAGAAATCAAATAGGATATACAGATATTGAAATGCATCTTCCAAAATTATAAACTTTAATGTTATATAATTAATTTCTTGTTTAAAAATTACAATTTCTAAGTTTAAAGTAGCTCACATGCCTTCATCATGTATATCCATAGGTAAAATTGTAAGTAACTTTAGTTCTTGACTATGAAATCAATAAACTGATTTTAATGATATTTATGAAAATTAAACTCTCCCTTAAAGACTAGTACTCATACTTATTAAAATAATCACTTTTGTTAAAATAACAGAAGCATCAAAAAGCTTAATTAATGAACTGGCATTTGAAATTACTCCATGAAGCAGGTATTACCCTATTTTCTTTAGCTCTATTTTTATATATGCATTTAATATTGCAGTATGATAGTCACATCTGTCAACCTTAATATGTTTTTACTGTAGTTTCTATATGTCATGTTTGTCCATGTTTAACACTTCATTTAACTGTTATTCAAATTTTCTTAACACAAACCTAACCCTGTTGCATCAGGCAAGACACTGTAATTTCAAATCTTCTCCCTACTCATTCCAAGACTGACTATGACATATTTTCCATTGTAGCCCAAAGTATTATGGAGTCTTAGAACAGAATTAAAGTTAAATTTATTACATATACTTATATTGGGAAAGTGTTATGCAATTAGACATAAAATAGGCATTGCACATATACAATCATAGTATTTTAAATTAAAACAGAAACAACTAATTTTTGATAATAGGGAATATTAGAAAGAATGAAAAATTAAATCCATGCTCCGGTTACAGAGACAATTTTTTGGGGAATTATTTCTTTCAGGTCAATATTGCTTAATATGATCATACTGCACTGACAATTTTATACACTGTTTTATTTCAGCATTTTTTTCCCTGTGGTGTGGTTTTTTTTTTCATATATTGCATTTGAGCTAATATCCAGTAAGTACGTTCAAGTGCTTGCACTGAAAATCAAATCTTTGGCTGGTGTTATAGCAAAGACACAGTTCAGGATGTTGGAAAAGGTAATCAAAAAAAGCTTTTATGAACATACATTTATTCTGATTCAACAAGCTTTCCGAGCCTCCAGATCAATTAAGCAATTAAGTTAATTTAGCAATTAAGCAGCTCTGCTAGTTCACGAAGAGGAAAAAGATCAGGGAGGAGTGTATGGCACACACTGTCATCATAGGGACAGATCAGGTCAATCTCTCTCTAAGCCCTTGGAGAACTCTCCCCTTCCAGCTGGTGCCTAATGGCCTCTGTTCACTGATACCTTCAGCCTGATGTGCCCAAGGAGTTGCTTATTCTCTGATATTTTTCACTCTAGTCAATGAAAATTCCCACCATATTCTGAGGAGACGCAAAGACCAATGCGGTAGCTTGCTGATATTCAATGGTATAGAGGGCTTTTTATACTACTTATGGCCCTGGCTGTCATAGACACGCCTTATATTCTAGTTGTTCAAGTTCATTTTAATTTGTGCATTTATACCTGTAGTACATAAGAGTATGTTTAAAAAAATAAGTCACTTGTTTTATAAACTAAGTTGTATTTGTTTACAACATCAAGGAAGTTTATATTTGAAGCATACAGCAGGCCACTATTTTTGAGTGAGTTAAACTAACAAGGGGGTTATTTACTTTACATTGCTTATTTTTCTGCACAACGCACCACAGTAAACAAACCAGGATAAGACATTCTTCACATGATTTATAACTTACTCATACTCCATACATATTATTAAATAACATCATATTTGACCATATTTTAAAGATACATTTACTAGTGAATAAAGTTATCTGTATGAATTTTTTAAAGAAATGAAACATTGATGACATTTTTAATCTGTTCCAATCAGTGATGTAATTAGTTTAAAAACATCTTTGATTCTGACAAATATTTGATTGTCATCTGTATTTTCAGCCGCTATAGAATTTAGTGGTATTTTTCCTATATGAATATTTTCCTGGGTATTTGAAAGGAACTCTAGAAATGGATTTATAGGAATTTCATCTTTTTTTGGCCTGTATACTCTACATTTCATACATTAGGTAACCCAAGATTTGAATGACTTAATACAGATGTGCAATTGAACCAGATTTTTAAATAATAGCAAAACTGATTAAGTAAATTGACTTTTATCACAGGATTTGCTAAAAGGAGAATTACTGTGAAAAATGTGAAACTATGAAATTAATGATGACTCTAAAACCACCTAGCTCCTCAAATTCATTTTAAAAAAATCTATCATTAATATGTTCTAGCCTGGAAAATAAAGATAGTTGTTAAAATTGTTAAATGTGTATTTCTTATATCTCAAAATAACCTAATCTTTCCCTGTGGTGGATATGTTTCTTAGGATCTTAACTAAAATATCCTCATGAGGTATGATTGGAAAAATAATCTCTAAAAATGAGTTTTCTTGCTTTGACTACAAGAAACTGTTAAAAGGAAAACATGTTTAGCTGTTCATTCATTTGTTCTTTAATTTAAAAATATGTACCAAGTAATTATTATTTGTTCAACACCACTTTATACATTACGAATTTAAACACAGGAGGATGCTGCAAGGATCCTAATTGTTTTCTAAAACCTTATCAAGTAGAAGCTAAAAAGAGCAGTAAATTAAAGCAGTATTTCTGTCTTTGTCAAGATTTAAATTTATATTAGGAGCATATAATTCCTTTTTGGAGGCCCAGGACATGCTTGACCTCTTGGATTCCTCCCCAAAACCCTCTGATTGAAAAAAATAATAACAATTTTTGTCTCCTTTTCATAAAACCATTTTTGGAAGCAGCATACACAGAAGGGATCAACTTAACCCTACTGTAACCCTACTGTTGTCCTGAACCAGAGGCCTATCATCATGAAGCTAAGAAACAGAGAGAAAAGCAGAGTTCCAAGGCCAGATCTGAATCATGTGCCTTGCCCTATAATAGGGTGCAGGACACCCTGCATGAACTACCAGCAATGAAAATGTCAGTAGAATGGACGGCTTCCAAAAGGAAAGGAGGATACTGAATCAGGAGTGGTGCTGTGCAGGCTAACACAACAGATATTCACTTTATAGGCCTTCAGCAAGCAATCATAACAGGGATACATGTTATTAAACTGCAGGGAAGGGTTCATCACCAAAGGAATTTAACGTACGGCTTGTCAAAATCTTCCTGATATGTAGAATAACCAGGAATCTACCAAAGAGCAGAGAGATGGGAGAAGTCAAAAAAGGTATTTTAGAAAGAATAGCAAATGAAAGAAATAAATTTGAAATGTTGTAGAATATTTGATAAAGAAGTTCACAGTGGTTGCAATCTAAGGAACAAGGAAGAAAGAGAAATCAGCAGCATGGGAGGGCAGAGGTACAGAGAGGAAAAGACAAAGCAGGCTATAGGCCATGGTAGGAATTTTAAACTTGATCTTAAAAGCAATGGGAAACCACTTAAATCTGTGCTTAACATGATCTGACCCATGTTTAAAAATTATAGTTTTGCTGTTGTGTGTAAAATGGAAGGGGGTGGAACAAGACTTGTGGAAGAGGGACCATTTCATAGGCTGACACAGTATTTTAGACAGCAGGTGATGATGAACAGGAATAGGATGATAAAAGGAAAGAGAGAGAAGTGAGCAAGTTCAAAGCTATTTGGTGGCCAGAAATAGAACTTGGGGCAGAACAAGACCAAGGAAGAACTAATTTATTCATCTAACATTTATTGAACTAAGATTACTGGCTTTGGCTATACAACAAACAAAATGAATAAAACAAACAAAAATCACTGCCACCATCTAATGGAAAAAGAGAATTCTCAGAGTTCAAGCTACAAGTCTTTGGATTCAAGCCAACATTAATTGAGAACTTATATTGCAAGACAAAGGCCATATCTCAATCTGTCATAGGCTTGATTCACCATCATTGAAATTCCCTAGTCCCCCAAATAAACTGTAAGATTGTAATAAAGTGATGCAGCTACTGAAGGAAAAAATCTTCCAGTTATTTTACATGTGGATAGTAGACTAAAGAATTCCCCCTGAGAAGAGAGTCTTGGTCAGCCAAAAGGACCTGGCTGCCTCAGAACTTACTCCTCCTCTAAGATAGGAGTCTTCACTTATCCTTGCCCAGAAAGACCACTGTGATTCATTCTTCCTTTACCATATTCCCAATGGCAACTTTTACTGCCATTCTCCTGCACCATCATGTTTTGGATGCATGAGAGTTTATAAAATTTATAATTTCTCCACAGATTACTGGACTGTGACACGCTCCATCTGGACCCATATAAAAGGATGCTAATCATCCTGGATGTAGGACTGGGCAGGCTATGTATTACCTTCCTCGAGGGACAGGATGAGTGAATTTTCAATTGTCTATGGGATAGTTGCATTATGTTAAGAGAAAACATTTTTTAAATGAAGTGTATAGGAAGAAAAGTTCTGGGGCCCCATAAAAGTGGCAGAATATAGCTGGTTTTTTGTGCTTTTTCCTATAGAGTGTTTCTACTCCTGATAACAGATCCTCTCTCTTCCTTTCAGAACCTGTCCCTCACCTGTGCTCTGTCCCTGTGATCTGTACAAGATTGACACCAACTCCAGGTTCCAGAATGCACAAATGGTCTCAACCTGGGCATTCAGAGCACTTCCTTCCTAGGCCATGTTGACTGGTTCATGCATGGTCATAAAAATGAAAACATAGTTAGAAGAGGAAGAAGGAGATTCCTGACCACATTGTTTGAATTCACAGAAATAATAATGGCAAACCATCTCCAATACCAGCTTTTTCAATGAGTATAAAGGCTATGTCTGTCTTGATTGCTGATTATTCTGTATATTGATTATTCACATGCAATGGGAAAGTACCTGAAAGGTAATAGGAAGATAACTACTATTTGCTTAATTGAATCAAATTAAATTCAACTGAATACTCTAAATTGTTTCTGGACTGTGAAAGTATAATTCTCAGATGAAAGTAGAAAAGAGTAAATTATATCACAATGAAATGTGTGCTAAGTAAATCTGAATTATTGGTCTTCCTTCCATTGGACACTTCACCTTAAATGTTACATCTTATTTCTTTTTTCATGCTCTCAGCTCAAATTTCTAGTCAGTGTACAAAAGAAAAAGTTTCTACCTGCCAAGTCTACCCCCTTCCTTTATAATATTCAGAAGACATTTTTATCATATTAGAGTTTTTTCATGATAGATTTCTTAATCTTACCGTTAGTCTATTATGCTACATTGTCTCTTCTTTATTTATAGACAAAAGGCTTTGTTGACCTTTTGAGAAAAGTATTTGAGAAAGGGATCATAGGAAGAGTAGAAGTTACAGGTAGGAATATGAGTTGAGTTTCGGATGTACTGGGATGACATATTGTATGATATCTGGGTGGAGATTTCTGGTATATTCTGTCTGCAGATTGAAGAAACTTTTTGAGTTGGAAAAATACATTTCAGGGTTATCATCTTATAGATGCTAATTGTATACATACGAGTAGGCAAGCTTGTTCAAGAAGACTAAGAAGTGAAGAATGGAGGCAAGGACCTAATGTTTAAATGGTACAAAAACACAAAGAGATGATGTAAGAGAAGATAATAAAAGAGAAAATATTTTATGAAGTGGGATTAATGTAACCAAAGTAGGTCAAGTAAGATTCATTAATCTTTTTGTTCAACAAAAATTTATTAAACCACTACTATGTGCCAGGAATTGTTCTAGGTATTGAAAATACAGGACTGAAGGAAACAGAAAGATATTTCTGTTCTTCTAGAGCTTAAGTTTGTCCATTCCCCTGCCTTCCACGCAGCGCTACCACAAGGGAGATTATGCAAAGGGGCCCAAGAATGGATCAAGAAGAGCTGTCCCATTCATGCAAATATTGTAACATCCATCTCTAGTTCAGCATCGTTTAAGACTTATCAAAAAGAGCATTACACTGACACACTGATCAGAGGTAATGACATAAAATTCATATTTAAAGGCAAGACAACAAAATTTAAACAAAATGTTTTCTCTGCTTCCTGGGCCTCCACCCTCTCCCCCTAATGTGTATTATGTATCTGCACTATGCATTAACCAGGTCTCCCCAATGGCAGAAATACCTGTTAAAGCATAAAGAGTAATTTTTTCTTCTTGTGGCAACAGCCTTGTAAATCCTTATAAAATAATATTACTTACTTATGATCTTATTGATGTTACTAGCTGTATCACTTATACTCTGCCTGTTTTACAGATTATTGTTTCTTGCATTACCAAATGTGTGACTGAGCTTCTGATAGGAGTAATGATGACTAGGTAACTTGAAATAATTGACCAAATTAGTAGTTCTGTAAGATCAATGATTCTAATAGTATAACTCTAGATAGAAAGAAACAACAAGAGGGAATCATTTCCTGGACCATGACAGACTAGGAAGACAGGCAGTTCAGAGACTTTTGGCTATTGTTAACAGAACCTAGTCCAGTAATAGCACATTTCAGTGGTCTATCAATGAAATCCCTGTCTAACCTAGAAATTAGCATTCCTAGAACTGTGGGACAAATTGGTCACGAAATGCCTCCCAAACCATGGTTGAAATTAAGATCAAAAGGGAGGAAACTGTAAAATAAAGAATGTTGCCCACCATCAGTTCTATAAGAATCAAGTTATTACCCATTGCATGGCTGACCTACAGCACACCTTGAAAGGAATTCAGGGCGAAGATCAGAATGAGGTTTCCTGTGCTCTGGGAAAACTGGCAGAACTGGCCCTCAGATAGTTTGATATTTTCAGGAGAAAATTGTATGAACCCAGGTTCTTACATTTTCCCATACTTAGAAAAGCATGAAGTCCATTAACTAAGATATCTGTTCCTCACAAATAGTGATAACCTTCTACCAAGATGTGTGCTTGAATGCATGTACCCCTTCACCAAAATCACATATATGCAGGCCTCCCCCCTTACCTCTTCGGAACAGGCCTCAGAGCTATCTGAAAGACTGTCTCCTAAATTATAATCCTCAGGTTGTTACGAAGAAATTTTTCCATTTCTCTTAGATTGACGATTGATTCATTTTTTTCATCAATAGAGAAAGAGATTCAGCAAGAGAAAATATTAACTGAAAAGGCCCACTGGGTTGAGATATCTTTAAAGGCCTCAAAAGAGGTAGGTGCAGCCAGTCCTGCAGGACTGCCTGACGCTCAGCAAGAACTTGCAGAGGAGCTGCTGTGACTGCTCAGGGGGCTGATGGCAAGGAATTCCCAAGGTAAAGAGTACTTATCGCCACCCCCAAGGACCTCAAGTGCTATAGATGAGGGTGGCATCATGCTCAGAGCACCCAGAGGAGACAGCTGACATGTGGGTTCACACCAAGTGAAGCTCAAGAAGTGACATTGATTATGGATAACCCACAGCCCTGAACTCAACCTGTGTCCTACGTAAGGGAGAGTCATCAAGAACCAAGATGTCAACAGTGTTCTGACTATCTAATATCATACTACAGTGAGGAAGAAATACAATGCTGACCAGCAGGTTCAGTCTTTTCACCACGCTGTCCTCCTGGAACCAGGGCCTTGGGACGACTTTATGTGGGGAGTCACAGAGTACCTCAGGACACCTGGTCAACCCCACACTTAAAGTAGAAGTTTGGAAAACTCCCCAAAAGGAAAAACAGGGACCGTATCCCATGAGATTCACAGTGGGAGTTCAGTGTACACCACCGCACAGTACTGCCACAGAACATAAAGGTTCAAGGACAACACTTTTTACCACCAAATGGCCTGGGCCTGTGTCACTTTGCCCAGATGGCATTGCTGGCCCAGGCCACTCCCAGCCACCAGAGTGAAACTTAGGAAAACTGAGAAAAGCACTTCAAAGCACAAGAAACCCTGAGGCACCAGCCTGAGGAAAAGGTCCTTCTTTCCAGGCCTAAGGGTTACATAGCAGTGCCTTTCTTAAATAATCTACTAGCCCTCAAATTCTTGTCTCACTCAAGTTGTTTCTAAGAGAGGTAGGTTCACCTAAAATTAACAAAGCAAATATTAAAATCACCAACAGAAATGATTGCTTCTACCGTCTGAACATGGTACAAATTCCAGTTCCACCACAGGAGCTAGAGACATAGGCATGTTATTTAATTTTCTAAGCCTCAGATTCCTCTCTAGGAAAATGAAAGCAATTCTTTCCTTGTGATACAATTGTGAGGATTTAAAGAGATAGAATATGCTAAGTTCCTAAACTGTTTCTGGCCCAAAATACTCAATAATAATAATTTTTAATAATTAATTGAAGTACTCTTTACTATAATTTGTGATGAAGTAAATATTGTTTATCCTTTAATTCTCTCCCTCATTCTGATGCAAAATACAAAATATGTCCAAAGAAAAAAATTTATGATTTATATATAGTAATGAATTTCTCTATAGAAAACTGAATACCTAAATCTAAGAAGATCATATTTTAAATAATATAGGATTATAACAATGATTGTCAACTCCTGGTCAAAAGAACCAAGTCATCAAAACACTGAATGCTTAAATAAATTCCCAGTTATTTACTGAAATAGTGTTGTATGTTTAAAAATTTTAATTATCTTGCTTATTCAGTACTAAATTTTTTAAAGATGAACTCAAATGTATCCTGGTGAATCAATGTCTGATCATCTGACCTGTAAAGGACACGTGTTGACTAGATAAATTCTCAGCTCAGGAGGTTTTAACAAATTACCATAGACTGGGTGGCTTAAACAATAAACATCTATTTTTCACAGTTCTAGACAATGAGTAGTCCAAGATCAAGGTGTTGGCAGATCTGGTGTTTGGTGAGGAACTGCTTCCTGGCTTGTAGATGGATGTCTTCTAGTTACACCCTCACCTGGCTGAGAGAGAGTGACAGGCTTTCTCATGACTTTTATAAGGGTACAAATCTTATTCATGAGGTCAGAGCCCTCGTAACCTCATCTAATCCTAATTACCTCCTGAAATCCCCACCTCCTAATACTATCACACTAGACAGTATGGTTTCAAAAGTATGAATTTTAGGGGGACAAACATTCAGTCTATAAAAATAACCAAGTTCACAGAATATTAAAATACATATAAAAGGTAAAAATATGCTTGTTTTGAAATACTGTGTAATGCTATTTTTTAACAAATGCTAAGACACCTGTTGGAACAGTGACAAGTATTACTTCAAGAGTTTCTTTGAGCTCATTTATAATAATAAATGAACGTTGATGTTTTATCTTTGGTTAAATACAGCTTAGATGCAATAAATATGCTTCATCTGAAACAATAATGACTAAGATACAGAATAAAGAAAACAAAACAAAAAATAGAGGAGAAAAATTTTACATGAATAATAAGGTAAAAACAGCCTAGTAAAATTGAGGGCCAGAAGAAACAGGGAGCCAAAAGTGCTAAAATAACCACTATATTTAGTTATTGGAGAAGAGGGACAAAACCCACTTATATTAATTGGGTGATGCCAAATGATAAAGAACTAGTTTATCTATTGTAAATGTCATACTAAAAATGATTTAGATTTTGGGTACACTATTTTAGCACTCCTATCAACTAATATTACCATTAAAATAAACTCTCTAAGCATATAAAACTTGGTTCCTACAACAATACGATCTCCTGGTTCTGCTCCCAACTTTCTGAAAGCTTATCGTTTCCACAAATACTTACTGTGTCCTCTATTTTGTGCCTGACCTAGTCCAGACACTGGAGAGCCCTATTATAGTTTGGTGAAGAAATAAACAATAAATTAATAATCATACATAAAATAATACTATTTCTTCTCAGGCATATTACTGGATATCCTTTATTTTTATATAAATATCTGTATTTCCTGTGGCTTACTGTCATTCCATCTCCTACTCAGACGTTCTCAATTATTCCTCAAATATCAAATATGTATAGACCACTGAGTCTCAAAGCCATATGTTTTGTACCTAAACTCTCTGAGTCACAGCTTTGAATTTCCAACCACTCTATCTGATATGACTAAAATAGAACATTATCTAAGCTGATCCCTGGCCTGCTCTACTCTAGACACACTCAAAAGAAAAGCCTTTTCTATGTGTCTTTCATTTTTCGCATCCTGTTGCTAACAAAATCTGATTTTGTAACTTCAGAATTGTTTATTCATCCATTCATTCTTCATTTATAAAAACTTTTTTTTAACCACTTATTATATGTCAGGCACCAGGAATAGAGACAAATGCTTTTAAAATATAGTTTTTAAAAGAAGTTATTTCAGGCAAAAGATGATTCATTATAACATAGTATGAAAAAATAATATGATGCAAAGTCATACATCAGCATAAATGAGGAGCCGCTCTGACTGAGTGATGTGGTCCAGAAAGAATTCCAAGAAAAAAACAAAGGTTGCTAGAGTTATAACATGAAGAGCAAATAAGGACTGTTTAGATGTTAAGGAAAGCTAAAAAGGGGATTCTAGACAAAGTATCAGCTGGCACTGATTGTGTGAGAGAACATGGCACATTATAAGATGTTCAAATGTTTTATTATGATTCAAGTCAATAGATTAGTTACCAGAAAATGGCAGAAGATAAGAAGGAATAATGAGGTAGGACCTAGTTAGTGCTTGAATATTGTCCTGAAAGCTATCAGACAGTTATTGGACTGGTATAAACAAGGGATCTGCATCAAATATGTGCATTTTGGAAAACCACTCTGACAGTAGTGTGGAAAAAGAACGTCATGAATACAAGCTTGGACGCAATATAACTTGTTAGGAACAAACTGAATCTTGGTGAGATTAGTTGCCTCCCCCAATGTCACTAACCTAGGGTTCTGTTCTAGGTTTCTCTGACTCCAAATCTTATGCTGTCATCATCTATATGGGCCAAGATGTTCACCAAGAATTAAATATGTCATGACTTCAGTCATGTATTCCATGCCTTCCTCTCTAGTCTTATGGTGCACCACTTTACACTTCATAATGTTTTACTCCAGTGAGACTGAACTTCTGGTTCACCCAAACATCAGGACATGTCATACTTCTGGAACTTGGTTCATATTTCACCTCATCCATATCTGCGAGTGGTGCAAACATTCTACAAAATCACTACAGAGCCCCACTGGAAGTCTCTTTTGGATGTCAAGACTGATGATGGTACATACGAATAGTAATGAGGTTTTCTGGAGAGATCCGATCTGTCCTCCCGAGCTGGTCCAAAAATGGCTTGAGAGAGCAGGGAAAGAAGAGGGCTTTGGAGTTTTTATGGCGGTGAAGGGATGTGACTCCTGCATTTTGGCAGGGGCTTGTATGATTTGAAACTCCCACTGGTGCCAAAGGAAAGAACATCTGCACTTTCTTATCACTTTGCCCAGGTATGGAGCAGAGGGGAGGAAAAGGTGTGAGACTTCAGTTTGTTACCAGTCAAATATCAAAAGGTTGAGTCAGACTTTTTACAATTCACTCATGATGCTGCTGACATAAACCCACAGGATTATCACACAAACAGGCATGACTTCTATAATAAGGTTTACCCATTTACCCTGCTTTTATTTTTTCTCCATAGCTCTTAGCACTACTTGCCAAACTTTATTTCCTTATTGCTTATTGTCTGTCTTTCATACTAAAAAGTAAGTGCCATATCAGATTCTTGGTCTCTTTTGTTCACCACTGACTCTCCAGCATGTTGAATAGTAAGTAACTAACAGTAGGTGCTCAATAAAGACTTTTAGAGTAAGTTATCAAAAGTTGAGGGAAAAGTGCATTGCAACAGAAGACATCTGAAAATAAATCCTAAAGCAGGCAGGACTTGAGCTGAATTTTAAAGTAGAATGTAACTTCAACAGACTGATGAGAAAAGTTATCTAAAGCAGGGAAATGAAGTAACATAAAAAGTCGTCTGGCTTAATCTCATACTTTGGCAATTTTTTCACTCTGCCTCCAATTTTTCCACATTAACTTGTCACTTAGTATTTACTTAGGGTTGTCTCATCTGTCTATCGAAGCAAAAAGGAGTTCCAGTAAAAATGGTTTTGACAGTGATTGAGTAACCACTCTTTGGTGATCTTGTTTTGTCTGTGGCATTAGGTATGGCTCATTGGTGGTATTAATGGAAGAGTTTAAATAACGGAAATGATATATAAACTCAATGTCCCCAACAAACTATACCAGAGGTATCAGAACAACATACCAAATGTGTTTATTAAACTATGAGTACAAAGACTAAAACTCAGGATATAAATTGAATCTGCATTGTTATTAATGGGGTTAGGAAACATGCTTATTAACAGAGTAGGCACTGCATTCACAATAAGAAAGGCACTTATTATAGTGATCTCATAGCATCTACTTAAGTGTCATAATAATTTTCTCTCCAACTTCCACTGTTTCTAATATTCCCCACTCCACTCCATCATACACATTATTGCAAGATTAATCTTCTTGAAGCAAAGCTGAGATCTGATTACTCCTTTCATTCATTTATTCAACAAATATATACTGATCATCTATAACACACACGGCAATATTTAGATGCTATAGCATATGCAGATATTGCCCTTGTTCTCATGTATTTCAAAACCTTCTATGGTTTCCTAATACCTAGAAAACCATTTTAGGATGAATTTATGTTACTTGGGGAAGAAAAGATACAATGGTCAAGCAGTGTGAAAAATTTTGTATTCAGTAAATTTTAAACGTATATTATACTTTAAGGTCTTTAAGGATGAATGTAGTATTTAATATATTCCAGATTTTTTGTTCAAAAATTGTGTGCATATGTGTGTGTATGTGGAGCAGCTTTGGTGGGGATGGGAGAGGTAGCATTCTGCAGGCAGAAATGCTTCTTTATTTTGTATCTCACACAATTTCATAAATGTTCTGTAAGTGGATTTGCACAAAGAGATTTCCAATGGCACTTCTGAAGGATAAAATAATTTTTTGATTAGTGCAAAGTAGTAAAAAATTAGATCTCAGATATTTTAAAATGGCACTGTGTAGATTTTGGTAGACTAACCACAAAATGCCTTACAGGAAATAATGAAGATTCTATTTCTCATTCTAGGATTTATATCATTGACAAATTTGCCCTTAAGGCCCAGTGCTTGACACCCACAACATGAACAACAAAAAAAATCAATATGACATTTTGAAAATTCTAACTGTATTCTTTAGTGTGCCAAAGAAGAGCCATCTAGTTTTTTCACTCACATGTAGGTAGTAGTCAACACTAAAGGGTGAATATCAACATATTAAAAGATGCCTGCATTTTCTGTCCATAGCCCACAAAACATCAGTGCAAACAGCAGACTATATTTTTGAAAGAAAAAGATGATGAAGTATAGGGAATGGTGACAGTAAAATTATTTATAATTTCACTTTCAAAGTAACATCATTAACGAAAGGAAATTTGCTATACGTAGAAATCATTTTGTTAACAACCTGGGGCAGTAAGGGCTGAAATCACATTCTTAAATACATCACCCAAATTTTCATTATTTCCCCCAAAGACAGAGTGTTTTGTTTAGTTGTTATTAATATTCAACTTAAGAGCAAATTGCAACAGAAATCCTGTTGAGGTGGACAGAGATCTCCTGCAGCTATTTACTAGTGCTAAAAACAAATTGATCACACACCTTGCAAACTGCATATACTCAAAAGAAGCATTGTTCAATAAAAGATGAGAGAAAATATGCTAGACCATTATACCAAATTTAATAAAAGAAAAATTGTGATGAGTTAAAAAACTGCATAACATTTACATATATCTTCAACAACACTGCTTATTAGAAAAACACTCAATTAGATTCTATGGATTTTTTTGAGAGATCTGGATAAATTCAATAAAACAAAATGTCTTAGATCTGAGTACCTGAAAACAACCTTCACTCACTTGAGAAATGTTGCCAGTGTACTTCACTATTTAGTATAATGACAGGGTATATGATTTCAACCAACATAGTCATAGAGAAAGAGATAAAGGCAAGAACAAGGTGAGTGCATATCAAATTAAAACTGACACTTCTTGGATAAAGAATTATTTTCACATACTCAATTTCTATCCATAAAGCCAAAGTCATCAAAAAGAAGAACTATATTTACTGGTGTACATGTGGATCTGAAATTAAAATAATGGTAACGATAATTATCAATATAATAATAATAATAGTGATGGCAAAAACGCAGGACAAAACGGCAAAATCCAATACTCGCTTGAAACGGAAAATTACCCTGCAGGTGTCACTATTGACAAAAACCATATATTTAAACTTCCTTATAAGCATCATAATGCCATTTATAATAGGAAGTATAAAAATGAGCACATACAAATTGCAGAGTTAACCTGTCTTGGCTCAAGTGAGCCCAAAGGTGTGGCCCCAGCAATCCCATCAATATGATCATAGCACAACGTAATTACAAAATGAGGCACATGTACAAAGGGAGAGGTATGCAGTAATACTGGCATTGGAATCAAAAAGAACTATGCGTAGACCTTCTCAAGTGTTACATAGTATTCCAGACCCTTCAAAATCATTTTTCAAGCCTTCCAAGTCTTAATGTTATCATTTAATCATGATGACACATAAACAATATACATAGCTCCTGACAAAAGGACAAACACTAATATATTAAAAAAACTGACAGAATTACTAATATAACCGGTTTTCCTTCTTTCCATCCTTTGTTTTGTTTCGTTTGTTTTCTAATCTTTTTTCTCTTGTTTTATTAACACAGACTGAAAAATCATGATTAGCATGGACATTTCCTTGATATCCATGTTATTTTTTGGATATTTCAAAGAACAAATCTCTCTTGCTTTTATTTGGCTTTTTTCTCATTACTATTATCTAACCTGTTACCTCAATATATTATAAGAGTTTGGACAAAAATAACCTGTTTTTAAGCACTTCAAGAAACTTGGAAAGCAACTTAGCCTTCTACATTGATTGTTTCACAAGGAAAATGTGTGCAGTGTTATCCTAAGATAACCTTGAAAGCGGGCTCAGTTGACTGGTGAAGTCTTGTCATCAATAAGTACAGTGACGCACCATGTTACCTACCATTTCGAATCCGCCCCCAACAAGTGTCCTTTGAGTTCGGCTCTGAAGCAAAGGAAAGCTTTATTCTTGGATCAAAGAATGGAGAGGCGTGAGCTCCCGCCCTGGTGAGCCCGCATTCCCGACATGCCTTGGGTGGGGCTACTTTATAGGGATCGCCTCAGTGGGAAGGGGGCGGGGTGGAGTTCTCAAGGGGCTGCTCACGTGGCTCAGATAGCTGCGCAGGTGCCGCATCTCTGCGCATGGCCCGCCAGGGCCATCTTAAATCAGTGTGTGGTTCCAGAGCTTTTGCACAGGCTTGTAGCTGCGGTGTCTGCACAGCTGTTTCACAGGAGGGTCTCTGATCTGAAGAGCTGGTGCAAGGCTTCTACACGCGGCACCCTGTGAACAAGTGACACTGAACTGAACACAAAACAACAGGTTAGACCTTATCACGTAGATTCCATCTTATTTTTCTAAGAACCCCAGTGAGCTGTGCTGGGGACACATGTGCAAATAGTGATGCGGTGAGAAAATTCAGATTTTGTTTAAAAAAATAAAGGTGAAGTGAAACAGAGCAGAGATAAAATATTCTCGTACTGTACGTGATTTCATAATTTCAGATAGGACACCCTGATTCATAAAGTTCAGTCAGCTAATATTTATTGAGCACCTAGTCGCTACTCTACGTCCTGGGAATTCAAATCCATTGTTTTATTTGATATATTGATTCAATTTCTATAAGTATGATAAAAACCATAAAGGATACAAAATAATATTAATACATATTTTCTGTACCTGCAACTCAAGAATATCATATTTTTTGAGAAGCTATTAATATACGCATATTAAGAAAAAGAGTTGAAGGGAAAAATAAGTTTAAAATATTGGTTTCATTACTACAGAATTTCTCAGGGCTTTTAATGTGCATACTTGAATTGTTTATTTCCAAGAAAGGAAAGTGGGCAATATTTTCAAATCCTATTTGCTCCTAGAATTGTTTACTCTCAGAGTAGCAATGAACTAGTTGCTCTAGTGTTCTGGGGGGAAAATAAAAAAGACAAGGAGGAAAAGAGCAATAGGCCAAAGGAAAGATCCAGAGGTTAAAAAAACAATTTTTTTCTGAGAAACCTACACGTAGTGATTAGTAGTAATTTTCGTAATTTCCCTTTCTCTTTCCTTCCTTCCTTCCTTCTTTGCTGCAAAAGAGATATTGTGCAACTTTTTTTGTTTTTTATGTTAAACATAGTCGGTTTTTTTTCTTAATTTTAATTGTCTTATTGATTCTCTTTACATGTGAATGTAAATGTGGAGTGGGAAGAGTGGCTCCTTTCTAGCCAAATTTCAAATTTGCAGCCTCTTTAGACTGCAGCAGAAAATATCCCCAGGGCAAAAACAACCATTATAGCTCTCACTTATCTTTCTCAGCTCTCTTGTTTCAGTAAGATTTGGGCTGAGTATTTCTTTATTAAGTTTATCGGCATCTTGTTGTTTCCATAAAGTTTTCTTTTCCTTTTTTTAATAAACTGGCATTTCATTTGTTTTCAATGGGAAAAATTTTTTGAATAAACTTGCTTGTCATAACTACACTTCAGAATCTATTATGTATATTAAAAAACAACTTTTGATAATATAAGCAGAAAGGTATATATACTTAAGTTATGAATAATAATGAAAAATATTAATGCAAATGTTCAGAAATAGTATTGCAGTAGAGAGATCAGCTTCAACTTCAAATACAATAAGGACGAGTGAGGATTTATAGCCTAAAAGCTGGGTAAGGGGATCTGTGGATGGAAAATTACTTAGAGGAGACACCAAGAGTGGGAGATTCTGGTTAAACCATCTTAACAGGATTCTTTCTGAAGACAGGCCAGGGTGACCAGATATCAAGGGTAAAGGATTCAATTACCTCCGTCCTCATTCTTGTTCATTCAGCTGCGGCCATAGTAGTATAGGGGAGCAAAATTTGCCACCCTAAATTGTCTCTTTGGCATGCAGATTATTGCAAGCTGAAAAAAATCAGGGCCCAAAAAACTCAGAAAGAAGCTTTTACCGTCCCCGTAAGTGCCTAAAAAAGTTTTTAGAGAGAAGGCCTGTTCCTGGAATAAAGCTGCCACCGGAGATATCTGCAAAGAATATGGGCTAGGTGTGATGGGGAAACTCTGGCCTAGAGACCAGAGTCCCCTCTGTGTCCCATTGTCTGTGCGTAGCCCAGCAAACAACTGTTCACCAAACATTTGCTTTTTCATCTTCATGTGAATTGCCTTCCTCCCCTTCAAAGTCCCAAATCACAGCATCCCAACATTCTCTTTTGTCTTTAGTTGAAGATGATATTTAAGGTGAGGGTTTCTGCTATTTTGTTGAGTTACTCAGTTTTCCAGGGTCTCTCTCATCTATGCATGATATTAAACTTTTATTTGATTTTCTCCTGTTAATCTGTCTCATGTTATTTTAATTGATTCTTCGACGAGCCAGAAGAACCTGAAAGTGTAGAGGGCAATTTCTTCCTCTCTGACAATAGCTTGTTGGCTGCAGTTTGGAGACATCAACATGTTTCTCAGGAACTGTGCACTTACTGCTTCCTTCTCCTTCAGATACACTCCTGATTCTCTCTTAATTTTGTTGCTGCTCACATGTCATCAGAGCATCTTTACCAATCATCCTCAATTTAAATAGCATCTTGCTATCTAACTTTCTAACTGCATACTCTGTTTATTCTTCTCCATTGCATCTGTAGTTCCCAGTATTTTATATTTTTTGTTATTTGCTTTCAACCACTTTACTGTCTTCTGGAATGTAAGCTCCAAGACTGCAGAGATTTGTTGATTTTATTAAAAATGATATCCTCAGCACCCAGAAGAGCTCTTAAAGATAGCAGGTATTTAATGGTTATTTTCTGTCTAAATTATCATCTCCATCTGACTGGTGAGAAAATTGTGATTCAGGACTTTCTATAACTTACCTAAAGCGAGAAGCATGTAAGATACAAATCTGCTTACATATTTCCAAAAATTATGGCTTTAAACATTTAGTAGGACACATTTTAAGTTACTGATGACAATGTAACATTTATTAAAAACAATAGAAATGTTAACAATTGTCATGTACTTAAAATACAGAAAATATAACAAAAAATCTTACAGTTAATAAAGAATAAAGGTGAGGGGAATCAGATACAAGAATTCAGAAATATTACAAGTGCTGCAATATCAAGCACTATTAAGTACTGACTAAAAGAGGTCTAATTAATTTGTAATGATTTTAGAAAATGAACTATTATATAGTGCTTCTCCTTCATCAGACTTATGCTAAAAAGAACAAAAATTGTAGTACTCATATATTGTCTAATCCCTATATACAATTGGTGGTACAATTCAAAGCAGTAACTGTCAGATAAAGGGTACAGGTTTCATTCCTCTTCCTCTAATCTATCAATTTCCATAACTTTATCTTATGAAAGCTTCCATGCATTTTACACTTTCATGTGTTTTGGAAGTTGTACACTTCTTACTAGTTGTAGAAGTTAGAACAGAAAGCACTTAGAAATAAACCATACAACTTGAAAGAAAGACAGATGCAGATGCATCGCAAAATAATTATTTTTAAAACTGTTGGATGAATATGTGAAATTAGAGATAAAAGAGCAGGTAGAATGATTACTTGATAAATTGGAGTATTGTGTTTTGAAAGGAAGGCGAATACTAAGCAACAAAGACAATTCTGAGACTACATAATTAAGCCCTCTCACGAAAGAAAAAAAATTCCTCCTCTTACCCATAGTTTGCGGCTGTCTTTAGCATAAAAGATACAGTTGTAATTAGAGTGATATACAGCACAAGTACCAAATTATGTTTATTAGTGGATAAAAGATTCACATGTAGTATTTTTTGTGTTGTTAAAAATGAAAATTACATGAACTGTCTTTGATAGAACATAATAGAACACTTTTGCTATAATGATATATTTTCTTTTTAAATGGCCTTAACTGAAAAAGCTGTAGAAGTGACTTATCTTTAGCAATTCCATTTGCCACTGCCAGTTAGAATGTTAAGAAAGTTACAGGAACTTAAAATATAAGTGATAAAACTATTAGAAATCATTGCAGCATAACTGATCAAAATAAAATGTAAAATAAAAGATTTACATTCAGGGATATGTATATCAGTGAAATAACTAATTAACCTCATTATGCAAATTATGAATCTGATAATTCACTTGTTAGGATGTCTGTTATAACAAATCTTGAAGTAAGCTACTATGCTACATCTGATTAAATTTTGGAGAAAAAATCCTTGATAAGAGAGCAGAATTAGTTCATTTCTTAAAATGCACTAAAATCCTTGTCAACTGGCCTATCATTTAGTGTACTAAAGTAAGAAATTTATCAGACTGAACTTTGAAATATTCATATGTGGATTTATTGAAGCAAATATATAGCCTCAGACAGACTTCTGGCCCTCTACAAACTTCTTTGCTACTTTCCCTAGATGTGTATACTTGGAGAATTTGAATTAACTTTATATTAGTAATTAAAGAAAAATCATTAGCAGGATAAACATTTGATGCATACACGCTCATATGAAAACACACATATACACAAGTACTTGGGTGTGTGCACGCACACGCACCTTGTGATGGAGCAAGATAACAATATTCCCAACGTTACTGAATTCTTCAGTAATACTATTTAATTCTTATCTAAAGCCTTGAAAAGGTAGGATCTAGAACTATGTAAGAAACTGGAAAGCAAGATAGGTATACAGTAATGGAAAAGTCTTTAAACAAAAAAAAAACTAATGCAGAGAAATCAAGTGAGAGTTCAGTTTTTAGTTTTTTGGGGGATTTTTTTATAGTTTTTTTTTTTTAAGCTCTTTATTGGCATATAATTGCTTTACACTGTTGTGCCAGTTTTTGCTGTACACCAAAGTGAATCAGCTGTATTTATACATATATCCCCATATCCTCTCCCTCCCGCGACTCTCTCCCACCTTCCTTATCCCACCCCTCTAAGTCATCACCCATCATTGAATTAATCTCCCCATGTTATGCAGCAACTTCCCACTAGTCATCTGTCTTACATTTGGTAGTTTATATATGTCAATGTTACTCTCTCACTTCGTCCCAGCTGCCCCTTCCCCACCCCACACCCTGCCCTGTGTCCTCAAGTCTATTCTGTATATCTGCAAATTTATTCTTGCCCTGTGGATGGACCTAGAGACGGCCATACAGAGCGAAGTAAGCCAGAAAGAGAAAAGCAAATACCGTATGCTAACTCATATATATGGAATCTAAAACAATTAAAAACTGGTACTGAGTTCAGTTTTTATGAAGACGTAAGCAACATTCCACTTATGGCTAAGAAACATCTAAAATGATAGGGGAAAAATGCATTTTCCTCAGAATTGGCTGGAAGAGCCATCAGTTTGAGGAAGACACTGACAGCATGAAAAAAATATGAATAGAGATGGATAATGGGGAAAAATTGACAAAATTCTTCATATGGACTCTATATCAAATTACAGCAAATAAAGTAGAAAGATGAGTGAAATGAGTGTATAGCAGTCTAAGAATATTTAGTGTAACTGAAAATTTACTTTTTTTTTTTATTAATTTCCTATGGCTGCCGTAACAAAATATTAAAAACTGGGTGGCTTGAAATGTGTTTTCTCACAGTTCTGTAAGCTAGAAGTTCAAAATCAAGATTTTGGCAGGGCCAGGCTCCTTTTGAAGCCTGTAAGAGAGAATCTTTCGTTTCCTCTCCCAGTTTTTGGTGGTGGCCATCAGTCCTTGGTGTTCCTTGGCTTGGGGCAGCTTCACTCCATTCTCTGCCTCTGTCTTCACCTGGTGTTTTCCTGGTGTCTTCTCATCATCTCCCTACTATGTATGTCTATCATTGTGTCCAGATTTCCTCTTTTCATAAGTTCACTGGTCATGTTGGATTAGGGACCAATCTAATGGCTCATTTTAAATTGATTACTTCTATAAATATTTTATTTCAATGTAAGGTCACATTCTAAGGTACTTTGGGTTAGGACTTCAACCTGTCAGGGGTGGTAATGGTGGGAAGGAGATATAATTCAACCATAACATTAATTCCCAATATACTGCATAAGAAACATAAGCACTGGGCCTGGTTCTGAAATCTGGGGAGGCAGCTTACATAGAGATGAAGAACTGAGCTTCAGTTCAGACTGACTGAACCCATTAATCAGAGTGCATGGCATCCTCTGGCACACACCACATCACAGAATCTCTTCATCTGTAAATAACAGAACTGCCCATAAAATTTGTGAGAATTACCAGAATGCTGACCATGAGAGTCCAATCTCTAAATTACCCTGCTGATAAATATCAGAGGAGTAGTCACTGTTCAGTTCATGTAGCAAAGTCAGCTGGCCTACATATGGATACAGTCTAAGACCTAGACCTTATGACTGGTACTCTAACCAAGGGACCAAATTATCCTATCTTGTTCATGAAAAAATTCGTCCATTTGCATGTGTAAGCAGGGTTTTTAAGCTATTTCAAATCTGGTTTAGCATTTAAATAATTTTTTAGAACTCTCCAAATTAAAGCTATTTTAGATAAATAGAAACGTTTAATTTCCTGTAAGAGATGCTAAATAAGCTTTTACACTTTTAAGAGTTCAGAGTAAAACAACTGTTATCAACTTTTCTAAGAAATTTAAAAGCAAAGATTATTAGTGCATTAATTCTGTAGTACTTCTAATAAGATAATATCACTGCATGCTATAACTATTTCGTATTATTTTATATTAAAAATGAAATTCCAACATGCTTTTTTTTCAATTCTGTGTATATACCAATAGATAGAAAATAGAGATGTGGAATTATGCTTAAAAGAGTGAAGAGTTCTTTATCGAAGATTTTCAGATAAAAAATAATTTTTATCCTTATAAGCTATTTATTATATACTACTTACAAACTGACTTATTCCTAGAGTCAGGAATATAATGCAGCTCCAAAGCCAAAAGATGTAGTGTAAATGTGCCCAACCTAATACTTTAAAAGCCCCTGGAATTGCTTTTCTGTTTTGCTTTTGCTTTGTTTTAAAAAGTAAACTTTTTATTTTATAATAACTTGTAATTTACAGAAAATTTGGAAAGATAATGCAGAGACTCCCAGATAGCCTACACTGTTTCCTGTATTGTTAATATCTTAAATTAGTGTAGTACATTTGTTACAACTTATTAACCAATATTGATACGTTATGATTAACTAAAGTCTGTGCTTTATTCAGATTTCCTCTGTTTTCAACTAATGTCTTTTTGTGTTTGGGATCCCATCCAGAATACTACATTTCACTTAGATGTCAAGCCTCCTTTGTCATGTCTCTTTAGGTAGATATAGATTGCAACAGTTTCTCAGACTTCCCTTGTTTGAATACCTTGACAGTCTTGAGGGGACTTACCAGGTATTTTATAGAATGTCTCTTAATTGTGATTCACCTGATGTTTTTCTCAGGGTTAGACTGGGCTTGTTGGTTTCGGGGAGATAGGCGCAACAGAAATAAGATGCCATTCTCACCACATCATGTACATACTGTCAACAGGACTTATCACTAATGATGTTAACCTTGATCACCTGGCTGAGGCAGTGTTTGTCAGGTTTTTCCAGGGTAAAATTGCTATACCCTGCCCTTTCATACTGTTCTTTTGGAAAGAAGTCAGTATGTATTATCCACAGTTAAGGAGTGAAGAATTTCTCACTGTCTCATTTTTTTTTCTGCCTGAAGAACTTTTAACATTTCTTATAAAATTGGCATGCTGGAAATAAATTCCCTCAATTTTTGATTATCCATGATTCTTTTTATTTCACCTTCATTTTTGAAGAATAGTTTTACTGAATAAGGAATTCTAGATTGATATTTTTTCTTTCAATACTTTGAAGATAGCACTCTATTCTCTTCTTTCTCGCATGGAAATGAAAAATCTGCTATAACTCTAATCCTTGTTTCTTCATAGATAAGTTGTTTATCTGCATCCTCCTTTGGCTCTCTTCAAGATTTTCCCTTTCTTTGATTTTCTGCAGTTTGAATATGTAGGAGTATTTTTTGGTATTTACCCTGCTTGATGCTCTCAGCTTCTTGGATCTGTGGTTTGGTGTCTGTCACTAATTTTGGAAAGTTCTCCATCATCATTTCACATATTTCTTCCACTTTGACCTTTTATTTCTTATATTTCATGTGTGCATAGACTACATCTTAAAAAATTTTATACTACAGTTCTTAGATGATCTCTTCTGTCTTTTTCCTCTGAATTTTTTTTGCATTATTCACATATTCATTCCCTGTCTGTGTGTAATTCACTGATGAACCCATTAAAGGCATTCTCTGTTGTACCATTTTTCGTTTCTAGCATTTTCTTTTGTTTTTTTTTCTTAGAGCTTTTATCTTTCTGCTTACATTATTCATCTGTTCTTACATGTGGTCTACCATTTCTATTAGAGCCCTTAACATATTTATCATAATTACTTTATAACATCTGTGTGTCACATCTGGGTCTGATTCTCACGTTTTGTTTCTTCAGACTGTGTTATTTCTTTCCTTTCATGATAACTTGATATCTTATATTTTGCTGAAAGCTGGTCATATTATATCAGGTATTTAGTATTTTATGTTACTATAGCTATATATGTTGTGATATAGGTACTAAAATTTTCAATTTCTCTAGTGTCTTTTTTTTGTCTTGCCTCTTGGCTTGGGAGTTTCCCTATGTGTATGGAAGCTCTATCAAGTATAATACTGTTATTATACTGAGGTTTGTTAATGGAATGGTAGAGTGTTGGGGAGAGAGTGTTTATAATATCTTCGTATTAAGTCTCAGTCTTCTAATGTGCCTATGTCTTGGACTGTGGCTTTCACAAGTGTTTTTGTACCCCCTCTGGTGGTATAATATTTTTCTCCTTGTCCCATACTCCCTTCCCTGGCTGCATCTTCCCTTATTCATTAATTAATTCATTTAGAATTTCTGTACCCTATTGCTTATGTTTTTTTTTTTCTTTTCCCCTCAAGTGAAGCTAGAAGTCTAACAGGGACAAGAGGTGAGGAGAAATTCCTTTTCCTAAGCTTGGCTAAAGTCTCAGAATTGCACTCTATCAAAGCCCTTCTTGAAGAGTAGGCTTTAGTTACAGAGATGAGTCTGGGCATGAAAAGAGGGGAATATTTCTTGGATTATCACTATGAGTTTCCCGGAGGTGAAGTCCACAGAAGCATGACCCCCACAACGCTGCAGGCTTCTTAATCCCATGCTAGTTAGTCCACATTCAGCACCGTCCATTGTTTAAATTACCAGGTAAGCGTTCCTGCAGTTTATGGTTCCTACAGCTTTTGTTCCAAGGAAGCAGATCTCGGCTGTGACTATGTAGATTCACCTGTCTCTCCAGAATTCAGAATGGAGGTTTTCCCTGTAATTCCATCTCTCTAATTATTCCAAGAAAACTCATTGATTTTCCGTTTGTTTGGCATTCTCTTGTTGTAAACACGAGTGATTATTTCCAAGCCCTCTACATGTCACAAGTGAAACTGGAGGCCCCCTAAAATTATTTTTAATTAGAAACATCCCTGTTGAAGTGACTGTGGGTAAAATTTTAGTGTTGAAGGACAGGTACTTGTTAAAAATATCTTGTTTTAATAGCGGAAAAAAAACTCTTCCACAATAGGATTGCATGAGAAGAGGGAAGAGAGAAAACTCCCCGAAATACAAATATATGGAAGGCAAAATCTAATAAAAGCCTAGCATAGTTTTTCATTTTTGTTTCTGGTTTTTTTCTCCCTGGATTTAAAAGGCAGAAGCAGATACCACAGCTTATTGAAACAATCATGTGAGCAACGTCATTTTGATAAAGTTCAATGTAACCAGTAGACCAGGAGGGTATACTGCTTTCAGCATTCAACTGGGGTCATGATAAAATAAAAAATTCAACTCTATGTACCTTTTATTATTAAAGCTGATTTAGCATAAAGAATATAATGACAGTATTCTTTTTTTAATCAGAGACACAGTTAATGAATTATATACTTTTAATATCTCCATATGGAATAACTAGTAAAATCAGGAATGAAAAATATCATTTCCTGAAAATCAAAATATTTAATAGAGATTTCAGCCCAAGCTCATCCTACTGATGTTAAAAATATTTTGTATACTTATTTTCGTTAAATAACATGTACAAAATATTCATAGTAGCTTCATTCAAAATAGCGAGTATTATCAATAGCAACATGAATTAATTGTGGTATACTCAACGATAGAACACTATACAGCAATGAGAAAAGCTGCCACACTGCACAATAATATTGATGATTTTATAAATGCAATGTTGAAAGAACAGACAAAAAAAGCACAAACTGTATATTCTATTTGTATAATGTTCAATAAGTAATCTATGTTTTAGGAATCAGGAGAGGGGTTACATTTGAGGACATAATGACTGGAGGGGAATAAAGGGGACTTCTAGGATTCTGAGGTGAGTTCTAGTTAGCTGAACGTGTTCAAACCAAACAGTCATGAAGTTACACAGTTACGATTTGTGCTCCTTTCTGTAAGTATACTATACTTCAATGAAAAGTAGACTGTATGATTAAACTATTTTAAAATATTGCTTAATGAATAAATTGTGTAATAGCAGTAGGTGATTTTCTCTATGTTTTTTCCTCTATATGAAAACTTTCAGTTGTCCACCTTTATTTCGGGAGTTCAAATATTCTTTTAAGGCATTCAAGGACTTGCAGAATTGTAACCTATTTCACCTTTCTAGTGTCATTTTTCCATTTCATTTTCATATAGTCTTTGCTCCAATCTCCCCAAATCACTTGTTAGTCTCTGAAATTCTTTCTGAGATTCTGAATATCTAAATTCTATATTCTTTAAGCCATACCTCAAATGTTACTCTTGTCTTGATTCTCCCAGGTCATCCTGTGTATTGCCTCTGTCAAGTTTCAGTAGGTAGTAAGCAGCTGGGACCGTACATTTAGCCTATGCCTCTCTATTCTACACGTTAGATTGCATCCTTACTGTTACTCAAGTAAGAAATATGGCACTTGTAATAATTATGGCAGTTTGCCAGGCTTCTTGGCTAACTTAGCTTTCTTTATAGTGCTCTTTGTGAAGACTAGGACCATACTTGTGAGAGTTTTTAGTTGCAAGGGAAGGCAAATGACGTTAATTAAAACAAATTTATTTTATTGAGAGAATACTAAGCAAGACCAAGAATTAAGTCTCAGGAACCAGTAGTTCCTTAAGTGGAAAGAAAGAAAGAAAGAAAGAAAAAAAGAAAGATGAAAGGAAGGAAGGAAGGAAGAGAGGGAGTGATGGCAGCCAGATATACAGCAAAATTCAAACCATAGAAGCAGTGTAGTAAGTAACCTCCAAAATTTTTGAGGTTACAATAATAAATGTGAGTTAAGCTTCAAGTTTCCAATGACTGCAAAAACTACCTGGGATGAGAATCAGCCTATGAGCTTAGATGCTTATTGTTTCAATATCCAAATTCTCCATTGCTAAATAAATGTAGGTATTCAATCCAAAGGACTATTCATTTTCTACATATGTTCTCTTGTAGGAAAGGCAGCAATTTTTCTTTGTATAAAGTAAATTCCATTTTTACATTGCAGAGAAAGTATTGCATTATATAAAAACATTGGTTAACATGAATCGTGGCAAAAAGTTCATGTTTTTAATTTATAGTATTGAATAATAATAAACATATTGGACTTACTTTACACAGGTGTTTACTAAAAATTAATGCATTAATTTAAAAAAGAAATAACTAATAGAATTTTGTCATGTAGGAGTATGCAAGGAGTAAACACACAATGAAAGTTAGTGCAACCTTAGAAATTATTTCATTCTAAATTTCCTTCTTTGTTCCTATTAGGGGTTTTCTTTCGACCAAAGCTTCTAATACTGCCAATTAAAGCAGTAAAAATGGCCTCAGAAATTGTTTCCGCCTGCTTTATTAATTAGTTTTCCACTTCAAACCAAAGCTCTTTGCTACAAAATATTACAATTGCATCTTTCAATCCAAAAGCAAATCAAAGTCCTGTATTTGTTTCTTCAGAAAGTGATGGTCTGAAGTATTTGATTGAATATGGATTGCTCAGAAATAACCGCTGTGTGGAGTTTATATCTTATGATCCACCTCAAATACATTTGCACTCTGTATAGCTGTTGTTTATCACCAAAACATATTTTCCTGGTATCAAAACACGTTTTCATTCTACATCAGGAAAATACATTTTAGACAGATAAATTCTCTCTACAATGAAATTAAATGTATATAAAGTACATAAGCAATACATTTAGAGAATTTCAAGTAATTATAAAACAGTGGGAGGTGTAAAGTAGTTTATATACTTAAAGTACTAAAATCCTGAAATAAGATGCAATAACTTTTTTATTCTTGATAATTGTAGAGTAATATTGATAAACAGGAAAAGATAATTTCTCAATGACTCTATATCAAAATCAATACATCCTCTAAAACTGCTTTTATTTTTCTTTTTAAGCTACATACAAATATATATTTAGCAAATTTTTATTGAGTGCATAAATTATGGCAGACCCTGAATTAAGAAATGGGAAAACAATGTTTAGTAAGGCACACGATAGATGATTTCATGATTCTTTTGAGATGTAATTCATGCTCTCAAAAGAAATGTCAACTGAGAAATATTTTCAAAAATGAAGACTTTCCTTGTACTAAAATGTCTCTATAAAAAAAAATAAATGTCATCACAAATGAAGACATTGGAAAAAATAGCATGTAGCATTATGGCATTGTAAACATGCTTTCTGCTTATCTATGCACACATTTTCTTATTTCATTCATTCAACGACAGATATCTATTGAGTACTTATATCGCCAGCATCTGGCAGGGTGATGGCACATAGTTGTGTCCAACACAGACACAGAGTCTGCTTTCACAGAACTTACATTCTAGTGGAGCACCTAGGCATGAATACGTAAGTGCTATGATGTCTGCTAAAGAAAAGAAGAGATAAAGTAGTTAGGTCCCCCGTATCCAACAAGGCAGTTTGCCAGTGTTACTTTTTATATGATAAAATGAGAGGGGGTAAGTAGGGCCAATGATTTCATTCAGGATTCTCTGAAAGAAATCCTCAATATTTCTGAGTTCTTAGCACCTGAAAGCAGAAATTTGCTTCCTGTGACTCTAGAGAATTAAGTACAGAAATATGTCCTTTGACCAGACATTCCTTGTTTAGGAAGGATTCTTTTGAGAAGACTTGTTAATCATTCAGATCTAAACATTTTACTCACTCAGTTTTCTTGATTTAACTTCAGACTTGGTGAGGTTACAGAAATACAGATACTCTAGACTCAACTGTTTATTCTTTCATTTAATTATTTAAAATGTGGGGCATGGGGAAAGAAATAGATTATATATTTCAGAAGGATAATTTATTTGTTTTGATTTTAATTGAGGAGACTACTGGCTATTCCTTTTGTTTGCTGAAAACATGTTTTAGCTTCCTGGAACTAGAAGCAAAGGAAATAAAAAGACTAAGCCCTGAGCGTAGATAGAATACTATGCAATCCAGTAATTCAGTTTGTTTTCAGAATACAAAAGCATTAATTGGCAGTTTAATTAGTGCCACAGTAGTCCATTCTGTCCCCTATTATTTCTTTTGCTGCTTGATTCAGAATATTTGAGCTTGACTGTACAATATTGTACAATCCATAGTACAAAATGCTATGATGCTTTATAATAAGAAATCTAACTTGGCCTTGGGGTTTTCTGACAGTGCTAAATATGAGACTACATAGGAAAAATAGGTATTTTACAGAAAAGGGTGTTTGGAGTGGAGGTAAGGGAAGGGGAGTGGTGGATGGAGTTGAAGGGAAGAGATGGAAAATCCTGAAGCACACGGAATCATTTTTTTTTCCAGCTCTACTGAGATATTATTGACATATAACATATGTAAGTTTAAGATGTACAACATGATGATTGATATGATATATATTGCAAAATGATTAGCACAAAAGGTTTAGTTAAACCTCCATCCATTCGTATATTACCTTTTTACCTTTTTTTTTGTTGTAGTGATAACATTAAGATCTACTCTGTTAACAACTTTCAAGTATGTAATACAGTATTGTTAATTGTAGTCACAGTGCTGTACATTAGATCCCAAGAACTTATTATCTTAAAGTTTATAAGCTTTAAGCAACATCTCCCCATTTTCTTCACCCTTCAACCTCTGGTAGTTAGCATTCTGCTCTCTATTTCTATGAATTTGACATTTTTCAGATTCCACATATAAATGAGAACATAACAGTGTCTGTCTTTTTTCTGCTGATTAATTCACTTACCATAGTGCCCTCAAAGTCCATGTGTGTTGTTGGAAAAGGCAGATTTCCTTCTTTTTTATGGCTGAATAATATTCCATTGTGTATGCGTGTCTGTCTGTGTGTATATGTATGTGTGGGTGTGCGTAAACAAATTTTCTTTATCCAAATCTTGACATGAGATCACAGACATAATCAGAGGTCAGATAACTTAGTATTTGACATTAAAAATATTGAATTGTTCTGTAATGTGTAGAGATATTGACCACTATGCTGGGCACCAGGAATAATAGAGTGTTGTAGATCAATTATACTCTAAAAAAACATAAATAAACTAATAGAAAAAGGGATTATATTACCAGAGGCAAGGGGTGGGAGTAGAGGGAATTGGGTGAGGGTGGTCAAAAGACACAAACTTCCATTTATAAGATAAATAAGTGCTAGGAATGTGACACAACATGATTAACACAGTTAACACCACTATATGTTATATATGAAAGCTGTTAGGAGAGTAAATCCTCAGTTCTCATCACAAGGAAAAAACAATTTTCTTTTATTTTGTATCTATATGATATAATGGATGATCACTAAAGTTATTGTGGTCATCATTTCATAAGGTAAGTAAGTAGATGAAAGCACTATGCTTATACCTTAAACTTATATGTCAATTATATCTCAATAGAACTGGAAAGAAAAGAATGTTGAATTGTGCTTAAAGCAATGAGCAGTCATTAGAGGGTTTTAAGCAATGAAAAGTGAAGCAAATGTTGAAAAATAGAAGACAGAAAAATTAGACTTATATTAAGATGCAAGATTGACTTTTGGACTCCTAACTCTCCTGGTTTGTCAAGCTGACTCTGCAGAAGAGATGTTTACTAAAAGTTCTTTCTAATTATTTATGAAAGCACTTCAGAGAGATTGCACTCATGTTTTTTGCTCCCCTGGCTTTCACTGAGTCTGTTGTGGAGAAGAGGAATGTGATTAGTTGTTCCTCTTCTTGTTTTTCTCTATGCAAATGGGGATAGCACAGTATCACTGGGGCTGAGATAATGTTCAATCAACACACCATCTTATTTCAAAGAAACTCCATCCTACAGTCACGGTCCATTTGTGCAATCAGTCTTCTGAGTAGCATGGGTTAACAAAGTAGAAAGTACAAATTCAATATTATAATTTCTACAAAATTTTGAATACATATAATCACAAATTCTTCTTTCCCAGATGAAAGGTTTGGATAAAAATAAATATTCAAAAACCTAGATTTTCTTTAAAAAAGAAATCTATATTTGGTATACTACAGAGCACTTTAAAAAATTTTTAATTTTGCTTTTTTTCTAACATCTTAAAAGGAGACTGTGATACTTAAACATTCTAAAATGCATACACATTGTGACACAATATATATTCCTATTCTCATAAATTTGTATGTAAATAAATATTCATATTTGAATTATATTTTTCCTTTCATGGTCACAACCAGTGTTTTCTTTTAGATTAATATAAGTAATTATTAATTAATTTATTTATTTATTTATTGGATGTGTTGGGTCTTCGTTGCTGCACACGGGCTTCCTCTAGTTGTGGCCAGCCGGGGCTACTCTTTGTGGCGGTCCATGGGCTTCTACTTGCAGTGGCTTCTCTTGTTGTGGAGCACAGGCTCTAGGCATGTGGGCTTCACTAGTTGTGGCACACAGACTCAATGTGTGGCTCGCAGGCTCTAGAGTATAGGCTCAGTAGTTGTGGCACATGGGCTTAGTTGCTCCGCGGTATGTGGGGTCTTCCCAGACCAGGGATCAAACCCATGTGCCTTGCAGTGGCAGGCGGATTCTCAACCACTGCACCATCAGGGAAGTCCCTAAGTAATTATTGCTTAAATCAAGTCAACTTTTTATTTTATAGTCAATAATTTGTATTCCTCTTTGTTTCTTCTATTTGTACTTTGGGGGAAAGTTAAGTCCCTTTTCTCTATTTTTAGAAACTTAATTTACTATGTGCTTTTTCAGAATGAATATCTGCTCCTACAAAATTCAAAATGAGCAAGCCTGACATCTGTTTGCTTACAAGCTATGAAAAAATCAAAACAGGAGTAAAACCGAAATCACAGACTTTACAATTCTTATGTAAGTTATTTTATGCAATATGTTGTTTAATCCCTAATCTATGTTTATATTATATTCATATTAACATGTGGATTTAGCATAGACTTAATCAAAATGTAAACTTTGTCCTTTTTGTTATTAACAAAACAAGTTAGATTTTTCCAGACAAAAAATTTCTTTAATATCTGTATTCTCTCTATCCCCACTAATGTTGTGTCTCATTTGATTTGTCTTTTCAGGTATAATCTATAGGCATATTCTAATAGCACTGTTATCAGCTCCCTTAGAAATATCAAATTTTCTTAAAAAGCAAATGTAGTGAGTAATGACACCAATATAGTGGTTATTAGTAGTGTATAACTATATAATATTTATTTCCCTCCACCTTCGTCAGATGTGTAGGACTGAACCTCTAGGTTCCTTGGGAGTGGTAGGGACCTGTGATTAGCAAAGAGGAGATATGTGTCGTTCCCAGCTGGAGCTTCTAATTACAGAATAAACCCCTCCAAAGTTTATTCCCTATTGCCTTGATGACTAGCAGTGTTTTAGAGTGTCTGCTCTACCAGGCTGGATTCTGCAGTGAGTATATGACAGATATAAAAGAAAAAATCCAGTCAATCCTTGGCAAGAAATATACCTTTACGAATTTAAGGCACTGAAACTGTGAGTTTGTTACTAGAGCATAACTGATCTATACTAACTAATACATATAATAAGCAGTCAAAATTTTTCAACTAAATAATTTTGAGATTTTAGCTTTGGGTTACAAAAGATAAATATATCCTGAATGCCTTCAATACAAAAGTTAGTGACCAGAATGGCAATGAAACTTGTTTTGCTACCTTTTTATATACTATATTATGCACTAGATACAGTTCTTTTTTCTCCATGCCAACTTTTTACAGATGCAAGCCTAAAGATAAAAAACATGAATTTCAACAGGGAGAGAAATAATGAGTCCCCATGGGTAAGTTACCTTTGAGATCTTCAGGGGATAAACATTTGAACATCGTGACCTTTAACATGTCTCAGAAAGAAAAAATAACTTTTACCACTGCAAAGTAGTTCTGTTTACCAAGTCAGATCTGTCAGGCAGGTCACCGGGACCTCATAAAAAGTGCCATCAAAAGTAACCAATGCATACAACAGAATCCAAGTAACACAGATTGTACTTGTTGACATAACTATACTTTACAAGGCAACTTATCCAAGGTAATAATTAAAATAATATGTGCATTTGGGCTGAAATTTAAAAACATGTAAAGCTATAGAGGCAATACTCTTGAGCAGGCTTAATTTAATGTGCTTTATAAAGCATCTAACAAACTTTATGAGAATATTAAGAGAAATATCACACAATATTTGAAGAAGTGGGTACAGATCAGGCATGCATTACCTCCACTCCACTATTAAACAGTGCTGCTTTCCAAGACAGCTATGTAACTCTCCATATTCTGGTTCCAAATTTCACTTGACGTAAAATTGTTCGTTTTCTACCGTATTTCTTTCTTTTCTTTTCTTTTCTTTTTTTTTGCTAGATAGCATGCAGAGATTTCAATTTGCTCTAAATTTTAAGGGTTTTTAGAACACATGATGACTCAAATACAAGCATTTTTTTCTTTTAATTCAATTTAACCCTCAGAAAACTAACTTAATAGAGAACATGAAAGCTCAGAGTAAGAGCCTGATTTTACAGATTTCCTAAACTACATCAACTAGAAAGTTTCCAGCTACCCTCTATCCACATCACCACCATTACTGAATGCCTTTAGGTCATCTAATCTCATCATATCCTTTATCTCTGTGTATGTGCTGCCATCTGACACCAGAAGCTCAGAGTTCCAGGCCACTTATCTCTCCCACCCTAAAACCTTTGCACATCCTCTTCCCTCTTTCCATCTCCCAGTACCCCCTAACTCATGAAAACCTAACACAGTGCCCTTAATTTCCAAGTCCATAATCAGCAAATTTCTCTACACTACAAATTTCTCACTTTCTGAGAATTCTTATCACCTTCTTGCTGTAAACCTGGGCAGTGTTTGGACTGCTTCTGCTGCAGCCTTCTAACACAGTGACTGTTCTTTCTCCCATTTCTTTCATAGCACTATGTTTAAGTTGAGTAATCTCCTTCCTTATCCTCCTTGACTCTGGCAAACAGTTTTCCTTCCTGCCTTCCTTAAAAACAATACTTGAATCATACTACCTGTATTCTTCTTTACCTTCAAATACTTTCAATTTTCACTCTGCCTAAGCCACTTATTTCCATAGAGGTAATTCTATACCTCGTCATTACCAATTTCTGTCACATGTTGATCACCTTGATGGCCTCTCCTTCCTGATTATCCAGGTTAATTTTATGGTCACTTCTCATTATCACTTCCTTTCATGTACCTCAGCTTCTAAAAGTCTCTCTCTCACTTGGCCTCATGTGTATGAAAAATCCATAACCTTGTTTAAATGTAATTATCTGCCTACTTTGAGCCTGAACTTATACAGGTAAACCTAGTAGAAGAAAAACAGCGATCACACTAATTGGTCTCCCTTTAAAAATCATGACCAGCAACCTCAGGGGGGCTTAAAGCTATTTAGAAACCACATTATGTATCTTTAGCCTCATTTCCCCGTTTAAAAGCATTCTTTTATACCTTCTCTAGTCACTTCAAAAACTGGCAACATGGGTGGATCTAGAGGATATTATGCTCAGTGAAATAAGTCAGACAGAGAAAGACAAATACTGCATGCTATCACTTATATGTGGAATCTAAAAAATAAACAAATATAACAAAACAGAACAGACTCACAAATATAAAGAACAAACTAGCAGTTACCAGTGGTGAGGGACAATATAGACGTAGGAGGTTAGGAAGTACGAACTACTAAGTATAAAATAAAGACGCTACAAGGATATATTGTATAGCACAGAGAATATAGCCAATATTTTATAATAGCTATAAACAGAGTATAATATATAAAAATACTAAATCACTATGCTCTGGACCTGAAACAAATATAACATTGTGAATCAACTATACTTCAATAAAAAAGGAAAAATATGCTGTAAACTTCCCCACACTCCCCCCCAAAAAAACAAGCATGTTTTTCATCTCTTATTCTTAGTCAGTAGCATTTCTTCTTACTTCACAAAGCAAACTGAAGTAATTGTAAAAACCTTAATAGACTTTTTTTTAAGAACTTTTATTGAGATAGTTAACATACAATAAACTGCATATATTTAGAGTGTACAATTTGGTATCCCAATCTCCCAATTCATTCCTCCCCAACCCTCCCTGCTTTCCCCACTTGGTGTGCATATGTTTGTTCTCTACATCTGTGTCTCTGTTTCTGCTTTGCAAACCGGTTGATCTGTACCATTTTTCTATATGCCGCATATATGTGTTAATATACGATATTTTAAAAACCTTAATAGACTCTTAACACCACATGTAGACAACTATCAGCATCTGTGCCCATACACTCTGCCTTTCTGTCTATTAAATTAGAACTATTAATGTTTATGTCTTAAGCCAATTCCTTACCTCTTTCTTAGATAATATCCCTGTCATCTACTTACTCCTCAGTTACCAACTCTATACTGGCTAATTACCATCAGCCTATTACCAATATCCTGGTATTTTTCCATTATAAAAAAAAAATTTTTTTTTGGATAAAATTTTCTCTTCAGTGTCAACTTATCTGCTTTTTCTTTGCTTTGCTTTTCTTTTTCAGGAAATACCCACCAACTTCTGTCTTTGCATTTTGAGCCCATTCCAAACAGGTTTCTTGTCCCTATTATTTCAACAAATTGATCTTATCAGGTTCATCAATGACTTCCAAATTGCTAAATCCCATAACCAATTTTCAACTTTAATTTTACTTGGCCTATTAAATAGCATTTTACACAGTTGATAATACCTTTTCCTTTATACACTTTTAACATTTGTTTTCCAATTACCACACACTTCCCCATCCCCACCACAGATTAATTTTAAAACAAGTTCCCCATTTATTAGAAAAAAGTTACAATACTATTTAAATCACCTTACCAACAACTAAGCAATTAATGGGAACATATTACTTCAGACCATTATAATGTGAGCTAGCCTAGCATGTATGCATACAACAACCCTATTAAATGTGACTTATAACCACTTGAAGTTTTATGATAGATTTACGTGCAATTTACACTCACTTTCTATATTTCTATACCTTCTATTTTTTTCCAACACATCATGATTTGGTTTCTGACCTTTATACTCCTAATCACAAAACCAACAGTAAATTCAGCAGACACAGAAATGGAAATCTTCAGACATAAAGCTTGAATGATAGCCACGTTATAGGGCAGACAACTAAAATATCAATGGAAAAGTAGGAAATACAGTAAAATGAGAGATAAGAGATGTGCATGAGTATTCACATATTGCCTGTAAGTTTAACTGTAGATAAGAAAAGACATCAGTTTAAGTGTATGGCAATAAAAAGTAAATAAAAAGGAAGATTAAAGTAACAGTTCAAAGAAACAGAGCTATAGGGATATTAAGCATATGGTGAGTGATTTTATGATACCCTCTGGGTACTATTAAAACACCCACAAGTAATCTGATTACTTGTCCCATCTGGAATCCACAAAGCTTCAGGTTAGTTGCTATGTACCTAACTGCATGCCCTCAAAATAATTGGTGTTGTCTTAATTTTTTTCCTTATTAGCATTCTTCATTACTGCCAAAAATGGCATAGAAAGAGTACCCAAAGTGCATAACTAATTATGGCAAAGGAGCCTCATTTGTTATTTTTTTTTATCTCATTCAGTTTCTTTTCTTAGAAGTTTTGCAGACTGAAGAACATTTTTACTTCATCTTGTCTCATCTAGTGCCTTTGGTTTAGATGTTTTGCCAATTTGAAACATATCCTACTCTGCATTCCAATCATTATACACATAGCTATGTGAGTATTGTATGCACCACTTATTGCAAGTAAAAGACATTCAAAAGCTTTTATAATCAAAAAAATAAAACCTTATATCATTGATGTAACTTGCCTTTGTGTACTACTACACCCTTCTTAAAGTTTGTCTCTGATTTAGACATTTTTTAGCGGTGCAAATTTAAGAAGCAATCATCAGAATATGTTTGAATGAATTTTTAATGCTTTCCCATGAATCGGTATCTTAAAATTTATTTTCAAAGTGTGTTTATTAAGTAGGACATAAGGAAGCCCAGTAATACCACAAAGAATTAATTATTTCAACTTTATATATTGTAATGTAGACTATGTAAATGGTCCTTTGATAACATTTCCTTTTCTCTCTATCTCTTTGCTTTCTTTCTTACTTCTTTCTCTCTTTTTTTTTTAAGATATTGAAGTAATCAATCAAATCAAGAAAATCCTGGTTCATTGTATCATCATATCTTTCACAGTGACCTGAAAGTCAATATTTAGGTTCTCCCAGGGGAAGGATAGTAAATCCAACAACAGAACCCCTTAACAAGAACAATTTTCAAAACCAGCTTGTTGGAAATTACTTGGATATGCCCATAGCAAATCTAGTTATTATCTGTAGAGAAGACTGAATATTTATATAATCTTATTCTAAACTCTCATTTTCCCATTTGGAAAACATTTAGGTCCACTTCTATTTAATATCCATGGATTTGTTCATCTTTAATTGCAGTTTCAAAATTTTCCCAGTTTTAATAAACTTAAAATTATCTCTGTCTTCCTGTTTTCTTTCATGTTAATTTCAATTTATTTTCCTCAGGCTAGCTAATTGTCATCACTTTCTTTGTTAAAGTATTGAGCAGAACTTTCATATTCAAACCAGCCTCTCTTAATCCCCAGTTAAAAAACAAAAACAAAAGAACAACAAACAAACAAAACAAAACAAAGCAAAAAAACCTCTATGGAAAGGGAGAAAAGAAGTACTATCTAACAGCAATAAAATTCGAGTAAGACAAAACATACAGACAGAATATTGGGGGAATTCACATTAAATATAAAGCAGATGAAGCTAGATTAAATGGAAACATTCTAATATTTACAAGACCTCATCTCTGTACCAATCACAATACAGGTAGCAATCTATTTTTATGTTGATGGCTTTTGAGGGTTGGGAAAGATGGAAATAAAATTTCATTTTCCTCACACAGCAGTCATCTCTTCAAACCCATGCAAAGGTATGAGCTACATAAGAACTAAGTGGGAAATAGAAAGGGGTTAATATTCATGAGGTCAACCCACTGAAGCACAATAGGTGAATCCTTGGTAAGCAATATTAGACTGGGGAGTGGGGGGTGTTGTGCACGTAGAACCTGAGCTGGGATCAGAGAAGGATGTTTGATCATCCTTAGTGGATAATGAACAATCAACAACACACATTTGCTATTCTTACCAATAAAGAGTCGAATTAATCTTTCCTACCTCTAGAATGAGTTATCAAACTGTAACAAAAATGGAGTCTAGGGAGATGCAATTCAGAACAATGTAAATGGGATGCATTTAATTTTTTTTCAAAATCCAATTTTGCAATTATTCTCTCAGGTTTTAAATTTCAACGTAACTTTAAAACTTACCCACTCATTTTATGAGTAGTTATTACTTTATTTTAAAATGGTATCTCCTAGATTTACACAGACTGTGGCATGAAATGTTGCCTAGCAATGTGATAGTTGCATTTCTGTTTTTTTAGGTTGATATGAAAACAAAGACAGAAGCAATAAATTTAAAGATATATTCTTTAATTTTTAAATAACTTATTTCAACACAATAGATTTTTATTTGCATATGTCTATATACATATATAATTTTATGCACATTACTATAGCTTTAAATATATATATGTATAACTAAGTATATTCCCGATTTATAGGCTTTCAAGAAGGCATTCGTAATTATCTGATTAAAATACAAATCATCTTGAAATGTTTCAGAATGTATAAGTTAATACTTATATGTTGTTAAACTGTGTACATGTGTATGTCTATTTTATTTGGCATGGCTACTATATAATGTTTCCTAAAACTCAATTACAACCTACACCTTCCCTTGATTTCCTCTATGACAGAGATAGGAAGGATAATATATTCACCTTTTAAAATTACCTGGCAGGGCTGGCCAGGCATCATAGTTATGGCCAATTAGATATAAACAGAAGTACTTATTGTGGGTTGCATTTTTTTCTTTTAAACAAACAAAAAGAAATTTAAAGAGGAGATACTTTGGGCCTTTCATTTTCATCTTTTCTGCAACGTAGATACAAAGTCAAGAGATAATGCAGCCATCTTGTAAAAAACATACACCAAGAATGGAAGGGCAGGATGAGAGAAGGAGCTGGGTCTTTTGCGGCATCACTGGACTGCCATATCCACCCTGAACTGCTTTCCTTTGAACTTTTCATTATTAAGATGAATAAACCCATTATTGTTTAAGGCACTGTATTACAATTTTTTGTTATTTCCAAATAAAGTAATTCTAACTGATAGAACTAGCTTATACAATTCTAAAAATTTTCTAAATGATTTGTATGCTAATAAAGTATATTATTCCATGAATGTCTTTCTGAAGGTCTATAAATGGGAAATCTATTTTAAAGAATAGTAACAGTGAAATAGTACTCTCAGTTGTTGTTTTTCTATTGCTGTCATTTCATGATAGTGGCTATGTTGGTTAAACTAAATATTTACAAGTAAGAATCTTGATTGTTTTTCTCTGAACATAACTATAATATGATTTTCATATATTGTCTTAAGTTTTACTTGAATAACATGAAACATATCTTCCTTCAAAATAAAGCAATAAAATATTGAAATCAGAAATGAATATTGAAATCAGCAAATATCTGTTAATTGCTTAACATAGTACTAAAGCAGGCTTTATTGAGGAAACAAGAAAATATAATATATACTCTGTCATGAGACAATGTCAAAAAAATTTCATATGAGAAAAGAAAGCAAGAGCAATATGTAAACCCTCCTCAAATTGATTTAACGCAAGCCCAAGTTCTATAAGAAGCCTCTTCCACCAGCTTCTGAGACATCCCCTGTTCCCCATGGTCTGCAGCCTCTATTGGTGAAATGAATATCAACTCTGTTTGGCAACTGATATTCCTGGTAGTCTTTGGTGGCTGTTGTGCATTGACAGAACCAAAAATAGTTTCATATCAGTTAACTGATGTAATATTTTTATAGTATTAACACTTTGCAGCAACATTAATTCAAATGAATACACTGAGATGCAAATATCACTATAAATCAAGGTGCAATCCAGCTGTATTAGAGCTAAGTCTGTAGTACACCAACACTGCCCTGTGTTTAGTGCTAAGTACCTCCTCGTACACTACCAAGGGAAATGATGCAGTTAATTTTTATGCACATGGAACAGGACAACATGGCTGAGTCAGATAACTGATTTTGGAGAAGAGAGTGAGATAAATCTGCAGTGATCAATTGAAGCTGGCTTGATACCCTGAGCAACTGGATGTTATTCACTTTGAGAATAAATAGGCATAATATAATCTGTTTGTGACCATTAATTTGGTGCCTGTGAATAGGAATAAGAGGTTGGTAAATACCACAAGAGTGTCAGAAAAGTCAAAAAGAAAGAAAATATGTTAATAGATATTTTCAATAGGCATTATATATCCTTTCTCAATACATTATTTTAATTCTGTATCAGACCATAATTGTATGTTTTCTGTAGATTTTCAGTTCTTTCCAGACAGTATCCTTTTTACAAACTGAGTTTGTTTATATTCCTGCTTCAGTTATTCCAGAAAGCAGGTACTCAGTAAAATTCTACTGAATACTGAACTTTATTTGCAGAAACATGATTTTGCTTTCTATTTTTTTCTTCTGTTGTCTTTGATGGATGAGCACTTTTGTGATTTAAATTCAAATATGAATTATTTAGGGTCAAATTTGTAATCATGCTAAATCCTTTCATATTTGATAAGCTCTTCAGCAATGGTTATGAACACTATTTAGCTAGTATCTTTAGAAATCTTATCTCCTTTTCTAATGAAGCGTTTGACTCAGTATTGAGCAAAGTTATTATAATGTTTATAATTAGATATGTCAATAATCATGTACAAAATGCAATTTGAAAAGGATATTGTTACCAGTTTTATTATAATATATTATGGCTATCAGTGAAATAGATTACAGATTATAATAGATTAAATATTTCATGCTAATTATTCTAGTATTGAGATTTATTTTCTTGTCACAGTTGAATTGTGTCTGCTTATCACATAGCTACTGAAGAGATTTCCCAATCTACATAATATCTAGTATCTGCATGATAACAAATAAACCACCACAATTATTTGTTTATTAGGACTATCCATTACAAATATTCAATAACAAGAAGGGCCTAAAATATTGACAGAGTTTTTCACTTTGCACTCAGATTCATTTTTGCCTTCTCTCACAGACACAGTATATTCTTGGAATTAGAAGAAGTGATAGGGAAAATGAAAGAAAGGAATAAAAATATAAGAAAGACAGACATCATATAATCATGTATTTGGATTCACTAATGATCAATTTCCTAATTAAATTTTTAAATTGTTATTTAATCAATTAAAATAGGTATACATTTCCATGAAAATGGGGAAACAACAAAAATATATTATGACTAATTATCAAGCAGTAAAGTTATTGCAAAGGATTTCTAATCTCTGTCTCAGTATAGCAGAAACTTAACTGTTAAAATTTTGTGTGTGTAGTAATTAGCAAAATATAAGCTTCCATACAGGAAAATTATACTTACATAAAGCAAAATTTATGTCTTTTAGTACTCAGTAGCATTTTCCACTGAATTTCTTCTAAAAATGCAATAAACATTAAAAAAATTTACTTACATTTGATATTTTGAAAATTTGTCATCAATATTGTCCATTTATCTCCAAAATCATTCTGTACCTTTATCCATCCTGTTCTATGCCTGAGAAGACTGAACTTCATAGAATGAGTCAACAGGCTCTCTTGCACTTGGACTTTCCATTAGTTTCAGGACTACAGAAAAGGAAATTAGTGGATAGGGTGACAATGAGGGTTAAGTACACATTCTTCTGGCTTTGTTTTTCTCTGACTGCATATGGCTGTGGTTGTGTTCTGAAGGCAAAGCCTAGTTCCTTTCAGATGGCCCTCTTAGTCTACAACACTCTCTTCAGGATCTGATAACCTCTCCATCCTCTTGACTCCTTGAAGACTAGAGCTGATGATACTCCTCTCCCTGTTGGGGCTAACCTGGAGGCTTCACCTTTCTTTGTTTTCCTTCAGCATAACCATGTCTTTGTGAATAGTCATTTTATTCAATCCTCTTTAATTGTTCCATGTCAGTATACCATCTGTTTTGTGGTGGAATTTGGACTATTACATTTTTTTCTTAAATTATAGTGTAGTATTTTCATGTTGGACAATATTATAACTCATATCCAACATTATCAGAAAGGTAATAATGTTGGATTTCTAATATATAGACATTTTAAACACAGGAAAATTTTAAACTGTCTTTAGTAAATACTAACTACATGTTTGTCTACTAAGAGTATAGTCAAATTTAATATTTGATGAGTAGGGTCATTATAATTTAAACATTTTATTAACACTGTTAGTTATAATTTCATGTACAAATATAGATGGCATGGGTCAAAAAACACTTTGCAAAATTTTTCTCTAGAAAGGCTTATCATTTGTACTATTGCCAATATCATATGGAGATATCTATTTTTCAAGCAGTAAATGTATAAATTTATAATTCTCTTTAAATTTTGCCAATAAATAAACAATAAGTGGCATCTTATTTTAATTAGAATTTTGATTGCCAGTGAATTTAAATAAATTTAAAATTATTTTCTTATGCTTATTGGCAAAGTGCATTCTTCTTTAGTGAAATGTCTTTTCATGTTTTACCAATTTATGTTGGAATAATTAAGCTTTCAGTGATCTCTGATGTCCAAATTTCTACGAGAGGCAAATTTTGGATAATGATGTTATATTCATTGTTATAGGGTAGGCAGGGAAAGGAGGCATTGCTAAATCCAGGTGATGAGTTTAATTTTGAAGAAATGATAAATTTGTGGTGATTAAATGGCATCCAAATAGATATGGGTAGTTGATTACAAAGTCTTTTAGAACTTGATAAAGAGATTTGTACTGAAAATAGATTTTAGAGACTTTATAATATATTAGTATATAATTGAAATGATCTAAGTGAATAATTTACAAACTGATAAGAAATATGACAATATTATAAACAGTGCCAGTTTTATGGGGTGAGCTTGTAGAGAAGTTAACATAGAAGAAGCAGAAGTGTAGAGAGGAATGAGGACAATTAGAAGTGTGTAATGTTATGGAAACCAAGGGAAGTGTGAGAATTTAATATTATCACATACTGGTAAAGGTCAAAGTGAAAACAAAATGATGCATTGTTTTTATTAATAAAAGTAGTTTATTAATAACTTTGTTGAGAGACATTTCAGTGTTATGGTAGAACTAGCAGCATCAGGTTAAAGAGAGAATGAAAGTTGAGTAACTGGAGACACAAGTGTGAAAAAAATTCATGAAAGAGGTTTTATTACAAAAGAAAACAGAGACAGCTTTGGTTTTAGGAAGACCTGGAACTGAGGGAGTTTAGTTTAGTTCTAAAAATCAAACATTGAAGAGAAATGAGCATATATGCATTCTAAAGGGAAGAAAGTAGTTGGATTAGAAAACTGTAAGAAAGAAGAGACTAGGGGTGACTGAGAGATTTATGTACCAGAGGAAGTAGGAAGGGATAAGACCCAAAGCATAAACTGAAAACTAAAGAGAACAATCAACACTTTGTAATAATAGAAACTTGGAAATCATAGGTGAAGATACAATTATGTGTGTCAGTGCATTGACATTAAAATAAGTATTATTAGTTTGATGACATGTAGATTTTCTGGAAACAGAAAACTGATTTTTTTCCAGCATGGTGGGAAAATAAGGTGGGTGGTAGGATTAAAGATTTGAGTATCACAGAAAATTTTAAAGTAACTGCTGGAGATAAGCACAAGCAGGCTTGGGAGAAACACATATCTGGTAAAAGACCTATATGCAGAATATACAAAAACTGTTACAACTGAAGAACAAGACAGCAACCCAATAAAAATTAGGCAAACATATTAACAGATGTTTCACAAAAAAGATATATAAATGCATAATTAGCATATTAAAATATTCAATATCCTAAGTCATTAGGTAAGTGCAAATCAAAATCACAAAGCAATACCATTCATACTTCATACCATCTAGGATGGCTATAATAAAAAAGATATATAATAACAAGTATTGGCAAGGATGTGGAGAAACAGGAACTTTCATATATTTCTGGAAAGAAAGAAAAATGTTGCAGCTACTTTGGAAAACAGTTTGGTAGGATCTCAAAAAGTTAAACATAAAACTACCATATAACAGTCATTTCGCTCATAGGTATGTAAATGAGAGAAATGAAAACACAAAGACTTGTACAGGAAAGTTCATCGTAGCATGATTCATAATAACAAAAACTTGGAATCAAACAAAATGTCTTTCAGTTGGTGAATGGATAGCTAAAATGTGGTATATATTGATAAAGTGGAATACCATTCGACAATAAAGAGGAACAAACTATTGATAGTATTTTATGGATAAACATCAAAATCTAGAAGCCAGAGACCACATATTGCATAATTTCACTTATATGAAATGTCCAGAAAGCAAATTTATAGACAGAAAGTAGATTAGTGGTCACCTGGGACTAAAGATAGGAGCCGAAATTAATTGTAAATGGGCATGGGGGATTTTACTGGGGGAATGAGAAAGTTCTAAAATTGATTTATAGTGGTGATTAACCACTTGATAAGTTACTAAAAATCACTATATTGCACACTTGTATGTTATAATATGTAAAATATGCCTCAATAAACATCTTAAAAAATGGTCGCTGAGGTTTTCAAGCTGCTAAGTAGGAAATATATGAAAAGCTAAAGACCCAAAGTCCAAGTACAAAATAATAGAGGTCAATTTATTCCACATTTCTTTTTGAAGATGTTAGAAAACTTCTTTAGGTATTGCAAGGGATATTGTTTAAAGAATTTTTTAGTACTTATCTCATATCTCATATCAATATATAAAAGAATGAAAGTTAAAGAATCTTAGAGAAGAGTTTTAAGATTACCTGGAGAGATTAATATGTCTCCCAGAGTAAGTGACAGTGGGAGTTACTGTTTGATTCATTCATCATTCATGAGAATAGCAACCTGCCTTACAGAGCTGATGGTGGAGAAAGAAGAGTCTACATTAGAGTTGGTCTGTATTGCCAGAACTTGTTGGTGTAAAGGAAGCATATGCATTTCCTATGCATTAGATATGAGCCAAGTGGGAGTAACAGAGCCATTCTGAGGGCATCTTGAAGGTACTCTGCCTTAGAAGGCTTTCTGAATCAGCAATGGGATCTGCACAAGAGTGTGTGGGTATACTAACCAAAAACCAGAGGCTGACAGTAAATTAAAAGATGTGAGCCAGAGGAGGCTTTACCCACATCAAGGGAAGGCAAATGAGAAATATCCAGGGAGAGGTTATGAACCAATGGATCACATCAAAATATTAAGATTTGTTGACACATCCAAATCAATAGAGGACTTGTCCTGTCATGAAATTAACAGGAGAATGAGATCTTTCTTTACTATTACACGTTTTCTCTTTGTTGAGCTGAAATTACTACAAATCACAATTAGAAATCTACAAGCAAAGAGAATTAGGAAAGCCAGTGAAATAGAAAAGAGCCCAACTTTCTCTCATTTTTAACTGTAGGCTTGATCTAGAAGTGTCAGAAATGAGGAGGGGGGAAATTTAAAATGAATATCAGAGATTTTATCATTATATGATACTGAATTATCATTTACTGAAATTAAACTGTTATTTGTAACTGCAGTTAACAGAGGGTTTTTTATTGTCTGAGTGTGATTTGAAAAACCTAGAGAGTGGTAGGTTTGAAAGAATATTAATGGGGAAGCAAAATGTCAACTTTTGATTTTTCTGTGTCAAGGTCCAATCTTTTGACAAAATTGTTAAAAAGAGACTGGCAGTATGAAAGACTCATTTGAAATTAGAGATTATAAAATTATGGTTATCTACAGTCAGTCTGGGCATGTGATTTTTTTTTTTAAGTAGGCAGTGATAGGATATTTTAGTTAACAGTACAGACAATGGAGCCACGCTGCTTGCATTTCAATCCTGGTTGTACCGTTTAATGGCCATATGATTTTGGTCAAATTACTTAAGTTCTTTTTATCTCCAGTCATTCATTTTTTAATAATGGATTAATGGTAGTGCTTACTTTACGTGATTTTGAGGATTATAAAATTGGTATATATTAGCACTTAAAATAGCAAATGGTACAGGGTAAGAATTCTATTAATGTTACCTATCATTATTATAAATGTTCCTCAGCAGTTCTCAATTGCCTATGAATAGGAAAGGGATATGATAACGTATAAAATTATGCAGAATTGGGGTGTGATGCTATGAAATGATAGTGGGTGAGTTTGGAAAACTTTAACAGATTAGTTAGTAAAGGGCTGCAGAATCTATGCTGGATAAGTAGCATGTAAGAGCAGGAGAGGGCTAATAGGTAGGGAGATACAAGATAATGACTTGCTCGTAAAGCAAATGAAAAGATAATTAAATAATCAAATTATGGGATAAATGTCATAGTTAAGTAATACGTAGAGAGTTATGGGACCAGATGTCTACAGGAGATTTCAGAAATGTAGAAGGCTGAACTAACGAAGAGTATTTGAAGGTCAGGAGATGGTAATCTCTTGGTGGACATTGGGAGACAGGATATTATGCTTGTGATGAGAAAACCCCAGAGGTGACAATGGGAGTGGTGTCTAGAGTAAAACCAGAGAAAAAGATGAAGGAAGAGAAACAGAGATGGTTAAGATTTGAGTATTGAGCTATTTTTATATGGTTTTGCTTGTCACTCAGGATAATAGTTACAGGAGAGATTAAAACTTTAAAATATGGTGGTAAATAACTAGGGCTTTAGTAAATGCAAGTGGAGAGGAAGAATGGAGTGTGGCATATGTGGGTTTCATTAACTACATTTCATTAACTATATTGTACAATTCTGATCATAATGCTTGCTACATACAGTTTGCTGCATGAGAGTGACTTCAATATAGGCATGTGCCGTAGAGAAGCAGGATTTTCTTGCTGTTGGAAAAGCAATGGTCTGGAAGTCACAATGTGGAATAAGGAGGGTCTGATATCATATCTGACTATATGGATAATTATAATGGGAGATGTTGTGGGTTATGAGAGCAGAAGCAGTTTCCATCTGAAAAAGCTGCAGGCAAAATGGTGTAATTGGAGGAAAGCCAGGAATTATTCAAGACAGAGAGGTACAAAGAATGATACGTAATAAGCTGAAGCATATGAAAAGCTTCATAGATATCACAGAAAGATTTCAGAAGGAGAACATGGAGCCTGATCCTATTTGTCCACTCCATTGATAGTGCCATGCTGATATATCTGTTGACAGAAAAATATTAATTGCCCCCAAAAGTCTAGGTAAGATACATGTTTACACATAAGATAAAAGCTTTATTCATCCACTCATTTGAAGGTCAGACATTATTCTGGGCACTTTAACATAACTGAGAGAAAAAAAAGACAATGTTGGCTGAAAGGCGAAAGATAATAAATAGAAAACATAGTGAATAAGTTATTACAGAAAGTTGAAAGTGTCATGATATTTTAAAAAAACAGAGCAGCACTTCCCTGGTGGTGCAGTGGTTAAGAACCTGCCTGCCAATGCAGGGGACACGGGTTTGAGCCCCGGTCCGAGGAGATCCCAGAAAAAAATAAATAAAAATTTAAAAAATAAAAAAAAATAGAGCAGACAAAAAGTTTCAAGAGATTTGGCAGATTAACATGTTAGATACTGATAGATAGATATTTGAGCAAAGTCTTGAAGAAACTGGAGGATGTATCCATGAGAGTGTATGGGAGAGAATTCTGGTCAGAGAACAGGACCAGTGCAGTGCCCTAAGGGAGACTCTTAACACATTAACTTGTGTCAAAAATGATGACAGTTTGAAACATAGTTATAGCATTTGAGGTTATAAGTAGTGTTCAGAATCAGATATTTTGATAAATTAAAAAAGATAGGGCCCATGAAAGGACAAATGATAAAAGTGGGCCACAACCTGAGGGGCATGATTATTTCAGTTATCTGGGCCTGACATTGCCTAAAGGCAAACAGATATCAAACAACAAAAGCCCTACAAACTTATAGATGTAAGATTTGGATATCTAGATGAAAAATTTATCTTATTTTATCTATCCTATACTTTGAGGAACAGGTAGGAAAAACTGAATTTCTATTTTTGCCTCTTTTGGTCATAAAAACTTTCAAACTCAAAGTAGCATATTATAAGACCTACAGAGAGATAAAAGAGATGAATAAGAGGTTATAATCAAGTAGTAAATTTTTCATTCCCCCACTTGTCAAAAATTCATGGTAACAATTTCACTTTTAATAAAAGAAGCTTTCAGTGGGCACAGCAATGTTTCTTTAAAGTTATTTGAACTTTATAAAGCTGTACTTAATTATATGATGTAGAAATATAACAAGGAGTACAAGTGGGAGTGGGACATTTATAAATCCAATTTTTTAAGTATTATTATTTCAATGAACAAAATATACATCTGGTATTTATTGTATGAAATTCATTGGGTAATATAAAAAATGAACCAAGGATAACAAAATGTAAAGAAAAAAACGTAAGAAACAACATTAGACAAGGAAACTAGCAGAGGGGTGTTTGCCTATTTTCAGTCACTTTATATTCAAAAGTACGTTCACAGAACATTTTTATACATAGGCAATAGGAATCAAAAATCAACAAGCCATGCCACTAAAGTACAGATCAATATATTTGATTATTAACTGCTGCTATACTCTTTGTCAGCATGAGTTCTAAGTTTTGTAACCTCCTTATTTTTGCTTATGTCTGGAAATTTTTTTAAAATGTACAAGACCAGTTCAGTTAAATGTCCCACTGTAAGGAAAAGTTATAGCTTGGGATAAAGACATGTCATTTCTAATTTTAGTTATTTAGTAACTAGTGAGGCAAACCACTTATACACTAAGAAATGCAATGGCTAATTACATCTAAAGATTTGTTGCTATTGTTTTATGTGAATGGTAGTAGAAAATGAATGAACAGCATATTCCAGTTTTACTCAGAGAATCATTGAAATTATTGAAAGACTTAATGGAAACGAAAAGTGAGAATTGGAATAAATTACATGATTTCTACTTGATAAACTATTAATAAAAATGTATTTTTTTAAAAAAGAAATTGCTAGTTAAACAATTTGATCAATTACAAAAGATGAATAATAATGACTTATTAATAAGATGTAATAAGATTAATTAGTATTTCCTACAGAGAAGAATTTTATTCCAAGAAGAAGGAGGTCATTAATCAAAATTTTGAGTTATGCAAACAGTTTTAAAACATGCTGGTGTTATGAAGCCAGGCCATAATGTAAATAGAATTACAGTTAAATTCAAGTGGTAGGGAGTTTAAGAACCATTAATGATTGTAGGGGTGTAATTTTTTTTCCTGAGGAATGAGCAGTGCCCAAATGAAATTGTCTTAAATCTGGTGAACTTGAACTTATTGCTTGACTTGTTTGACATTAAAGAATTTTAATCTAGTGGGCAACTTTGTTGATGTAAACACAGAACAAGCAGTGCCTAAAATTTGGTAGGGTTTATCTTCAGATGAAATTAGGCCAGTGGGGGCAAGATCCATGTTCAGAAGGAAATAGATTAAAAATCAGAATACAAGGTGGCTCAGACTGTTCATTTCACATGGTTAGAGTTTTGCATGGAGAATGTGCCTACTTACTCTTGCAGAGTCTAAATTCAACATTAGCAGTATGAGAAGAGAAGCCCCCGAACATCATCAGGTCTAGTTCTTGTTGACCTCCTGGCTAGGCTAGGATAAATTTTGAAGATAACTGTTATTTTTTTCTGTTTGTTTTTCTTTTTGTTTTTGTTTTTCTGATGAAAATAGGTGAGTCTAAGACAGACAAGATTAATCAGGTTCCAGTGGCTGACAATATTCAAAGGGATGCTTCACCCTGGGATAAGTTCATAGTTGCCTTACCTAACCTATCACTAATATTACCAGTGAGAAATATAGAAGCAAGAGCTGAAAATTCAAGTGATTCAATATTAATAATGTACTGATTAAAAGGAAAAAAAGAACAATATAGTAGGAAAAAAATTGATCTAGAAGTTTTAATTTCTTAATAGTCTTTCTATGCTTCAAAGTAAATACTCATAGAATATTCCAGGGGTTTTAATAAAACATGTAGCATAAAAATTAAAGATGCACTACACAACAAAGTGATGGGTAATTTCTAAGTATATTTATTAAGGTTAATCAAAAATAATTGGTAATAATGTAAAATAAATCAATTTTATAAAAGTATACTTCCATAATTATGTACAAAATAGTTATTAATGTCTCTTGCTGATGTAACTTCCTCAATCAGGGATTTTTTTTTCATTGCGTAGGAGATTAGACTAAGAGATTTTATGATTTTTGTGAATTAATGATATAAAAGTTCAATTATGAAAAGGAGAACATAAAAAATGAAAAGGAGCACATTATAAAACACTTTCACCTATAGCTTGATTCACTGGAAACAATTTTTAAGCATTCTATTCACTTAAGATATTATTCAGTTTATAAAATTAGATTCCCATAGAGCTCTTTCAGAACACCTTTCAAAGAAAAGTTTGTAACACACTAAAGATCTTTTTTTGAACACAGGTGAAAAGTGGTCAAGGTAAATTTGGTAGCCATAAAAGGATATTTCAGAGGCTAAAACTGACTGATATTGAACACATGTAATTTGTAACAATAACTATTTGGGGTTAAATACAGGTTATTCAAGCCTTTGCACACAATATTTGAATTCCAAATATAGTTAATGGAGGAAGAAATAACACTTGGAATCAGTGAGTAGTTGAGTTAAAGGTTATGGAAGTTTGTGTTACAAGTGGGGAATTGATACAATAGGCATATTCTTTGTGCATATGTGGGAAAAAATATTAGGGTAAAAGGCAGCTACCTTCAGCTTTACTCTGAGGAATTAAGGCAATGTAAATTTAATTAATTTTCAAATACTTAGCTCACTCACTTTATAAATGTGTGGTATTTGCTTCTTACTTTTTGAGAGATTTACATTTTAAAAGTTCCATCCTAAGCTTGTTTCTTCATCAGTCTTCTTTCCTTTCAATTTCATATTTCAAATGTTATTTCTGTTCTTTTAAAGATAGACTTACATTTCCTGGAACCTTTTAGACCTATTCATTTCTATCAACTGATAAAGTTTATCAACCTAACACAATATATGTTCACTTCCCCAAACCTGTACATTCTTTTGGCTTGATCACCAATTGCCATGCTTGACACCTCCTTCTCATAGGTGACACTAGTTACCAAATGCTATAAATTCTATCCAAACCCTTAAAGCCAATCTGTATCAGATTACCAGTTCCTAATAATCGTAGACCCATGTTATTAGAATTGCCTCCTAAAACCCACCTGTAATCCTTCCCTGAGCTAATTCTGTTTGCACATAGCGATTATATTTCATTTAGAGATAAAATTCACAATTAAAGTTACTCTTAGTCAATTGATAATACAAAGCTATATTTCTCTTAGAATTTACTGCCCCAATTTAAAATGCTTTTTTTTAAATTTTGAGTTGTATTTTCATTCATAGATCTCTTGAGGCAGAATTTCTTGGGGAGGAACTTGGAAATCTATGTTTTCTACCAGTTCTTCAGGTGATGCTCATGCATGATGACCTTTGAGAGCTGATTAGTATTCAAAACCTTGCTCATTGGAATCATCAGGAGGGCTGGTTAGAAAGACAGATTACCATGTTCCCATGTGGGATGCTCTGACTGAGGAAATCTCGTGATAACTCTGTGAATATATAACAGATTGTTTCGGTGTACTGTGTTACAGGCTTGACTTTCAGGATTCCTTAGCCTTCAGGATCGACTCCGTATTTTGAAAGTAAGTGTTTAATTTCTTAATCTAGGGTTCGTAAACATGTCAATTCTATGCTCAAAAATTGAAAATTATTCAATGTTGTCTAATATTAGATCTCTTTTTTTTTTTTTTACAAATCCTTGTAATGTTTCCTGATTCAAAGCGGGAGAGTCTTATCTACCACTGTTGATCTTAGACATGTTCCTTCTCTTATGGTTAAATTGGATTTCTTCCCATTGTTCTTATTAAAAAATGGTTTTAGCTATTCTGTCAGGTGAAATTTATAAGCAGTCTGTTGTAACCTCAATATCAGGAATCTGATTATAATCGCATTAAATATATTTATTAATTTTGGCACAAGTAACCACTTCAAGTTGTTTAATCAACTCATGCACAGTGTATTTCTGTACCTGTATATATTTAATATATATATATATCAGTATTTTTCTGGTTTTTCTTATGTAGATCTTGCACATTTCTTATATTTGCATCCAGAAATAAAAATGATATTTCCAGTGAAAGATTTACTTCATTATCACATTTTTCAACTGATTAACTCAGACATAGGGAGTCACTTTTCCCTAAATACTTACCATAAAACTACCATACAGATAGGTTTTAATACGTGTGGTAGTGGTCTTTTTTTCAGTGTGCATTTCTTTTCATTATCCCATTACATTAGCTAAAATCTTCAAATGACATTGAACAAGAATGTTGATGGCAGGCCTCAATGGACATGTCCTTGTCTTTTGTGGTAAAATAATAATAATAATAATAATGACAGCAGCAACAACTGAAACTTAACAGTGCTAAACATGCCAAGGTGTTGCAAATATTTTACTTGTGTTACTTCTTTAAATTCTCCCAAGAATACCGTGAAGGAACTGAGGCCCAAAATGTTAAATGATTTATGCAAAATACTAAAGCTAGAAAGTGGAACAGCCACATTTGAGCTCAGAAAGTTTGCTCCTTAGTTTAATGTTTGCAATGGATCACAGTAGGTTCTCCTTATTGTGTAATTATATTAAGACAATTTCCTTTCATAACTTATGCAGAAATTTTTTTTATATGCTATTGAAAGGCACCAGCTATTTTTGTAAATGTGTTGATACTACATTAGTTTTTTTTTTTTTTGGGGGGGGGGTACACCAGGTTCAATCATCTGTTTTTATACACATATCCCCGTATTCCCTCCCTTCCTTGACTCCCCCCACCTCGAGTCCCCCCCACCCTCCCCGCGCCAGTCCTCTAAGGCATCTTCCATTTTCGAGTTGGACTCCCTTTGTTATACAACAACTTCCCACTGACTATTTTACAGTTGGTAGTATATATATGTCTGTGCTACTCTCTCGCTTCGTCTCAGTTTCCCTTTCACCCCCACCCCCTCCCATACCTCGAGTTCTCTAGTCCATTCTCTGTATCTGCATCCTTGTTCTTGTCACTGAGTTCATCAGTACCATTTTTAGATTCCGTATATGTGAGTTAGCATACAATATTTGTCCTTCTCTTTCTGACTTACTTCACTCTGTATGACAGACTGTAGTTCTATCCACCTCATTACATATAGCTCCATCTCATCCCTTTTTATAGCTGAGTAATATTCCATTGTGTATATATGCCACATCTTCTGTATCCATTCATTTGTTGATGGGCATTTAGGTTGCTTCCATGTCCTGGCTATTGTAAAGAGTGCTTCAATAAATATTATGGTACAAGTTTCTTTTGGGATTATGGTTTTCTTTGGGTATATGCCCAGGAGTGGGATTACTGGATCATATGGTAGTTCTATTTGTAGTTTTTTAAGGAACCTCCAAATTGTTTTCCATAGTGGCTGTACCAACTTACATTCCCACCAACAGTGCAAGAGAGTTCCCTTTTCTCCACACCCTCTCCAACATTTGTGGTTTCCAGATTTTGTGATGATGGCCATTCTGACTGGTGTGAGATGATACCTCATTATGGCTTTGACTTGCATTTCTCTGATGATGAGTGATGTTGAGCATCTTTTCATGTGTTTGTTGGCCATCTGTATGTCTTCTTTGGAGAAATGTCTATTTAGGTCTTCTGCCCATTTGTGGATTGGGTTATTTGCTTTTTTGGTATTAAGCTTCGTGAGCTGCTTGTATATTTTGGAGGTTAATCCTTTGTCCGTTGTTTCATAGGCAATTATTTTTTCCCATTCTGAGGGTTGCCTTTTAGTCTTGTTTATGGTTTCTTTCACTGTGCAAAAGCTTTTAAGTTTCATGAGGTCCCATTTGTTTATTGTTGATTTTATTTCCATGATTCTAGGAGGTGGGTCAAAAAGGATCTTGCTTTGATGAATGTCATAGAGTGTTCTGCCTATGTTTTCCTCTAGGAGTTTTATAGTGTCTGGCCTTACATGTAGGTCTTTAATCCATTTGGAGTTTATTTTTGTGTATGGTGTTAGGAAGTGTTCTAATTTCATTCTTTTACATGTTGCTGTTCAACATCCATTTATGATAAAAGCTCTCCAGAAAATGGGCATAGAAGGAAATTACCTCAACATAATAAAAGCCATATATGACAAACCAAAAGCCAACATCGTTCTCAATGGGGAAAAACTGGAAGAATTCCCTCTAAGAACAGGAACAAGACAAGGGTGTCCACTCTCACCATTATTATTCAACCTAGTTTTGGAAGTTTTAGCCACAGCCATCAGAGAAGAAAAAGAAATCAAAGGAATCCAAATTGGAAAAGAAGAAGTCAAATTTTCACTCTTTGCAGATGATATGATATTATATATAGAAAACCCTAAAGACTCTACCAGAAAACTGCTAGCACTCATTGATGAGTTTAGTCAAGTAGCAGGATACAAAATCAATGCACAGAAATCTCTTGCATTCCTATACACTAACAACGGAAGAGGAGAAAGAGAAATTAAGGAAACTCTCCCATTCACCATTGCAACAAAAAGAAAAAAATACCTAGGAATAAACCTGCCTAAGGAGGCAAAAGATCTGTATGCAGAAAACTTTAAGACATTGATGAAAGAAATCAAAGACGACACCAACAGATGGAGGGACATACCATGTTCCTGGATTGGAAGAATCAACATCGTGAAAATGTCTGTACTACCCAAAGCAATTTACAGATTCAACGCAATCCCGATCAAGTTACCAATGGCATTTTTCACAGAACTAGAGCAAGAAATCTTACGATTTGTATGGAAACGCAAAAGACCCCGAATAGCCAAAGCAATCTTGAGAAGGAAAAGTGGAGTTGGTGGAATCAGGCTTCCTGACTTCAAACTATACTACAAGGCCATAGTGATCAAGACAGTATGGTACTGGCACAAAAATAGAAAGGAAGATCAATGGAATAGAATAGAGAACTCAGAAGTAAGCCCAAACACATATGGGCACCTTATCTTTGACAAAGGAGGCACGAGTATACAATGGAAAAAAGACAGCCTCTTCACTACATTAGTTTTTATCTTTAAGCTCTTAATGTTAAAATTCATAGTAATTTATCCTAATTTTGAACATTTCTACATTGGTGGGATGAGGAGAGAGAATTGGCCATGGTGTATTATTTTTTCAATTCATACCTGTATTCGATCTCTACTGGTTTACTAAAAATTTGGCATCTTTATACATGGATTAAAGTCTATATTTTCTTATGTTTTATAAGTTTTTAATAGTGGATACTGCTTCCTCATAAAATAATTTAGTAAGCTTTCTTTTTCTCTATATTAGTTTGAATATCATAGAATTATATGATTCAATTTTTTAATTTAAATATAGTCTGTATGTACAAAACTCTACTACCTGTGGTATTTTTACTAGTAAATCTTTGACAATCCCTTTAATTTCTTCTTTGGTGGCATGCTTAAGTTTACACTAAGTTTTAAGTCAGTTTTGGTAACAACTTTTCTTAAAAACACAACCCAAAAAGTTAATGGAAAATGGAAATTTTTTGTGTTTGTGTGGTTTACTTAGTGCCTTGCAAGGGATAAGAAAGTGTCTATAAAACAATAACTGAATGCTATCCAAAAACTTTAAAACTCTTAAATGGATTTTAGCAATGAAGAAAACAGAATATATAATCATATTTTTGAGATGGAAGATCAGCTAAGTTTCCAAAAATATATTACAAAATTATGAATGAACAGAAAGTAACAAAGAAAAGTTTGAAGATGTGATATGTAAAATTTTAACAATCCATCTCTTTGGATCTCTAAATAGAAATAAAAACATTGACAAAAATAGAGAATCAATGAAATGGTAAAGATAATTTGCAACAGCTGAAGAAAAACCTTAACATTCTGATTTAAAGAGCCTAACAATAAGAAAGATTAATAAAAAAAATTTTCTATTCAGATATGTCCTTTGAAATATATTTTTTTAATCTAGGGGTATAGAACAAATACTAAACCTTCCAGCATAAATAAGCAGATTAATTACGTAGAAGGAGAATCTTACTGGCATTATACTTTACAATGAAAATACTTTTTTACCTTATACTTTTGTAAGTGATTAAAGAAACATTTAATCATGAGTGTGAAATAGTTTTCATTTGATATTTACAAGCAATCAACTGTGAATAGAATTTTTTTTTTCTTGGAATTTAGCAAACACTATTTTATTTGTTTTATTTTTTTTTCTTGGAATTTAGCAAACATTTATTTATTTATTTTTTCTTGGAATTTAGCAAACACTATTTTATTTATTTATTTATTTTTATTTATTTCTTTTTTAAATTTTTTTGGGGATACACCAAGTTCAACCATCTGTTTTTATACACATATCCCCGTATTCCCTCCCTTCCTTGACTCCCCCGCCTCGAGTCCCCCCCGCCCTCCCCACCCCAGTCCTCTAAGGCATCTTCTATCCTCGAGTTGGACTCCCTTTGTTATACAACAAGTTCCCACTTTTATTTTTAAAAAATAACTGCTAGAGGAAAATTTCTAAACATTTTTAAACTTTAAAAATAGCAGAAAACTAGAATGCAGTGAAACAAAAGCATAGGTGAAATTTATTTTGAATATACCTGTAAACACTCTACGTGGAATATTTTCAAACTAAATGTATTGTTTTTTTTAAAAAAGTATATATTAATGGGACTCAAGATTGCAAGATTAGGTCTACACTTGGAAAGCTAGTATCAGACAACAGAAAAAAAATGACAGTTTTGATAAACAAAATATTTATTGTAAACCTTGGCAAGCTAAGAATAGAACAGAAGTCATTATAGGAATGTCTAATGTACACTAAATGTCTAATATAAATATTAAACTTCATTGGTAAAATCCTAGAAATAATTCTTATTCAATTCCAAGACAACACAATGATATCTGTCATTATTTGCAATCTTTGAATTCTTTTCATTTGATGAATGAATGGTTTTGGAAAAATAGCAGCCGAATTCTAATCCACACTACATTCAAGAAAATAAACAGTTGAATGCGTACATATTAGTCTGTAAATATACAACAAAAATATCTGAAGAAAGCAGAGCAAATTAATTCTAGTTAGAGATGGGAGGAGGAGAAGTGTGGCATGGTTTCTTTTATTCTGAATTAGTTTAATCTTTACCAAGTACATATATTTTGTAGTTTAAAAGATATTAGCTATTTAACCTAAGAGAAATGCTCTTTTAAAAATGCATATGTTACTACCAAATGTAAAATAGATAGCTAGTGGGAAGCTGCTGCAGAGCACAGGGAGATCAGCTTGATGCTTTGTGATGACCTAGAAGGGTAGGATAGGGATGGGGGGAGGGAAGCTCAAGAGGGAGGGTGTATGGGGATATATGTATACATATAGCTGATTCACTTTGTTGAACAGCAGAAACTAACACAGCATTGTAAAGCAATTATACTCCAATAAAGATGAAAAAAATTGCATGAGTTAGGAAGAGTATACAAACCTAGATAACAATGTTGCTTTCTGTTATTTGAACATCAGTTTTGGGGGATTTTAAATCTAAGTTTTCATCTTGTTTTGTTTTGAAAGAAAATGAATCCATTTTACACATACTAACTCACAGTAACCCAGTTTCTGGGTTCTATATTCTAGGAGGAATTATTAGAGTAAGTTCAATAACCAATGGAAAATCTTTGTGCGTTTTCATCTAGCTATTGGGAGAAAAAACTATATAAATAAAATGTTATTAAAGGTAAATTACATACAATATAAAACATAAAACATTATTTAAATTTTAAGTAGAATGGAATACTATATACCATATTAAATTAAATTACAGAGTGAAAAGGATATGAGGGATGGAAAGAAAAAATGAAATATATAGTTCATAGTAATTTTATAAAAATCTGAGTTTTGAAAAAACTAAACTTGACACAGTAAAATAAACTAGGCGAGGAAAAAATATAAATGTCAAAAATTATTTTGTCTCACCAGAAAACACAAAAATCCTTTAGAATTCTTTCTTATGCTGAGCGTCAGATCACCATGCTTAAGAAAAATAAGCCTGTACCTTACAGCTTCACAAATATGGTGAATTTTTTTAGAGGTGAAATATTTCTAAATGTTTGATTTCATTTTGGCATTTTCTTAGAAGTTTTTACCAAATTTTTCTTGATGATGAGAATCATTTGGGGCATTTGTTAAAATGTATAGCTTTGCAGGTTCCCTCTTACCTATGATTTATGAGGCCTCAGGTTTCTCCCAGGTGTTTATATTTTTAATTGCCCAGGTGATTCCTATCATTAAGGAACTTTAGGAAACATTGTTTAAAGGTGTTGAAATCAGCCATATGAAACAGCATATGCAGTTGAAGCAATGGAAAAAAAAATAATAACAAAATTCAAACCTTCTCCCCCTGAAGGGGAGTCAAGGTCATGTAAAACCAACTCTAAAACAAATGAGGTTTTATATTTTTGGTAGACAGTGAACTTAAATCTACCTTTCCTATTCTAAAGTATTTGAAGGCTAAGATATAGAAATGTTGATTTCTATTTTCTAGAATTTTACTTCCTTTTTTTAATACTCAATTTCAAATGTTCTAATTATGGAAGTTAAAGATTAAAACAGATTCAAAAATGGGATTTTAAATATTTTTTTTATCTGGTATAGAACAACATTTCTTCTGAATTACCTCTCTGGAATGTATTAGTGTTAAGAGAACACCAAATTTATAGTCTGCTTAAAAGAAAAAAAAATCAGTTTTCTTAAAAAAGATTATTTTCATAGTTTAATTAAACTCTAAATGCCTAACTGGTAAACACATTGGACAGGGAATTCAACCTATTTCCAATCTTTAAGGGAAACTGCCTTAAAGCCATTCTGGAAGACAAGGCTCTAATCCTATCTTCTGAAGTTCCCAGAAAGATTACATAATCCTTCAATAACCCATACTAAATTAATACTTAACCTGCCGAAAAAAATTATCTTTACCAAACAGAACCTCTCATCATGATTCCTCCATGATTCCTTTCCAAAATTCCCATAGAATGTACTCAAACTATTGGCTAGATCTGTTCTCAGTTCCATAGTGTGGTATGCAGGATTTTGCTTTCCATGATGTTACTTACACCTACAAGTGTGTTATGTGACATGGCAAAAGAAATTTGTACATAGAGTTAATAATGCAAATAAGCTGACCTTAAAATTGAAGATTACATTGTATGATTGATATGGGCCTAATGTCATCACATGGACCTTAAAAGCAGAAGAGGAAGGCAGCAGAGTCAAAGATGTGGTGTAAGAAGAAGCAGCAGAATCGAGCAATGAGAAGTCAAAGATCCAAACCATGAGAAGAACTCAACCAACTATTGCTAACTTTAAAGACGGAGAAAGATGGTTACAAATCAGGCAAGACAGGCAGTCTCTAAAAGCTGGGAGCAAGCCCCAGCCAACAATCATAAAGGAAATAGGGACCTAGCTCTACATTTTAATAACATGACCTGAAAGTGGATTCCCCCCAGAGCCACCAGATAACAGCTCAGGCTTTCTGGCATTTTGATTTTGTCCTTGTGGGTCTCTGTACGGAGGGATCATCTGATCTCACAGGATTTCTGATGAACTAAAGAACTGTGAAATGATAAATCTGTGATCTTTTAAGCAGCAAAATTTGTGATTTTTGCTATGGCAGCAATAAAAAACTCATGTACCTTGGTTACACCCTCCTATCAATGGTTGTTTACCAGTCAGCTACTGTAGTTCTTAATAATATTTGTCGAAGTTTAAGGAATATATCTAGCTTACAGAGACTGCTGAATGAGACCCACAATATGTGCTCCAGTTCTTTGCATCAAAAAAAAAAAAAAAATTCTATCATATTGAAATTCAAGTTAGCTAATAACCATGTTTATCTAGCTATGTACATGAAGAACTGTGAAGTGTCTGATACTTTACACTACTTGAGAGTTGACTAGTTAGTTAGCAACAGTTTCATGGATGCTGGCAGAATACATAGGACTTGGGTTAGAGACAAACAATGGTCTTTGAACAGATGAGCATCCATATGCATTTACAGCCGAAAAAAAGAACCTAGACATAGGGTTTGTTACTCACAGCAATAACAGTAGCCAAATTCCAGTTCCCACAGGATAATGGGAAGGGAATCAGGTGATATCTTCCCAGTTGGGGTCTGTGTTACAGGAGAACATCAAGCTGAGACTTTGAGTCTTTATAGGTGGTAAGCCTGCTTGATTTTGTCCTAGAGGGAGAAACTTTATTATACTGCATAGTACACATATCTGCCCTCTTGCCCATAGTAAGATAGTATCTCTAAGGCTGTTTTATATGTAAACATTATTGAAAAGATAGTCCAAATCAAAATGATAGTGTTCCACTCATTTGTACAGTTACCAAGGTCAGCACCTTCCCCCCACTCCAACCTTCAGTGAGTTTGTTTCATACATTTGTAGTCTGGTTAGATTGTTTTGTCACATTCCACATTTTATCCTGGAATCTCCTGATCTCCTAAATGATATATTAATTTGCATAAGTTAAGATCCCCTTTATGCACTGTGAAGTTTTACGTGTAATGTCATATATCCACCATTACAGTGAATTATAGAATAATTTCACTGTGCCCTAAATTCTGTTTCATGTATTCAACACTTCTTCCCATCTACCTTAGCCCCTAAAACTACTGATATATCTGTTTTGTCTTTTCTAAAATGCCATATAATGGGAACCTTACTATATGTAGTCTTTTCAGAATAACTGCTTTTGCACAGAAATAAGTACTTAAGATACAACCATATCTTTTTGTGGATTGATAGCTCATTTGCTTTTATCACTAAATAATATTCCATTGTTTAAATGTACCACAATTTCTGCATTCACGCATCTGTTGAAGGGCTTCTTGGTTGCTTTTAGTTTTTATTTGATCATTTGTCTTTACTATGATGTAATTCTATTTCTGTACAGTTTTGATGAAAATGGTGATTTGTTGTAGGAACATCAGGCAAACATTCTGGGTAACACCATGCAAAGTGTGGTTCCACTCACAATCTGGTTGCTTGCAAAGATTCAAATATGAAGCTACTTCATGAACAAGGTAAATGCTTCTTAGAATTCATCTTTGATTATGTTGAATTTTGTCTATTTGTAAGTTTCCTCATTTTACATAGTAGAGAGTCAAGAAGCACTATTTAAAGTTATACATTGTAAATGTGTACAAATAATGCTAGTATTACCAGCAAAAATGGAAAGCGTGGTTAGATTGTGATAGTTTCTCTGTGGTTGTTTTTAGTTTGGGCAATTACGAATAAAGCTGCTATAAACATTCACATGCAGGTTTTTCTGTGGATATAGATTTTTCAAATAAGTTGGATAAAATCCTGGAAGTGTGATTGCTGGATCAAATGATGAGTATGTTTAGCATTGTAAGAAACTGCCAAATATCTTCCAAAGTGACTTAACAATCTGCATTCCAACCAGTAATGAATGAGATTTTCTGTTGCTTTGCTTCTTTACCAGCAATTAGTATTGTTATTTCATTCTTAATTTTTTGAATTCTGGGTATTCTAGTATCATTTTGATTTGCATTTCCTAATGACAAATGATGTTGAGCATATTTTCATTAACTTATTTTTCCTTTCCATATATTCTGAGTTGTCTGTTCAGATCTTTTGTCAGTTTTTAAGTTAGATTGTTTGTTTTCTTATGATTGAATTTAAAATTCTATGAAGGTTTTAGAAACCGGTGCATTATAATTTGTGTTTTTTACTATCTTCTCCAAGTCTGTGGGTTGATTTTTAATTCTCTTAATAGTATCTTTAACAAAGAAGTATTTAATTTTAATAAGGTCCAACTTAATTTTTTTCTTTCATGGATCAAGCTTTGGCATTATGTTTAAACCTGAGAATACGTAAGTTTTGCCCTATGTTTTCTTTCAGTGTTGGTGGTATAGTGGTGAGCATAGCTTGCCTTCCCCGATGTTTTCTTTCAGAATGTTTATAATTTTGCATTTTACACTTTTACCTGTGATCCATTTTGAGTAAACTTTTGTGAAAGATGTAACGTCTGTGTCTAGCTTTATTTTTTTTGGTATATTGATGACCGACTGTTCAGCATTATTTTTTCAAAAAGCATCCTTTCTTCACTGAATTTCATTGGCTCCTCTGTCAAAGATCAATTGTCTATACTTAAAAGAATCTATTTCTGTGTTCTCAATTCTGTTCCATTAGAATGAAAGTCTATTTTTTCCACCAGAACCATGCTGTGTTGCATACTGTAGTTTTATAATAAATCTTAAAATCACATATTCTGAGTCCCCCAACTTTATTCTTCTTCAATATTGTGTTGTCTATCATAGGACTTTTGCCTTTCCATAAAAATTTTAGAGTTTGTTGATATCTACAAATTGCTTGCTAGGATTTTTATATCTATAAATTGCAATGATCTCCAGACAATATGGAAAGCATCTACCTAATGACAGTGTTTAGTTTTCTAATCCATGCACATGGAATATCCCTTTATATGCTTAGATCTACCTTCATTTTTTTAATCAGCAGTTTAAGGTTTTCCATATATAGATTCTGTAAATATCTTGTTGCATTTATACTTGAGAATTTCCTTTGTTAGTGCTATGTTAAACGGTATTTCTAAAATACTAATTTCAATAGTTCATTGCTGGTATATAGAAAGGTGATTTATGTGATTGATTCTAATAGTTTATTGTGTAGACTTGAAGACTTTTTCCATAGACAATGTCATGTGTAATATAGTTTAATCTATAAAATTTTGCATCCTTTTCTTGTCATATTGCATCAGCTGGAACTTCCAGTGTGGTGTTGACTAGAAGTAGTGAGAGAGGACTAGAAGTAGTGAGAGAGGCAAAGTATACTATTAGCTGTAGACATTCTGTAGATGTTCATTATCACGTTGGGAAAGATGCCCTGTATATGTGTGTATTTTTCTGGTGGTTTTAATTCTGAATGGATTTTTTCAAAAAAATTTTTTCTGTATTAACTGATATGATCATATGATTTATCTTCTTTATCCTATTGATGTAGTAGATTACACTGATTTTTCAAATATTGAACCAGCCTTGCATACCTGGGATAATTCATACTTCATGAAATGTAATGCTTTTTATACACTATTGGATTTGTTTTGGTAATATTTTGTACAGAATTTTTGCATCCTAATTCATGAACAATATACTCTGCTGCTTCTTTCTTTTGCAAGTAAGGTAATGCTGGCCTCATAAAATGAGACAAAGAGTTCTTCATATTTCTGTTTTCTAAAAGACATTGTGGAGATTTGAAATCATTTTTCCTTCTGTGTTAATAAAAATTCACCAGTGAATTTTCTGGGCCTGGTGCTTTCTTTTAGAATGTGGTTAGTCATTGACTTATTTTTTTAAATTTATGCTTATTCAGGCTATATATTTCTCATTGTATAAGTTTTTTTTTCTACCAGTTTTGACATATAATTGACATACAGCATTCTGTAAGCTCAAGGTGTATGGCATTATTTGACTTGCATACATCATGAAATGATTATCCCAGTAAGTTTAGTGAATTGTTTTATATAGATACAAAATTAAATAAATAGAAAAAAGTATTGTCCTTGTAATGCGTACTCAAGATTTGCTTTTAACAATTTTCATATATAACATACAGCAGTGTTAATTATATTTATCATGTCATACGTTATATCCCTAGTACTTAATTATCTTAACTATAAGTTTGTGCCTTCTATCTGCCTTCATCTAGTTCCTCTTCCCTCTACCCCCTGATTCTGGTAACCACAAATGTAATCTCCTTTTCTGTGCATTTGTTTTTTATCAAAGTGCAATTGACCTACAACACTGTTAGTTGCTGTTGTACAACATAGTGTTTTAATATTTCTATGTATTGCAAAATTATCACTATGATGTCTAGTTACGATCTGTCACCATACAGAAATATTATGTAGTTATCGATATTCCTCACACTGTACATTTTATACCTTTGACTCATTTATTTTGCAACTGGAAGTTTGCCCATCTTAATCTCCCTCACTTAAATCTCTTCTCACTCCACCCACCTCCCCTCTGGCAACCACCTGTTTTTTCTCTGTATCTGTAACTGTTTGGTTATGTTTATTTGTTTTGTTATTTTAGAGTCCACATATAAGTAGAATAATGCAGTATTTGATTTTCTGTGGCTGATTTATTTCTCTTAGCATAATACCTTCTAGGTCCATCCATGTTGTCACAAATGGCAAAATTTCATTTTTTATGGCTGAGTGATATTGTGTGTGTGTGTATACACAACACATTTTCTTTATCCGTGCTTCCATGTCTTGATTATTGTAAATAATGCTGTAATTAACATTGGAGTGCATATATCTTTCTGAATTAGTGTCTTCATTTTCTTTGGATAAATATCTGTTAGTGGAATTGCTGGATCACATGGTAGTTCTATTTTTCATTTTTTAAGGAATTGCCATATTGTTTTCATAGTGGCCATATCAATTTACATTCCCACCAACAGTGCATGAGGGTACGCTTTTCTCCACATCCTTGCCAATACTTGTTATATGTTTTCTTTTGATAAGACCCATTCTGCTATATGCGAGGTGATATCTCATTGTGGTTTTGATTTGCATTCCACTGACTGGTGATGTTGAGCTTCTTTTTATGTGCCTGTTGACCATCTGTATGTCTTCTTTGGAAAATATCCATTCAGATCCTCTGCCCATTTTTTAATCAGGTTGTTTGATTGTTTTTGATATTGAGTTATATATTTAGGATATTAACCCATTATTGGATATATAGTTTGCAAATATCTTCTCCAATTCAATAGGCAGCTATTTTGTTTTGTTGATATTTCCCTTTGCTGTGCAAAAGCTTTTTATGTTGTTGCCATATTTTTTTACTTTTGGCTTTTAGTTCCATTGCCTGAGGAGACATATCCAGAAAAAAATGGCACTTAGATGTCAAAGAGTCTGCTGACTATTTTTTCTTGCAGAAGTTTTGCAGTTTCAGGTTTTACATTTAAATAATTAATCCACTTTGAATTTATTTTTGTGCATGGTATGAGAGAGTAGTCCACTTTGATTTTCTTTTTTTGCATGTAGCTGTTCAGTTATCCCAACACTGTTTATCGAAGAGTCTGTTTTTTCCCCATTATTCTTGCCTTACTTTTCATAGATTAATATACCATATAAGTGTGGGTTTATTTCTGGAATCTCTGTTCTGTTCCATTGATATGTGTCTGTTTTTGTGCTAGTACCATAAGGTTTTGATGACTAGCTTTGTGGTATAGTTTAAAACCAGGGGGCATGATACCTGCAGCTTGTTTTTCTTTCTCAATATTGTCTTGGTTATTTATTCTTTTGAGTTTCCATACATATTTTAGAATTACTTGTTCTAGTTCTGTTAAAAATACGATTGGTATTTTGATAGGGACTGAATCTGTAGCTTGCCTTGGTTAGTTTGGTCATTTTAACAATGTTCTTCCAATCTGTGAGCATGGAATATCTTTCCATTCTCTTTGTGTCACCTTCAATTTCTTTCATCAGTTTCTCATAGTTTTCCAAGTGTAGGTCTTTTACTTCCTTATTTAGATTTATTCCTAGATAGTTTATTCTTCTTGATGCAGTTGTAAAATGAGATTGTTTTCTTAATCTTTCTGGTAGTTTGTTGTTAGTGTGTAGAAATGCAACAGATTTCTATATATTTTGTGTCCAGCAACTTTACTAAATCCATTGGTTCTAGAAGCTTTTTGTGTCATCTTTTGAATTTTCTGTGTATAGTGTCATGTTATCTGCAACAGTGATGGTTTAACTACATTTTTCTAATTTGGATTTTTTTTATATTTCTTTGTATTGTCTGATTGCTGAGGGTAGGACTTTTAATACTGTGCCAAATAAAAGTGGAAAGAATAGGCATCCTTGTCTTATTCCTGATTTTAGAGGAAATGATTACAGCTTTTGACCACTGAGTATGATGTTAGCTCTGGGATTATCACAATATGGCTTTTATTATGTTGATGTATGTTCCCTACATACATACTTTGAACGTTTTTTTATAAGTTGATGTTTTGACGAAAGTTTTTCTGCGTATATTGAGATGACCATATGTTTTTTATTCTTAATTTGTTAATGTGGTATATCATTGGTTTGCAGATATTGAACCATCCTCACATATCTGAGATAAACCCCACTTGATCATGGTATATAAACTTTTTAATGTATTGTTTAATTCAGTTTGCTAATATTTTATTGAAGATGTTCTCATCTATTTCCATGACTGTTATAAGCCTATAACTTTTGTGTATGTGTGTGTGTGACATATTTGTCTGGTTTTTTGATATGAGGGTGATGTTGGCCTTACAGAATGAGTTTGGAAGCATTCCTTCCTCTGAAATTTTGTGGAATAGTTTGAGAAGAATAGATGGTATCTCTTTTCTAAATGTTCAGTAGAATTCACCTTTGAAGCCATCTGGTCCTGGACTTTTGTTTGTTGGGAATTGATTTATTACTGATTCAATTTTATTTCTGGTAATTGGTCTGTTCATATTGTCTGTTTATTCCTGGTTCAGTCTTGGGAGATGGTACTTTTCTAAGAATTTGTCCATTTAGGTTGTCAATTTTTAGCACGTAGTTGTTTGGTTACATTTTATCATCCTTGGTATTTCTGTGATGTCAGTTGTAGCTTCTCTTTTTTCATTTCTCACTTATTGATTAGACCCCTTTTTTTCTTGATGAATCTGGTTAAAGATCTATCAATTTTATCTTTTAAAAAAAACAGCTCTCAGTTTCATTAATCTTTTCTGTTTTTTGTTTGTTTGTTTAGTCTCTAATTCATTAATTTCTGCTCTTTATGATTTCTTTTTTTCTACTAACTTTGGCATTTTGTTCTTTTCCTAGTTACTTACTCTAGATGTAAAGCTAGATAGTTTGAGATTTCTCTTGTTTCCTGAGATAGGCTTGTATAGCTAAAAATGTCCCTCTTAGAACTGCTTTTGCTGTTTTCCATAGATTTGGGTTGTTGTGTTTTTGTTTTCATTTACCTCAAGGTATTTTTTTATTTCTTCTTTGATTTCTTCAGTGATCTATTGGTCATTCAATAGCATATAGTTTAGCCTCCACATGTTTGGTTTTTTCAGTTCTTTTCTTGTAGTTGACTTCTAGTGCCATAGTATTATGGTCAAAAAAAGATGTTTTATATGATTTCAATTTTCTTAATTTTACTAAGATTTGCTTTGTGGCCTAGCATTTGATCTATAATGAGGAATGTTTCATGTGCACTAGAAAACAATGTGTATTCTGCTGCTTTTTGATGGAATGTTTTATATATATATGCACATACATACATATATAATCTCCTATTGGTTTGTGTCATTTAAGGCTGGTGCTTTCTTACTGATTTTCTGTCTAGATGATCTGTCTGTTGATGCATATGGGACATTAAAGTCCTCAACTATTGTGTTACTGTCAGTTTTTCTCTTTGTCTATTAATATTTGCTTTATGTATTTAGGTGCTTCTATGTTGGGTGTACATATATTTGCTGTTGTTATATCTTCTTAGATTTATCCCTCGATCATTATGTAATGTGCATTTTTGCCTCTTCACAGTATTTGTTTTAAAGTCTATTTTGTCTCATATAAGTATTGCTAATCTGCCTTTCTTTTCATTTCCATTTTCACAGCCTTTTTCCCTCTCCTCAGTTTCAGTTTGTGTGTGTCTTTAGATCTGGAGTAAGTCTCTTATAGACAGCATATATATGGGTCTTGTTTTTGTATCAATTCAGCCACTCTGTTTTTGATCAGAGCATTTAGTCCATTGACATTTAAAGTGGTAATTGATATGTATATACATATTGCCATTTTTAAATTGATTTTAGGTTGTTTTCTTTTTTTCTCCTTGTCCTCTTCCCTTGTGATTTGATGACTGCCTTTAATATTATGTTTGGATTGTTTTCTCTTTTTTGTGTTTATCTATTATAGATTTGTAGTTTGTGGTAACCATGAGGTTTATGTATAGCCACCTATATATTACATGATCATTATAAGTTGTTGATCTCTTAAATTTAAACACATTTTAACAACTCTCCATTTTTACCCACTCATGATTAATATTTTTTACATCATGTTTTACTTCTTTTAGTGTATCCTTTAATTATTGTGGACATAGATGATTTTATTGCTTTTGTTTTTTAATCTTCCTACCAGCTTTATATGTTGATAATTCACTAACTTTACTGTATATTTGTCTTTAACAATGAGATTTTTCCTTGTGAAATTTTTATTATTTTTAGTTGTGGCCTTTCCTTTTTCACTTAGAGAAGTCCCTTTAACATTTCCTGTAAAGCTGGTTTGCCTGTGTGGAAGCCATTACTTTTGCTTGTCTATAACATTTTGTTCTCTCTATTATATCTGAATGAAGGCCTTTCTGGGTAGAATATTCTTCATTGCATGTTTTCCCCTTTCACCACTTTAAATGTATATTATGCCTCTCCCTTCTTGCCTACTGTCAGCTGAGAGCCTTATTAGAGTCCCCTTGTGTGTAACTTACTGCTTGTCCCTTGCTGTTTTAATATTCTATCTTTATCTTTAATTTTTGCCATTTTAATTACAGTGTGTCTTGGTGTGGTCCTTTTTGAGTTGATCCTATTTGGGATTCTATGCTTCCTGTACATGTATATTTGTTTCCTTGCCCAGGTTAGTGAAATTTTCAGTTATTATGTCTTCAAATATTTTTTTTTTTTTTTGCTCCTTTTTTCTCTCTAATCTCCTGGGACTTCCATAATGCAAATGTTAATATGCTTCATATTGTCCTAGAAGTCTTTTAAACTGTCTTCATCTCCTTTTATTATTTTTCTTTTTTTCTGTTCAGTTTCAGTGATTTCCACTACTGTCTTCCAGCTCAATCTGCTCTATTTAATCTACTGTTGGTTCCTTCTAGTGTATTTTTAATTTCAATTACTATATTTTTCACCTCTGTTTTGTTTTTCTTATAATTTCTAACTTTGTTTAAGAACTTCTAACTTCTCACTCTATTTATCCAGTCTTCTCTTGAGCTCTTTGAACATCTTTATGATCATTACCTGGACTGTTTTTTGGGTAGATTATTTATCTCCACTTCATTTAGTTCTTCTGGGTTTTATCTTGTTCCTTCATTTCGAGCATATTTCTGTCACCTTATTTTCCTAATTTGCTATTTTTATAACCAAATTCCAAATGCATAGGAATGTTTCCTGACCTTTGAGAAGTGGCCTTTTTTAGGAAACATCTTATGTGTCCCAATAATGCACTTCGCTCTGGTCACCAAATTTACATGCTATAGGGGTGCCCCCCAAATGGGTTGCATGGGCTGACTACTGTGGGCAGTCTGGTAGGTGTAGCCTCACTGAGTAAGATTTGGTAATGTATCACAAGAAATTACTCCATTTCATCTAAGTTACAAATCTGTAGCCATATTTTTTTCATCATATTCTTTTAATTTCTTTAGTATGTCCATAGGACCAATCAGTAGTGTTAACTCTTATTTCATTTCTAATATTGGTAATCTGTGTTTCCTCTTTTTTTTCTTGTTTGGCCTAACTAGAAGTTTATCAGTTTCATCACTGTTTCAAACACCCAGATTTTGGGTCCATTGATTTATTTTTGTTTTCTCTACTGTTTTCCTATTTTTGATGTCATTGGTTTCTTCTCTAATTGTATTGTTTGTGATGCTTGCCTTGGAATTAAATAACTCTCATTTCTCTAGTTCCCTAAGATGGAAGCACAGGTTATAGACTTTTATATTTCTTTGTTTCTAATATATGAATATAGTGCTGTAAATTTTCTTCTACATGCTAATTTTGCTGCATCCAATAAATTTTATATTTTCATTATTATGTAATCTAGTTAAAATATTTTTAAATTTTTCTTAAGATGCATTTGCTCTTCATCTCATATAGAAATGTGTTGTTTAATTTCCAAATATTGAGGGATTTTCCAGCTGTCTTTCTTTGGAGAATTTCAAGTTTAATTTCATTGTAGTATGAGAACATACTTAGTATGGTTTGTATCTTTACCATTTGTTAAGGTGTGATTTATGGAACAGAATGTGCTCCATTCTGGTGATTGTTCCCTGTGAGTTTAAAAAGAATGTGTATTCTGCTGTTATTGGAAACACTATTCTATAAATGTCAATTAGATTGAGTTGATTTATAATCTTGTTCAGTCAACTGTATCCTTACTGACTTTCTGCTTGTTTGATATAGCAATTACTGAAAGAGGTGTGTTGAAGTCCCGGGTAGAGTAGATTTGTCTAAATCCTTTTCAGTTCTGTCAGTTTTGTTTAATCTATTTTGATGCTCTGCTCTTGGGTAAACATAGACTTAGTATTATCTTGGATAATTGACCCTTTAATCATTATGTAGTACCCTTCTATTCTCTGATAATTTTACTTTTTTGGAAATATGCTTTGTTTGAAATTAGAATAGCTAATTTCACTTTCTTTGATTCATTCACAGTGTATTTTCTTTCCAGCCTGTTGCTTAGAACCTATGTGAATTTGAGTGTTTATAATGAGTTGCATGTAGATGATATATAGTCAGGTCCTTTATTTTTAATCAGTTCTTCCAATCTACCTTTTAATTGCTACATTTAGACAATTTACCATAAAAATAAATGATATAGTAAGATTAATATCCACTATGTTTGTAACTGTTTATTTATTGAATTTGTTTATTCATTTTCTTTTTCAGCCTTCACTAGTTTAATCAGCATTTTATATGATTCTATTTTATATCCTCTCTTCAGATATCAATTACAGTATTTTTTAGTGTTTGTCATACAGTTTCCAATATATATATTTTTATCTAATCTAAGTCTACCCTCATCTGATACTATACCAGTTCATGTGTGCAAAAGGTGCTAGATAATGGAGTATTACCAGTTCCTCCCTTCCTGTTTTTGTGAAATTGCCACCATTCATTTTGCTTATCCCTATGCTATAGCTCCCAATATATTGTTACTGTTATTACTTTTACAAGCTATCATTTAGATCAATTAAAAGTTAAGAAGCATGTTTTTAGTTTACTGTGCTAGGGAGTAAAGGAAAGAAATGTAGTATAAATTTAAGGACATAAGGGAAGCAGATAAAATGTTTTTAGTATTTTAAATAATACAGTTTGTTACTTTTTTAAATTATTAGAAACAATAGCTTCCTTTGATATGTGAAGAAGCAGAAGTTGTGTTTACCAAAGGATAATAAATTTGCTTCAGTTTTATTTTTGGATAGATTCTGTTTTAATAGTTGGCAAAAACATTTATGAGAAATTATCTGGGTAATGTATGATAAAGTGATAAAAAGTAATTTAAGTTTAAAGTGTTACATTAATTTATATATACCTATGTATTTAATATAACATCTTAAATGATATGAATATATATAGACATATAGATATAAATTTTAAAGGCTAGGAATTTTCCTTAGAGTTCCAATGTAATATCAAATGTCAACTTTCATAAATAATTGGTTTTATTACTTCAGTGACTAGGTTTTAACATTTTACATTAGTACTTTATTAGAATATTTTTTATTTGAGAAACTTAAATGCAACAAGTATAAACAATGTTGCGGGCAATTATCTACTGCCACAGCTGTGTCTATGGCAGTTGCTGTCATATTAATTCTTAATAAGCATGTAATTAAGTGGTATCATCACTGTATCAATTAGAAATAACACAAGATGGGTCAACATTTGGAAAATACATACATACTCACATAATAAACTTAACTTCCTGTTAGTGACTTGCTGCCAGATACTTAGTAAGAGTTATCTTGCAGAATTAAGATCTCAAGAGCACAAAATATTAAAGAGTTTTTCTACTCAGCACATCTGAAGCATAACTATTACCAAGCATTTGCTATTAAAACATCATCAAATTATGTTTATAGAATAGTATTCACTGAAAACTTCATAGCTATTTCCCAACAATGAGTTTGACCATATTGGTGCTTTGGGAATGCTAGTATTGACTTCTCCAAACTAGTAAAAAGCCAATATAATAAATTATGACTAGAGAGTGAAAAAAAATAACCTTTACTGGCCATATGATGTTAATATAGCCATAAAAGATTGCCTCCCTACTCAGAAGTAGAAGTTGGAGCACATACCATGAGGGAAGTATAGATGGGAATTCCTATATAGAATAAAACAGTACTAAAATGTAGAAATGCAAGAAAACCCTTCATTTTTCTCCAAATATTTCTTATTAGTAAACATTTGCACAAATTTTAATAAGTGAGTTTCTTAGGAATATGTGATTATTAAATTAGTGACTAATTAATAATTAATTTTATCTTTGTCAGTTATTGTGTGTGCTATTGACTTATTTAATTATTGCAGCAAACCTTCAAGGAATGTATAAATAAGCCCTCTACTGAGGTTTAGGGTGAATAAATCACCTGCTTAAAGCCATATTCCTGCAAATGGAAATAGCCAGGCTTGACTTATCTTTTTGGATTTTTAATTTATTTTTGGTATTCTTAATGTAGTATCCTGGAATATTTTATCATTGTACTTATTTGGCAGTGATTCTCTCTTATCCATTTTAACTAAGTAACAGAGAAATAAGTTTTCAGAAAACTGATACATTTAGCCTACTAACTTCTTAACTATATTATGTTCCAATTTCATTTACCAGCAGATAGAGGGGGAACAAAGAAAGCTACTAATTTAGGCTGAATCATGACCCTCAAAAGACATCTGGTTGAAAATGTGAAGGAGACAGGAGCCCTGGTGGCAAATTAGCACATCATTTCAGGATTTATAAACTGATTCATCAAAGAAATACATTGGGATTTGCCAGACATATAACCTAGGTACTGACAAAGACTTCATTTTTTGTGTAACACTGGGGTATGGAAAAAAGACTTGGATTCAGTGATAACAACTGTTATTGATCTTAGTGGACTGATATTCATTGTCTCTCTAGTCTAAGATAAAAGATGGGTGCTGTCTTATATGGTGATTCCTAATTAAAGTTGGAGGACTTTTTCCTGTAATTCTCTTACATTATTCCCTATCTAGGATGTTCAATTATTTAAAAAATTGTGATTAGGATGTAATTGACATAGCATTGTATAAGTTTAAGGTGTAGACCTATTGATTTGGTACATTTATTGTATTGCAATATGTATGCCATTGTAGGCTTTAGCTAACACCTCTGTCATGCCACAGTTTCTTCTAGTGGTGGAAAAAATTAAGATAGTCTTTTACAAGTATTAAAATTTCTAATACAGTTTGTCTATAATTATTGTATACTATGTGTTAGATCTCCAAGCCTTATATACCTACTAGTTGCAAATAAGTACCCTTAAACACGGGATGTTCAGTTTTTAACTGAGTTGGTAATTTTGAAGTTTCAATCCATAAAGAAATAACTGTCTCATTAATTGACAAAAAACATGCTGTATTTATGCTGTATCTATACAAAGAAGTCCTTGTAACATAATAATTACAGTAACTGATTGAAATATGTACCACTGCTCATTATGAAGAATTAGTTATGAATTAAGAAAATGTGAGCTTAATACTGTTTGGTGTTTGTGTAGTTTCTATACTATCTTAAAGTAGTAAGTAAAACATAAAACATATAGGAAAGATAATTTTAGCAATTTGGACCTTGATTAACAATGTTTTTAATTATGCCATGAGAATATCGTACATATCAATTGAGAAGTGATATCTAATGTATACCATTTTTATAATTGTCATTATACCATCCAATGCAGTTTAAATACTCACTTAACCTCAAAACTTTTGTCCTGAGTTTATGTTGCTTAGATGATGCTTATATATTCTATGAAGTCTATAATTACTGGGTAAACAAAATTATGAAGAGAAAACAGGAATATCAATAAAATTGTACTGATGTATCATTTCATATACTTTCATGACTCAAAGAAGTAATAGAAAATGTTACTGGTTTCTCACTTTGAATACCTACAAGGAAGATTTAACTCCAATGTAGTTAACTATATAAGAGTAATAATTTAGAGTACTTTTTTTAATCAAAAAAGAAAAACTGTACATGAAATATGGGGAAAAAAATCATTCCTTAAAGAGTGAATGTGTGCCCTTTCTCTAGGATATCATCTGAAATTAAAACAAAGAAATTTAACAGAGAAATAAAAATTTCCCTGTTGGAATACTAAAACCTAATTTTCAGGATACTGACCTTTTGTTTTAAAGTATTAAAGCTTGGATAGCAGCTATAGTTATTACTGAAATTTAGGTTATGAATCTTACTTTATTGCTTCTGGGTATTATTCACATTGGCAGATGGAAAAGAGAATAACTCTGAAATATATGAAACATTTATACAGCCTAGTTCCCAAACTATTCCAAATGAAATTCTAAAATTAGTAACTTGAAATACTATATATTTATGTGTGTTTTTTTTTTCAAAAAGTTATTGGGGTCTCTATCCTGTGGGTTGTCTCCCATTAAGTATTATAGTTGTGACATGATAATGGCATGTATAATGTAGGCTTACAGAATTATTGTGATTTAGATTGATATAATTTTGTAAAAATATAATATATTTGAAAAAATATATTTTGAAAAATATAACATAATTAATTATGTGATAATTAAAAAGCTGTTGAGATTTAGGTCAAGTTATAAAACAAAACAAAAAAGGATATTTGATCTTGTGGATCCAGGTAGATAATTTGAATGGTCTCAGTGAAATGAGAAGATAAAGATTACTGGAGAATATACATAGTCAGTACTGAAATTCTGCTATGCTGATACTATTCTATATAGTATCTTCTGTCTGAGAAGTGCAAGTTGAAGTAAATGAAGAAATAAAATTTATTTATATCCTGCTGCAGCCAGGATTGTAGAAATAAAATTTATTTATATCCTGCTGCAGCCAGGATTGTAGAAATAATACACAAGTCACAAGAAGGCATGTGGTATTATTGAAACCACATTGTATTGGGGAGTCTAAAAACCTGGTATTTATTACTAGCTATGTTACCATCTTATAGTCTTGGGTGACATTTTCCCACTTAAAATAAGATTCTACTCAACTTTTTAGTATCATGGATTAGAAGCACCATTAAGAATTTGCAGCAACATGGATGGACCTAGAGATTATCATACTAACTGATGTAAGTCAGGAAAGAGACAAATACCATATGGTATTATTTATATGTAAAATCAAAAATGGGACACAAATGAACTTATTTATGAAACAGAAACAGACTCACAGACATAGAAAACAAACTTATGGTCACCAAAGGTGAAAGAGCTGGGAAAGAGATTAGAAGATAAAATAGTACATATAAGATAGATAAACAACTAGATCCTACTGTATAGCACAGGGAACTGTATTCAATATCCTGTAATAAGCCAAAATGGAAAAGATTACAAAAAGAGTGATATATATATATATATATATATATATATGTATATAAATATATGACTGAATCACGTTGTTGTACACCAGAAACTAACACATAGTGAATCAACTAGGCTTCCATAAATAGGTAAACAAATACAACATAAATTTTTTAAAAAGAAACTAGAAATGAAATGTATCTGTTTTGGGGATAAAGTTTGTGTGCATGTGTCTGTGTGCACATGTATTTAAGTGTAATATTTCAAGGTTTAAATACAGATACCCAGACATATAGCCCTGGCTACACACACTTATTCAATTTTCTTTATATCTTTGAACATATAAGACTTTAGATAATCTATTTTAAATAAATCCAACATCTGGGTCTCTTCAGGGACAATTCCTATTTGTTTTTTTTTGTTTGTTTGTTTGTTTTTCCCTGTGTGTGAACCAGACATTCTCGTTTCATTGCACGCCTCCTAATTCTTTTTGAGAAGCATACATTTTGAATATAATAATGTGGCCATTCTGGAAATAAGATTCTTCCCCAGGATATGCTTTTGTTGCAGTTTGTTGTTGTTCTTTCCTTGTTTAATGCCTTTTCTGAACTAATTTTATAAAGTCTATATTCCTTGTCATGTGTAGCCTCTGCTCCATTAGCTTCATGGTCAGCTAATAATTGGAGAGAGATTTTCTTATGCCTGGAACCAAAATATTTCCCAGTCTTTACAGTCTGTGAATGTGTTGGGGGCACACCTTCAATGCTCAGGCAGGCAGTTTACAACTCTGCCTTAGCTTTCAGTTTTTGCATACAGTGTCTCACTTTTGGCTAGAGGCAAATTTAGCATCTTATCATATCTTTCCTAAGCATGCACAGAACCTGGCCATGCATGCAGCTCTCTAGATTCCCACTTTTTAAAGCCCATATTCCCCAAAAGCATCTCATGCCCCAGCCTTTTCTTCTAAGATTCTTTTTTTTTTTAACTTTTTAATTATACATTGGACTATAGTTGATTAACAATGTTGTGTTCATTTCAGGTGTACAGCAAAGTGATTCAGTTATACATATATAGATATAGATTACATAATATTGAGTAGAATTCCTTGTGCTGTACAGCAGGTCCTTATTGGTTAGTCATTTTAAATATAGCAGTATGTACATGTCTTCCAAGATTCTTGATTAGTGTTTGTTTGCCAAAACTTCTATCCATTATCTCAGTGACTAAAATATCTACCTACAAATGTTTTGACAAATGCCTCCCAGATAATGCTTTTAGTGCAGGGTGGGCTCTGAATCAGAGAATATAAAGACAAACATTTTGAGTGGGTTTTCCTGGGAGTCAACAGACAGATCAAATGAAAACAATTATTTGGTAATGAGGTCAATGTTGCTCTTTCCAGTCCTGGTACCAGAAATGTTTTCTGTAATTTTCAACTGTACCTCTGAGTTGGAAGGTGGGGAAAGGGACGAGTTCAAGTTAAAATGCTAACAAGTCTTACTGTTCTTACAGACATTCATCTATTTTTGTTAAAGAAGCAGTTCCCAAATTGCTGCAAGCTTTTGATTTGTTTTCAGAGTTCCAAAAAAGTTGACTATGGCAGTTTTGCCATTTTTTTTTAATTGCTTCTACAGGGAGGCAGATATTTGCATTCCCTTACTCTGCCATTTTTACTTACATCCTTTACTTTGCTTTTATGTTTGTTTGCTTTTGTTTTTGCTTTTCCTACAGTTGCCCCTTGAAGAACATAGATTTGAACTGCACAGATCTACTTATGCTCAATTTTTTGTTTTTTTGTTTTGTTTTACTAAATACATATTACAGTACTATGCAACCCATGGTTCATTAAATTTGAAGATGCAAAACCACAGATATGGAGGACCGACTGTAGTTATACACAGAGTGTTGACTGTGCATAGGGTCAGTGCTCTGTAGCCCCCAAGTTCACGGGTCAGCTCTATTTGCTCATTCTCAAATATGGCTCAAAGTTTGTCAACAGAGAAAATGTATGGACTATTCTTTGTCCTCATTACAATTTTGATCATTTGATGAAAGCTCTTCTCAAATTAATAACTTGTCATGTCCATGTTTCCTAACACAGCTTCTATGGAAGCATTTTTTTCTGATGTAGAAGTGCTGAATCCATGTGTGATAGTAACATTCTCTTAATTTCAAAATAGAGTTTCCTAAAATAAAATCTGCATTTCTATGAGAATCCATTCTATTTCTTTCACATTCACCACATAAACTGTTGAACTTAATTTTTAGTTAATAAACTTTTACCAAGTTGCAATATATTACTACCTGCAATCTGTAACCCAGTCACCACCTAATGCCTTTTTATTTGCCAAAAGTTGAAGTCTTTGAATAAATTAAGAGATGGGGGTTGCATTACTGACAGAGGAAAAATTCTGTGGTCACCAGAAAAAGTAATACCACATGAGAGTATATTTCAGGAGCATCCAACTAAATGCTTGGTTTTTATCTCTCTCTTGTTTTGTTTTCCTTTTTTTAAATCTCTATTTTGTTAAGAAGAGCATGCATGCGTCCTCAGTTGAATTTTTCTTTAGAGTTACATCATTTTTATGCATTTTACGTAACTTTCATGAATATTTTGTTAATAGGCTGATTTCAGATGTTATATATTGTTTTCTATGAATGATTATACATTTTAGGAAAGAGTTAAAGAGACTGTTAGCTAAATGAAATTTCCTAACAAGTTTTAAAAATGGAAAGTCGACTGGTAAATCTGTAATTAATGTAGAGGCTGGAATAGAAAGGAAAAAAGCAACAGGAAAACAACTTGGTAAAAAAAATTACTGTAATTGTTCAAAAGAAAGATTGTAAGGATGATGAATTTTAGCAAACAAGATCTTACAAAGGAAACATGTATGAGACAAAATTTAGGATGGTACTGATGTGATTATCTGCTGATTAATTGCAAGTAGAATGATGGAAAGCCAAGGATGGTATCACAATTTATAGTCTGAGTAACTGGATAAATGATGATATTATAAGTTAAGTGAAGAAATAAGAAATGAGTAACATGTATGGTAGAGAAAGAAATGGATGATTTTTATTCAGAACATCAGCAGCAGAAAGATAGCCCAGATCTGGATGAATGTATGGTGAAGTGATAGTGGAGGAATAGTTCACTGGGCAAGGGATTGAAGACAGTGAGAGAAGTGAGAGGAGAAAGTTAGGAAAATGACCTTGAACACAAAGAGATTCAACTAAGTTAACACAAAAATTGAAACTACTGACTTTATAGTGCTTTATAGACCCATCCAAAAATAATGTTAAAAGAACAAAAAAATTCCACATACAAATGATCAGAATACATTATACTCTTTTTTTCACTCTTTATAACATTTATTGTGCTGGGGTAAAAATAATACCAACTGTGCTATTGTAAAATACACCTTTGATATCTGTAGTTGATATATCTGGTATCTTTGTAAATATCAATTTTGTAAAATATTACTGTTTTCCTCTTATTTATCTATATTCAGTTTGTTCCAGAAATGACCAGAGATGAATTACTACCATCTATACCTTATGATTTTCTTCAAAAACTTCTCCTTTAAGCTAAGAACCAGAATTCTTAAATTTGTTTCAACCATCTCAAAGACTGAGAGCTGGATTTTTCTTCAGACAATTAAAAAAAAAAAAAAAGATGATGATTACATTATAGAAATACCAGGACACATTGGGATGCAGAAGCTGGGAGGTCAAGTAGGCTCAATAGCTATCTAAGTGACTCCTTTTTTCACATTAGTCTGAAATTGAATTTGCTTCCAATTCCTTCCTCAACTGGTGTGTATGTTACTATATTTCACTAACCTTCTGGTAGATCAGCACAACACTGAAAAAGCTGCCAGTGTGAGACACGTGAATACCAAGATTCTACTGTATTTGGTTCAAAGTGTGATCCTAATGTCCAGCTTGAATGACAGATTTCTGGTTTATAGATCACTCACCCTTAAATTGTTAAATCATAAGTTGGAGAATAAACTAAAAATTATGAGGTCACCAATACTTAAATGAGTTTGAATGAGAAAACTAGAGCAGATTAGGAAAGCTGTAGCTAATTCAAAGAACATTAATTCAGCATCTACTTTAGGTACAGTTAGATGCTAAGGACAATTGAATAAGGTCTAGGAAAAGATTCAGTAATGTGAGCAGGGAATCAAAAACAATGAGAGAAGTACTTTGTTAAGGAAGTACAGACTTATGAGAGCCCACCAAAGAAATACCGAGCCAGCATTTGTAAGTGGAGAGAGGTGGTAGTCAAGAAAGAACCCCCCCCCAAATTACATATAAACAAGGCTTGAAGAATTCAGTCATGGAAATCTCTCAAAATCTCTGCCCCAGACAAAGAAAATGATATGGAAAAATCTGGATGCTGGAAAAGCTTGTAGATTAGAAAAATGAAAACCTTTAGTGTGTAACAGCGTGCTCACTTGCTGGGGACTGTACAACAGGAAACTGCAGAAGTGATCTGGAGCCCCATGCTGAGGAGGTTGGACTATATGAGGGCAAAAATGGACCCAGAAGTGAAGTGACTTGATTAGATTTAGGATTTAGGATGATTTTTTTGGATGTGGTGCCAGATTCATATGGTAGTTGAAAATTTTTAAAGATACCTTTCCTTCAAAAATTAAGTAGATCAGAAAGAAAATATGTCCCAGAATATTTTGACATATAGGGTAAAAGGAGCATTGGAGTGGAAACCTTAAGATGTATGTTAAGTCCGAATTCTGCCATTTACTAATTGTGTGGGTTTGGCCATGTTATTTAATACCACTTTAAATGTAAATCTATAAATTAAAAATGTAAAAATTTTAATAATGTCTACTTACAAAGTGGTTTTAAATAACAAGACCTTGAAACTGGTTTGAAAATCAATAACAAAATATTGAATATTTTTAGAAATATGGCTATGAATATATATTTTAAATGCCTATAAAGAAAGATGAGCACTATATTAGGTTTCAAAAAATGTAAATCTAAACTGAAAAAAGGAAAATATTTTCATTTATGAGTGAAAACTCTTTGGAATTAAAGCTGTGTCATATGGTAGCTCTATTTTTAGTTTTTTAAGGAACCTCCATTCTATTCTCTGTACTGGCTATACCAATTTACATTCCTAACAGTGTAGAAAGGTTCCTTTTTCTTCACACCCTCTCCAGCATTTATTGTTTGTAGACTTTTTGATGATGGTCATTCTGACTTGTGTGAGGTGGTACCTCATTGTAGTTTTGATTCGCATTTCTCTAATTAGTGATGTTGAGCATCTTTTCATGTGTTTTTTGGCCATCTGTATGTCTTTTTTGGAGAAATGTCTATTTAGGTCTTCTGCCCATTTTTTGATTGAGTTGTTTGCTTTTTTGATATTGAGCTGCATGAGCTATTTGTATATTTTGGAGATTAATCCCTTGTCAGTAGCTTGGTTTCCAAATATTTTCTTCCATCCTGAGGGTTGTCTTTTCATTTTGTTGATGGTTTTCTTTGCTGTGCAAAAGCTTTTATGTTTAATTACATCCCATTTGTTTATTTTTGTTTTTATTTTCATTACTGTAAGCTGTGGATCAAAAAAGATCTTGCTGTGATTTATGTCAAAGTGTGCTCTGCCTATGTTTTCCACTAAGAGTTTTATAGTGTTTGGCCTTACATTTAGGTCTTTAATCCATTTTGAGTTTATTTTTGTGTATGGTGTTAGGGAATGTTCTAATTTCATTCTTTTACATGTGGCTGTCCAGTTTTCCTAGAACCACTTATTGAAGACACTGTCTTTTCTGCATTGTATATTCTTGCCTCCTTTGTCACAGATTAGGTGGCCATAGGTTTGTGGGTTTATCTTTGACTTTCTATCCTGTTCAGTTGATCTATATTCCTGTTTTTGTTCCAGTACCATACTGTTTGATAACCCAGCAATCCCACTGCTGGGCATATATCCAGAGAAAACCATAATTCGAAAGGATGCATGCACCCTGATGTTCATTGCAGTACTATTTACAATAGCTAGAATATGGAAGCAACATAAATGTCCATCAACAGAGGAATGGATAAAGAAGATATGGTATATATATACAATGGAATACTACTCAGGCATGAAAAGGAATGGAATAATTCTATCTTCATTGACATGGATGAACTTAGACATTGTCATACAGAATGAAGTGAGTCAGAAAGAGAAAGACAAATATTGCATAATACTGCTTATATGTGGAATCTAGAAAATTGGTACAGATGAACTTATTTGCAAAGCAGAAATAGTCACAGGTGTAGAAAACAAACTTATGGGTGGGATGAATTGGGAGATTGGAATTGACATATATACACTACTATATATAAAATAGATAACTAATGAGAACCTACTGTATAGCACAGGGAACTCTACTCAATTCTCTGTGGTAACCTAAATGGGAAGGAAATCTAAAAAAGAGTGGAGATATATATATGTATAACTGATTGACTTTGCTATGCAGCAGAAACTAACACAATATTGTAAAGCAACTATATTCCAACAAATAAATAAATAGAAAAATAAAGCTATATACATGAAATGAATTCATAAATCATATATAGGTTAGAACCCACCTACTACATAAACTGTAACTGTTGACATTTTTCATTTATTAATAATTGTGTATAGCTTATTAAAACTAGGAAGACTTCAATTATAGTTTAAATGTAGCTATTACATCAAACGTTTGCTTATAATGGCATTTATGTAACAAAATTAGAATTATGAGATTTGTACCATAGGCAACATGACAGTTTAACTCATTTTTTAATTCTTAAAGTTAATTATACTCTTTCATAGGTACTTTGTAGATACTTTTAAAAATATTTTTTAATTTATTTTTAATAGCAGTGAGTTAATATCTATTAAATGAATAAATCCAAACTTAAAAATGGTATATTTATTTTCGATCATATAGGAGAATTGGGATATAGCCCCACAATTACTTATGGAATTCTTTATGCACTTAGGGTTATGAATTTTATTTTCAAGTTTTCAGGCTGTACTATTCCCATTTCAGCTCCTTCCAGGGTTCCAGCCGGTTCCAGCCTGATCCAGGGGCTGTCTTTGGTTCGGAAAAATCTTGGGAGCATTGGTAGACTTCCTCCTTTAGTGATTCTTAATACTATAGGAAAAGAGATTTAAAAAAGTTCAGATCCTAAGAATCAACCTAATACCTTCAAGGAGTATGTCAAATCACTGCTACTCATTCAAACCAGGCATGTACATCTAGAACTAGATCAAGATCAAGGCCTGCAGGCCTATGTACATTTTTTAAAAAATTTTTATTGGAATATAGTTGCTTTACAATATTGTTAGTTTCTACTGCACTGAAGAGTGAATCATCGACACATATACATATGTACCTTATTTTTTGGATTTCCTTCCCATTTAGGTCACCACAGAGCATTGAGTTCCCTGTGCTATATAGTAGGTTCTCATTAGTTATCTATTTTATACATAGTATCAGTAGTGTATATATATGTCAATCACAATCTCCCAATTTATCCCACCACCCCCCTTTCCCCCTTGATACCCATATATTTGTTCTCTACATCTGTTCCTTGTGGCACTGTTTACAGTAGTCAGGATATAGAAACAACCTAAATGTCCATCAACAGATGAATAGATAAAGAAGATGTGGTACATATATACAATGGAATATTACTCTGCCATAAAAAGGAATGAAATGGGTCATTTGTAGAGAGGTGAATGGACCTATAGTCTGTCAAAGAGTGAAGTCAGAAAAACAGATATTGTATATTAATGCATATATGTGGAATCTTTAGGTACCCTTTAAAATATTTTTATAATAAGCCAGAAGATGAATAAATAAAATTATTACAATCATTATCACTTATTGAATAACCAAATGGAAGTAACTGTATATTTTAAGTCAGATGTAAACACTTATGATTTTTAAGAACATACAAAATGTAGAACAGAGTAGAATAAAATGCCATTAAATAATATTGAAAATTAGGGAATAGGATAATACTTGAGGTAAAGGGTGGATTGGAAAATAAACTGAGTCCAATTTGGATAAACTGATCTTGAAATGCTTGAATGGCATCTATGAGATTTATGAGAAAATGTTGAACAGGCTTTTAGAAATGTACATCTGAGTTTAGGAATGAGCCAAGGGCTAGAGGCGTAGATTTTGGCATCAGCTACCTAAATGTAATATTTGAAGTCTAGGAATTAAAAGAGCTGGTAAATGAAGGGAAGCCTACATTCAAAAGTTGGGAAGAGGAAAGTAAAGCAAGCATTTAGGTTGAAACGGAATGTCTGATAAATAGGAGAACCAAGGGAAACCAATGTCATAGAAACCAAAAGAAAAGATTTGAGAAAGGATGGTATTGCTTCTTAGTGTGGAAAGTAAATTAAAAATGACCATGAAGTCTCAACAAATGAATTTTTTTTAGAGGGAATTTTAGAGGTTAAGCCTAACATGAAACTAACAAAAGGAGAGTAAGTAAATTTTGTTACATGCAAGCACAACTAACAAAGCAAGAAATCATCTTTCATATCAACACTACAGAAAAATCCACAGGTTGAGTGATATTTTATAGAAATCATTGAGGGAAGGAAGAGAGGAATTGATAGAAGCTTGGCTGAAAGAATGGTCCAAGAATAAGGAATAGCATGATATAAGGTGGTCATCCTGTATTTTCGTATATTTACTGTGAATACACCGATAAAATTATACTTTTCCACAAGGAAAAATAATAGCTAATTTCCTGAAAGAACAATGTTGTGTTAGTTTCAGGTGTACAGCAGAGTGATTCAGTTATACATATACATGTATCTATTCTTTTCCCATTTAGGTTATTACAGAGTATTGAGCAACTTCCTGTGCTATACAGTAGGTCCTTGTTGGTTATCAAGTTTAAATATAGCAGTGTGTGCATGTCAGTCCCAAACTACCAATCTATCCTTTCCCCACCTCCTTTCCCCCCAGTAACCATAAATTTATTCTCTAAGTCTGAGCCTGTTTCTGTTTTGTAAAATAAGTTCATTTGCATCTTTTTTAAGTTGCACATATAAGCAATATTACATGATGTTTGCCTTTCTCTGTCTGGCTTACTTCACTTACTATGATAATCTCCAGGTCCATCCTTGTTGCTGCAAATGGCATTATTAGATTCTTTTTAATGGCTGAGTAATATTCCATTGTACAAGGGTAAGTCAAAAAATTATCTGCACTCTGGCTGTAGAATTTATTTTAACTAACTTTTAGGAAAGACAAATACATTACTTTTTGACATAATCTCCTTGCTTTTCAATACACTTTGTCCATCTGTCAACAGGCTTCCATATTCCCTCATTAAGAAAGGTTTTAGTACTGATGAACTCAGTGACAAGAACAAGGACACAGGTGCAGAGAATAGACTGGAGAACTCGAGGTTTGGGAGGGGGCGGGGGGTGAAGGGGAAGCTGAGACGAAGCGAGAGAGTAGCATAGACATATATACACTACCAACTGTAAAATAGATAGCCAGTGGGAAGTTATTGTATAACGAAGGGAGTTCAGCTCGAGGATGGAAGACACCTTGGAGGACTGGGACGGGGAGGGTGGGGGGCACTCGGGGGAGGGTGGGGGGGAGTCAGGGGAGGGAGGGAATATGGGGATATGTGTATAAAAACAGATGATTGAACTTGGTGTACCCCCAAAAAATAATAAATAAATTAAAAAATAAATAAAACCACTAAAAAAAAAAAAAGAAAAGAAAGGTTTTAGGCTGAGCTGTGAGCCATGAATGCATCTCTGTCTTCACTTCATCAGAAGTGAATCCTGGTCCTCATAGGGCTGCTTTCAGGGGATCAAACAGGTGAAAGTCCAATGGAGCAAGATCAGGACTGTAGGGAGGATGCTTTAACACCTCAAAATGAAGTTTTTACAGTGTGTCAACCATGTGGGCAGAAGTGTGTGGACGTGCATGCATTGTCATGCAAGATCACAATGTCCTTGGATAGCAGTTCTCTGCATTTAATCTGAAGTTTAGGCTTCAACACAAACTTTTTGAAACCTAAGTTTGTCATGGATTATTTCATAGGTAGAGCCATGGTTGATTTGCAACTGATTTGCCACATAAGCCACTGTCACTCCTCTATTTGACAGCATCATTTCATGTGTATGCTCAATGTTGTCATCAGCCGAGCACATGGACGGGCATCCAGCTCTTTCTCGATGGCTTACACTTGTGCAACCTTTCTTGAGCTTCTCTATCCATTCATACAGACTTCTTCGTGACAAGACACTTTCTCCATACTGTGCACAAAGTCTTCAATAAATAACAGCACCAGGTACACCCTCAGACAACAAAAAGCGAGTCACTGCACTCTCGTCTTCTTTCGTGCAGATCGCAAGTGGGGCATCCATTTTCACTCACACTTCAGTTACAAATGAACTGATGTAATATGTTCACACCTGCACAGCAGTGACTGGGGAGGCAGTAGCCTTGAATGGAAATCACTGATGAGACACTGCGGCCAACAGAAGTTTTAATATAACTGGAGTGCGGATAACTTTTGACTCACCCTCGTATATATGTACCACATCTTCTTTATCCATTCATCTGTTGTTGGACATTTAGGTTGCTTCCATGTCTTGGCTATTGTAAACAGCACCACAATGAACATAGGGGTACGTGTATCCTTTCAAACCTTGGATTTCTCTAGATACATGCCCAGGAGTGGGATTCCTGGATCATATGGTGGTAGCTCTAATTTTAAGTTTTTAAGGAACCTCCATGCTGCTCTTTTTTTTTAATTGATTAATTAATTAATGGCTGTGTTGGGTCTTCATTGCTGCACATAGGCTTTCTTTAGTTGTAGAGAGTGGGGGCCACTCTTTGTTGTGGTGCACAGGCTTCTCAATGCAGTGGCTTCAGTTGTTGTGGAGCACGGGCTCTAGGTGCGTGGACTTCAGTAGTTGTAGCATGTGGGCTCAATAGTTGTGGCTCTCAGGCTCTAGAGCGCAGGCTCAGTAGTTGCAGCACATGGGCTTAGTAGGTCTGTGGCATGTGGAATCTTCCCAGACTGGGGCTCGAACCCGTGTCACCTGCATTGGCAGGCAGATTCTTAACCACTGTGCCACCAGGGAAGCCCCTCCATACTGTTCTCCATAGTGGTTGTACCACTTTATATTTATAATCCCCAGAACTGTGTAAGAGGATTCCTATTTCTCCACACCCTCTCCAGCATTTATTATCTGTAGAGTTTTCGATGATGGCCATTCTGACTGGTGTGAGGGAATACCTCATTGTAGTTTTGATTTGTGTTTCTCTGATAATTAGTGATGTTGAGCATCTTTATGTCTTCCTTGGAGAGTTGTCTATTTAAGTCTTCTGCCCATTTTTTGATTAGGTTGTTTATTTTCTGATATGAGCCTCATAAGCTGTTTGTAAAGTTTGGAGATTAATCCCTTGTTGCTCCCATAGTTTGCAAATATGTGGGTTGTCTTTTTGTTTGATTTCCTTCACTGTGCAAATGCTTTTGAGTTTAATTAGGTCCCATTGCTTATTTTTTGTTTTTATTTTCATTACTCTAGGAGGTGGATCAAAAAAGGTCTTTCTGTGACATGTCAAAGAGTGTTCTTCCTATGTTTTCCTCTAAGAATTTTATAGTGTCTGGCCTTATATTTAGGTCTTTGATCCATTTTGAGTTTTATTTTTGTGGTGTTAGAGAATGTTCTAATTTTATTATTTTACATGTGGCTGTTCAGTTTTCCCAGCACCACTTATGGAACAGACTGTCTTTTCTCCATTGTATATTCTTGCCTCATTTTCATAGATTAATTGACCGTAGGTGTGTGGGTTTATTTCTGGGCTTTCTTTCCTGTTCCATTGATCTATATTTCTGTTTTTGCACCAATACCATAGTGTTTTGAAGATTGTAGCTTTGTAGTATAGTTTGAAGTCAGGGAGCCTGATTCCTCCAGCTCTGTTTTTCTTTCTCAAGATTGCTTTGATTATTTAGAGTCTTCTGTGTTTCCATACACACTTTTAAATTTTTTTTCTAGTTCTGTGAAAAGTGCCATCGGTAATTTGATAGGGATTGCATTGAATCTTTAGATGGCTTTTGGTATTATAGTCAGTTTGACAAGATCGATTCTTCCAATCCAAGAACATGATATATCTCTCCATCTTTTTGTGTCATCTTTGAATTCTTTCATCAGCATCTTACAATTTTCAGAGTACAAGTCTCTTGTCTTTTTAGGTAGGTTTATTCCTAGGTATTTTTTCCTCTTTGATGTGGTGGTAAATGGGATTGTTTCCTCAATTTCTCTTTCTGATCTTTCATTGTTAGTGTATAGGAATGCAGGAGATTTCTGTGTATTAATTTTGTATCATACAGTTTTACCAAATTCGTCAATGAGCTCTAGTTGTTTGCTGGTAGCATCTTTAGCGATTTCTATGCATAATATCATGTCATCTGTGAACAGTGACAGTTTTACTTCTTTTCCAATTTGGATTCGCTTTGTTTCTTTTACTTCTCTGCTGCCACCAGTGTCCTTGTCCCCACAGTGAGCCACAGCTGCCTCCCAGCTCTGCAGGAGACCCTCCAATACTAGTAGGTAAGTCTGGCCCAGTCTCTTATGAGGTCACTGCTTTTTGCCCTGGGTCCTGATGTGTACGAGACTCTGTGTGTGCCCTCCAAGAGTAGTGTTTCTGTTTTCTCCAGTCCTGTGGAATTCCTGAGATCAAACCCCACTGCCCTTCAGAGCAAGATTATTTGGGGGCTCATCCCATTGCCAGACTCCCAAGCTGGGGAGCTCTTGTCATGGAGTTCATAACTTTCACTCTTGTGGGGGAACTGTTTTCCAGTTTGTGGGTTGTCCAGCTGGTGGGTTATGGATTTGATTTTATTGTGATTGAGCCCCTCCTACTATTTCATCGTGGCTTCATTTTTCTCTTTGGATGTAGGCTATCTTTTTTGTTAGGTTTCAGCATTTCTTTGTTAATGGTTGTTCAGCAGTTACAATTTTGGTGTTTCTGTAAGAAGAAGCGAGCTCACATCCTTCTACTTCATCATCTTGTCTCCTCCTCACTCTTTATCATGTATACCTTACTTCTGAGTACATTTAATTCATTAAAATAGAATAATTTTTTGATACCCTACTAGTAATAGGCACTGTTTTAGGTGCCATAGATACACCGTTAAGAAGGTAGGCAGGATCTCTGTGCCTTTAGAGTCTCCATTCACTTAAAGTGATAACCCAATGAGCATAGGAGACAGGGAGAAAGAGCAGAGCCAGGTCAGGGGAAATGCTAGTGACTTTTTTTTTTTTAATGTTACAGAACTTTGGAGTTAAGGAGCATTAATGTTTCTTAGCCTAATCCTTATTTTGTAAATGAAAAAACCGGTCTAGAGTGGCTTGAACTTACCCTGGACAGCAAACACCTAGCCTGGGAGCACAGGTCTACTGCTCCAAATTTGCTTTTCTTTAACTACTATTTGAATTTCTCATAAATAATTTCTGAACTTTGAATCTTACTTGGAGATTCCACTGCTTAACAGACAGTGAAAAAACTTTATGTGACTAATAATGCTGTAAAAAGTATAGCTTGTAATTCTCCCTAATATCTCATTTTGCTGTTAGCATTTACCCATTTTATTGCTTACTGTCTGCATCTGTTTTTCTTTAGTGTTTTTAGGGGTTGTGTATATGCTTTACCTAGATCAACAATAGTATTGAGAACCTTAGATTTCAGTTTTCTAGAAGACAGGAGTTATATAGAGTAATGGACTTGATGCTATTATTTTATTTAGATCCAAGTTTAAAGAGGCAACTAATAAGCTTTGAATGTTTAAAACAAATGACCTGGATTCAACACTGTGTTCTGTTCCTGTTATTAACTGGGGAATTTTAAATAATTCACTTAACTATTCAATTGCCTTATCTCTATAAGAAGAATGATAAAATAATAGTAGTAACAATAATTAAAATAACATACTACTAATATTTGCTATACATACTTTTTTAGATTTTGGTGTAAGAAAATAAGAAAATGCATATTAAAAATTCTATGGAATTGAAAATACATTTCAATTTAAATGTCAAAACAGAAGGATACAAAGATAATGACAAGGGGCAGAAAATGTGAAGCGTCTAAATATGGTGTTTTCTGTTCAAAAAACAAGTGAGCTATGGGTTTTGTAAGCCACAATTTTGTCTTAATGTCAAAGGTAAAGAAATATCACAGATTCTTAGAAATCAGAGGATCTCTGATTATTTTGTCAGCTTCCTCCTTTTATAATTTAAAGAACTTTGAGAAATAAGGCCATCAGCCAAGGTCCCACAAAATTAGAACTAAAACTCTGGTATTCTGCTTGCCTATATATGTGTGTGTATATATTGTTTTTCTTTCTTTTTCCAATGTACTCTATTGTCTCACAGAGGCAAACAACTAGCATGCTTAGTCTCAGTGTATAGAAGGAAAACAGATAAATGATCATTGGTTGCCTCCAATTCAGTCATCAATTCAAATGATTGACATGCTCAAAATCTACTCCAGGCAATACACTGGCAATGTCAGATAAAAGACACATCACCCAGTACTCATTGAAAATTGCTGAGGATTGTGGATTCCCTTAATGCAGTGTATAGTGATGTGAATCCTTGGTCAAAGTTCCAATAACCAAAAACGCTACAATTCCATTCTGTGATTAATCAGTATCTACCTTCCTAGTGCTCTCAGCAGCTTAAGAAACATCAGCTGGCACTTTGCCGGAACTGACAGCCTCCTTTCATCTGACACAAAACAAAGAAAAATGTGTTTCCCAGATGTATTAACAGCAACATCTGGTCCTATCAATGCTGGAAAAAACATAATCCTCTAAAAAGCAAATGCATAATAGGTACTCCAAGATCGGTACATATCTTGCATTGCAATATGACACAAGTTTCAGCTCTCTTCTGATTTAGCTTCAGTCTCTGACTTAAAGGTTGCCAGCTACAAAGAGTGTTTGGAGGAGTCAACCTGGGACCACAGATAAGTCACTCTAGGATGAATGTTTGCTCTTGCTGAACATCAGGATCCTACAAGCCAATTCAAAATGAGAGAAAATGTCATTATGCTTAAAGAAGTTCAATTATAGATTCAAATGCATCTGCTATTCATCACTTTTAATCATTGTCATTGTCTGATAAGAGAACCAAAGAAAAAATGCTCAGTGTAGTGCTGACGGGTCTGTCTCCAAAAACATTCAATTTGTCAACTCTTTTTCAGAGGGGAAAAAATAGATCAGTGGCAGCCTGTGTGCCTTTTAATGACTTAGGCTGGCTGAGAAATATATATTACACAATGCTAAAGAAAAGAAATTTCCCCTTTTTAATTTTTAAAACATATTTATCTGTTTATTTTTGCTTTGCTAAAGGAATTTACAAACCCTCAAAGTGTTCACCTATGAATTTCAGGTTAAAGTTCAACATGAGCCTTATAGTGTACATGTTGTATAAAATAAGGTAGGAATCTGAGAAATCTCTCAGAAGTGCAACAGCTTGTTAGTGACCCATTTTTATCTTCAAGAGCTGGTGAAGGGACCAAAAATAATACGGTAAATCAGATAGTTTTCATCAAAAATTTTTCCACAGATACTTTTCAGCAGGTTTATTAGATTGAAGTTATTTCTTTTTTAAAAAAAAATTGCATTCTCCTGGATAGGAGAAGACTTACTATCTTAATGTATCTTACTGTAATCATTTGTACAGGTTGCTGTCTTCTTATATATCTACCTGGGATCATACAACAGAAATGAGAATTTTAATTGGGGTAAAGAAGAAAGAAAAGTTTAGTATGCAGAATATCTGAAACTATAACAAATCATTCACCAAACAACTGTAGGAGCATATGTGAAAACAAAATAATCATTGAAACACAAATGTTAAACATTTCACTTCCCATTTTAATTAGGTCATATGTCATTGATAAAGAACATGACGTTTGTGCAAAACTTCATTGTTAAAACATGTTTAAATCAGCTTGATGTTTTTAAAAAACGAAATCCCAACAAAAAGAAATAAGTTCCCGGAAGAACATTTGCTACCTTAGCAAATTTCAGATTCAACAGTTTGTACACCAGGTCATTCATTCACCCACACTAAAAGCTTACAGAATAAAAAGGGGGTGATCATTGTGAAAGATAGTTTTAAAAAAAACACAACTAAGTTTTCCAATACTTTTTTTCAGATTTTGCAAAACCTGATCTATAAACCTTCTTTAAAATAGAGTACCGCATAATCCTGACAAAACATTGAATTGTAGTTAAGATCATCATTCTGGAATAGAAATTACAAGTAAGATAAAATCACTAAATGACTTGACTGAAGCACTAGTGACCAGCATAATAATTGTGAACAGTTTGAGTCTATTTCAGTTATTAGTGTGAAATCTAGGAAAGGACAGAGATCCCATAGTATAGTTCTATTGTAATACATTTCTACAATATTAGCTGCTGATTATTTGGTTCATATTACATTTCAGGCACTGTGCTGGATCTTTGCCATTTATACACGGGGAACTAGAATAAAATGCTTATTTGGTCACTGTTATATAGCTAGTAATTACTATAACTGGGATTCAAATGACTGTCAAAAATCTTAATCTCTCCTAAGCTCATTTGTCCTCACCAGGGATCATGTTTGAGTATAATCCATAAAGCAGTTTTTCTAGATATTTCACAGAGTATTGTTTTGACTATCAAGGTAATGTTCACACCAAAAGTATTTTATTCTTTCATTCACATTTTGTCCCTGGGCTGAGTATTCAATACAATGGTAAAACCAAAGAACATGGAACTTGTCCACATGGACCTTTTTCTGTTTCATTTGGCTTTTGTTTTTCTTAAACGAGACAGATTTTAACCAAATAGTTGAATAGATATATAATTATAAATGGTATAAGTGATACAAAGGAAAAAAACAGCTTAATTTGAGGGAGGATAGCAAGAGAAACTGGATTCAAGATTGAGAACTCGGGGAAAGTCACTCTGAGGAAGTGATATTTAACCAAATATCTACCGAAAGAAAAGGGAAAGCCGAGGAAAGAGTGAGTCAGAGAAGTCTAGACAGAGGAAACAGTGGTTTTGAAACCCTTGAGTTTGAAAGAAGTTGGTTATGAAACACGTTAAAACACAACACAACAACAACAACAACAAAAATGATACCATATATCTTGATGGAGGAGAGCTTATCATGGGATTAGATTAAAGGGATTGGGCAGGAGCACAGGGTCATTATGACTAAAGGTGAGAGACTTTAAATATAGCAACCATCTATGACACAGGTGTCAGAAGAGAGGATAGGAAGTGCAGAGAGACCATACATGTGAATTTTTTACATTTAAACCATTCTGACAAAGCAAGACCATCAGGTTTTTAGTTAGCAGTCACATTCTTTCACAATATACAATTACAAAATTCAAAGGCCATTATGAAACTAAGTACTATCTATGTCAAGCGTGTGCCACCAGTAAGCGTTTATAGTAGAAATTAATTTTAAATGTCAATGTACATTGGTTTGAAATATTTTAATGGAGAATATAATTAAAGTATTTAATGTTTTGCCTAAATATGTTTACTTAAAGCACCTGCCTGTGGTATTCGGAATTAATCAAAAAATGACTTAAAATCAGAGATTTCATCCAAAACCAATCCTAATAAAACAAACGAAGTTTTGGTAATATCTGTACAATGTCAGTGATATATAATTATTCATATATATGAAGGCAAATAGAGGAATAAAATATACATTATTTAAAGAGACTACAATATATTCAAATGTATTGGCAAAAAAAGAAAAGGCACTCTACTACTTTGTGTGTCTGAAACAACAAAACAGAACTGCACTCAGTAACAAAGATATTCTATTTAGTAGAAATGTCACAAAAATCTATGTGGATAACTATGATTCTGGCAAAGGAAGTAAGGTAAATGTAAAAATTTAACAAAATCTAAGAGTTAGCATCTTAATCACTGGAAGTAGAGTTAAGAACTGAGACCTTTCTTTTGTGTCTGTCTGAATTCGGAAAGCTATACCTTGAGGCAACTATCTTCTCTATAAAAAAAGGTATATTTTAGCATAGATCAATTACATAGGAATGTCAACTAAAGCCTGTACACATTTCATTGTGAAAACCAAAAATATTTCAGTTATAAATCATCACAAACCTTTTGATATTTGGCAGTCAGTCTTGGGAGAAGATTTTTGAAATAATGTTTTCCTTTTAAATCCTATAGAAAAGTCTAATTAAATGAATTTTTTTGTATTATAATCTTTAGCATCATAGCATATATTTTTCAAATTCGTATTTGTAATGGGAATCACAATTTGTCATAACATGTCTTCCTTAGTTTTATGGCCTTTAGCAGTCTCACTTATAACACATTCATAGCCTGATTCTCCTTGAGCCCTCATGAATCTTGATTTTACAGCATAAGCACAAATGTAATAGACACGGTTCTCATTTAAATTATGTGAAATTGATATTGTGCTGCATTCAAATGCCGTAAGAAAGAATGTATCCGGTAATGGCAGGGGTGTCAGAGGCAATGGAGACTGAGGCCCATATAAGAGAGTGCTCTATACTTTACCTTTTCACGAACTTCAGAAACCTTTCCAAAGAGAATTCTGATACTGTTAGGGTACTTGTAACACTGGATTTTGTTACAAGACATAATGCAGCCTTCCTAATGTAAGTACACATAACCCACCAAAAGTACAGATGTTTTTAAATAATCTATTGTTGCTATAGATCAAGAGTTTGTTTCACATGAAAGTTGCATTAACCTACCTTCTCCTGGTCCTCAGGAAAAGCTATTTGCTTCTAACTTATTCCCCAATGACATTAATATATCTATCATTTCACAAGATAGAGAATCGAACTGTGTAAATGTGAACAGCTTTCCAGAGATTAACAATGTGTGTAGTTAATTCAGGAGGAAAAAAATGCCTGTCAAGATTGTCTTTGAAGTTGTTCAGAATGCTGTGGAAGAGCTGGATTCTACACTGCTGTTTCCCTTCTGCTATTAGAAAGTGACAATTAAGTAGAAATGCTGTTCGCTTAGAAATACCAAAGCTTGTCTTTCTAAGATTAAGGCCAAAAATGTACTCTGAAGTGTCTTCTCGTGATTTCTTCAAGCCCATACCCAATTCAGTTACATCTGGTTGCTAATATATTAATCACCTGTTTTACTGATTTTTAACCTTAGTTGAGTATGTTTTCAGTTCTGTTTATAAGCAGAGTAATCCATCCCAAATTTTCTATTGAAGTATAGATGATGTAAAATATGTTATAGGTGTACAGTATAGTAATTCATAATTTTAAAGGTTATACCCCATTTATAGGTTTTATGAAATATTGGCTATATTCCCTATGTTGTACACTATATCCTTGTAGCTTATATTATGCAAAATAGTTTGTACCTCTTAATCCCCTAGCCTCATATCGCCCCTGCCGCCTTCCCTCTCCCCACTGCTAACCACTAGTTTGTTCTCTGTGAGTGTGCTTCTTATTTGTTATATTCACTAGTTTGTTGTACTTCTTAGATTCCACATATAGGTGATATTATACAGTATTTGTCTTTGACTTATTTCACTTAGCATAATATTTCTTTGATCAACTTCACAATCATTACTCTTTGTCAGGTAGGTTGCCTATCTCCACTTCACTTAGTTCTTCTGGGGTTCTCTCTTATTCCTTCATCTGGAACATGTCCCTCTGCTGCCTCATTTGCCTAAGTTGCTGTTTGTATTTTTATGCATCTGGTTGGTTAGTTATGTTTCTCAACCTTGGAGAGGTGGCCTTCTGTAGGAAACATCCTAGGCATCCCAGCAGTGGACTCTCCTCATTACCAAGCTGTGTTATCTAGAGGTTTCCCCTATGAAGACCGTGTGGGTCCTCCTGTTGTAGCAGACTGACTATGTGAGTAGTCTGGTAGTCTTGTTTAGCCCCTAGTCCAGGGGGTTGCCAGGCCCTGCCTTGTGCAGAGGCTGCAGGAGCTTGTTTGTGGAGCCTGGCCATGAGGTGGCTGACTGCAGAACCCCAAGGGGCCCTGAGGCTAGTGCTATCTCACTGATGGGTGAAGTCAGGGTCCAGAAGCATCTGGGTCTGTCGCCTGCTCACTGGTGGGTGAAGCCAGGTTGTGGTGTTAGTGCCAGACTCTTGGCAGACAGAGCCAGGTCCTGGAGTTTGGCTGCAGGGCCCACAGTTCCTAGAGTTGGTATCAGATTGCTGGTGATGGGGGGATCCAGTTTGTGACACAGTTGGGTATGGGGCCCAGGGTGTCCTGAGGCTTGTGCTGTACTGCTAAGTGGACAGGGCCAAGACCCAGCTGGTTCAAGGGCAGAGTCTGGCCTACTGTTGGTAGACTGGGTCTGCAGGCTGCAGAGCTGTGATTTTTCTGGTGTCTGGTGTCTGCCCCCTGGTGCGTGAGCCTGGCCCAGAGGCTAGTGCAGGCTTCCTGGAGGGCAGGGCCTGTGCCTCCTCACTGGTGGGTGGAGCTGGGTCTTGGCCCTCTGGTGGGCAAGACCATGTATAGAGGCAGCTGTGGGCTCAGGAAGTCTTTAGGCAGCCTGTCTGCTGATGGGTGTGGCTGTGTCCAGATAGTTGCTTGGCCTGAGATGTCTTAGCACTGGCATCTGCAGGCTGTTGGGTGGAGCCAGCTTTGGAGCTCATGAACTAGAAGGAGGATGCCAAAATGGTACCTGCCAGCACCAGTGTCCATGTGGGTTAGAAGGGGCTCCTGCAAATGGCTGCTACCAGTGTCTGTGTCCCCAGCGTGAGCCACAGTTAGCCCCCCCGCCCCTCCCCACCCACCCCATCCCCCACCGCACCCCCCACCTCTCTGGGAGACTCTCCAAGAATAACATGTAGGGCTGGACCAGGCTTCTATCAAATCACTGCTTTTGCCCTGGGTCCCAGTGCATGTGAGATTGTATGTTTCCTTTAAGTATGATGCCTCTACTTCCCTCAGTCCTTTGGGAGTCCTGAGATCAAGCTCCCTTGGCTTTCAAAGGCAGATGCTCTGGGGTTTCTTTTTCCCAATGCAGGACCACGAAGCTGGGGAGCCCAAAATGGGGCTCAGAAATCTCACCCCGGACGAGAACCTTTGCAATATAATTATTCTCCATTTTGTGGATCGTCCACCTGGGGGAGTGGGACTTAATTATATGTCAACCCCTCTTACCTTTCTTGTTGTGGTTCCTTCCTCGTGTCTTTAGTTGCAGGCGATCTTTTCTGGTAGGTTTTGGTCTTCCTTATCAATTGTTGTTCTGCCAATAGTTGTCATTTTGGTGTGCTCATAAGAAGAGATGAGCTCAGGGTTTTCTACTCTGTCACCTGCTTCAGGGTTCTCTATTCTGTCACTCATCCAAACTGCTTTTAAAGTGATGAAAATTTAGCAGTCACTGGACTCCAGCTAAGGTTTATCGTAAGAATTAAAACATGACCAAACTGTCAATTATAGTATTATATGAAAAAAAAAATTGCCTGTGATGATGTCTACAGAAAATATGTAAATAAATTTTGAGAGTGTTTGTCAGGTAGAAAAGACAGTATTTGGTGAAATAACTTGTTTTATCAAACACTATCCCTAGTGAGGGCAGGTGAGTTGTAAGGATTTAAGTTTTAAGCAGACAAGTGTCTGAATCCTAGTTATGGTACTTCATATCAATGTGACAGTGACCACATATTTCATTTCAAATCCATCATCTATAAAACGAGGTTAAAAAATCATCAATAAAAAAAAATATTGTGCCATACAAGTAAAATAAGTTTATCAGGTTTATCAAATGCTGATCAGGTAAGGTAGGACCTGACTATCTGACATAGTTTTTCTAGTATAGTGATACTAATCTATCCTACTATCTTAGAGAATATTTTAATCAGGTTTCCCCATGACCTGGAAGAAATATCTCTCAAAACCAGTAGTTCTCAAACTGCATATTAGAATCATGTAAAGAATTTTTTCGAACTTCACATGCTGATAACAGTATATTAGTTCTTTAAAAAATTATGGTTTTTTTATTACCCCTGAATTTCTATGAAGTGTCAGGGTGAGAATGAAGCAGATATATTACCTCCCCAGGTGAGCTGAAGATTGACTCATCCCCAAATCAGTTCCATTTGAGACATTCTGCTCACAACCATGTGCATCCCTTTTTTGGGGTACTATGTTCAAACACAACTGGCAGATTCTGATTATGGATTTGTTGCCCTGTGATCTTGATAACATAAAAGGTGGTAGGTTAGGAGAACATGAATTTTCTGGGAAAGATATAACTTTCACAGTTAAGTAATGAGTTGGAATCTGCTTTATACGTCATTATCTTGTTAATTAGCATGATTCAGCTTCCTCAGACCAGATCCAGTCTGGTTATACCCACAAATGGAATTTCAAATCTGGAAACACTGAGGACAAGATCCTGGCTAATGATGGTTCCACAGGGCCATCACACGTGATATTGCTTTGCCACGTTGAGCTTTCTGCCTCTTTCCCTGATCTGCTTTTTCTGCATTTAATAAAGTTAAGAATGAATATAGAGCTATAGGGAGATTTGAAATCATTTTAATGATACTATTATTTTATAGTAAAAACTAGACAACTGAGTCTTATTTCACCCAACGTAAGCATATAGGGTAAATATGTCTTCTGAGGGGCATAGATCCCTATTTAGATCTAGGTTAGATGGATTTTAGATCTCAGTCATGCTGACCAACAGCTTTATAACACTAGTTATTTATTTAGAGCTTATAATAGTTTTCTCTTTAGTATCAACAAATAGTTTTAGCCTAAGTATGTGTATTCTTAGATCTGTATTTTTAATCTAATTTTAAAGTGATCTCTGCTTCTAAAATAAGGCCAGTTAACACCTATTTAAGAGATGATCCATTTTCAAATTTAGTCAAGACTCCATTAATCCGCTTAACCAGAGCATTAGAATTTTTTTTTCTATATTTCATATTAAATTATTTCACATTAAATTTATTTTCAATATTTGGTCAGAGTAATATAGAAAAAAACTTAAACTATAATATTACATGGCAAAATAATCCAAATCAAGAATTTGAACAAACATATATATTCTGATGAATAAAGTTGTGCAGCGTTGGTTTCGTATTGGATAGAGTGACATACATACACAATCTCTCCTACCCTTCCAAATTTTTTTTTTAGGACAATGTGTTTGGAACCAGCATTAAAACTAAATGATCTCATTTTTTGTTTTTTTATTCCATTTCTGTTAATCCCTTTTTATATTTATGAATCATTTAAACACCGAATATTCTAGCCATCTTCCTTATATTTGACATAGTATAACGTGTAGGGAAAATATCCAGTTCTCCTCTTTCTACAGTTTCAAGCTGAGAGCCACAATTAGATCTGTCATTTCTCTGATATACTTCCTGTCATTAGAGAGTACTAAACATTAAAAGGGCAGTATTTGAAAATGGTGTGGAATCCAAAAGCCTGGAATTCAAAGTTCAGTTTTGCTGGTACTACCACTGAGTAAGCACTGTTATGTGATTTTTATCTTTCCTTGCTTCCATTTCCTCATCTGGAAAAAAGGCAGATCATAACAGAGGACATTTACTGAGTACTTAATGCTAAGCAGTTCACATATGCATTTTTAATTCACTCTAATGAATACAGGAGATGGGTAATATCCAGTTTTAAGGAAGGGGAAACAGGATCTGAGATATTAATAAACTTATGAGAGACTGTAGAACTAGAACTTTTCAGTGCTAATTTCAACCAGGTCTGCTTCTATCATAAATCCATACAGTTCTGCTACTATTAATACTTACCTCAGATATATTATTAAATAGTGATTGTAAATATTTTTGTATAAAATGTAAAGTTTCATAGAAATGGTAGCTATCATTGGTACTTATGATATTCTGACATTGTTCAGTGTCTCAAGGCTTCTGTATGTATATTGGACATTGATCAGCACCCAAGTTTAAAGATAAGATGAAAGTTCATACGCCAGGATGCACTGCCTCTGGAAGGTTTGAATTGTTCATAATAATGAGAGAGTATAAAATATGGAAATCATTTAGACTAGGTAGGAAGATACTATGATCATTAAAATTATGTTTAAACATACAAAATTAAAGGATCATGGTAATTATTTGTTTTTGCTTATCAAAACATTGAAAAAACTGTTGTAGGAACTTTCAGTATATATATATACATACATGTGTATTTGGAAAAAGCTAATTATAAATGATATATGCTGAGTCATAGGTCTTGTGAGCTGTGTTTATGCACATTTTATATATATATGTTTATGTATTACATAGCTTATACAATTTAACTATCTGTACATGTCATAGACATAGGCAAAATTTTAGAAGGATCCACTCCAAAGAGATGATTCTTCTAGGATATTGGTATTTTAGGTCATTTTGGTTTTTATTAAATTGAGCTTTTCTCAGTTTTCTTTTCCTTCTGAATTGTGTAGAATTATTTTATTGAATAGAAACAAATGCTCTACATATTATTAATAAAAACCCTATTAGCCAATCACACAGAATTTTTCTTACAATTAACATAAACAGGGAAACTGCTGGAAATTCATGAAAATGAGGCTTTTTGATCTAACTTACAAAGTAATTTATAGCAGCTTAAAAGACAGAAAGGTACAGTTCTTACTTATATTCACTATTTTGTTTTTATACTGATCCTATGTTGACCTTTTGCAAATAGAGGATTTTAAGATTTACTTGTAAAGAGAAATAAAGTGGTTACATCATTAGTTATTAACTACATCATTGGTTAAGTTAAATACAAGGTGGCCTTTAGAAAACATTTTCTAAAATGGTGTATTTTGTTAGTACTTAGTATATCAGGATATTGAAGTCACATTTAGAATATAGAGAAATAACTGCTTTGTTCATCACGTAAGAGTTCTTAAACTTGATACTGTTCATATGCTAGATGAACAGACCCAGAAAACACTTCAAAGGTATTTTTATGCTACTTCCTGAAGTAGAATTTTGAATACCATAGGGTATTTTTCTAACTAATGACTTCAAAAGAATTTTGGTATAAACAATCCTTTTTGTGCCAAATTATTTTCATGCTACATTTAAAGAATTAGCATTTTGTGAATGGTTTGAAATAGATTTTGCCTATCATATTTTTGTGCCTTTAACTTTATTTATATTTATGCTTTTGTTTGCATATGGTGAGATTATTGCTCTCACATTCAATAGTGAACTGAAATTGACTATAAACACCAGGAGGTAGGGTACAGCATTATATTATTTGCAATTATAAGAGGGGAATGAGGGTGTTGTTTACATTCTCTTAGTCACCCAGTGAACTCAATCATTTCAGATAGTCCACTTGGAGCTTAACTAAATCCTTATGATTTTGACAGTTTGAAACAAATGTATTTAATAAAATGCACATCATCCAGGATTGTGTTAATAATTATGTTTTGTATTCAAATAGGGAGAAAGAAACAAGGTACTAGAGGTTTATTTACTGATTGGGGGAGGAAAGTTCACTTAAGGAATCCTAAAAAGGAAGTCCTATTACCTCAAGAAGAGAATTTAGTTAAAATGGTAGTGCTCCTAGATGCTTTTTGAAACAAAGCAAACACAGTTTCTTTTAAGACTCTCACCTTCAATGGCTGCTTTCAGTAATTTCTAGAGATAAAGCTCTAAGAATAACAAATCACAGTGGCAAAAACAGAGAAACAAAAACAATAACAAACAAAACACAAGCCATAATGAATGACAGAAGAAAAAAAAAGACAAGGCTAAGCTGCACAAAGATTTCAGATACTGAAATCATCAAGCATAGTGTTAAAATATGTTTAAGGCAATAAGAAGAAATTAAAACTATGAGTAAAGGCTAGGGGTTAAAAATTGGCAGGCATTTATAAATACAATGCAAATGCATATAAAAGTCCTACAAATTACACAGAGCAATTTTATATAAATAGTATTAACAGTGGACTACAAGAACCTGAGGGGAATTTGTATCCTAAAAAATTGATGTAAAGAAATTATGAAAAGTATAACAAAGAAACAAAGAGCTTAAAAATATGAAAACATTGAGTAGAGACATAGAGAATATGTAATATACATCCAATTGGGGCTTCTGAAGAAAAAGAAAGAAAATGAAAGAGAGAGAATATTCAAGAAAATGGATGAGAATTTTTCATAAATGATTCAGTACAATATGCCACTGGTTTGAGAAGGCTGCTGAATCCCCTCAAAAATATAAAGAGCAATACACACTGAGACACAACAAAATAAAATATAGAACACCTAAGACAAAAAGAAAATTCTGAAAGCAACCAGAAAAAAAAAAGATGACTAACTTCAGTGGAATTGATATTAAAGTGACTCCTGAACTTTGCTATAGAAATAGTGGAAGCCAGCATACAGTGGCGTAACATCTTCCATGTACTATAAGAAAATGAATGTCAACATCAGACATTATACAAAGTCAAAATACTTTTCAAAAGTTAGAACCAAATAACATTTTAAACAAAACATTTTAAAACTAACAGAGATTTACTGAGAAAATAAAAATTTAAAGGATATATGTAAAGATAGAAGGGCAATTATCCTAAACAGAAGGTCTGAAATGCATTAAAGTATACTTTGTAACAAAAGTTATAGATGTGAGGATTAATCCAAGCTCCTAAATTTTTTGCTTTTTAAAATAATGTTGCCACTCAGTACAACTCAAAACAATGGAGAAAAAGTAATGAGTGTAGAGAAGATCATTAATTTATCTTTTATTTTTGTTGAGCTTCAAGTGCCTTTGAGAGATGCATGCCAAAATGCCAAGTACAGAGTTATATCCATGGAACCCATACTCACAAGAGATCACTGGGCTGGAGATAAAATAGATGATTAATATGCTTATAAGTGGTCATTGGGAATAATGGGCAAGGATGAGATCACCCTAGGAGAGGATGTAAAATGAATAGGAAATAGACTAGGATTTGGCATTGAAGAACTCCAGCATTTAATAAAGAATCTTGCTTGTGAATTGAACATTTGAATTTAGTTTTTTAAAGTAATTTTTACTTCTTAGAGCTTTAGGTCATATTAATGTATTTCTCTATCCAAATGTTAATCCCAATTTCTTCCCCTCAATATGATATTGAGCCAAACAATGCTCTAGAGTCCATAAAGCTCCTAAAATTAGACACAAATATAAAGTATTACATTACTGAAAATCATTAGTCAATTCAGTGAGTCTTAATTGTATTAATAAAACACATTAAATAACTGATCCATGATTCATTTATCGCTTCTCCAAGGAAAATTGCCAAGCCTACATTTCATGGTCCTATCAAATGTCACTAATTACCATTGGCACCCCTGTACTTCCCAAATTCCCATTCCAGGGAGGGAAGAGTAGTTTTTTGGTACTGAGAGAACATTTTGTAGCCCTGAGCACCCAAGCTCAGTGGGTGTCAACTACAAGATTATCTAACTGGAAACTCTACACAGGATATCAAATTTGTAAACTAGGTGTAAATTTTATTTTTTTTTTCTTAATAAGAAATGGCACATTCTTGCTGTTTTCAAACTAAAGATCTTTAGTGTCTCTTTTCAAATGTAAGATGCAAGCTGTTTCCTGTTAAGATTCCTCATCTAATTATACTTACCTTTCATTACTATCTGTGCAAAAGTTCTCTTCCAGACAAGCTAACATGATTGTTTTCCTGTTGATAGATTTTGAATATTTGTTCTTGAACTTTGTGTGAGTCTTTGCTCTAGACTGGAATCAACTCCACCCCTCCCCCAACCATATTCTCATCAAACTTTAAAATACCTATTTAAAAATCCCTGGTTGGGGAATAATTTTAACAATTATTGGACTTCAGTCATCTCAATAACTAAAGATAGTCATCTCAGTGAGCTCAATGTCTCTTTCAGAACTTAAGTACATAATTTCTTCTATAGGCACTTGGCAAATTTTCTGTTCTACTTTTTAACGTATATTTGCTCTATATTTCCCCCTTCTGTATAAATTTTAGTTACTCTTAATATTTTTCATAGGACCTAATAAAATGCTATTCCCAAGTCAGGAAACAGCAAAACATTCATAATTATCTTTTCCGGTTGATCATTGAATAGTAGCTTGTTTTTCTAACTAACTTTGAGAACCATCTGATTTCTAAAATTTGATAGCATTTTATGTATATTTTTTTCAGCTGTCCTGTGGGGAAAATCCACATTTATACAATGTAAACTTTTATCTGTGATACTACAAGACAGGTACACTAAATATTTGCCATAATAGTCTTAAAATGTGTAGCAATGCGGAAGCTAATCTGATTGAAAACACTCACAATCTTACTTCAGAGTGATAAGTCTGAATATGTGGAAATTGTTTAGGAGCAGTCCCTAGGTAGTTAGTTGAGATCTCAATACTTGCCTTGGAAAGAGGCATTATAAAATAAAGATATGCTTCCTTGATTTATCAATATTTCTGCTCTTTCTTTTGAATAGTAAATCATGTGGCAAAAACATGCACATATAAATGTTTCAAGGCACATTATGGGATGACAGTAGATTGTCAGCATGTTTACAGATGTCATTATTATAGTAAATGGACGATTGATGAAAAGATGCACTGACCTAGAATTAAAAGAAAAAAACGTTTTAAAAACTTGTTCCAAACTCCAGGCAACTATATTCAATAATATTCATAGGGCCACTGTCGTTACATGCTGTATCTGTTTGCAAAAAATGTAATGACATTTGATAGATGCCATAAGATTTTCAACACAATAGCATAGCTGATAAAGGGAACTTGTATTAATGACTGAATTTAAACTGTCATTACTTCCAACTATCTAATAGTAATGAAGTGATACATGGTCACCTGAAAAGTACTTTGTGCTGTTTTAAAGGAAGTTATTATACATTTATAAAAATCTCACATCAAAGACATTAAATATGTTGTAGAAATATAAATATGTTGTATAACATATAAATATGTATAACATAAATGTTGTATAACAAGCTGTACAGAGGTCAAATGAAATAAAACTATCAAACAAATAAATTAACCATATCCACTTATTATGATTGGTTAAATTTAAAAGAATAACTTGGTATTAAATGGGAACTTACTTTAATTCATATTCAAGACTGTTCAGGAACATAATATATAAATATTCTTAACACAAATAGAATGAAACCTACAAATATATTCTGCTAGTGTACAGCAAAGAGACTTTGTGGTAGAGTAATACACTTTTGCAACTAATTAAGAGAAAATATGGAAATGTAATTCCACTAGAGCTAGTAGCTTCTGATATTGCCTATTTTCATATTTAATTTTCTTTGCTCCTGAATGGCATTGAGTTTTGATATTGTACTAAAAGTAGATTTTCCCCTTGACAGGAAAAAATCTTCCAAAATAAATAGAATGTTATCTCATTAAAAATGAAAAAAAAATTATTAAATGTTAGATTATATTTGTGTGTAAATAAGGATTATTTCTAGGCTTATTCTCATCTGTTGCATATTTTGCTTTCTCTTTTTGTTATTACTTTATTAGTATGTTCTATATCTTAGAGGGCACATCTGCATGAGCATGCATCAGTAAGAGGAAGGATGGATTCTGAGTGGCAGAAGAGTATCTTTTCTTTTCTATCACATTATCTTAGCAGTGAAGAGTCAGTTGTGTTTCACATGTATCCCCCAATAATTTTACATAAAATATTTCTAGAATTATTTTTATGCTCCGAATAATTGAATATGTAAAAATTTGGTCATTGCTCAGTAAGATTATTGCAATAGTATTTTAAGGCTGCTGATATTAAATGCATGTTTTAAATCTCTTATCATAGTTATTTTGATCTATATCTTAATTCATTCCATGTTACGTATAATGATTTGATTGTGCTTATAATATCTGGAAGTTAGAGTGCTTGCAAACGGTTTACTTCCTTCTATTTTGTCTGTTAAATGCATATTGCATTTTGAAGAACATCTAACGGCATGATTGACACAGTATTTCAACTTCAGGATGAATTGATTTTATGCAAGAAAAAATAAGTTACATAGCAACATGTTTAAAATCATATGAAATAAGTGGAAAGAAAACCCAGGCTAAAAGAGGAGTTTAATTTATTGTTACTCATTTGTACCTTTGGGGTTTCTATTAGCAAGGGGCAAAATACCAACTGAAAACCAAAATGTACTACATCCAGAGATTTAGTCTAGTCTTATATACATATTAGGTATTTAATAAATATTTACTAAAGCTGATGATGCCTAAATATTTTTCCAGAAGTTTTTAATATTGAAAGATGTTTTCTATACCACCTACAAAACTGTTTTATTTTCAGTATACTATAGATAAAAAATAATTATTTAGTGTTAGAACACTGAAATTTATCTTCGGAAGGCCTTCCCATGTAGAGGCAAATCTTTATTGATTTTGCGATTTAAGCATAGGCCAATGTACTCAACACAATCTCCCATTGACTTTGTTGAATTATACAATGTATTATGTCTTTCACATTGTTACATCTTACTTTTCCCAGAGGAATACATCGGCTTGTAGACTTTCAGTTACTTTCTATTATCTGTAAAATATCTGTACAAGATTTTTAAATTTTCTTTAAGAAAACCTCCTAAAGTTGAGCTCAATAATTTTCCTCCAACTCTCCCAAACTTCTTATTGCTGCCAACTTCCCTATATTCATAGGTTGCTTCTCTATGTTCCTGATCTCAAGAGTTCATAATTTTGTAATCCATTCTACACTTTTTCTTTTAACCAAATAGCAACATCCATAGATGTCAACAAAATTTCTGTTTATAGGAGCAAATGCCACTGAAAGAATACTATTCAGTATGTTTAAAAGTTCCATATGATAATTTATCTGAATTCCTCTTATACTATTTTAAATAACTTTATTAAAAATCAGGACAGAAGCATATTTTATTGGTCTTATTTTCCTAAATAAACTCAAGAATATTTTTAAATGCACACAATATCCATATCATTTTAATAATAATTACATGGATATTAGAATGGTAAGACAAAAATTAGAAGAAAATAATAATGAAATTTGTAACGGCAGGAATTAAAGAAGGTCATTAGTACTATAGTAATCTTATTAATGTAGATAATAGACTCCATCAAAAAATCACAAAAGCAATAAAATGATATTTAGAATACTACTATAATAATATGAAGACTCTCAAGAAAAAAGCTTACAACTTTGAAATACATTTAAACATACAAAAATAGGTAAAGAAGATAGAAAGTGTGCATTTTCAAAATAATTAGTGTTGGCTGAAATTCCAGGGAGTACTAGGGACTAAAATTAGAAAGAGTTACTTGTTTTACAGTCATAGAAGATTCTCAATTATACAATTGCCAATATCTTTAAAGAACTGAATGTGATTATAATATTACAAATAGTCCTATTTTCAACCAAATATCATACTTACAAATCTAGCCTAAACATTTTTTTCTCTATTGGAGTATAATTGCTTTACAGTATTGTGTTAGTTTCTGCTGTACAACAAAGTGAATCAGTTATATGTATACATATATCCCCATATCCCCTCCCTCTTGAGCCTCCCTCCCACCCTCCCTATCCCACCCCTTTACGTCTTCACGAAGCATCAAGCTGATCTCCCTGTGCTCTGTAGCAGTTTCCCACTAGCTATCTATTTTACATTTGGTGGTGTGTATATGTCAATGCTACTCTTTCACCACATCCCAGCTCCCCCCCCCCCCGCCACCTCCCGTGTCCTCAGGTCCATTCTCTACATCTACATCTCTATTCCAGCCTTGCCACTAGGCTCATCAGTACAATTTTTCTAGATTCCATATATATGCATTAGCATTTGGTATTTGTTTTTCTCTTTCTGATTTATTTCACTCTGTATGACAGACTCTAGGTCCATCCACCTCACTACAAATAGCTCAATTTCATTCCTTTTTATGGCTGAGTAATATTCCATTGTATATATGTGCCACATTTTCTTTATCCATTCATCTGTTGATGGACACTTAGGTTGCTTCTGTGTCCTGGCTATTGTATATAAAGCTGCAGTGAACATTGTGGTACATGTGGTACCTTGTTGAAATGTGGTTTTCTCTGGGTATGTGCCCGATAGTGGGATTGCTTATTAATAAGAAACGTTATATCTAAAATGTCTTAATATTAGCGTTTCAGGCTTGTGTTCCCTCCAAACTTCTATATTGAAATCCTGATCCCCCAAAGTGATGATATTTGGAGATGAGGGCTTTCAAAGTTAATGATTAGGTCATGAGTGTGGAGTCCTCATGAATAAGATTAGCACTCCAATAAGAGACTCCAGAGAACTCTCTAGCCCCTTCTGCCATTTGAGGACACAGCAAAAAGATAGCCTATGATATCTGATGAGGAAGCTGACTTTACCAGATACCAAATCTGGTGCCATCTTGATCTTGGACTGCCTTGCCTCCAGAATTGTGAGAAATAAATGTTTGCTTAAGCCACACACTCTGTGGTATTTTTGTTATAGCAGCCCAAACTAACTAAGACAAGGCCGAAGCCCCCTCTCTTTCATCTGAGTGATTCATTTTCATACTTGTTCATTCAGTAAATATTTATTGAGACCCCATTGTATGTTGAAGGGAGAAGATGCATTGATTTCATCATGCTTTTGACACATAACCCCAAACAGACCACAACCACCTATGTCATCTATCTTTGCTTTTTATTTCTATTTCCAGATGAATGTTTTCCCCTCTTCCCAATGAAATTCAGTTGCTCTAAAATACATGATACCAACTCTCTCTGCACATGGCAGATAACCACTGTTCTCCCTGTTATCCTTTCTTTCTTGAAGACGTTTGAATTCTGTTTTCTAGATTTTTATTCATTACCACACAGGCCTTGTGATTTTAATATCCAATCTGATTTGCCCAACACCCTGGTCTTTTATTTCCTTGACTTCCTCGCCTACAGTGATCTTATTCCTCACCTTTTCTCACCTCTCAACTCCTACATCCATATCTTAAACACTACCAATAATGTCACCACATTCAGGCCTCAACTGAAATCACCCTTCTCAGTGACTAGTGCCCTCTTTCTGATCCATTTCTTTTAATACTACCCTTCTACAAAATTTGGACTCCACCAGGCACTATCATGTTAACTTTCTTCATATCATCACTTATCTTCTTAGGTAGCTTTTTAAATTATGATTGTGGTGAATTTTAACATGAGTCTTACTCTCCTAGCAAAGTGTTAAGTGTACAATACAATATTGTTACCTATAGGCATAATGTTGTCCAGCACATTTCTAGAATTTATTCATCTTGCATAACTGAAGTTTAAACCCATTGAAGACCAACTCCCCATTTCCATCTCCTCCAAATTTTTGGCATCGACCATTCTATTCTTTGTTTCTATGAATTTGGCTATTTTAGGTACCTTATATAAGTGGAATCATGCAGTATTTGTCCTCCTGTGACATATGAAGATACACATCCAGAGTGGGACTTCTGAATCATGTGGTACTTCTATTTTTAATTTTTTGATTAAGTACCATACTGTTTCCTATAGTGACTGTACCATTTTACATTCTGACCAGTAGTACACAAGAGTTTGTTTTATATTGGCCATACTAACATGTGTGAGGTGATATCTTGAGGGGTTTATTTACATTTCCCTGATGATTAATGACATTGAGCATCTTTTCATATACCTATTGGCAATTTGTATGTCTTCTTTGGAGAAATATTGATTGAAGTCCTTTGCCCATTTAAAAAATCAGGTTATTTTTTGTTTTTGTTTTTTTGCTACTAAGTGAAAGGTATTCCTTTATATATTTTGGGTATTAACCTTTTATTAAATATATGGCTTGAAATATATATATATTCTTCATTCTGTAGATTGTCTTTTCACTCTGTTGTTTCCTTTGCTATTCAGAAGCTTTTTGAGTTTGATGTAGTCTCACTTGTCTATTTGACTTTTTTATTATATTTGTGTATTCTTTAATTTCTTCCATCAGTGTTTGTAGTTTTCAGTAGACAAGTCTTTCACCTCCTTAGATACTTTTATTTTTAAGTATTTATTCTTTATATGCTATTGTAAATACAGTTATTTTCATAATTCTTTAGATAGTTCATTGTTAATGTATAAAAATGCAACTGATTTTTGTATGTTGATTTTATATCCTACAACTTTACTAAATTTGGTTATTACTTCTAATTGTGTGTGTGTGTGTAATCTTTAGTTTTGTACACTTAAGATCATGTCATCTATAAACAGAGATCTGTAAGCACATCTTTCCTATGTGGATGCCCTTTTTCTTTTTCTTGCCAAATTGCTCTGGCTAGAACTTACAGTACCATATTGGTGAAAGTGAGTACCCTTGCCTTGTTCCTCATCTTAGAAACTTTTATTTCATGGGCTATCATGGTAAGTCACCATTTTGTATGCCACCTCACCATCCTTGGCTTCTTTCTCCCTCCACTGTACTTTCATTTTTTAGGTTATTTGTTATATGACAAAAGCTGTCTGCTAAATCTCCCAGAGGTTATCACTTAGTAGCCAGAATGATGCTTTTAATGATAATTCAGATCATATCATTTTCTTCCTTAAAATATCCAATGAATTTAAATTATAAATACAATAAAATACAAAATACAATGTATGGACAATGGAACCTACATAATCTAGTCTTTAGTTTCCTCTTGTCTATACCACCTAGGCTCTATCCCTACTGGCTTTCCTATTCATATTTGAAAATATAATACCAGTTCTTTTTTCAGGGTTTTTGCCATGCCATTCTCTATTCTTGGATCACTCTATTCCAGATTTTTTCATGGCTCACTTTTTTGTGATTTAGGTTGCTACTCAAATGTAACCTTCATAAGAAAGCCTTCTCTAAACACTCTATTTAAAATTGCACCTATTCCCCTTCTGTTTTCTGTCTTTGTGTGTGTGTGTGTGTGTGTGTGTTCCATAGCTCTTATCACTTCTTGGCATTCTATTCATACCAATATATTCAATGTATTTTTTCTAGTACACTAGAATATAAGTTCTAGGTAGGCCTGGACTTTATCTTTTGTATTCACTACTGGACTACTAGTGACTAGAAGAGTGTCTGGCATTTAGTAAGCATTCATAACTATTTTCTGCATGAATAGCATGAGAACAATATGGCTGAGAACTGATAGCAGTAGAAAAATAGGAGTAAAAACATTCCAGGTAAGGTGAATAATACATGCTTAAAGTAGCAAGCATATTGGGAATTTGAGTAACCAAAAGAATACCTGGTTGACAGGGTATGTGGTGAGCAAAAGGAAGGTACATGTAGAAAGGAGTCCTTAGAGTCTATGCTAGTTAAAATCTGGATTATGCTAATTGTCAAAGTCCATACTATGGCCTTTATCTATGTATTTTATCTCAAATGCATAAGGAAGCCATTGAAAGATTTTAAACAGTAGAATGATATGAACCCATTATGTTTTAAAAGTACATCTGAAGAAATAGTTATTTGTATGGAAACACAAATCATGTTACTAACGAAACTCAAAAGAGAACTGGAAAAATCTCTGCTTGATATTTACCTGTGCTAAAAAAAAGGTCTAAGAGACTATACACATATACCTGAGATTTCAGTTGAAAATGATAAACCAGGGTGATAACACAGGTAAGACTATGAACAAAATTGGCTACATCATTTTAAAAAACATGGAATATTTACTGCAGTTTACTGTCCTCATGGGTTTGTATCCTAAAAATTTGTTCTCAGAGTAACATGCCCACATGGAATATCTTTCATATCTCTTCTAAATGGAAAAGTCTGTCTTGAAAAAGGAAAGAAAATATAATTTCCCATAAAAACGTTGATATATCAGAAAATCCCTGCTACCTCAGTGTTTGCATGTGATTATAGTCCATTATTATATATTCACATGCTTTTTATACAGCCTAAACACTAATTAAAGACAATTAAATATTGTTTGTCTGAAAAAACAGCAGTTATTTCTTGAAATATATGTCCTCAATAAATCACAAAAAATAATTCAACAGATGGCACTAATATCAACACAGAACTTGCAGCAGCAGTACCAGAGCTTGACTTCTGGTTTCTAAAGAAAAAACCAACGTCATTATTGTAAATTAGATGCTTTTTGCTTCTCTTTCCCCTCCATACTTTGGGCTACTTCAACGTTTATAAACCATGAGTAGGTGTGCAATTTAGAGTTAAAGATATAGACATATATCTATATATCGTAAACATATAGACAATGACACATTCAGCTTATAAATCAACTCCTGATTTAAACAGTTAATTCCCATGATAACTCCAGTATGCTAACCCTTTACCAAACCTACTAAAGAACTTATCCCTAAAGCACATTAATTTTTTTAAAGAACTTTTATTGAGATACAGTCAACATATGATAAACTGCATATATTTAGAGTGTACAATTTGGTATGCCAATCTCCCAGTTCACTCCTCCCCAGCCCTCCCCGTAAAGCACATTTATTTGAATAGAGTAGAAGAAATAGGCTTGAAAACAGTCAGGAATGAAGTAGCTCCTGAAGGTTACTGGAACTGTTGGACATCAGGCTCTTTTTCAGATTGCACCACTTGTTCTAGATTCTTAGTCCCTAGACCAGAGAGAGGAATTCTATTGCTTGAACACTGCTTGGCATTGACAATATGAGTCTAGTGGTGAAAATCTCCAACTATTCTTTAATTTTTGTAGTGAGCAAATAGAAAATTTCTTTCAACAATCCTATTAAGACGGCATAATTTGAGAGTATTAATCCCTAGAAGAATACCAATTTGCTGTTAAGAAAAGGAAATAAGTATTGGATACTCACAGTAAAGGATTTGTAAAATATACCCTAAATTCTACTTTTATATTTATTTCATTTTTATTTCTATGTTTCTATATTATTTTATCTTTCTATTGAGATAAAAATTTTCTATTTAACATTTAGAATATATAAGTATATATTTTTATAGTCAGAATCTATTTGAATATTTGAGTCAATTTTAGTGAAGAACTTTTGGGCCCTGTACTTAGCAAATCTTGAAAATCACCCGTAATTCTTAACAATGTTGATAAGACTATTTCTTCAAAAGGCTCTTGTAAAAATGAAAAGGAATTGTATTTGGGGGGGCAAAACATATTATGGTTGGGATGATCATCTAAACTGGTGAGAATTTTTTCATGATCCTTAATTTCTGGGTGGGGATTTCAGCTCTGTAATCTGGCTACTTGATTTCTAATGTATATTTAACCATCCCTAATCAATAACACATAGTACCTGAATTACTGATTGTCACCATACATTCAAACCCTCTGCAATTCATATTTAAAAATCAAAAACTAATTAAGAAAAGCAACATTTATGGAGTATTTGGAAGAATGTGCTATTCATTTTTTTTCAATATTAGGCATTCTTAAGCTTTTCCAACCATAATGATTACATGGGATAAGTCTAAAAATTTAGAACCCTAGGCATTAATCCAAGAGATTCTGATTTAATAGGTCTGAGATTAGTTCTGGGAGTCATCCATTTTATCAAATGTCCTACGGATAGTGATGTAGGCTACCCACATTCCATCTTTGAGAAATGTTGCTTTGGTTTAGTACTGCTTATTAAGCAATTTAAAAAATATTTTGTCATTGAGAATAATTGACATACATTATATTAGTTTCAGGTGTGCAACATAATGATTTCGTATTTCTATATACATGAAATGATCACCACAGTAAGTCTAGTTAACATCTATCACTACATATAGTTAGTTTGTTTTCTTGTCATGAGAACTTTTAAGATCTACTTCCACAGAAATTTTCAAATATACAATACAGTTAACGTCTATCACTACATATAATTACAATTTTTTTCATGTCATGAGAACTTTTAAAGTCTGTTTCCATAGAAATTTTCCAATATATAGTCACTGTGCTGTCATTACATCCCTGTGGCATTTATTTATAACTGGAAGTTTGTACCTTCTGACAACCTTCACCCATTTCACCTATCTCTTCATAAGGACAGGCGACTCTGGCAACCACCTCTGTTCTTTGTATCTAGGATTTTGGAGTTTTGCTTTGTTTTTAGATTCCACATATAATTGGGATTATAGGGTATTTTTCTCTCTCTCTCTCTGATGTACTTCCCTTAGCATAATGCTCTCAAGGTCCATCTGTATTGCCGTAAATGGCAAGATTTTCTTTTTTTTTTTTTTTTTTTTGGCTGAATAATATTCTAATAATATCTTCTTTATCCATTTATCTTTTGGTGGACACTTGGGATGTTTCCATGCCTTGGCCATTTTAAGTGATGTTGCATTGAATACTGGAGTGCAGATATCTCTTTGACAGAGTATTTTTGTTCCCTTCACATATATTCCAGAAGTGGAATTGATGGATCATATGGTAGTTCAATCTTTAACTTTTTGAGGAAACTCCATACAATTTTCCATAGTAGCTTCACCAAATTAATTTCCTGTCAACAGTGCACAAGGGTCTCCTTTTCTTCACATCCTTGCCAACATTTGTTATCTCTTGTCTTTTTGATAATAGCCATTCTAACAGATGTGAGATGATATCTGTGGTTTTGATCTATATTTCCCTGATGATTAGTGATACTGTGCACATTTTAATGTGCCTGTTTGGCCATATGTATCTCTTTGGAAAAATGTCTATTCAGATCCTTTGCCATTTTAATCAAGTTTTGTTTGCTTCCTATAGAGTTTTATGAAATATTTACATAGCTTGGATATTAACTTGTTATTAGATGATTTCCAAATATTTTCTCCAATTTATTAAGTTATCTCTTCTATTAGATGACAGTTACCTTTGCTCTGCATAAGGTTTTGAGTTGATGTACTTCCACTTGTTTGTTTTCACTTTTGTTTCCTTTGCTTTTAGTGTCAAATCCAAAAAATCATTGTCAAGACCAATGTCAAGGAGCTTACTGCCTAAATTTTCTTCTAGGAGTTCTATGGTTTCAGGTCTTACCTACAAGTTTTAATGCATTTTGAGTTAACTTTTATGTATGGTGTAAGAGAGTCATCCACTTTAATTATTTTGCATAATAACTGGGTTGTTCAGTTTTCCCAACACCATTTATTGAAGAGACCATCTTTTCCCCATTGCATATTCTTAGTTCCTTTACCATAAATTAATTGACTATATACAGTTGAGTCTATATCTAGACTCTCTAATCTGGTCCATTGATCTGTCTATTTGCCAATGCCATACTGTTTTGATTACTGTCACTTTGTAATGTAGTTTAAAAACAGGAAGCATAATGCCTCCAGCTTTGTTGTTCTTTTTCAAGGCTGCTTTGGTTATTTTGGTCTTTTTCATTTTCATACAAATTTTAAGACTGTTCTATTTCTGTGAAAAATGCCATTGGAATTTTTATAGGAACTACATTGAATCTGTAGACTGCCTTGGGTAGTATGGACATTTTTAAAATATTAATTCTTCTGACAAATGAGCATGGAATATCGTTCTGTTTATATGTGTCTTTGTCAATTTCTTTAATCACTGTCTTGAAGTTTTCAGCATGAGGGTTTTATACAGGTTTTCATTTCCCTGGTTGAATTTATTCCTAGGTATTTTATTTTTTTTTGATGGAATTGTAATGGGATTGTTTTCTTAATTTCCCTTTCTGATAGTTATTAGTGTATAGAAACATAACAGGTTTCTGTATATTGATTTTTATATCCAGCAACCTTACTGAATTCATTTATTAGTATAAATAGTTATTTTGGTGGAGTCTTTAGGATTTTCTATATATAATAACATGTTTTGCAAGCAGTGACAGTTGTATTTCTTCCTTTCCATTTTGAATGCCTTCTTTTTCCTTTTTCTCACCTAATTCCTCTGGCTAAGACTTCAATAGTAATGTTGAATAAAAATGGTAAGAGTAGGCATCCTTGTCAGTTCCTGATCTTAGAGGAAGTGCTTTCAGCTTTTTATTGTTGTGTACAATGTTACCTGTAGGCCTGTCATACATAGCCTTTATTATGTTAATATATGTTCTTTCTATACCCACTTTGTTGAGAGTTTTTATCATAAATGGATGTTGAATTTAGTCAGTTTTTTTCTGTGTATATTAAGATAATCATGTATTTCTTTATCATTTTCTTAATGTGTTGTGTCACATTGAATGTTATGCAGATGATGTATCATCCTTGCATCCCTGACGTAAATCCCCCTTGTTCATGGTATGTGATTCTTTTAATGTATTGTTGAATTTGGTTTGCTAATATTTTGTTGAGGATTTTACATCTATACTTCATCAGGGATATTGGCCTGTAATTTTCTTGTGGTGTCTTTGTCAGGTTTCTGTATCAGGGTAATGCTGGCCTCATAAAATGTGTTTAGAAGAGTTTATTCCTCTTCTGTCTTTTGGAAGAGTTTGTGAAGATCGGTATTAATTCCTCAAATGTTTGGCGGAATTCACCAGTGAAGTCATCTAATTCTGGACTTTTTGGTTTGTTGGGAGGTTTTTGATTATCGATTCAATCTCCCTACAAATACTCTGTCCGTTCAGAGTTTCTGTTTCTTCATAATTCAGTCTTAGTAGGTTGTATGTTTCTAGAAATTTGTCCATTTTATCTAGGTTGTCCATTTTTTGTCACAGAATTTTTATAGCAGTGTTTTATGATTCTTTGTATTTCTTTAGTGTAAGGCATGATATCTCTTTCTTTTCTGATTTTAATCGCATCCATTCTAATTTTCTTCCTTGTGAGTCTAGCTAAAGGTTTATCAATTTTGTATATCTTTTTAAAAAAGCAGCTCTTGTTTTCAGTGATCTTTTCTATTGTGTTTTTTTTTTTCTCTCTATTTAACTTATATCTATTCTGACCTCTATTTTCTTTCTTTTACTAACTTTGGGATTTATTTCTTATTTCTATAGTTTGTTGAGGTGTAAAGTTAGGTTGTTCATTTGACATTGCTCTTGCTTATTAATGCAGGCATTTGTTGTTATGAATGTCCCTTTTAGAACTGCTTTTGCTGCATTCCAATTGTTTTGATAAGTTGTATTTCTGTCTTCATTTGTTTCAAGGTATTTTTTAATTTCTCTTTTGATTTCTCTTGACTCATTGGTTGTTCAGAAGTGTGTTGTTAAATAATTGGTAAACACATCAGAGGAGCATATCAGAATCACTTGTGAAATGTCTTTAATGTGTAGGTGACTTTAACTTCAAGAACTATCAGAATCAAGAAAGTTAGGAAAGTGAAGATTGATTCCTTCATTTTGAAAAAATACACAACAGTTGATACTAATATACATACTCATTACATTTTAAAGACTTCTGTTCCAAATATTCTATATTTTTTAATATAGAACTGTATCTATGTTGTTAATTGAATTAAATTTCTAATGGAAATTAGGTCTGTGGCTTCAACATTACTACAGTGTTTCTCCCCACTTCTTTTTTTGTCTCCTTTATTCCACCCATTAAATCCATAGTGATAGCTTTGAAGTACATATTTGCTCATGCCCCTGCCCCTACTTAAAAACATATTTTTTTCCATTACTCTAGGATAATGACTAAATTTATTAACATACACTGTTAATGAGTTAACATGGACTTACATTTGTGGGCTCACTACCACACACCTTTATGCCCTTGTCTTTTGGGTTTTCTGTTACCCTCCTTCCATTCCTCAATTCTCCCATCGCCCTCAGACCTTTACAACTCTAATACCCTCCACTTGCATTGTTTTGCCTGCCCTCCTTCCCCTCATACAGATTCTTTCTATCTGTTTAATAGTCAGTCCTATTCTGAACTCAGACTCACCTCTTCAAGTAATCTTTTCCTTGTCTTCCTAAACATATCAATTCTTCTTATTCTGTGCTCTCATATACCTTGTACCTTTCAGTTATAGCACTTGTCACATTTTAATTTTAATTTATTAATTAGTTATATGATTATTCCTTTAGTGTGTATCTAATCCACATAATAAGCTTCCTAAAGCAGGTACCTTATGTCTTTTTGTTCTAATATTGTATTCCTCTTGCTGTCTCACTATGCAGCATACAGTAGATACTCAACAGATATTATTAAATAAATGAAAGACAGCATACAGCATTTCTGCCTTTAGTGGTTGTCCAATTATTTTAAATTTTTATGTGTCATCATTTAACAAGTTTATAGCAATACCAGCCTCAGTAATAAATGTTTCTAGTCCTTAGAAATATAATACATATACACCATTTACAAGGTCAGTTTAGGTCCAAAGATGAAAACCCAGGGCATCTCAGAGCTTTTCAGAATTGTCCATAAGTACCTCAGGTTTAGTATTTCAAGATTTTATTCTTTTCTTTAGGCAAATAAGGTATTGGGTTGGCAATAAGTTCATTCGGGTTTTTCCATAAGATGGTGTGGAAGAATCCAAATGAACTTTTTGGCCAACCCAATATTTCATATTTGCATTACAAAATTATTTTTATTTAATGTAAAAATGATCATAATGGTTGTAAGCGTTTAGCTTTTATTACTATATTTGTTTTATACTATTGTATATTATCAATAACTCTCAACAAGGTCATGAGTTAACTTCCAAAATCATCACTTATCTGCTAAATTCTCACATTTTAATGCTTATTCTTGTTTCCTGAAGTTTTAGAAATTACTGAGCTTCTTTAAATTCTGTCTTCCTTTTTCACAAAATATCCTTGACTATCACCCATATTGGTCTTTTTTCCAGTTTCCTCTTGCTACCCTTGACACATTAGGGTTTCCCCAGGAATTGACCCCTTTTACTCTAGATATTTAGCTGATGGAATTTTATTCATTACCATGATTTGTAACACCAACCGTGACCTATTCTTTATCTCTAGGTTATATATTTCTCCCGAATGCTAAATCAGGGTGTTAGATTTACTAAATTAAATGTTTTGAGGACATTCTGTTTGCTAGGTGTTTTTGGAGGGATTGGAGATATGGTGCCTACAAAATCATTCTTACATGCTTAGATACTACTAGTACATGAAACTCAATGTGCCCCAAACTGAAGTTAACAGAGTAAACTCTGTCCACCACTACCAAACCCCCAGAGCATTCTCTTCCTTTTTTAATCCAGTTGAGATAATTGACATACAGCACTGTATAAGTTTAAGGCATGCAGCATAATGATTTAACACACACACACACACACACACACACAGTAAAATATTACCACAATAATTTTAGTTAACATCCACTATTTCATATAGATAGAAAAAAAAGTTGTTTTCCTTGTCTTGAGAGCTCTCTGGATTTACTGTCTTAACAACTTTCCTATATATCATACAGCAGTGTTAACTATAGGCATCATGTTGTATACATGATATCCCTAGTACTAATTTATCTTATAACTGAACATTTGTACCCTTTAACCATCTTTATCCACTTGTCCCTCCCCTACTCCCTGCCTGTGGTAACCATAAATCTGACCTCTTTTTCTATGAGTTTGTTTTTTGGAGTTTTGGTTATTTTTTTAGATTCCACATGAGTGAGAACATACAGTATTTGTCTTTCTCTGTCTGACTTATTTCACTTAGCAAAACACCTCAAGGTCCATCCATGTTACTGCAAATGGCAAGTTCCTTTTTCAAATAATGAATTAATGGCTGAATAATATTCTATTATATATATATGTATGCATATAATTTTCTTTATTCATCTGTCAGTAGACACTAAGGTTGTTTCCGTGTCTTGGCTATTATAAATAATGCTGCTGTGAACATGGTAGTGCAGATATATCTTTGACGTGTTTTTATTTCCTTCAGATGTATCCCAGAAGTGGAATTGCTGGATCATATTTTAGTTCTATTTTTAATTTTTTGAGCAACTTTCATACTTTTTGTCACACTGGCTATACCAGTTTACAATCCCACCAATAATGCAGAGAGTTCTTTTTTCTCTACGTCCTTGCCAGCATTTGTTATTTCTTTTGATAATAGCCATCCTATCAGGCATGAGGTGGTATCTCATTGAAGTTTTGATTTGCATTTTCCTTATGATTAGTGATGTTGAGCAATTTTTCATGTACCCAGTGACCATTCATATACCTTCCTCAGAAAATTATTTATTCAGGTCCTTTGCCCATTTTCCAGTTGGATCATTATTGTTATTATTTTGCTATTGAGTTGAATGAGATCTTTATATATTTTGGATATTAACCCCTTATTAGATACATTGTTTGCAAGTTTTTTTATTCTGCATGTTTTCTTTTCATTTTGTTGATCATTCTTTTGCTGTCTAGACATTTTTAATTTGATGTAGCCCCACTTCTTCATTTTTAAAATTTTGTTACTGTGATCCTCTTGCTCTGATTACTGCTATAAGAAATGTGATTTTGCCCCCAATAGAAATACGTTTGTGCATTTTTTTCTCTTACATATAAATTATTACAAAAATCCCATTACTTCTTCTGAAATCTTCCCAATTCCATCCCCACTGTCACTGCTTTTCTTCAGTCCTTATGTGTTAACTAGACTTTACCAACTGAGAAACTGAATATACAAATGAACATTGGCCAAACCATGTATGAAAGTGGAAACCAGTCTCACAACCTGCAGCAACCTGCCCAGGAAACCTACAATTTTATGTAAAATAACCAGCCAAGGGAGCCAGCCTGTTATAAGTCAGACTTATAGGAATTCAGAGCACTATCGCTAGCAACAATCCAGGAAGCTAAACAATAACTTCTATAACAGTTGGCCCAAAATGGCCAGGACTTGGTTAGTAATCGATAGCTTACCTAATTTTTATCCCAACTTAGGACCAACCAGAGAATGCACATTTCTAGTTAGCCCACCTGTAGCTTCCTCATGCCAAAAGCCTCCAATCAAGGCCTACCTGGAACCTTCCCTTTTTCCATTGTAAAGTGTTTCCACTCCTCTCTTTGCCTTTGAGTCTCAGCCAAAACACAAGTGATGGTTGCTGACTCCCTTGCTATAGCAAGCTGTGAATAAATAGCCTTTGCTTGTTCTCATTTGGTTGGTCTTCATTTATTTCCACACAATAAAGTCCTGACTAGCCTCTGCCCATTGTCAGATATTTCCAATTGGCTTAACTCTGCAACTAGAGTGATATTCCAAAACTCAGAACCTGTGTTGTCACTGACTGTGTATTTTTCAGTGGGTCCCGATTGCCTTGGGGACTGAACTAAAGTTCTTCAGCTGATCACACAAGTCCACAATCTCAACTCTTACCATTTCCCTGAGTAAAACATCTTGCTAATCTCATAATACACTGAACATTTTCATTCCTCCAGTTGTTTGAACAATCTGGTTTCATTCCCTTTAATGAGTTTGTCTGCTTTATCCACCTGTTTAACTCTATTCTTTTCCTTTGAGACTGGGCTTTTTCTTTAAAGAATCTATGCTACCAATATTTATTTGACTTTTTCTCTTCTATACTGCAGTAATATCCTGAGGTTACTTCTACTTCTCATTATTAAGATCAAACTTTTTTATATACTTTTATCTATCTCCTGTTAAACTGTGAATCTCAGGTGTGAAGTTTTAGTTTTAATCAATCGTCTATCCATGGAAATTAGACCAATTCCTAGAGCATAGTAGGCTCTCAACAAATAATACTGGCTATTTTATTTCTAGCCTTGACTTAATTATTACCCATATAAATTATTTACTAACCTACTACTAAATAGTGTATATAACCATATCTGAATTAATAATATTATTATTAAATAATTATTTACTAATTTATACCCAATGAACATAAATTATTAATATTATTTTTCAATATAAAAATACTTAGTTTTTGACCATGATCATCAATAATCATATACCTCTTATCCTGATGGGCAGCATCAAAAAGACCTAACAGAAACAATGCAGCAAATATGTCCTATACGGTTTGTTGAATATTAGGCATATTTCAAGAGCCTCCTCCCATTCACTGAGGACTGTCATTTCCCAGACCCTCAACCACTGAGCATAATAGCTTAAGCCCATTTGGTATTGCTGCCTGGGATGGACTAGATGTTTGCGTAATAGGGCTGGTGCTTCTTACTTTTCTATCTCTGTACAGTCATACCAATCTGCCACATGACCTCACTTCATGGTTTCTCCCACCACTTCCAAACTGAATAAGGAACGCTCTATAGGGGCATGAGATCTGGCTTCCTGAATAACTAAAGAAAGGTTAGCACATAAATATTAGAAGCAACGTGAAATTTTTTCTCCGTGGGGAAATATTGGCCATTGAGAAAGAAGTCTGTAGAGATTTGGGCAAATAAATTTGCTCTTTTGCCTACTCCCAACTGTCTATACCATGCTAGGGAGATATGTCCTATGTTGCAGAGTGGGTATACCTGCTGAACAGCTAGCTGCATCTCTTTGCATTTACTGGTGAATTTAATAAAGTATCAACAGCATTGCTACTCATCCTTTCCTACTTTACCTTCCATTTCCCTCATTCTTGTTGCCCTGTGATTATACCTCCTAAATCAAAGATGATGATAATCTTTGCCTCAGGTTTTGTTTTCTGGGGATCAAGGTCTAAAATAGGGTGGATATAAATGTTAGCCTACAAGAAGTGCTTACAATTTAAATGAATGAAAAATATTGTGTAACCAATAGTAACAGAAATCTCTTCTTTGTCAACATGAAGCTTTTAGCCTCTTTATATCGTTACCTATAGATCTAGTAGGATGCTAAAGTAAAAAATCCCAAGAATTTGTGCATGTGTTGTACTTGTTATTCTGTGCATAACCGGTGCTGAGATAGTGAAAATTTTCAATAGGTATCTGCTAAGAAAAGTAAAGCTAGTCATGTGTTTACATTAAGAAACCAATTTTAGAGGGCTGTTTTATTCCAAATATATTTGGAATGGGTTCAGAGGATAGAAAACCTAGTGATCCCTGATTTTGTGAGCCATGCTAGTGTCCTAGACAGGGTCTGAGAAAGTGAGCTATGTGCACATCTCGCTTCCCACTTGCCCTTTTCTGTGTTAGTCCTTGAAAACCTCTGACTTAAAGGCTTTGAAGAAAAGCATGAACAAAAGGTATAATCAAATACACAAAAGCAGACATTTGCTGCAATTGACGCCTGACAAAGCCGTAAACCGTTCGTGAACACTGGAGACATATGCTTGCCACAGTAGGAGTTAATAGGCCTGCTAGCACAGAGCCCATGAAGCCAAGGATCCTGTGGAGTCTTTTGTAAGTTCTATATAAAAAGGGAGGTGTTTGTTGTGTCCAAATATGTGTGCTGGTTGCTTTTTTTTTAAAAATATAAAACCCATCATCTCTACGACAGTGGCTGTTTATCAATATTGGCACTCTGGAGGCAACTTAATCTACTTGAAAATGACATTGAATTTGATGTCATGATATGCTTCAAAAGAGTAGCTCTGTACACAGAGAAAGATTGCAGTTTAGCTGGACTAACTTCATGGGACTAGAAGAAAGATTTTAACTGAAGTGTGGGCATAGAGCTGTGCATGGCAGGCTGAGTTCTCCCTGTTTTCAACATGAGTGTACCAAGAGAAGAACGGTTCATTGCTAGATGATAATAAGGACTTCAAAATGAGTAATAAGCTTTTAACTTCTAAATGCATTGATCCATAGGATTCTAATCAATTTTTCAAAATGGAAAAGTATTTTAAGAAAAGAGATCCTTTTATACAAAATTGAGTGGATATTCTAATGCAATATTTCTATATATACTAGTAGTGTGCTTTTAAAACATATTTTAAAGAGCAGTGGGACATTTTTTATCATTTATGTATTTTTTCAACTCTTGGTATCATTTGAAATCTGAATCCCTGTACGTAGGTAATAGAAAGTGAGCAGCTGCACAACAGGTATTAAAATGACTATTGAATATCTATATACTCATTTTGAAGAAGATTGTTTGCTTAGTCTATCCTAGGACACAGAGTATTGATATGACGCTCATGGTTAATTACTTCCCGAACACAGGTGTTCATAGTGAAATTAATTGAGGGAATTTTAACATGTGCTCCTCTAAGTCAAGAAACATGATATAGGTACTGTATCTGAACGACAACAACAAAAAATCCATAAAATACCTAAAAGTCTATGGCAAGGAAAAAAATCACACACTTTCGTGAAAGTAGTATGAGGCTTAAAGTTTTGAGGAGTGGAATGAACTCTGATAAAATATACTATCTAAAATTAATCATTAAATTCTGTACGTTTTTCAAGTTTTGCTTTACATTAGGTATTTTAAAATAAATAATACAGCATATAAAATCTACAGCATATAAGATCCATCATAACCAGACTCCAGGTTATATTCCCACATTCATCCCTCTCAACCGTGTACCCAGTTCTTTAGTCAAATCACTGATCCACAAATCCTCAGAGCATTTTATTTATCTTTGCCTTTGATTATGCTACTTTGTTCACCTGGTAGTACCTCTTTTATTCTTCTTTCCTCATCTATGCTGTCTCCTTTTCCATTCAGCAAACTCCTACTCATTTTTTTTTTAAGTTTTTAATTGGGACGTAGTTGTTTTACAGTGTTGTCTTAGTTTCTACTGTATAGAAAAGTGAAGTAGAATTCCCTGTGCTATACGCGGGTTTTCATTAGTTATCTATTTTATACATAGTAGTGTATATATGTCAGTCCCAATCTCCCAATTCATCCCACCCCCTCTTCCCCCCCACCCCGGTGTCCATACGTTTGTTCTCTATGTCTGTGTCTCTGTTTCTGCCTTGCAAGCAGGTTCATCTGTACCATTTTTCTAAATTCCACATATATGTGCATTAGTATATGATATTTGTTTTTCTCTTTCTGGCTTACTTCACTCTGTATGACAGTCTCTAGGTCCACCCACATCTCTGCAAATGACCCAATTTCATTCCTTTTGATGGCTGAGTAATATCCCATTGTATATATGTACCACATCTTCTTTATCTTTTCGTCTGTTGATGGGCATTTAGGTTGCTTCCATGATCTGGCTATTGTAAATAGTGCTGCAGTGAACATTGGGGTACATGTGTCTTTTTGAATTACGGTTTTCTCAGGGTTTATGCCCAGGAGTAGGATTGTTGGGTCATAATGGTAATTCTATTTTTAGTTTTTAAGGAACCTCCATAATTTTCTCCATAGTGGCTATATCAATTTACATTCCTACCAACAGTGCAAGAGGGTTCCCTTTTCTCCACACCCTCTCCAGCATTTATTGTTTGTAGATTTTTTGATTATGTCCACTCTGACCTGTGTGAGGTGATATCTCATTACAGTTTTGATTTGCATTTATCTAATAATTAGTGATGTTGAACATCTTTTCATGTGCCTCTTGGCCATCTGTATGTCTTCTTTAGAAAAATTTCTCTTTAGGTCTTCTGTCCATTTTTTGATTGGGTTGTTTGTTTTTTGATGTTGAGCTGCATGAGCTGTTTGTATATTTTGGAGATTAATCTTCTGTCTGTTGATTCATTTGCAGATATCTTCTCCCATTCTGAGGGTTGTCTTTTCGTCTTGTTTATACTTCCCTTTGCTGTGCAAAAGCTTTTAAGTTTCATTAGGTCCTGTTTGTTTATTTTGTTTTTATTTCCATTACTCTAGGAGGTGGATCAAAAGGATCTTTCTGTGATTTATGTCAAAGAGTGTTCTTCCTCTAGGAGTTTTATGTCCTGCCTTACATTTAGGTCTTTAATCCATTTTAAGTTTATTTTTGTTTATGGTGTTAGGCAATGTTCTAATTTCATTCTTTTCCATGTAGCTGTCCAGTTTTCCCAGTACCGCTTATTGAAGAGACTGTCTTTTCTCCATTGTATATTCTTGCCTCCTTTGTCATAGATTAGTTGACCATAGGAGCATGGCTTTATCTCTGGGCTTTCTATCCTGTTGCATTGATCTATATTTCTTTTTTATGTCATAGTACTACACTGTCTTGATTACTGTAGCTTTGTAGTATAGTCTGAAGTCAGGGGGTCTGATTCCTCTAGCTCCACATTTTTTTTTTCCTCAAGATTGCTTTGGCTGTTTGGGGTCTTTTGTGTCTCCATACAAATTTTAAGATCTTTTGTTCTAGTTCTGTGAAAAATGCAATTGGTAGTTTGATAGGGATTGCATTGAATCTGTAGATTGCTTTGAGTAGTATAGTCACTTTCACAATATTGGTTTCTCCAATCCAAGAACATGGTATATCTCTCCATCTATTTGTGTTGTCTTTGATTTCCTACTAATTTTTAAAGGTTATTCCTTCTCTATAACTTCCTGAGATCATCCCCCTTCCATTTCTCCTGCTAGGCAGAGTCAATTTTTCCCACAAATATATCCCATTTAAATTTTAATAGAGCTTTTGTTTTAGCCCTTATCATCTTGTATTGCTATTTGCTAATACCTATGTTTCCTGAGCTCTTTGTAGAGGAAAAAATGAATCTTGATCATTTATATATATTCTGCTCCTACTTACAGGGATTAGTACATGGTTATAGTACAATAAATATTGTTGGATTGATGAAGGTAGACTTGTTACGTTGTCTCTTTAGTATATATTTTCTAAAAGTATAGTAAGCTCATGTTTTCAAAATAGTTTCTTAAAAATGATTCTGTCTGCATGTCTGAGAAGATTTTTATTTTTCATGTAAATCATGGCTTAATTGAACATACAATTCTAGGGTTATAATTTTTTCTTCAAAATTCTGGATATAACAACATATTTCTCTGGTAATCAGAAGAAATTAAATGGCAAACATTGCTCTTGCTGCTTTCAGCCAATATTATTTTCCTCTTAAAATTTTTGACACTTTTCAGTCCAGATGCTTTGTTCTTGTCATTCACTTGGTCACATTTTGCTCTGATGTGCCTCTCTGTCCATTGATCCATTGATCATTTCTCTGATGTTCTTGTTGAATTATTCTAGTCATGTTTGCAACCATAGTCTTCTTTAAACAAATTACATAGTTTTCTTTTACATGTATCTCTGCTTGTTAAAAATGTAATAAATGCCCTGTAGAAGTAATATGATTTTTGAGGGCTCAGGACTATGTGTAACTTTTCCTTCTAAATAACAAAAACTCAATTCAATATTCTGTATATGTTGTCCTTCAAAACAAAATTCTTCAATAAATCAAATGATTGAACAATACTATGTAGGTCTCTCACCTTTTCTATTACCAGTTTCATTAAAACTAAAAGCTAGTAGTGGATGCAAAAGTTTTCTAATTTTTCACACCATGCATCCTTTTAATAAAGCACACTAGGTTATGCTAAATAGTTGTGTATTGAATTGATGTAGAAACACATTAGGTCATCAACAAGCTTTTTTTTAATTGAATGACTGGATGTATTGATCAAAATCCTTGTCTGATTTCTAGGTTTTAAAAGATTTAACTTATTAGAGTTCTGCTAGCCTGAGAGGGTACTTTTTCCCATACTCATTACCTGCCTTGCTGGCATCCTGAACAGGTAAAACAAATCTTGTAATGGGATAATGGCTTTCATAATGGTAATATGAAAAAAAGGACTCTGGAATCAAGCATATTTTGATTTCATATTTACTACTTAGCTGTATGATGAGGAAGTTAATCTCATTTTTCTGATTGTAAAATGAAACCCTTCTTCATAGGGTTGTTGTTAGAATTTTAATGTGAATATACAAGTGAAAAATTAGGCATGGTAGTCAACCCTAAACATGATTTTATCTAGAAGAAAGCAAAATTTTTATAATTAAGTTAATTTTTTAATAAACCACTCTTAATTGTAGAATTAAATAAGAAAATCAATGGAAAAAATAGAAAGTCCTTGTCTTTGCTGTTTTGAAAAATGGTGTATTTTAAAGTGCTTTTAAGAAGAGATTTCACAGAAAACAAGTAGTTTTATCTCTACTTGTTGAGCCTTTTAGACTCAAGATGCATTACTGGAAGGAATCTTAGTTCTTTCAGGAGAGCTCAAAAAGAAGGCTGGATAACTGTAAACTTGGTGAAATCTAATTGTATTTCTCTGTTTTGCTAAATAAACTATTTGCCTCCTCCATCTTTTCCCATCCTTCTCCATACTTAGGGGCGTTTCCAGTGATTTGGCAATTTGTTCATAATAGGGAGAATAATGTATAATCAAAATTTGATTTCATGCCTGATTTGATTACAGGGTACTGATTAAACCAATGCTAGCAAATTCTTTTTAATTCAGTGATTAGGAGAGGGGTGATTTCCCATACATCTTTGAAAGACCAATCACTGTAGGTAAAACTCCCTGTCCTTTATGATGGGGAGGCCTGAATCAGGCTTTAAATAATGTATTCATTTTTTAAATGTAAACTTATTAACAAGCATTTAGGTTTTCTCAAGAAACTGGGATTTTTTAGATCCCCAAGTAAATGAAAGCAAAGCGATCTCCTTGTCTCTTGATTTTAATGACATTTATTACTTCAGAGCCTTGACAAGCCCCATTATTACATTTCACGTTTTGAAAAGTGGCTGTATGCTAAGCCTGGTACCTGACATAGCATTAGATATCTTGCCCAGTAGGTTTACAAGTCAATTCATTAAACCAAATCATTTTCATTAGAACAGTAGCCTCATGTGTTACCACTAGCACTAAAATAAATCATTTTATTCTGTCCATTATGGTAAGTGATACATCTGATACATTTATTAAGTTAAAGTGTTCTCTCAAATTCTCATGTTCAATTATTCTTGTCACCACCGCTCACATTGTTGATGGCTCTCTCAGGAAGTACTACCTATAAGGATAAATTCCAACTTTGTTTCCTGGTATTGATGTTCCTCCACAGTTTGATCACAGCCAACATTTCCAACTCTTCCCCTACTGTTCTGTACCCAAATCTTCCACAGCAACCAGGCTGCGCTATTCATGTATGAAGCTCTGCTGGGAACATTGATGCTGCCCAGTACTTCTTTCTTTAAAGAGGAGGCTTCACCTCTCCTTTGTTTAGGCAAACTCTACCCTTCCCTTGTGATCAAATCTAACCCCACATCTTTCATGAAGGGTTTCTTGTCTACTTCTCATCTGTACATCTCCTTTGCACGTAACATTGCATTCTGATAAAAATGGCTTTTTTTCTGCTATCCTTACTGTGCTGCTAACAGGTATCATGCTCACTTCTCAGGTGACTACTCCTGGAACTTCTAATTTGGTTTCTATGTTGTATAAGGACATAAACTACTCTGCTGTCATTTTCTCTATTCACCCAAAATGCAGCACCAAATGCACAGAGAACAGTGCTCACATTAAAAATGTCTCAGTACTTGTATATTTCATCTAGAGTCGGAGGAGAGGTAATGCATCTCCACCAAAGGCACTCTTAATAAATCAGCTTTAAGTTCTAGCTTCATATATTGGTGGTCACTCTTCTCATTTCTTTGCATTTACTGAGGTAATGACATGCCTTAGACCATAGTTGCTTCCAGCTATATTTTCTATAATTGTTGAGTAATGTTCCCAGTAAAAAGTGATATGTACTAAATCCCTAACACATATGGAAAATTCTATAAATTGGTAATTTCCAATACAAGTTTAGCTTTATGGGTGCTATATTATATATTCCTTTCATCATATTGAACTTTACCTCTTGAATGTACTAAACAGTGCTATTATGCCATCACTTGTACATTTTTTCAGGCATTATGGTACAACAGTGTTAAACAAATTGGAAAATATTAACATGAAGCCACAGTAGAATAAACAGTAGAGATTTCACATCTTACTAAATTTAAGATAGCTTAGTCTAGTGCGTATTGGCTGAGTGTTGGTGAAATGGTGCAAAAAAACTTTTGACCAAGTATATATACAACTGATTTATTCACTTGCTCTCACTGGCTAAGAGCAATAGACAGGAATAAAATGTATTCAGTATATTAATAGCATAATCTAAAAGATTGGTACATATATAATATATGTATATGCATATGCATACATATATATAATGTTTCAGAGAAAAATAGCATTATAATAGTTCCCCCAGGATGCTGGAAGAATAGGCTATGCTTATGTTAAAACTTAAAGCCACAAAAAATGGCTAAATATGTTTGGATAATTACTTCAGTAACATAAAACAGATGATTTTCTACTTCAGTGATTTTCATGTACTGTATATTCAATATAATTCTGATACTACTAACATATTTGCAATATTTTTGGAGCCAAGGATTTTGAAACTCAGTCCTGGATATTAGATGCTAACAATATTAAGGAAAAGAGATGTGGCATTATATAATTATAAAATAATGTTGACTCCTCAATTCACATACTACACATACTATTGTGATGAATTCTTAATGTGTGAATTTTGCCAGGCTACAGTCCCTAGTTATTCAGTCAAACACTAATCTAGGTATTGCTCTGAAGGTATTTCTATAGGTGTGATTATAATCAGTTGACTTTAAGTAAAAGATTTTTCCAGATAATCTGGATATGCCTGATATAATCATTTGAAGATCAGAGCTGAAGTTTCCCTAACGAAGAAGAAATTCCACCTGTAGACAGTAGTTTCAGCCATGGCCAGCAGGGTCCCAGACTGCCATTCCTGACAGCCTGTCTCATGGATTTTGGACTTGCCCAGCCAACCCCCAAGATCCTGCAAGCCAATGTGCTGCAATTGATCTCTTAATTTATATCTACTGCTGGTCTGTTTCTGTGGTTGAAGCTTTATTGATTGAACTGTGCACACTCAGTGTGTGTGTGCACTTCTATGCAAATATGCAAGTACGTAGGTTTATACACACACATACTCAGATCTATTAAAAGATGGGTGGATTATTTGTTCATTATATAGGGTGACATTTTTATGCTTAGAACAAAATGGTGGCCAGCAATTAGCCAGGTGAAGAAGGTGGGGGATGGACTGAGTGTTATTAGCACATGAGCCAGTGTGTGCAAAGGCCTGGAGATCAGAATGACTAGGGTGCTGTCTGGAAACATAAGATGGGTATGGATCCAAGAGTACAAGTTGCAGAGGCTCAAGAAACTATACTGGTACTGGCCAAGTCCCAGGGAATTTAGCCTTGCTGAAAATTTTGCATTTTGTCCTAGGATAATGTAATTAAACCTAGATCTACACCTTCTGTTGTCTGTGACCTTGAGCAAGTCTCTTTAGCTTTGGTAGTAACAGAACTTTTTTAGTTTTGCCTTGAATATTCACTTTCCTGACACTACTTTTAAAAATACATAAAGAAGTGATTTGTTTTCTAAAGTCCTAAACATAGTAGGTACACCCAGACAAGTTGGTTGATAGATGAGTCCAGGGTTCTGTAGTAAAGGAGGACGGCATCTCAGGCTTATTATTTAGGAACACAAAAGTTGGCTCAAACCTATGCCCACCACCATACGCTGGCAGCTAAGAACACCGAAAAGGCAAGAAGAAGGACAGAAAAGTCTTCAAGTTCCTGAAACCTGCAGCCTAAGATGGCACTGGTGGCCTATTATTCCCCGGAGCTCTGGGAAGCTTCTGTAATTCTAAGTAGAAGAAGTATGTTTTCTCTTGATAAAGAGGGATAGTTTATGATTAGAGGAATATTTCCTTAGTGTTTTTAATTAAAATATAATTGACATATAACATTAGTTTCAGGTATATGACATAATGATTTGATATTTGTATATATTGCAAATGATCATCACCAGAATAAGTCTAGTTAACATCCATCACCACACATGGTTACAAATATTCTTTGTGAGAACGTTTGAAACCTATTCTATGAGGCACTTTCAAATATACAATACAATATTATTATGTATAGTCACCATGCTCTACATTACATCCCCATGACATTTATTTTATAACCGGAAGCTTGGAAACTCGTCCATTTTGAGCACTTTCACCCATTTCACCCAACCCACACTCAGTCTCTGGCAATCACCAATCTGCTCTTTGTATATATGAGCTTGTTTTTTTTCCCCAGATGCCACATATGAGATCATACAGTATTTATCTTTGTCTGTCTGACTCATTTCACTTAGCATAATGCCATCAAGGTCCATCCATGCTGTTGCAAATTGCAAGATTTCCTTCCTTTTATGGCTGAGTAACAGTTCATTGTGTGTATATATATAGCAGTTTTCTTTATCTGTTCATGTACTGATGAACACTTAGGATATTTTCGTGCCTTGGCTACTATAAATAATGCTGCACTGAACATAGCGGTGCAGATATCCTTTAGAGTTTGTGTTTTCATTTTCTTCAGATAATGAATAACATACAGAAATGGAATTGCTGGATAAAAGAGTAGTTAAATTTTTTACTTTTGGGGGAAACTCTGTACAGTTTTCCATAGTGACTGCCCAAATTTAGAGTTCCACCAACAGTTCACAAAGTTTCCCTATTCTCTGCGGCCTCACCAGCATTTGTTATTTCTTATCTTTTTGATAATGGCCATTCTGACAGGCATGAAGTGATACCTCATTGTGGTTTTGATTTGCATTTCCCTTATGATTAGTGATGTTGAGTATGCAACTGTCAGTCATCTGTATGCCTTCTTTGGAAAAAGTCTGTTCAGGTTCTTGCCCATTTTTTTGTTTTGTTTTTATTTTATTTTATTGAAGTATATTTGATATACAATGTTGTGTTAATTACTGCTATATATTCTCTTTTAATATTTTTTCCATTATGGTTTATCATATGATAATGAACATAGTTCTCTGTGCCATACAATAGGACTTTGCTGCTTATCCATTCCACATATAAAAGCCTACATCTGCTAATCCCAACCTCCCACTCCATCCCACCCTCAACCCCCAACCCCCTAGCAACCACCAGTCTGTTCTCTATGTCTGTGATTCTATTTCTGTTTCATAGATAGGTTCATTTTAGATTCCACACAAAAAGTGACATCATATGGTATTTGTCTTTCTCTTTCTGACCTACTTCACTTAGTATGATAATCTCTAGTTACATCCGTGTTGCTGCAAATGGCATTATTTTGTTCTTTTTTATGGCTGAGTAGTATTCCATTATATATGTATACCACATCTTCTTTATCCATTTATCTGTTGGTGGACTTTTAAGTTGTTTCCATATCTTGGCTATTGTAAATAGTGCTGCTATGAACATAGAGGTGCATGTATCTTTTTGAAGTATTGTTTTGTCCAGATATATGCTCAGGAGTAGGATTGCTAGATCATATGGTAATTCTATTTTTAGTTTTCTGAGTAACCTCCACACTATTTCTACAGTGGCTGCACCAACTTACATTCCCACCAACAGCATACGAGGCTTTCCTTTTCTCCACACCCTCACCAGCATTTGTTATTTGTAGACTTTTTAATGATGGCCTCTCTGACTGGTGTGAGGTGGTACCTCATTGTAGTTTTGATTTGCATTTCTCTAATAATTAGCGATGTTTGAACATCTTTTCATATGCCTCTTAGCCATCTGTATATCACCAAATACAGTTCATATATCTGGGCTGTAATTTTCAAATAACTTTTTCAGATCCAAAAACAGATCCTAGTCTTCTGCCCTTGATTTCTGGTTGCACATATGATTCACACAATAATCCTGTGATTTAAGGAAGAAATGTAGTTCTACTAAATAAAGATACAGAGTTCTAAAAAAAAAAAAAAAAAAAGCCTGTTTTATGTATTATGTCAAGTTGTTATACCAAGATGTCTTCATTTTAAGTCAAGAACCTACCAATTTTGGACTGCCTGGTGATTCTGCATTGCCCATGCTTCTGCAACTTTACCACTACTGTTATATATCTGAATAGTAGAGAGGTATACCTTTGGTTTGTCTTCTCAGGTTTTTAAACAATTCTGAAAGGAGTTTCTTGAAGCAGGGTGAAAATTGTTAATGAATGTAACATGAAATTTAAAGAATATATGTAACCTATAAGTATCAAATTTCCCAAGGTAGCAACTATCAACAGCATGGGACTTCTATGAATTATACTGCCAAGCCTAAGGCAGCATTCTTTATGATTTTTAAGGGAATTGAAGTCAAACACAATGAAAATATTTAAAACAATGTGAAATGTTCATACCATTTCCCAAGAAGACAATTTGGGCTTAGCAATATTTTGAACTTCAAATCACACAATTCACTTTTATATATATCATTTCATGCTATGGAAATCAATTCATATTTTAGAACTGTCATTTTTTAATTCCTTAAGGAAAGGGAAGACCAAATTAATTTTGCAATTATCAGCTAGGTCTTTGTAAGCTTTGAATATATGTATTGTCAATATAATGTAATCCATTGTGCATGAAAATTATAGCAAGTCAAAACAATAAGACTTGTTTTAGGCAATAGTGCTTTAAATATTTTAAGTAAGTTGGTTCTGCTAGCTAACATAGGTTACTGTAATTAATGAGAGCAGTGCAGTTCATCCAAGGTATCATAATTTTTTATCATGTCATTGCTGAGAGATTAGAAATTGTACACATTTTTGGTAATCTCTTGTATAAAGGAAAATAGATTACATGTTCATAACAAACTGTTTTAGAAATTTTATTTCTTAAAAGATATCTATTCCTTTGCTGTTTTGATCTTTTCTTTCTTTAATAGCAAAGTATTTTTTTTTTTTTGGTAAGAACACTACAGAAAACTCTTGAAAGAAATCTTAAACAGGAATCTGAGATTTCTTTTGAAGGCTACAGTTTATAGAGGGAAAATACATGCTTGAGAAGCAAACAAAAACCACAACAAAAAATCTCTTTAAACCAAAAGACAAAATAAAAAATATATATATATATATAAAATATACAAATCTTTTTTTCCAAAGCCCTTAAAAATGATTCTTTAGTGTTTTCCCATAAGTTATAAACTCTTTCCTTTATAAAATTCAAACAATCTTATTTTTGTTTTACATATTGCTTTTTATCTTCCTCACTGGTTCTTCTTTCTTCCCTCCAGAAGAGTATATTTTGCAAGGAGAAAGGCCTTGCCATCACCTGTTTAAATTCTATTCTCTGACCCTTAATAGGACCATTTTACAATTTTGAATATTGACCTCTATCTCCTATTTCAGAGAAACCTTTAAATTAAATGATTCCTAAAAATTCTTTACAGCATGACATCAGATTTATCTCTGTCTATAATGTTCTTTCTTTCTCAATTCCCCTACCTATTGGGACAGAATTAAACTAATTCTTAATATAATGTCTAACACTTAGATGGTACTCGGAAAATGTAGAATGAATTGGATTCCATTTTTTCCTGCTAGTTAAACTGAAAACTCATTTTTCATGCCTTATTCTCTCTCTTTAGAGACTGAGGTTTGACTCTTTCCAATCTTTTTCTTGGGGTCCTCCTTTTATATTCACTGCGTGAGTGAATTTTTCTAAATACAACTGTGGAAACATAATATTCCTATTGTATGTTTCTTTGTATCCCTAAAGAATATCAGCATCAGATTAATCTTTCTAAAATATAAATTTTATTAAAATATTTTCATTCTTTAAAAATTTCAAAGATGAGGTGGGAGAAGGAATGAATAGGCAGAGCACAGAGGATTTTTAGGGCAGTGAAAATACCCTGTATAATATCCTAATGATGGATACATGTCATTATACATTTTCTGAGGTCCATAGAGTGTAAAATATTGAGAGTAAAACCTAAGATAAACTGTGGAATTTGAGTGATTAAGATGTGCTAAGTTCATTTGTAACAAATGTACCACTGTGGTGAGAGATATTGATAATGGAGAAGGCTCTGCATATGTGGAGGCAGGAAGTATATGGGAAACTCTGTATCCTACTCTCAATTTTTCTGTGTACCTAAAACTGCTCTAAAAAAGAAAAAATAATAATAATTTTCAAAATTATTTTATTGAAAAAAAACTTTTTCAATGATTACTTAATTAGTCCTCTTGGTTTCCCACCTAGCAATCTAAATATTGCAAGCCTAAACAATGGGCTTACTTTTCTGTCTGTACTTTCCATTGTTCCCAATGTATCATCATAATTTCAATCACACTGATATTGCCACTACACTTTAAATTCCTTATAAAGACTTCCATTCCTTTAGGTACACTCTACCCACTATTGTTCAAAATCTCAGTAATCTCTCCCCTATCTCCTCACATATACAGATCTTCTTAATGCTTAAAACCCAAACACACATTTTATGCATTTCAGGAAAGATTTCCTGAACATGCTGTTCTATAGTAATTTCCACATTCTTGACGCATTAAAACATGGTAGGCTTTGCTAACAGAACTGGATCCAAATGTTGATTCTGTCTTTTACCAACTTGTGACCTTGGACACATCTCTTAATTTTTCTATTTTCAAATTCCTTAGCCATTAGAATGAAACAAAATATCTAACACATAGTTTTGTAAAGACTGGTTTAACTCTACATGTATGTAGGTTTAATACATGTGTGTGTTTGCATATGTGTGTATTTTCATAGTTTCCTGTATATAGACATAGGAAGTGCACAATAAACTGTACCTACAATCATATCTAAAGCATTTTGCCACTCTTTAACCACTGACCACACATTCAGTGGGTTTAATGCCACATTTATAGATGCTGGCCCAGTTCTCTCCACTTTTCTTTTTTTAAAGGAATAGAAAAGAGTTTTATTTGAGCCAAACTGAGGACAGTAGTCCAGAAGAGAGCCTCTCACATAATTCTGAGAAGTTGCTCCGGAGCAGCATGGTTTTCAGCACAGTTTTGTACTTTGTCAGAACAAAGAACATTAAACTAATCAGGGATACATTCTTTCAAGGTTTCAAACAAAAACAAAAACAAAAAAAGTGGATCAACATGTACACAGTGAGTCAGTATGGCCTTAGCACCTGGAAAGCAAGTCTTATCCTCAAAGAAGTAACAACATTGGTTTCAGAACTTAATGAAGCTCAGGTTCTTGATGTCTCATCACAGGAAAAAACTCAGTGAGAGACAAAGTGATAAGTAAGAAGTAGATTTATTTAAAGAGAAACACACTCCTCAGATAGTGTGTGGGCCATCTCAGAAGATGAGAAAGGCCTCTCCACTTTCTAACTCTATGAATGAGTTCAGTATTTTATTTATTTTTAGTCCCTAAACAACACCAAACAAAAAAGTCATGTTATTAATATCTTTTGACTTAAGTGGAATAGAACTTGTTCCTCATTCTTTTTTCTTGAATTATAAAATTTCATACATGTTAGCACATTCTGAGAGTATATATTCCTAGATCACAGGCTCATGGAAACTTGGATATAATATCCCTGAATATTGATATCAACAACATTCCAATAATTTCTTATCAGAATATTGGCCTGATGTAGTGTAAAAGCATTTGGCTTAGAGGTGGTATAAAGCCCCCTTTCATTGACTATCACCTCAATAATTTTGGCCTGGTAACATAAATTCTCTAAGCATCCATTTTCTTCTCTAAAAAATGGAGATAATATAACACCATTATCAAATAGAACTGTGAAAAACAATTGAGAAATGATAGTTTGATATAACTATTTTTTTTGGTTGTAAACAAGACAGTAAAATTTATTTAAATTATATAAACTATAACACTCAAAATTAACATAAAATTTTGTGCATTTTTCTAAGTCATTCCTTCCTGCCTGCCTTCCTGCCTTCCTCCCTCCCTCCCTTCCTTCCTCTCTTTCTTCTTAAATTTTGAAGTTTGCCATTCCTTTGACAAAATTAGAATTTCATTTTATTTAGTGCCTTGCACCTTGCTCATGGAAATCCCTGCATCTGACTTCAGAAATGATATATCTATTTTATGAAGCTACACTATATACAAAAATGTTGTCATAAGCACTTATCCATAGAGCTGAAGAAAATAAGATTTGTTTTCATTTGAAGCCCTTTGTATCTACATGTTGATGACTGTGGTCTAAAATTTATGAGAATATAGCATATCCTATGGAAGGGATATGGATGTTAGAGCAGAGAAGGAAGGAAGGAGACAGCACAAGATCCTGGAAGTCACAAGATGTTGGGGGAAGTCAATAGAAAAAAAAGGGCGGGGGCTTCCTAGGCAGCGCAGTGGTTGAGAGTCCGCCTGCCAATGCAAGGGACATGGGTTCGATCCCTGCTCCAGGAAGATCCCACATGCCACAAAGCAACTAAGTCTGTGTGCCCCAACTGTTGAGCCTGTGCTTTAGAGCCTGTGAGCCACAACTGTTGAGCCCATGTGCTGCAACCACTGAAGCCCACACGCCTAGAGCCCGTGTTCCACAACAAGAGAAGCCATGGCAATGTGGAGCCTGCGCCCCACAACAAAGAAAGTCTGCATGCAGCAACGAGGAGCCAACATAGCCAATAAATAAAAATAAATTAATTAATGAAAAAAAAAGAAATTTGGAAGAAGGTGGATGTGAATGATTACATTCAGATGAACAAACTAGGAATAGACAAGATTGGAGGATAACTAAGGTCATTTACTAAATGGTGGGCATTTAGGCTTCAGAGAGGCAATAAAGCCTTCTGTTTCAAGAATACCTAGAAGGATTTCTATGTGGCCAGAGAACATTAGGGAAAGGATCTTCCAGATGTTCAGCTATGCAAATATGGTAACAATTTTTCCAAGACTAACAACATGGAAGCATAATATATCAACCATGGAAATAATGTAGTGTTTTTCATTTTAGCCATAGAAGCTGAATTTGTTATTTATTTGTGCAGAGTACTTAAATATTACACATTACCTAAGTATAATAGAAATCCAAAAAGTAACATTTATGAAACAAGAAAATCTTAACAAGTTCTAATCATGTGGCCTCTGCACCCAAAAGGGTATTGAGATTCATATCAGGTCCTCAAAACTGAAGCATGAATATTCAACATTTATTTTAAGAAAGCAATAATAAAATTTGGTAGAAAATAAAGCATGAAACTAAGAACTATATTATCATGGATAGATTTTAGTACTCATCAGCTAATAGATATTAAATACTACTAATTTTAATCTGGAATTTTTTTTAAAAAAAACTCTTATGTGTTGTAAACAGAACATTTTATATTCATTCCTCTATTTTTAAATGTGTAGAAAACTATTTTATAAATACTAAAAATAAATTTGAACAGCTCCATTACTGCTTTTTGTCTTTTTCCCTATGACATGGATCTTAAAGTAAGCTGAATAGCTTTACTTTTATTATGAAGACTCTATGTAAAATAACTCAAACAGGGCAACCAGAGACCACCCCCCAAAAAAAAAAACTATGAGGCTGTTGTGAAATGTATATATGAAATACACACCGCGATCCATCAATGTTTTCTGATTTTGGTTAGAAAATTTCCATGATTGAATAAGAAGTCTAGAAAAGCTGCTTCAGCAGTAAAGCAAGGATCCAACTGACCAAACTCCAAAATAACATAAAAAATAGCAAGGAGGATTAAAACTAAATCAACGTTTGACCAAGACAAACATGGTCCTGTAGATAGGGTTCTGACAAATCCTCATGTAAATGATTTTAAGTGAAAATTTAAATTGAGGTTGATTGAAAAGTCATTTTGGAAAATGTATTGATTTCTATTTAGGCATTAAAGTATCATCCAAATAAGAGCTATATAGAAATCACTCAAAAATCAATTAAAATGGGGAGGAAGGGATATGTTGCAATTTATCCTAGAAAAAAATCAGATCAGGATATGGTAGACATTAAAATATTGAGATCATATTTTATCAGCAATACCAAATACAGAGTAGTTGCATACATTTAATGTAAATGATAATATTGGTAAAATATTACACACAACGGGTTCTACCTAAGAAGTGTCAGATATTTTTTAAAAGTAATCTCTTTATTTACACAAAAGAAAGCTAAAAATAATATTGCCCAGTGATGCTGCCCCACACTGCTACAAACATTGTTTTCCTGGACGGTGTACCCAAATTATGTTATCAGTGGTGTAAAAATAGATGACTTTTCTTCCCAGAACATAATCAATCTAATTATCTTCCATAATATATCAATAATAGCCTCTGGAATTAAGTTAATGATCTGTCCTTTGCATCAATAAGATATAGAAATATAATGACCAGAATGTCATAACAGTGTGCACAGATTGAATAATTTAAATTCCAAATAGTCTTGGTTAGGATTCTCAAATTCGTACATCAAATCAAAAGACTATATAAAATAACTCAGTGAGCACAATATGGGGCAAAATTACATCCAGGTTTATCAATTAGTTATATTTAAAACATAAACTAATTACAGATGCTTTTAGGGAAGCATTAAAAATATAAACTGAATTTCCATTCCCTCCTTACCAGAGAATACAATTGTTTGCTAGTCTGGGATGCTAACTCTATACCTTAATGCATTTTTTTCCTCACCTTTGCTTTGGCTGATTATTTTTTCAGTTAATATTATGGAGCACATTGCAGGATCAAACCTATTTCCATGGCAAGTATCACCATTTCGCACTGTTACTACAATAAATAGATCTGGCTTTTCTAGATTCAGCAACTTTGCTTTGTATATGCTTGCAGCTGCTCTTTTTTTCTCTCCTTTCTACTGTGTCGTTTTTCTCTTACCTGATTTTCTTCAAACTCATCTGTTAGCACTTTATCTCTTGCCCATTTATTTCTAACTTCTTATTTTATATTGTGAAGGGCAGCATCTGAAAGAACTTGAGCCCACAACAGAGTTCTTGAAGCATAAAGGGATGTAAGAGTCCATGAGAAAGAACTTTTAGTTCTGTCTTTCTGATGCTACTTCCCTCCCAGCTTGCATTTCCTTTCCCCACATCCCTTTGTGTTTCAAAAACTCTGTTGTAGGCTCAAGTTCTTTTGGATCCTGCCCTTCTTCTCAGCTTGAGAGGACGGGCTGTTTGCCTTTCAGGAAACCTCCATCACAGAACTTTGAGAAGAAAGACTGGCCATTGCTACCAGGAGGGCAATTCTTGCTAAGAATCCAAACAAATCTTCTATATTTTTTCCAGTTTCCTCAGTTTAAGGCAACTCCCAATAGAATAGAAGCCACATATCAAACATGGCAGCTCCAAGCAATGACAGAAATTGAGTTCAGTGTATTAGAGGCATGGCAATTAGTCTTTTATGTTTTCCTCTTTAGTCTATTCCTCCCTCAGTTTTCTTTGTGCCAGGCACCATGCTAACATTTGCATACATTATCTCACTTAAAATTCACAACAACCTAACAGTGTTATGGGTACAGTAAATTATTTCCACTTTATACATAAAGAAATAGACTTAAAGGAACCAAATTACTTGACCAATATCATATATCTTATAGGGGAAAGTGCTGATATTTAAAATCTGTCTTAGTCCAAAGCCCAGAATATTAACCATTAAATTATATATCTTATACTATGCTCTTCCTCCTCAAATTTTTCTTCAAAAAGCAATACTCTTGGCAATCAAATTATCCATCATATTATATGCATGCAGTGGTTTTAACTACATTTTGGAGATCGATTTAGCTTTGCTAAAAGCTATGAAACAATTATCTCAGATGGAATTATATTTGTATTATTTATCTATTATTTGATGGAGTTATGTTTCTAAGGATGTGAGGATATTTGGAAGTGGCTGCAGCTTTTTTGCTACCATGTACTTAGAGCCTGAGTGGGAAAGGAAGAAAAGCTAAGATGGACTGAGAGAAATTAGATCTTAATGAGATTGTGTGAGCACCTACATCAAGTTGCATCTGAGGCCAAATCATCCCCTAGATATTCCAATCACATAATCCAAGTCATTTGGGTGTCCTGCAACTTGCAGCAGAAATGATCATGGCTGACATTTTCCCTCCAGGTTATAAACAGTAGATATATGATAGTCTCAAACTGGAAACAACATAAGTGCTCATCAGTAGGAAAGTAGATGAACAAACTATAGTCTGTCCATATGATGGAACTGACATATACAGTAACATGTATGAACTTTAAATACTTTGTTACATGGAAGAAGCCAGACAGAAAAGAGAAAATACTGTAAGAATCTGTTTATATAAAAATATCAGAAAGTGGTGGCTCCCTAAAGTGTGAAGGGAATCGATTAGCAAAGGACTTGAAGGAAAGTTTTGGATTGATGGAGAATTTTTTCTGTTGTTTTGGGTGGTAGTTTTATGGCAATATTCTCAAAACTCATCAAATTAGTCACTTAAGATTTATGTATTTTATTGTACATTAATCATACTTTTATTTCAAAAGGTGATATTGTATTCTCCTGTTTATATCAGTAACATCTATATTTGCTATCCAGTATAGTAGCTATTAGCCGCATGTGACTATATAATTTGAAATTAAATTAAATTAACAATTCATTTCCTTAGTTGCACTAGCCATATTTCAAGTGCTCAAAAAGCACATATAGCTAATGGCTACAGTGTTGGTCAATGCAGATATAAAACATCCCTATCACTGCAGAGTGTTCTATTTAGCAGTGTTAATCTAGTAGAATGCCATACCATCAGTGTTTGAGCAATAATCATTCCTCTGGTGACTGCTTCAGTTGATTGCACTGATTCTTCTCACCACCCTGTTATTTCTTTCCTCTTTTTTATTGACAGAATTTCCCATTATATTTACAAGTTTTTCATCCTTCATTTTATTCTTAGCTTAATTCTATTTGACTTACTTTCTTCAGAAAATTCAATCACAAAGGTTACTAGTAGACAACTAACCATAAAATCCTGCCAGCCTTTCTTGGACTTGTTCTACTGGCAACTTTAGCATCATTTAGTACTCACTACTCACTTCCACCTGAATTTTCTTTTATTTCTCCTGCTTTGTTAATTCTTCCTGCTCAGCCTCATCCAGACTTTGTTAGAATTCTCCAACATTCAGTATTACTCCAAATAACTTTTCTAAACATGAAATACTTTTTTTCAATGGAAACATTACCCAGAATCATAACTATGAGGATGAGTCAAAAATTATCCGCACTCCAATTATATTACAACTTCTGTTGCTTGCACTGTCTTATCAGCACTTTCCGTTCAAGGCTAGTGTCTCCCCAGTCACTGCTGTGCAGGTGTGAATTTGTTACACCAGTTCATTTGTAACTGTGGTGCAAGCAAAAATGGATACCCCACTTGTGATTTGCATGAAAGAAGAGCAGCATGCAGTTATTCATTTTTTGTGTTCTGAGTGTGTACCTGGTGCCCTTATTTATTGAAGACTTTGTGCTCAGTTTGGAGAAAGTGTTATGTTGTGAAGAAGTGTGTGTGAATGGATAGAGATGCTTATTGAAGAACTGAAGCCTAAACCTCAGATTAAACACAGAGGACTGCTCTCTAAGGGCGTTGTGATCTTGCATGACAATGCATGCGCACACACTTCTGCCCACGCTCTGCAAACACTTCATTTTGAAGTGTTAAATCATCCTATAGTTCTGATCTTGCTCCCTTGGACTTTCACCTGTTTGGTCCCCTGAAAGCAGCCCTACGAGGATGAAGATTCACTTCTGATGCAGAAGTGAAGACAGAGGTGCATTTGTGGCTCACAGCTCAGCCTAAAACATTTTTTAATAAGGGAATATGAAAACTTGTTGACAGATGGACAAACTGTATTGAAAAGCAAGGAGACTGTGCCAAAAAATGATGTATTTGTCTTTTCTAAAAGTTAGTTAAAATAAATTCTACAGCCAGAGTGCGGATAATTTTTGACTCATCCTCGTAAAATAGATCCTCCAGAACTACTCTGGTTGATACAATGATGAGGTACCCAGAGGACCATACCCTACATCCCCACCAACCATAGACTTTGATTTTAAATCAGGATAACTCTACTACTGTCGATCACAATAAGCACAGGGTCGTAATGACTGCTTACTCTCTTACCCAGATTGGTACTTGAGGGTTAGTTCCACCTCTTCAGCTGGACATTTTTTCCTACCTTTATAACAAGTGCCCTCTGAAACAGGCCATGTCTTAAAGCAACTGTATAATCTTCTTTTGCTAAATGGATACCCATATGGCTTCCCTAGTTTTCTCTCTCTTTAATAATTTATTCCTATCTATCATTAATAATCTTTTAATTAATTTATTTATTTATTTTATTGGCTGTGTTGAGTCTTCGTTGCTGCACATGGGCTTACTCTAGTTGCAGTGAGCGGGGGCTACCCCTCATTGTGGTGCACAGCCTCCTCATTGTGGTGGCCTCTCTTGTTGCAGAGCACGGGCTCTAGGCGCATAGGCTTTAGTAGTTGCGGCACATGGGCTCAATAGTTGTGGCTCACGGGCTCTAGAGCACAGGCTCAATAGTTGTGGTGCACAGGCTTAGTTGCTCCACGGCATGTGGTATCTTCCTGGGGCAGGGATCGAACCCATGTCCTCTGCATTGGCAGGTGGATTCCTACCCACTGCGCCACCTAGGAAGTCCCAGTAATAATCTTATTTACTCTTTTCTTTGGTATCTTCCTTGAGCACTTTGATCAACATTATATTTTCCGTTTCTCAACACTGACAGAACTAGTTTTGGAACCATACATGGTCACTCAATCACATCATGTCTTGATGTGCAATTAAATGTTATTGTGTGATTATCTAAGAATTACCTGAATTATAATGCATACCAAAATGTGAGCTGTCATCATTATTATGCATATACCCTGTCTTGAAACCTAGACAGTAAGGCCCTTATTAGTGGAAAAATGTATCCAATAATTTTAGTGTACACCAACAGTGCCTGACAATATTTTATATACATATTATTTATCTGTACAGCACATATTGATTAAAGATGATACTTTGTTCTATGCATATCAGTAATCAGTAAACTTCAAAGATTTTAATTACAACATATGCAAATGCTTTGAATGCAGCTAGGAACAATAGAGTATAATCCTTTCCCAGATGAAAGAGGAATGTAAAGGAAATCAGCCCTAAATTCCTTAACATCAATGCCTGTTGTTTATTTGATGTTTAACTCCCGTGTAAACAATATTTAAAAGAAAACATAAGAGCTCATTGTCAAATCAAACATACTTCCTTGAGACAAAGAGCTAGAACGCAATGATACAAGTTGCAGCTCGCCCTACAAAGCCAACTGCTCCAAGCAGCCTTCTCTTTCCTCTTTGGCAGATGGTACTCATTATGATTGCTCTCAAATGAGAGAGTGGTTTGAAGCAGGCTTGTATTTACAATTACCGCTCTCACATAAGGAGGTTTTACTAGGGCTCTAAAGCTAATTAGCTCTGTCCACATCTCAATATTTTTTGTCCCTCTAGCCCACAGCCATTTTGGCAATAATGAAGAGAGGACAGCCTAGGAAAAGGCCAGAGAGAAACTGAGGATATAGATAAGGCTCTTAGACTGCATTATTCTTTTTTAAAATATTAGGTTAAAAGAATAATCTTAAAAGCATTGCTATGGTTACAAAAACTTACAGGGCATAAAACAATTCAAAATACAGGGAGACCTGCATATTTCTACATAATAAAGATGTAAAATACTAGTTTCAAACCCATGCTTGAAACTCATCTTATTCTGACACAGCCACAGTAGAATGGAGGTTTGAAGTCATGTATGTCCATTGATGGCTCCTTAAGCACAGAACGATGGAGTTCTGTTGGGGAAGATTTGACTGATGGTGTTTCTGACTGAGGAATCCTTCTTTGTTTTTTTTTTTTTTCATTTTTATAAAAAGAACATGAATATACCAAGATATATTGTTACTGTAAAATCCTGAGGGTGTGAGGACAGGGAAAATAAGTGGAGACTGATTTAAGTTTTACAAAGGGGGGCAGCATTCCTGAGCAAAGTTAAGCTAGTAAGCCAATCACCATCCATCTCCATACAGAGTAAAATGCAATCAAATGCAAAAGTATATTAAAAAGTAAGTTGCTACATGTCATTGATTTTTAATAGCTGCCATATAAATAAAATCTCCATAATCAAGATGCAGTAGACATATCCTCTGGCAGGCTCACAAAAAGAAAAGAGTCTCAAACAAGCCATTTATATCCATAAAAGTATGGAATTTGGCCTTTCTGAAGCTCAATATTCCTATTTCTTGCTGCTTTTACTAGACTGGGTTACTAACCTTCATTGCTAACCCTCAAAAAAGAGTGTCTTTATACTTAATTATTAGTGCTTTGATTCTCATTCACTAGTTAGAAGAGGAAACTTCAAAACCAAATCATTGTCACAAATGTATTCTGTTTGTAACAGCTTTACATTTTATCTTAGAATTTTTTAAATTAAAGTGCTCTTCAGTATATCCAACTAGTAACACCCTCCTTTCTTTTCCCCTCCTGTTCTACTTTGATATCACTGAGGAACACTGTTTCTGGATGCATGGGTAATTCTGGATACTGGGCCCTGAACACTGGGATATTATTGTCTCTTAATTTTGCAGTGCATGTTTTTTCATTAATAAAGTAAAAATGTGAGAATGCAAAGGTGGGTGTTTTTCAATCACTTGTTCACCGTTGCTCACTCCGTTATTTGAATACCAAGAATGCAGGTGACACCTTCCACTAATCAAGCAAAATTTTGAAATGTGTAAAAAAAAAAAAGCTTGCCTTACAGAAGAAAATGACAATAAATAGGAGAAAGTACACTTTATCCTAACATTCATCAATATGCTAACTTTGAAGGATCTTAGCAATATAGGGAACTGAAAATATTTTTTGTAGAATAAAAATTTATCTCCTTAATATAACATAATTCTTAGTAATTTTCTTAAGACTCTTAGCCACCAGTCTTTAGCTTAGTCTACAGGTACTTTGGTATCACTGCAGTATTTCTTAGTTGAAAAGAAGTGTTTCAAATAAGGACAGGGGAAATGTTTAGGAATGTAAGAAGTTACAAAAGAAGTACAAACTTTCTGATGAGTTACATATTTGGAAAAACTAATTTCAAAAAAATATAGTTTTGGTCAGGAGAATGTCATATTTGGATCTTTGATAAAATTAGGCAGATTAAGCTTTGGGAATTAACAGAAAGTGTTATCTACAAAATTATTTCTTAAACTTATGAAACAGTGAACTAAATTTCAGCATGAATTGAAAAGCTCTAACATAAATATTAATGAAAAAACATGCACTGCAAAATTAAGAGACAAATAATAGATAAAATCTAGACTACTGAAATAGTCAAAAAACTAATCTGTAAGATGCAATCTACATTCCAAGCCAAGAAATTTGTGAAGCTATATTCTGTATAACTTGGAATATTGTCATATACCACTAATTTTTGAAGTTAATCTTCCTCATGTAGGAGATTGATATGGTTTACACTTTAAAGACACCATGTATTAACATTTGGATTCATCAATTCACTGTTAATTTGGTCTCAGAATTTGACATGTAATATTTTTAATCTTGTTCTTATTATTTTAAATGCTATGTGCAATAGTCGAAAAGACTCTATAATTATAGATTAGCCAAATACATCAAATCATAATTATATAGTTTAATCCAGTTCCAAAATATGTACAATTTCATAGTAAGTGCTTTAAAGCACATAAAAAGAAGCAAAGACAATGCTTCCTGCTTTCTAAAATGTTAACTTCCCTGCATTTTTACATATAAATAACTGAAATAGGAAATTGACTATTGAATTGCAAGACTGATAATTTCATAAGTTACTATCAACTTGATGTAAAAATCATACTATATCATTATTATCAGATTTTTTGAGAAATAGCAAAGGTTTGTGGTTAAATATTTTGTATATTTTAACAAATGTATGTAGGCCATAATACTTTATTTAATTAAATAATCTATTTAAATAAGACACTAAAAAACAATTCTCTGAAGTCGTTACAGTACTGAAACTTTTCTTTTCCTATAAAATAAGAGTCACAGACTAGAGGTTTTTTAAGTTTTCTTCCTATCTGGAAACCTTTGCTTCTGTGACTCTACCTTACATGCATCTACATGTCAGTTGAATATCAAGCTAGAGGAAACATAAGTCAGTTTTATATATATGAAGACTTCAAGGTAGCCAGGTGGAAAAGTTTGGGTCTACCAATGGTTTACTGTCAGAACCCAAGTATTTCAATCTCACTTTGATTTTGGTTTGAAAAACCTCTAAAACACTAGACTGGTTTTATGGTAATTATGGCACATTTAATTCAATTCAGAAAATGAGGGGAAAAAGCCATGTGTTCTGGGAAGATAGTTTATATAGGTTTCAGAGACCATAAGGCTAAGGATTTTCCAGGAAAGGGAAATATCTCCCTAAGAAGTAAAGCTACATACTCTCCAATTTAAAAAGGAAGTACCAAAAAATAAAGATAAAATAAAAGCAGCAAGTTACCATTTTCTCTGAGCATGCTTTACGTTCTGTATTTACTCCTAGGAATAAGGATGGGGAAAGCACGAAGCCATCACCTATAGCAACTGCATGTGTAGACGCCCCACTTCTACCCCTACATCCCTTAGGACAGTTCTGCACTGTCTTCATCTTGTCGAGCCTTCTGAAGAGTGGGCACTTTTTAAATCCTTTTGGCCAAGATCATTGATAGAACAGAGTTAACAGCAGACTAATAGAATTCAGTCATCTTTTCGCTCCAGGAATGTGACTTGGCTGGTGGCGGTGGTAGGGGGATTTAGGGACCGAGAGCAGGAGTAGATGCAACTTGCCAGAAGACTACACTGGGCCTTTTATCTATTCTGTTTAATTTAGCCTCTACATAACACTTTGTTGGGTTTTATCCTCATTTTAAAAGTGAGAAAAGGTAAAGCTCAGAGACATTAAGCTACGTGCTGAAGATTATAAAGCTAGGAAATGCAGTTCTTACACGGAACCTCAAAAGTGTCTGATGCCCAAAACTTCTTCCCTTTCTACCATACCATGCAAATGAAGAGACAGACCAAGAACATTGGCTTTTAGCAAAAAAGAGTATGAGGAGGTTATAAACTTTCCAGGCTGGTCATTGAGAAAGAGTTATATAATTTTTAATAGCTAGAGGCCAGTCAATATTAAAATGGTATGGTTATTCTAATGATAAATAAATAAATCCTAATTAATTAATCAAATTCCATATCTATAAATTTATATCTACAAGCAGTTCATGCAAATCCCTGAAGATTAGCATATATAAGAAATATTTGTGCAGATAATTGTATCACATACATATTTTAGAACAAGCAAGTGATATGCAATTTTTAATTTATCAATAGGTTTAATCATATTAGTTTCCATTATAATATTATGAAATACTCAGAATAACATAGAGTATTTAAAATAAATAAGACAAGCTTTTGGCTGTATTTCTTCTCAGCAGTTTCATTCCATGTACTTATACATTTATAAAGCTCTTCAGCCAGGTAAGTAGCAGAATGGTTAAGAACATAATTGCCTGAATCAGAATCTTTGAGTTTAAATCTTGACTATGCTTTTAAAGTTGTATGCTCTCTTGCAATGTACTGATTCTTTCCATGCCTTTTTTTCCTCATTGTTCAAATGGCACCTACCACATGGGTAGATTAGATTAAACAGTTCAATTAATTTATATTAAATAAATTATTACATATACTATGCCTTGTGCATTGTAATTTTCAATAAATGTCAGCTAAATATTATTGTTATAGCCACACAATATGTAATATACTGTGTATTTTTTTAATTTTATGTATTATTGTATAGTTCGACTTTTCTGTTATTCTGTACTCTTCATTAAACTGAAGTTAAAGATTACATAAAATTAAAACATACATTCTTAAAGCCCTCAATTTTCATAGCATTATTATAGTAAGTCAGGATATGTTTTAATTATTTTAATTCACCCTTAAAAGATCATTTGGAGGTTATCAATATTTGTAGTGGTAAGAGTCAGATACTATCTGCAAGGAAGGAATAGGGGTCACTTTGAAAACTAAACAGAAGGTGAAAGAAATTAAGATAGATGGCCTATTGCTAAGCAAGTGTTATGTAAAGATTTTTAAAAGAGGAGGAAGTAAATTGTCACTGGTGCATAGAGTGAAAAGCCTGCTTCTTAAAATGAGGATCGCTTTAGTTTTAAAAGAAAGTGTATACAGAGTTGAGAACAACCATGGTAGATTCACTTTCCTAGATGTGGTAAGAAAAAGGTACATGTTTACCTATTAACTTATTGTATTAACATCTTTATCTTAGCAAAAATGTTAGCTTAAATATTATGATATTTTAAGCAAATGCTCAGAAGTGTAGTTATTTTTATCTTTTAAGTTAAATTATTCCTTTGGTTCCTACAGGCCTAGCATCTAAGTTGTTGCTCATGTACAGATCCCTGAAATTTCTTAAACATGTTAAGCCACACCCAGAGGAAAAGTTTTAAACTCCTAGAAAAGGTTCTCTTAACCTCAGCACTAATGACATTTGGGGATGAGTAATCCATCTCTGTGTGAGGCATCTTGTGCATTGTAGGATATTTTCCAGCATCCCTGATATCTACTTGCTAGATACATAGCACTCTTTAGTTTTGACAACCCAAAATATTTCCAGACATTATTAAGTGTCTCTGGTTGAGAATCACTGCTCTAGAATCACTCTTTTTCTTGATCAGGCCTGAGTAAAGAATCCTTATTAACTATGGTGGATTAAACATCTATGTTTTTCTCCATTCCTGCATAAAACCTCATTAAAATAACCTAAAACCTTAATAAGGCACAAAATAACAAAGGAAAGGAAACAAGTTTGAAAACCTTTGCATGAAGCAGTAACCCAGATCAAGTTTCATAAACCTCCAGAAAAATGGAGTTTATTCTAACGAAATTGAACCCTGGAAACTCTGGACTAAAGAACACCAAGAAAAACTGAGGGCTGGAGTCCAAGATTCAGAGGGGGTAGATGAAGTGCAAGTCTGTTAATCGACTGTTTCTAGTCACCCACTCCACAAAACCCTGAGAATGCTGGCAGACATGGGTTTAGATCCCATAGGCAAGAGACTGGAGAATTTGTCTCTGGCAAAAATAAGCCTAAAAGAAATAATGTACAATTACTAATAGTATTCCCAACAAAAGAGCATCCAATAGTGAAATCAACCAGTTGATGAAACTCACCTTGGACTAAAGTGTCCAATCAGCTGGAAGGTGCCTTATTCCTAAATATGAATGGACAGCCAAAGATCACCATTCATCTTAGCAAAAACTCTAAGATATAAAATGAAAGATAAAAAAGAGAGAAAGTGCAAAGAACAGATAAAAATGTTTTCTTTTTTAAAAACAAAACCTAATATATCATGCTATTTCAGGGATAAGGGGAATTATTAAAGTAAATAGAAGTCTATGAAAATAGAACATACAGATACTACAAAGCATCTCTTAAAAAGTAAAAACATAATACAAGAAACATGAATATGAAAAAATAAAGCTGGAGAACATTATTAGAAAGAAGAATAAAAATACACAGAGAAGGAAATTGGAAAGGAAATATTAGAGAATGAGAAGGTCAGGTAAGAAGTCTAGCATCCATGTAATAAGAATCTCAAAAAGAAGAAACAGATAGAATGGTTGGAATGTAAACTATCAAAAATTAATTCAAGGAAATGTCTCAGAATTATAGGGATTACCCCAAGTGCTATGGGCTGAATTATGTCCCCTCAAATTTATATGCTGAAATCCTAACCCACTGTACCTCAGAATGTAATTGTATTTAGAGATAGAGCTTTTCAAGAAGTGATTAATTTAAAAGGAGGTTGTTAGCATAGACCCTAATCAAATATGACTGGTTTCCTTATAGAGGAAATTTGGAGAAACAAAAAGACACCAAGGTCGTGCTTGCACAAAGGAAAGATCATGTAAGGATAGAGCTAAAAGGCAGCCATCTGCAAGTCAAGAAGAGAGACTGCAGAAGAAACTAAACGTGCTGGCACCTTGATCTTGGACTTCTAGCTTCCAGAGCCATGAGAAAATATATTTCTGTTGTTTCAGCCACTGGGTCTGTGGTATTCTGTTGCAACTGCTCTAAATAAACGAATATACCAGGGCATAAAGAAAAATCCTTTCCAAGACATATAATAGTGAAGTTTCAAAACACAAAGTTCAATACAGAATCAGAAAAGTTGCAGAGAAACAGGTCTCTCAAAATAGCAATCATCCAAACTGTGTTATGCGTCACAAAAGCAACCCTGGAAACCAGAAAGCAGCTGAGTAATGCCTTGACAATTCTAAGGGGAATTAATTTCCAAACTAGAATTTTATATCCAGCCATCCTATCAATCAATAAGGGAAGAAAGAAGTTTTACCAATGTAAGACGTGAAAGTATTTACCTCGCATCCATTTCTTCTCAAGAACATATGGAAAGATACATTCCACCAATGTAGACGAGGTAATCAAGTAAGAAGGCATGGAACTGAGAACACCAGAAATTTAACCCAGGCGAGAGGTGAAGGGAATCTCAGAGGTGATGAGGAAGTGCTCAGAGAAAATCTGGGGCTTATTGTAGTGGAGACAGAAGGCTCCACTAGTGATGCCCAGAAGAACTGAAACTAAAATAAAATGAAACATTTTAAAAAACATATTCTGAGTGTGAGAGTGAATTCATGATAAAAGTACAGAAAACTAGAAGAATGAAAATGTAGGCAATCTTTAACTTAAGCAAAAGTAAGTATAAGAAAGGAACTTTAATACTTATATACTAAAGGGCTCAATTGTGAATAATAATTACATAAAGATAATAATGTATACATGGAATAATAACTTTATGTACCAATGACTGTATTGGGAAGGCAAGGAAAAGGCAAGTGCATGTGAGGTGAAGTACTGGTCTGGTATAGGAAGCTACATCCTCATCTTCTTTAGTAGGTAGGTAATCGATGATATCCAAAATTAAAATTAGGAACTCACAGAATATTATGTAAGCATTCTTTTTAGAAATATGGAGGTGATTACTAACGAAATATTTAGAACAGCTGCCTCCATGAACAAGAATCAGAAGTGAGGAGGGATAGGGCAGGTACTGCTTTTCGTTGCTCTTATAAACTTGTAAAACTTCTTGAATTTTAAAACTTTGTGCATTGGATAACTTGACCAAAAATTTTTTTGAAGAAGATTACTCAGGTGACCCTGAGTCAAGTGAGGTATACAGGTAATCCTGATTTTAGCTAACCCTGCTTTCAGAGCATTTCTGCTTCCTGCCAGGCCAAGCCCCACTCTGGCCCAGTCTTTCTTTTTTTTTTATTTTATAAATTTATTTACTTATTTATTTTATTTATTTTTTGGCTGCGTTGGGTCTTCGTTGCTGCACACGGGCTTTCTCTAGTTGCTGTGAGTGGGGGCTACTCTTCATTGTGGTGTGCAGGCTCCTCATTGTAGTGGTTTCTCTTGTTGTGGAGTACAGGCTCTAGGTGCATGGTCTTCAATAGTTGTGGCACATGGGCTCAGTAGTTGTAGCTCATGGGCTCTAGAGCACAGGCTCAACAGTTGTGGCGCACGGGCTTAGTTGCTCCATGGCATGTGGAATCTTCCCAGGACAGGGCTCGAACCCATGTCCCCTGCATTGGCAGGCGGATTCTTTACCAATGCGCCACCTAGGAAGTCCTGGCCCTGTCTTTCTTGACTTAAGCTTCACCAACAGAATCATTATTGGATTTCCATTAGTTTTTTGCCCTTGTATCTCCTTCTAACATCCTTGGATCCTTTTTCAGATAAAATGATTCTGCAAATTCTTGTATTAGAAATTGAACCAGATTCTTTGTTTCCTGTTTCCAGGTAGGAGTCCAGAAACAAGACAGAAATTCACATATTAGAACTGGTGCCCTGAATTAGAACAGGGAACATGTCTCTTTATCACTCTTCTGAATAGGAGTCTTAAAATGCCCCTGGATAACAGCAAATGAACAGTCTGAGGAACTAGGTCCCTGTCTTATTGCTGCATGTCTGTACTCCACTTACATAAACTCTCAGCAATGGTTTGTTGTTGGCATTTGGAATAAGGGTCTGCTCTTGAACTCTATTGCTGGTTGGAGTTCCCCCATATCCTTTCTTCCTTCCTTTCTTGCTTCCTTCCTTTCATCCAATCATTGATGATTCATGCAACACACAGTGGCAGTTTATCTGTTGTCAGGCCTCACTGATGACATCCGTCTTTAAAGAGGATTTGCAAAATCTCTGCCTCTTAAGCCCTGCCTGGACACAAAGTTGCTAGCTCTTTGCTGATTTGACTGCCTGGACTGAGTAGTCTCCTCCTCTCATCACTGCTTAGAACTTCTTTCCCATAAACCACTGATTAAAGTCATAATGGATTTAGGATAACCTCCTTAAAATGAATGTGGTATAAACATGCCTGCCTGAAGACAGGAAAGCTTGAAAATTTTGTCTTGAAGTTTATTCCAGCCTCAGAAATCTTTGTTCTTAAATGTTATTGGTCTTTTCAGACATAGCTTACTATAAAAATATACTATGCTAAAAAGTAAGACAGAAGCAAAGAAATGTCTAAGGCATCTGACAATAACAATCAACAGGATAAATAGTTTAGGAAAATATTTCCTACTGTTATTCTTTGATCACTACTGAGTAACTAACATTCGGGAATAGACAGAAAAGGTTTTTCGTAATTGAGCTCTTGAACAAAGAAAGCTGATGGATTTCTCAGTGGGGAAATAAGAGACACATCGTTGGCTCCTTTTTAGATCTTGTAAGTACATTAATGAGTCTTGTTCTCTGGTTCTTATGAATATAGAACTCTCATCGACTCACACTGCCTTCAGTATTCCTAGACTGTGGTTGGAGCTTTGCCTGGGAAAGGACCCAGAACGGTGCTCTTGCACTGTAGGTCTTTAGGGATAAGTGGTCCTGGACTGTACACAAGATCATTTATTTCTTTTTGTCCCTCAAACATGTTATATTTTCATAAATTATAAATATATGTAAAATTATATGTGCTACTTTTCAGTATTCTTTCAACTTTTACTGGGGCATTTCTACTAAAGGACAAATGTTTGCTTTCTAGAGGAGTAGTTCCTCTAAACTAGCAAAGAGAACAAAGGCATTTTGACTTGTGAAAGATAGATGTTTCCCTACATGTACTGTTAGAAGTTGTAGAAGCTGAAATCAATTTCACTGTCCCCCTGATGGCTGTGTATCTGAGTCCTAGCCAGTGAAACAGTTCTGCTGCTTCTGTCTTTTCCTCTATGCCTGAAATTTCTGCACTATGCATGGAATTACAGCAGCCATTGTGAAAATGATAGAACAGGAGGAAGGGAGACTGGATCCTTGATGGCACCATTGAGTAGGTAGTGATAGCCTAAATTTTGTCTGGAAATTTGTCTTTTTAATAGTTGCTATAGACTGACTTTTTGTGTCCCCCCAAAAATTCATCTGTTGAAACCTAATTCCTGACATGATGGTATTTGGACATGGAGACTTTTGGGAGGTGACTAGGTCATAAGGACAGAGTCCTCATGAATACTGTCCTTATAGAAACAGAGACTCTAGAGCGTTTTCTTGCCCTGTCATATGAGGACATAGTGTAAAGATGGCTGTGAACCAGGAAGCAGATCCTTACCAGACACCAAATCTGCCAGCATCTAGATCTTGGACTTCCCAGCCTCCAGAACTGCAAGAAAGAATTTCAGTTTATAAGCCATACTATCTATGGTATTCTGATATAGCAGCCTGAATGGACTAAAACAAAAGCTGCAGGACATAGTCTGCACGTGCAAATGTGGCCTGGAAATAGAAACTAATGGAAAATCATGGTTTACAAAAGCCAAGCCCTTCATTTGAATACTGTATTCTGAAAGTACATGGCAGGCTTTTGGAAAAGTGATATAATCTTTACAGACCTGTAAGATGAGTGTACTAAACTGTACAATGTACCCTTGACAGTATATATTTGAGGGAAAATTATTTCATACTGGACCAAAAGCTTGTCTTGCTCCCCTGTTTACTCTGCTTTCTAACACAATATGCAAATTTAACATTTCAGAATAATTTTAGGAAGAAGGAATATTTTTATAGAACTATTCCAGAAAAGTTCAAGGGTATGTGTGTGTGTATGTGTACTCTCAAAGTTAGCACGAAAAGTAGATTATCTTAAATACATAAATGTATATACCTAGAGTACAATTGCTATATAGAAAAAGGTCACTTTCTTTATAGAAATTTAGGTAATGGAGTCTCAAATAGGCTGATGTTCATTCTACTGCTGACCAGGCAGCAGAGATTCCCTAAGCTAAGTTATTGAAGCAGATGTCAGCTGGAGAGGATCACATTGAGCAGGGTTTCCCTGCTCTGCCTATATTATTTCTTGCTGGGGGATCACCTCTTGTTAGTAGCTGCTTAAAGAGCAGAGATTTACAGTAAAAGCAATTGATAATTTAATGAGGGGGGAGTGAGGCACCGGGTGGAAAAAATCTCAACCGCTAATATACCTCAAGTAGATTTTTTTTGCATCTAAAAATGTCATTGTATATATGAAATACTAAGTGACTGCTTCTGGGTGTACACAGGTACACATTCACACACATATACAGAGATAACAAGTGAAATAAGAATGACTAGGGAGAGGATTCTGTTTTTCTGGCCTTTTGTAAGTCAAGGCAGGAGCATGTGAATTAGTATTGACACAGAGAACAAGCACTTGTACTCTTGCGGGCTCAAATTCCAATGGGCACTAATGAGCATAACTTCTAGCATGTCCTCATTAGACTCCAATTCTTTTCTTCCATTTTCTGAACCCTTCCATTACAAACTCCAGGTTTAATTAATATTAAAATATTCAGAAATCACTGTTTTCAGGAAAAGTCAGCAAACTACATCATCTTCAGTGTTTTCAATAATACATCGCACAGTGACCTTCCTTCACAAATAATTCATTTACCAGTAACTAAAGTGCCACATTCCAAAACTAGCTATATAATCTTAAGAAATCTGCCACAGAAACAATGCAAACAAGAAGAAGCTTTCCTGAAAACTGTCCCAGTTACTGTCCATGAAATATACTTTCTGAGCCAATGCAAAAGGAAGCTTGAGTTAAATAAAGACTTTCTCATCTAGCCTCGAAAACAGTAAGTCCTGACAAGTTCAGTTATGGGTATTGAAAACAACTAACACATACAGAGTACCTTAGAATCGAAAACAGGCTTGCACATACATTGCAGCCTGTGAGATATCATTATTCTAATAACTGTTTTGCCAGATAGCTACAAAACAGAGATCCTCGGAGTGTTTTATTACTTTTCAAGCTAAAGAAATAATGATTTGTGACAATTAGTCAGGTTTCAAGCTGCAGGAGATAACAGGAAATTTTGCAGAATTTTCAGTTTCCTTATTAAAAGGAAATGGAATGCCTTACTTTTAATGTCCAGGCAGCTCTTTTAAACCTCTTCAGCAGTGTCAGTGGAAGTCACCTTTAAAGATATCTAAACATCGATAAAGCTACAGAACTTTTTTACACCCCAATTGCTGATATTTGAAGTCATCTTAACTAAATTAGGAGCTGTTTAAAATTTTCCCAAGGATTTTTAGACTTGTCAAAGTGGAGGAATTTCAAGCATTTTGACAGGTTTAAATCTTGAGAACAATTTTACCGATTAAAAATTAAAAAGTAGTTTTCAAGCACTCCAGGATTAAGTGAAGTCTAGATGCACTTTGGTGGGTATGAGGATGGTAGGGGGTGGTTTACCAGGTGGAGAAAATGCAAAGCGAAGAAGATAAGTAGAAGAGTGATTGGCCAAAGGGGATCCTTAAGATTTGCTTTTAAGATTGGATTTCTAACCTCTGCCCTCAGAGCCATTCCAGAAGAGAACTTGAATATTTACTCCAATTTTTTTCTACTTCACTGTTTTGCTTCTTGTGTAGAAAAAAAATAGATAGAAAAACAATAATATGAATCCCAAAATACAACAAAATCAACCTACTTTATCTTGTAAAAATGTTCTCATTTTCATTGTTTTGTTCCCGTAAAAGCAATTCTTGTCAACTCTTTATTTGTTCTTTCCCTTGAATTAAAATGAAGTAATCTCTATCTCCTGGAAGGACTATATGGTTAGTCAAAAGCAAAAGAGGACACATTGAATTATGGGGTTGATATTCTAAACTTTTATGACTACTGACCTGACAGTCAAGAAGTGATTATTTATTCTTTCAACAAATACTTTTTGAGTGTCTACTATGGGTCAAGCATTGTTTCTAGACCTTTTAGATTACAACAATGAATAAGGCAAACAAAAATTCTGTTACTTGTGGAAATTACATTTTAGGGCCACAGTATTATCATAAGTAACATGCAGAGTGTTCTTGTGATACTAGGAGTTTTTCTGTAAAACACAAAGGAAAAAATAGTAACCGATTTTCACCATCAAATCTTCAGTAAAAAATGCATTATAGCTTTTGGCTTTTTTATTATAAATTTTAAAATTTAAGTAGGCGCTTATTTCATATTTGTTAATTAAACATTATATATCTTTAGCCTTAATACATTCAGAGAAAATGTATTTAAAAATACATTTATATTCAGCATTCAGTAATAGCATGGATAGCTTCAAATCCTTGAAGACAATATATATAAATGAATAGGTAACAACTCTTAGAGGCAATATTTTCTCACTAACCTGAGAAATTTTTTTTCAAAAAAAAAAAAAGGTTGAGAGTGAAATCTGCTTATTGTCTGCTAGATTATATGCATACACATACACACACACAAAGTTATAACAGTGACTATAAAAATGATCATTTGATGTTTATAGTTCAAGTGCAGTATTTTGAAATACAGATTCTTATATCTTATTATTAGAAGTTACCATAGCAGAAGCATGTGTGGGTAGAAGCTTTCAAAATCTGTTAGCTGGGGACTATAATAGAAAGATCCAGAGAATTCCCTAGAGTGATCTTAATACCGGTCACATCTGAAAGAATATTTGTTAAAGTAGTGTATTTACGGAGGCTAAGTTAAAAATATTCTGGATCAAGAACATTGGAAATGCAGTGGACTAAATGCAAACCTTGAGTGTCAAGAGCCCATATTTATATTTACTCTAGTACTGCCAAGAAACAAATGTCTATCCCAGGGCAGATTGTAGAAAGAACCACCTGGAAATAGCACCATGAGTTTCTTAAAAATTAAAAAAAAAAATGTGTCAATAAAATTTTTAGTTTTGGCACCATGGGATTTTTTTTTAACAAAATATTCACACTAAAGTAGAGGCAACTAAGAAGATTAACAAGAGAAAACTGTGAGATTATTAGATCTGCATTCTTTTTTCTATAGTAATAATTGGCTTCAAGTCCAGAAGAAATACTTTAATTTCCAGCTCCTCTCACTCTTAAAATGACCTCCTGATCTCTTCCACATTAAATGAAGTCTCTGCATTAGCTTCTATGAAGCCAGAAGCCCAGGAGCAATGGTCGGGGGGTGGGAGGGGTGTGGGGGGGGTGGGCGTGGATCTGTCTGAAACCCAGTCTGTTACTGTGATACAGATCCTAGCTTGGCTTAATGTCTGCTCTTTTCAGTTCATACCAAAACAGATGAGGAGAGAAAGGGGGAAAATGATTATATGTATGTCCAGAATTTTAATAGCTAAGAAAACTCAGAATTTTAGCATAAACATTATTATCAGGTGAACATACGAGGGTGAATCAAAAATTATCCGTACTCCGGTTATATTAAAACTTCTCTAAATTCTACAGCCAGAGTGCAGATAATATTTGACTTACCCTCGTATATAGAGAAAAATAACAGCTTTGCTTAATATCACATAAACAAAATTGTTAACACATTTACCAAAGCCCCAAGTCAAAAACATGTTTAATTGATTTATTTAATAAGATGATTTGTAGGTTTCTAGGTTTTAAATGAAGATACATTATAATTAGATCCCTATCTTTAGTGGCTCAAAATCTAGTAGGAGAGAGACATATATAACACCGTATTGAAAATGCTAATATGGGAACATACTTTAAGGTACTCAACCTAAGTAGCAGTATAGGATTGGCAAAGAGAAAAAAGGATTAAAGTATGAATAGGTATTCTACGTTGATAAGGAAGAAATGGGCATTCCAGACAATGGACATAAAATGTACAAGGGCAAAAGAAAAAGAAAGATTTTTTTTCAGAAAAATGTAAGTAGTTCAGTACGATTTAACCAGAGGTTATAAATTGGGGGATTGTTGGAAAATCATTCTAGGTCCATGCATTAGAGCCTCTTGTATACAGAACAGAAACTCAAACTCTTCTACAAGGGATAATATGCTTATTGTGGGTCTTAAGCAGGGGTAATCCTGATTTACTTTTTTTTTAAATATCACACAGAGAAGTAGGGAAATGGGAAAAGAACATCGTGTTTAACCCATGGGTTCAAAATTAGATTTTGCTACTTTGTCATAGAACATTTTCAGATCTCAGTTCTACCTTTTATGGATAAACAGTTACTTTATAGGATTAGTGTGAGGATTAAATGTGATGTTTATATAAAGTATCTGGCAGATGGATAGAGGAAAGATATTTAAGACAAAGATATATTTATGGACATTAATTAGATATAGGTGGTAGTTGAAGTTGTAGGAATAGACAGAAAAGGAGGCAAAAAAAAAAAAGTTGTTATGGGAAGGGAACAGAGTTTGGAGACCTGCTGAGCCCCCAGGTAGAAAGGATGGGCAGAATAAGAGGACTCCACAAAGAAATAGGCATGGTATAGTCTGCAAAGCAAGAGGGAAACTTGAGATAGTATGTATTAGTGGACCGACAGCCAATGAAGAATCCTTCTTTCAGGAACTCAGCTTACCAAATTCTGGAAAATGTTTCATAGCGCCTTTTCTAATTGGATGACTACCAAGATATGTAATTAATGAGTTAGTTATCACTCTGGTGATCTCTCTTGTAACTAAGGGTAGCCTGTTTCAAAGATATTCCTATAGAATGCTGCATAATCTACTGGTAGTGTTTACTTTGACATTTGAAAGCCTCTTATGGATGCCCCCAGGGTGAAAGCTACCATGGTTTGGGGGTCAGAGAAACCAATTCCTAGCTTCCATAAAAGATGCACAGTTCTAAGTGCACATGTGTGTCCCTGCAAAGAAAATGCTGTTAGTTACTGTACACTCCTTCCACATGCAACAGCTGGGATACCCAGGTTGAATGGCCCTCAACATGGCCTCTCAGATGGCTTGTAAGCCTTAGTGCTCCCAACTTTGTTTAGATCATTGAGTCTGGTCCTTGACTTTGGAACAACTGTGCCTTAGTCCATTCATGCTGCTTTAAACAAAATACCACAGACTGGGTAGCTTATAAACAACAGAAATTTATTTCTCACAGTTCTGGCTGGAAGTTTGAGATCAGGGTGCCAGTATGGTCAAGTGAGGGCCCTCTTCAAGGGTGTAAATTTCTTATTGTATCCTCACATGGCAGAAGGAGCCAGGGAGCTCCATAGGGTCTCTTTCATAAGAGCAATAAGGCTCTGCCATTTCATTCACAAGGGCTCTCCCCTCATGACCTAACATTCCACTCTTAATACCAGTACATTGGGCATTAAAATTTCATTTCATGAATTGGGGTGGTGGGGGATAAACATTCAGACCATAGCAGACTGCTTGCGAACAGTCAGTTTGACTGGTCCTATTTTCTACATCACTAACAGGGTATCAGGTCAGGTGTTCAGTTCTGATAAGAACATAGTAGCAGGCTGTTATGGACTGAGTGTTTATATCCCTGCAGATTCCTGTGTTGAAGCTCCAACTCCCAATGTAATGGTAATTAGGGTGAGATGAGGTCATGAGGGTAGGGCCCTCACAATAGGATTAGCGGCCTTTTAAGAAGAGATACCAGACTATTCTCTCTCTCTTCTCCCTGCCATGTGAAGACAGCAAGAAAACAGCCATCTGAAACACCTGAAGAGAGCTCTCACCAGAAACCAAACATGCAGGCTAATAATAACCTTTTTTCCAAAAAAAGCATAATGATGTGAAATGATATTTGTAGGGGAAATAATGGATAATATCCAGTTTGAGGATGTCTGTCTTCTCCAAAGTCTCCAAATGGAAAAATCATCTAAGATACTTGTACTTTCAAGGGGTCACTGGGTCGTGTGGCTCCAATGGTAAAAATTGTGGCACATCTTGATGGAATGCTTCCTATGGAGCCACCTGGTTTGAGCTCCACTCAAAAGATGCTGTAGGCATATTAATCCACATAAAGAACCAAAAAACATGCCCACATGGGGGCACATACTGTCTCCAATACCCAAGAATCCAACAAAGTACTGGGCTTCTCTTTTACTCAAGGGGACCTGAAGGAACAGTAGTCTTTCTTTGACTGACACAGAGATTGAATGTTGTGGGTCTGACCATAAAGCCCCAACAAACTGAACTTGGTGGGTAGGTCCCTGAACTTTATTCTGGGTATTTCTGTTTTTAAATTACTCAAATTAAGAACTTAGTCTTAAAATAACAGAATATTCCCAATAACATGCATAGTCATATAAACATTGGGAATTAGTTACAAAAATAATGTCATCATAGTCCAGAAGAGGTAACTATATTTCTGGTTTAAAGTGTGCAATAAAAAGGTGATATACTATTTCAAAAAAGGGCTGTTCTAATTATCAATACATAAGTTAGCCAGGTTTCAACCTAGCTCTCTCTGGATCCCAGGCTCAGAATCTTTTCCTTATGTGACACAGCCTTAATGTTCAAAATGAAAAAGGAGTAAGATGGGGTTGGAGGAAGGAAATGGGAAAGATCAAACACCAGGGGGATTTCAAAAAGTAGTTGAGAAAAGGGCAGTGAAAAACAGGTTAAGAAGGCACAAACAAGCATAAGAAAGAAGACAGAAGAGGGAGCTTAAGCAAGGAAGGAGCCTGGTGTCATGGGTGTCATCTGCCTCAAAGAAATGCATTTTCCAAAATTCTTCATGGTGAAAAGAATGGTGTTAGGTAAAACATATAAGGGAACAAATGGAGGGAAATACTTAAGGGGAAAAAGGTAAAGGCCTCATTAAAAATAGAAGCAAAACCTATTAGAGGGGGGAGAGAAAGAGAGAAAGCAATTAAGCCAGACAATTGAAAGATAAATCAGACTCAAAGGAAGTAAGTTAATGGAAACCAATTTTAAAAAATTAATATGACTTCTGTATTTCAAACCAATCTAAAGCCATATATAACCAAAACACAGACACACAGACACACACACAGACACACACACACACACACACACACACACACACACACACAAAGAACATGCCTACACTCTCATTCTACGATTTCAGAACTTGTTGTGAAATGATTTGAAATTTTATTGTGAATTCCAAGCAGTCAGAAGTCTATGTATAGTGTTTAAATGATGGAGAAGAGTCTTGTTTTCTAGCTAGAACCAACTCTTTTGATAGATGTAATAAATCCTGTAATTAAGTGGTTATCTATATTTTATATCATTCAAGTGGTCATTTTAAGGTCCTAGAGTGATAATCCTGCATACCTAAACAAAAAGGACTGTGTTTCTGCACATTTTGAAAAAGTAATGTATTGGCAAGCTACATTCATTTCCTTTGGATCTATAATTGCTAATTCTTGTGACTTGTAGTGAGGGCCACACTGGCTTTTATTCTCTCTGCAAGATACTTCCCAACTTCATGAAGTCTGCCATGTGTTTAATGTGCAAAAAACGCAAGAACTGAAATGTTTCTTAAATGAATACTGGACTTACTTAAAAGGTCTATGGACATTGTTTTAAATTATACACCACATTTTTAAAATATTAATTCGGGTTCTTCGCTTTAGATGCTCAATGTCACAAGGGCTGTGACACTTCACATGCTGAGTACTACAACTGGGAATAGACAGTCTTTTTTTTTTTTGTCCCATTTGACTTTGAATATTTACTATGTTCCTGACATTTAACACGCTACCTTTCAAAGGCTAACAGTTTTTATCTGTTTTACTAGTTTACTCTCAAAATTTATATTTGCCTGTTGAAAAAGTGGAGAATAATTTCTTAGAAATAGAAATAAAATTTAGAATCTTCCCTTTCTTAAAATGCCTCTCATTCAACATCCAGTAGTAAATATTTGAGCATCTTCTGTGTTTTATATTCTGTGTTAGGTATGAAGAATATGAGGTTGAATATATGAAGAATATGAAGTTGAGCAAGGGACACATGTTTCATTCACAAAGATTTCAGTGGAGTTGGACATCGAATAATTAATAATGCCATTTTGTACGAGTACATAAATTAGAGGAAGTGTAAGGTTCAATGGAAGTTCATGTCAGGGACATTGAAGCTAGACTTGGAAATTTAAAAGTTCCTCCAAAAGTAGTGACCTCAGAGTTGAAGCATTCAAGGTGGATATACTTTAGATGAAGAACACAAGGTGAGATTGGTTGGATAGGTATATCCCAGGGGTGCAAGGAAACTGATAATTTATTATGATTGCATCATAGATTGCAAGTGATGAGAGAAGAATCTGGAAATGCAAGCAAATACCAGATTACAAAGGGTCTAGTAAAGCATACTTAGGGCTTTGAACCAAAGAGCAATAGATGTCTCTTAATCAAACAGGTCTGATTTGATGGGTTTTTGACTTACATGATCTCACAGGGATGTGGGCTTAAAGGGGATTCATGCTTGGTTTAAAGCTCTGATGTTGTCAACTCGAAAGTCTTAATAATTTTTGAGCAAGATGCCCTCCATTTTTATTTTGTACTTTTTCCCACAAATTATGTAGCTCATCCTGCAGTTGGGATTATATTTGGCTGCATGTAATGAAAAACCAAGTATGTGCATAAATAAGATGAAGGTTTATTTCTCTCCCATTAAAAAGATTGAGGGTAAGCAGGCCAGGACTGCTGTGACAATTCCATAGACATCAAGGACTCAGCTTGCCTTTTTGTAGCCCCTCCACAATCCTTAGCAGATTACATATAATCCATATATTATATGGCTTCTATCCTCAGAGTCCAAACTGGCTGCTGAAGTTCCAATATCATAGCTATCTTCGAGGTACAAAAAGGAAGAATGACAAACGTGAACACTTCCTTTCCGAGCCTATACTCTTTAAGGAGCTGTTCTGAATACAATTGTGGTTCTGTTTTTAAGGAAGAAGGAGGAAATGAATATTGTGTAGTCAATTAAGAAACTCATATAGGAAGTCATAGAATGCATTCAGAAGGGGAATGCCAAGATCAGATTTGCATTTTATAAAAATCATCCTGACAGAAGTGTGGAGGAAGTTGAAATCAGAGACAAAAATACTAGGCTGATAACGTAATCGTGCCCTCAGCTGATGGTGGACTGAAAGTGACAAGTTCACCAATCAGCTAGGACTAGAATACACATGATTTGGTGATAGAAAGTGCAGAGCAAAGAAGGGAAGGAATTGAGCTGAAGCTCAGGTTCTTTTGGGGTAGTTCTTAGGGCCATTCAGTGAAATAGAGAACAAAACAGATCAGGTGATCAGGTCAATTTTTAAGGATCTGTGGTAAATTTAAGTGACAATATTTAGGATTTGGTTGTATCTGTAGCCTGGAGCTCAGGGCAGAGTGGGAGCTAAAGACAGATTTAAGGCATCAAGCATAGTAGCAGTATTGAAATTTGTGAGCAGTTCATTAAGTTCCCTCACGGAGGCCTAGCCTAAGAAGAACTGGGAAAACACATAAGGGATACAGCCATAAACTCATGCTTGATGCAGCTTATGAGAAAATAAGTTTAAATTTTAATTGACCAGAAAGAGAAGACTGTATCATACCTAAAGTTAAAAAAAGAAACAGTCACAGTAAATAAAGATCTTTAGTCCAGTGCCAACATTGCATAGAGTGGAGAAATCAAGTGCCATGCAGAGCTTACCTACATGTCATTTCCTCTGTCTGGAAGGCCACTGCTGCAACTCCTAAATAACTCCTATTCACCTCATACTTCAAAAACTAATTTATATGTGACAGATGATGTGAAAGTCATTCGGGCCATTGTGGAGAGCGAGATAGACAGGGTCCTGCCTTTATGGACTTCACAGGAGAAAACCATTTTTGAAAAAGTCATTATCACTGTGTCAAGTGACTGAAGGGGAAGTGCTTAGGTTTCTCTAATCCTGTGAAGAGAAAGACATGATGTCCCTTCCCTTAAGTTACCTCTCTGCCTTGTCCCATTATAGCAATTACAACGTTGTGCTATATGCATCTTTATTTGCATGTTTTCTTGTATTTTGTGTGCATGCACATCCAAATTGATGCTTCCAGAGCATACAGCGTAGTACATTCCTCCTCTGCTCAAAATACACCACTCAGAGTGAAAGCCAAAATCCTTAAAATAACGTATAACACCTGTCCCTTGTTACCACTCATTTCCTACTTCTCTCTCCTTTGTTTAACCCATTTACACTGGCCTCGTATCTTAAACCCATATCAAGAGCGTGGCCTGATCTACCTTAACCTTAAACTTTTTTTCTAGCAGTTCCTTCTGTTTAGAACTGTTTCTCCACATATCTGCTTAGTTAAGGCCCTCACTTCCTTCGATCTTCCAAAGTCTTAAACTTCTCAGCGTGGATTTCCCGACTAGCCTGTTTAACACTGTGCACTTCCTTTTCTCCCCACATTCTAATACCCGTTAACCTATTGTAATTTTTCTAAAGCACTTTTTAGCAGGTAATGAACTGTACACTTATTATTGTTGTTTCTTGCTTATCTACCCCTCTACCCACTAAAATATGAGTCCCATGAGGGCAGGAATAGTTGCCTCTTTTGTTACCATTGTATCCTAAGCACCTAGTACAGTGGCTGGCACCTAATAATTAGGTGCTTAATAAATATGTATTGAATGATAGGGGGTCTTCCAAATGCACTGAGAGCTCCAGGAGAACAGGCAGTATATTTACTTGTCTTTTATCCAGAGCGTCTGCCATAGTTACTGGTATCTATAAGCCTCTCAAAACAATACCTGCAGAATAAGTGAATGAATGAATGAATGATTATAGCTTTAGCCCAGAGTACTTTTACCATATGTATATAGATATGTGGAATATATGAACATTTTATTTGACATTTTATAAAATGTCAGGAATCAGGATGAAAAAATACCAGGGTTCTAATTTGTATCTCATCAAGAGATGGACAAAATTTTCATTGAGGATTTGATGCCATTTCTTCAATTAAGACAGTTTGAGTATTGAAAAGGGGTATCAACTAAATCTAGAATAGAGTAAAAACTAAATAAAAGTCTGTTGTGGTGCCCATGCTATAAATTGCCCAGAATTTATTCATCTTATAACTGGAATTTTGTACCCTTTGACCAACATCTCCCCATCTCTGCCATGCCCTAGGCCCTGGCAACCACCATTTTATTCTCTGTATCTATGAGTTTGGCATTTTTTTCAGTTCCCACATATATGTGAGATTATACACTGTCTTTCTCCATCTGACTTATCTTACTTAACATAATGCCTTCAAGATCCATCCATTTTGTTGCAAATGGCAGGATTTCCTTCTATGTCATGGCTGAATAACATTACATTGTGTATGTGTGTATGTGTGTGTGTGTAGATATATCTCCATTCATCTGTAGACAGACACAGTTTTTTCCAATATCTTGGCTATTATGAATAATGCTGAAATGAACATGGGAGTGCAGTTGTTTCTTCAAGATCTTGGTTCCATTTCCTTTGAATATATACCCAGAAGTGGGATTGCTGGATTATAGGGTAGTTCTGTTTTTAATTTTTGAGGAACCTCCATAATGTTTTCCATTGTGGAAGTACCAATTACATTCCCATCAACAGTGCACAAGGGTTCCCTCTTCTCCACATCCTCACCAACACTTGTTAACATCTTTTTGATAATAGCCATTCAAACAGGTGTGAGGTGATATCTCATTGTGGTTTTGATTTGCATTTCCCTGATGATTAAGGATGTTGAGCACCTTTTCATGTACTTATTGACCATTTGCAGGTCTTCTTTAGAAAAATATATATTCAGGTACTTGTCCAATTTTTTAATCAGATTTTTTCTTTTTTTGCTATTGACTATCATTAACAATACTACATTATATACAGTTGTCTCTCAGTATCTGCAGAGGACTGTTTTCGGATAACAAAATCTGTGAATGCTCAAGTTCATTACAGTCAGCCCTCAGTATCCATGGGTTCAACATCTGTGAATTCAATCAGCTGCAGACAGAAAATATTACTTGATCTGCACTTGGTTAAATCCACTGATGGGGAACCCACAGATATGGAGGGTCAACTGTACTTGAAACTTGCTTACACATGCTATATGTTAATTATATCTCAATAAAGCTGGAAAAAACACATGTAAAAAAAGTCTGTTTATCAGACAGTAGAACTATTCTATAAGAACAAAGGGTTAAATAAATGTTTATGGATATATGTTTTTAATTTAAATTTTTTTTAATTTTTTAAAATTTTTATTGGAGTATAGTTGATTTATAGCATTGTGTTACTTTCTGCTGTACAGCAAAGTGACTCAGTTATACATATACACATATCCACTGTTTCTAAGATTCTTTTCCAATATAGGTCATTAGAGAGTACTGAGTAGAGCTCCCTGTGCTATACAGTAGATCCTTATTAATTATCTATTTTATTGTAGTTTTGTGTATATATCGATCCCAATCTCCCATTTATTCCTACACTGTTTCCCTCTGGTAACCATAGATTGTTTTCTATATCTGTAACTCTATTTTTGTTTTGTAAATAAGTTCATTTGTACCATTTTTTTAGATTCCACATATAAGTGATATCATACATTTGTCCTTCTCTGTCTGACTCACTTCACTCAGTATTACAATCTCTAGGTCCATTCATGTTGCTGCAAATGGCATTATTTCTTTCTTTTTTATGGCTGAGTAATATTCTATTGTATATATGCACCTCATCTTCTTATTCATTTTATCTCTGGATATATAATGCTAACTGAATACAACAAAAGATGTAAATGGGGCAGCAGAGTTGAAAAAAAGTTCTTAGAAATCATGTTGTTGGCAATTTACAAACATCGACTTTTCTCACTACAGAAATAAATAAAACCTGGAAATTTTGGAGTATTTTGAAGGATAACAGATTCTGATTTATTTAGAAAGGATTTCTTTTAATTGTTGGAGGAACAAAAAAGGGAAGCCACTTAATTTTCTGTTCAAGAGTCTATAAGATAATGGACTACAGTCACTATATAAAAGAATTTTTTGAATAAAATTAGTAAGGGCAAGATTTCTAACAAATGATGGCATTTTATTTGCTTTATTAAGTAGTGGGGGGTGTAGACGTTTTACATTGGGCAAAAAACAAACAAAAAAAACCCCCTACAAGACAACAACAACAAAAACAGAACATGAATTAAAGATATTTTTAAAGACAAGGGTAGAAAGTAATCGGGAAGAGAGAAAGCCAAACATTTGTAGAAAGCCCAGTAAATAATAGTCCTTCCATAGTTTATAAAGAATAAAGAGTGGTGGTCAATTTCCAAGGCAAAAAAAAATGAGTAAACTTCAGAAACTATTAATAATGAGTAAGTTATTTTATAGAACAATTTCAGGAAAAAATAAATAAATGAGGAGCAAGGTCAGCGACTTCATCTATTTCCAAGATGCCATTCCAGAGAAGTCAATGCTCATGAAGTGAGCAGTGTTTTCAAGGGACAAGTGTTTCTGGATTCTATAAGATTCAAGGACTGTATAAGTAAAGCTTTTTGATTTAGTTCTATTGAAAAGAGAAAAAGGACTACAAAAAAAAGAGCAAACAATTAACAATGTGTAGTATCTCTCATTCTCTCTTTTTATTTAAGAAAGAGAAATTATTACAAGCTAGAAACATTTTGCAATGTTTATGACAACACTACTATATCCCAGGCATAGCTACTGTGTCTATAAGTATATTTACACTCAGGAATTAATGCCAGGTAATTTGAGTTTATCAGATTTTTGTGAGAGGACCACACTCTTTGTTTCTTTTATTTTTTCCTTTTCCTTGAAAGGTACAAAATATTAAATACCTCATCTGTCTTTCAAATTATCCAAGGGGATGTTTTATTTTTATATAATATGTTACCTTTTTCTAGTCCCCCAAAATAGAATCCTTCCTGTGCACTATCCAATTACAAAACATAATGTAGTTTTCTGAGACCCTCTTCCTGGTCTCAATTTCTGTATCAGTCAGGAGGGGATAAGCTATTCTGCAATTGCCAACAACCTATGTGGGAAGACATTCTGGAACCTTTTTGAAGCATTGAAAGTGTTGAAGTATGTGGGCCGAGCGATGGGATTCAGAATGTCCTGCTTGAGCAGTGGAGGAGCTGAGGGTGCGGGGCGTGGAGACTAATATCACCCTGTTTGGTCCTGAGGGATGGCTGGTTAGCCAAAGACGGGTAAGATTCCTCAGAGGAGGAACAACCTAAGACAGGCACAGCCGCAGAGGGGCCAACAGGGGTGGTGCATAGAGCCTTCCTTATATCACCGTGTTTGGCCCTGGAGGATGACTGGTTAGCCAGAGACGGGTAAGATTCCTCAAGGGAGGAACAACCTAAGACAGGCACAGTCGCAGAGGGGCCAGCACGGGTGGGGCACAGACCCCCAATATCTGAGAGAGGTCTCCTGCCCCCAGGGCTGTTTTGCTCTCCACACCCAGCTCAAATCCACACCTGCTCAGCTCGGACCCAGGAGGCAAACAAGGATCATTGCCCCAGTCATGTGAGGCCTTTGATTGTTTATGAGTGTAACCTGAGAATGTTAGCCCACGAACTCAATAAAAGCAACCTGGGATGAGTCAGCAGGGCTCTTGATCCAAGAGGTCTTGAGCCCCCCGGTCCCACTTTTCTCTTCAGTCTGTGTCTGTGTCTTCTTCAAGCTTGCGGCACCCGTCACTCACCTCGAGTCGCCGAGCTGGTCTCGGCAAACCTAAATACTGCAGTGACTTAAAATTACAAAGATTATGTCTAGCTCATGTTGCACGTTTATCAGGTGGCAAGAAGGATCTGTTTATTTCAGTCAAAGTATCAGGCTGACAGAATCTGTATCTAAACACAGCTTTAATGTTCAGAGAATGGAGAAAAGATATCATGAAAAACCACACACTTTCTCTTAACACTTATGCATTGAAGTGACACCTGTTACTTGCATTCATATTTCATTGGTCAAAGCAAGTTATATTTCCATTTCAGAGTTCAAAAGCATGGGAACATATAATCTCACTTCAGGAAGAGCCTCAAATACCTCTTTGAAAATTAATGCAGTCTGCCACACCTGACTCTCCTACACAACAAGCCCAGCATGTTTACCTTGTTTCTCCAATTACTTGCTCCATAAATGACTTTTTTTTTCACAATGTGTGTACATATATTTATTTATAGCTTCATTTGTACCACAAGAGAAATTATAATGGCTTTGCAAAGACAACAGATCATTTGTATACAAACCAAATTGTCTATTCCATGTGGTTTAGGAATAAGTATAAAGTTCCCATACGGGAAAAAAGATTTTCTGATACTCAAACAAATAATCAGCAATCAAAGAACCTACTGAAAATGTTCTCAAGTATCACAAAACTTTGAATTCCAGTTTTAATGTCTACACATTTTATTTTGCAGTATACTTTGTCATTTTGTAATAGAGCTGTACAGAAGTTTCTGCCAAAGACCACAGGTTTAATATATGATTATACTTTTTGTACAATGCATACCTCTATATGTGTATATATGTTGATGTTTATTTCAGTTTGCCTTCAGTTTACATAGGCTACTAACTGTCCAAATGATTGACTGTTGCCCTCACAATGAAAATGAAAGAGGTGCCAGCTCTCTTGAAGTAAATTTCAAAACTTTAGAATGACTGATTTATAGTTGATTTCTCCCAAAGTGTATTTTATTTTAGTTTAGTTTAGCTTAATTTTAGGAGAACATGTAAAATGAAAATATTTTATTTTCAATTTTCTTAGATTTTTTATTTCATATTGCAGTATAGTTCATTAACAATGTTGTGTTAGTTTCAGGTATACAGCAAAGTGATTCAGTTATACATTTTTTTCTTTTTCAATTTCTTGTTTCTATCCTTTTTCAAATTCTTTTCCCATTTAGGTTATAACAGAATATTGAGCAGAGCTCCCTGTACTATACCTTAGGTCCTTGCTAGTTACCTATTTTAAATACAGCAGTGTGTATATGTCAATCACCAAATCCCAATTTACCCCTCTCCCCCACCCTTCCCCTCTGGTAACCATAAGCTAAGTCTGAGAGTCTGTTTCTGTTTTGTAAATAAATTAATGTCATTTAGGTCTTTGATCCATTTTGAGTTTATTTTGTGTATGGTGTTAAAGAATGTTCTAATTTCATAATTTTACATGTAGCTGTCCAGTTTTCACAGCACCACTTACTGAAGAGATTGTCTTTGCTCCATTGTGTAGTCTTGCCTATAGATTACGTGACCATAAGTGCATGGGTTTATCTCTGGGCTTTCTATGCTGTTCCATTGACCTATATTTTCTGTTTTTGTACCAGTACCATACTGTCTTGATTACTGTAGCTTTGTAATATAGTCTGAAGTCAGGAAGTCTGATTCCTGCAGCTTTGTTTTTCTTTCTTAAGATTGCTTTAGCTATTTGGGGTCTTTTGTGTTTCCATAAAAATTTTAATATTTGTTTTGCTCTAATTCTGTGAAAAATGCCATTGTTAATTTGATAGGGATTGCATTGACTCTGTAGATTGCCTTGGGTAGTATAGTCATTTTGACAAGATTGATTCTCCCAATCCAAGAACATGGTATATTTTTCCATCTGTTTGTGTTATCTGCTACTTCTTTCATCAGCATCTTATAGTTTTGAAAGTACAGATCTTTTGCCTCCTTAGGTAAGTTTAATCCTAGGTATTTTATTCATTTTGATGTGATAGCAAATGGGATTGTTTCTTTAATTTCTCATTCTGATCTTTTGTTGTTAGTATATAGAAATGCAACAGATTTCTGTGTATTAATTTTCTATCCTACAACTTTACTAAATTCATTAATGAACTCTGGTAGTTTTCTGGTGGCATCTTTAGGTTTTTTATGTATTTATCATGTCTTCTGTAGACAGTGACAGTTTTACTTCATCTTTTCCAATTTGGATTCCCTTTATTTATTTTTTTCACTCTGATTGCAGTAGCTAGGACTTCCAAAACTATGTTGAATAAAAGTGGTGAGAGTGAACATCCTTGTTTCTTTCCTGATCTTAAATGAAATGCTTTCAGCTTTTCACCAGTGAGTATGATGTTAGCTGTAGGTTTGTCATATATGGCCTTTATTATGTTGAGATATGTTCCCTCTACATGCACTTTCTGGGGAATATTTTTTTACCATAAATGGATGTTGAATTTTGTCAAAAACTTTCTCTGCATTTATTGAGATGATCATATGGTTTTTATTCTTCAATTTGTTGATAGAGTGACTTGCAAATGTTGAAAAATAACTGCATGAGTGGCATAAGTCCCACTTGATCATGGTGTGTGATCCTTTTAATGTATTGTTGGATTCAGTTTGCCAATATTTTGTTGAGGATTTTTGTATCTATTTTTATCAGTGGTATTGGCCTGTAATTTTCTTTTTGTGTGTGTGTGTGGTATCTTTTTCTGGTTTTGATATCAGATTGATGATGGCATCTTTAAATGAGTTTGGCAGTGTTCCTTCCTTTGCAATTTTTTGGAATAGTTTCAGAAGAGTAGGTGTTAACTCTTCTCTAAATGTTTGCTAGAAATTGCCTGTAAAGCCATCTGATCCTGGACTTTTGTTTGCTGGGAGTATTTTTAATCACAGTTTCAATTTCAGTACTTGTGATTGGTCTGCTCAAATTTTGTATTTCTTCCTGGTCAGTCTTGGGAGATTTTACCTTTCTGAGAATTTGTCCATTTCTTCTAGGTTGTCCATTTCATTGGCATATAGTTGCTTGTCGTAGTCTCTTAGGATCCTTTGTATCTCTGTGGTGTCCAATGTAACTTCTCCTTTTTCTTCCCCCTAATTTTATTGATTTGAGCTCTCTCCCTTTTTTTTCTTGATGAGTCTGGCTAAAGGTTTATCGATTTTGTTTATCTTTTCAAAGAACCAGCTTCTAGTTTCATTGCTCTTTTCTATTGTCCTCTTCATCTCTATTTCATTTGTTTCTGCTCTGACATTTATGATTTATTTCCTTCTGCTAACTTTGGGTTTTGTTTTTTTCTTCTTTCTCTAGTTGCTTTAGGTGTAAGGGTAAGTTTTTTATTTCAGATTTTTCTTGTTTCCTGAGGTAAGTTTGTATGGCTATAAACTTCCCTCTTAGAAGTGCTTTTGCTGCATCACACAGGTTTTGGATCTTCATGCTTTCATTTTTATTTGTCTGTAGTTATTTTTTTATTTCTTCTTTGATTTCTTCAGCAATCCATTTGTTGTTTAGTAGCATATTGTTTAGCCTCCACATGGTTGTGTTTTTTTTACAGCAGTTGATTTCTAATCTCATAGCATATGGTTGGAAAAGATCTTTGATATGATTTCAATTTTCTTAACTTTAGTGAGGCTTGCTTTGTGGTCCAGCATATGATCTGTCCTAGAGAATGTGCACTTGCGAAGATTGTGTATTCTGCTGTTTTTGGATGTGATGCTCTATAAATATTAAGTACATCTGGTCTAATGTGTTATTTAAGGCCTGTGTTTCCTTATTGATCTTCTGTGTGGATGATCTGTCCACTGATGAAAGTGGGTGTTAAAGTCCCCAACTATTATTGTGTTACTGTCAATTTTTCCTTTTATGATGGTTAGTATTTGCCTTATATGTTGAGCTTCTCCTATGTTGGATGCATATATATTTACGATTGTTATATGTTCTTCTTTGATTGATCCCTTGATTATTATGTAGTGTCCTTCTTAGTCTTTTGTAACAGTCTTTATTTTAAAGTCTGTTTTCTCTGATATGAATATTGCTACTCCAGCTTTCTTTTTATTTCCATTTGCATGGAATACCTTTTTCCATCCCCTCAATTTCAGTCTGTATATGCGGATCTCTAGATCTGAAGTGGGTCTCTTGGTGACAGCATACATATGGGTCTTGTTTTTGTATCCATTCAGCCAGTCTATGTCTTTTAGTTGGAGCATTTAATCCATTTATGTTTAAGGTAATTATCCATGTGTGTGTTCTTACTGATATTTTGTTAATGGTTTTGGATTTGTTTGTGTCAGTCTTTTTTCTTCACTTCCTCTTTTGTTCTCTTATGATGACTAACTTTAGTGTTGTGTTTGGATTCATTTTTCTTTTTGGTTTGTGTATCTAATATAGATTTTCAGTTTGCCATTACCATGATGTTTTGATGTAGCCATCTATATGTAAACAAGATGTTTTAAGTTGCTGGTCTTTGACTTTCAAATGCATTACCAATATCCTATATTTGTACTCTCTTCCTCTCATGATTACTGGTTTTGATATCATATTGGTGTGTGGATGATTTACTATCATTACTGTATGTTTGCCTTTACTGGTGAGCTTTTCCATTTGTAACTTCTTGTTTCTAGTTGTGGCCTTTTCTTTTCTGCCTCATCACTACATTCTCCAAGAATATTGGGTTGCTTCACAGTTTTGTCCCTTCTCAGCCTCTGCTCCTTTAGATTTCACTTGCCAAAAAAGTTCTGACCCTCTCCTTCCTTGTTTCACCAAGTATAACCTTAAGTATTATAGCAGAGACCATGCTACATGCTTTACCAATTTCTATTTCATTTCCATCTTCCTGGTCACAAAGGAAGACAGGGTTTTCTAGTTTTGGTGCTTGTGATTGGGCTGAGGCTGTGTGATGGAGTTTTGGCAAATAACATAGCAGGTTTCCCCCACTATGTGAAAGTAGAGCTTTCCAAAGAAAACTCTTGTAAGTCAAAATGTCGTGAAGTGAAGAAACAATTACCTTAGGACACATCTTGATAATGGATGCACAAAATAAGTTGAGATTAAATGCAGATGCTCACAGATAGTTTAAAGCCATGGTAGCTTGATGCTGAGATGCTGAGTGTAGTTTCTGAGGAGAGGGAGCTTGGCAATGCCACTCTCTTTGCTCTGTGTGTACACTGCCTCTATAATGGCTCACTGCAAAACAAACACTGAATGCTACTTTCACTTTTCACCTTTTTCTTAAAAATGAAAATCCTCTTTGGATTTCTTCTTGTTAGCAAAAATGGGTACTAATATGGGTCTTTTGTAAAAGCAAAGTGGCATGAAGCAAACTTTGAAAAAGCAGGGGATACCAGTATTTGGAGGACATAGAATATTTGGAAGCTTTGTTTTTTTATAAATTTATTTATTTATTTATTTATTTTATTTTATTTGTTGTGTTGGGTCTTCATTACTGCACATGGGCTTTCTCTAGTTGCGGCGAGCATGGGCTACTCTTCGTTGTGGTGCGCAGGCTTCTCATTGTGGTGGCCTCTCTTGTTGCAGAGCACGGGCTCTAGGCACGTGGGCTGCAGTAGTTGCAGCACATGGGCTCAATAGTTGTGGCTTACGGGCCCTAGAGCACAGGCTCAATAGTTGTGGCACATAGGCTTAGTTTCTCTGTGGCATGTGGTATCTTCCTGGGGCAGGGATTGAACTTGTGTCCCCTGCATTGACAGGCAGATTCTTACCCACTGCACCACCTAGGAAGTCCCAGAAGCTTGGTTTTAAAACATCCTGTATACGTCTCCCTTTCTGTGGTGACACCAGAAAGCAAGTATTTATGAAAGCAACACCATATAATGGAAGGCACCTTGGGTTACCATTTGAGGATAGATTCCAAGGAAATCATCTATAGACGCACTAGATGCAAAATGAATAAAAAATCTAATCTATGGTGGTCTCCATTAACTGAAATTTCAGTTCATTTGTTACTGCAATATAAACTATCCTAATTGTGACTAATAAAAATGTGACTAATAAAATTTATTATTTATCTCTAATAAATTGAGATAAAAAATGGTTGCAGTGGTAATACCCATAAAAAAGAAGAAGTAACCTTTTGTTAGGTTGAATTTAAATTATTTTAAATTTTATAGAATTTAAATTTATAAAATTGATGATGTTTTAAGATAATCAGTATAAAAAAACAGAATTAAACATAAGTCATTAGTTTCAGGGGAAATAATATTTGAATGAAGTGTGGAAAGAGTTACTAAAGTTATTTTCCCTTATGGAAATCAAGAAATATCTAACATTCTAAAGAATTTTAGTTTATTTTGAGATACTTTATATATATAGATTTTGCCCTGGTTTCAAATTATTCAAAAAAAATTTCCTGATCCTAGCTGATCACTGATATCTCAGAATTATTCTCTCAGCCCATTATCCTGTAAGTCCTATCAAAAATCCATTATGTATAGTTAATCTTAATACTAAATCTGATTTCAAAGAAGATGTGATGAAGAGTCTCTCAAACAAATTACAGACAATTGCTGAGCTTGACTAAATTTACATTGAGTTCAAAAACATATGAGTCTCACTCTCTACTGCAGTGTTCCGAATGATCTCACTCCCTTGTAACCCCACCATCTACAGTCTTTTCCCTTCTGCTTTCCACACATGTGTATCTTCTATACGCCTGCACTACTCATCACCTGAAGCTCATTGCAATTGCTATTTAGTGTTTCCTTCATTTAAGAATATTCTTATATCCAAGTAACTATAACATTTTTCATTTTAAAATGATTTGTTTCTTCTTTAGCTCTTTAAATTCTAAATTACGCTTCCATCATTATGCTGAAAATCTTCACTCTGGATCATTTATGACCCACTCCCAGAAAAATATAAAATTTTAAGCAATAACATCACAGTTTGGGTGTTGGAGTACACCTAGGAGTCATTTAGACCAACCTGTTACCCAACCACGTGCCTGAATGTGAAGTCCACATTTTTCTTGAAATGTTTCCAGGATGGGAACCTCAGAACTTTTTAAAGAAACGTATTCTGTAATTGACAAGGTAAAATGTTTCTGCTTAATTCACCAGAGTATCCAAATTATGTCTTTGGAAATAAAAGAAGATATAACAAAATACATTAAAACATTTTTAAGATTGCTTTCCTTGATCTTATTCTCCAAATATTCTTGAAAATATTGTCCAGATATTTTCACCAACAAAGTAAATAAGCATACTTTCAGACATGCATGGTTGGTTTGTTTCCATTAGTCACTCTGTATATGAATTAATGTCCTATCCATTATCATTTAAGTTTTTCAATGTCACTTCTAAGTGATAGAGCAATAATGATTGTGATGTGATAATTATGTAATGATGGGTAATTTTCTTGAGCATTTCTTGGTTTTAGTTATTACAGGATTTTAGTTATTTAGGATTTTATGTATATTATTTCACTTTTCCCACAGAATATTGTGTTACAGACTAAGCTGTGTTCCCCCAAAATTCATAGGTTAAAGTCTTAGCCACCAGTATGACTGTATTTCGATATAGGGCCATTAAGAAGATAATTAAGGTTAAATGGCTTAAAAACTCCATCCATGTGGCAACATAGGAAGTACAAGGAGGTAAATATATCAACAAGTTTGTTATAAAAGTAGGAAAGAACTACTAAGGTATTGCAAAGTTGAGAAAAAGTGAGAAAAGCACCCATTTTGAGTAACAAGCAGTGTAGAATATGTAGGCAAGAGGGGAATAAACAGTGGACAGGGAAGAATTGACAAGCCCAGATTATGACACTCAGGTTTCTAGTTCTTAGCACATATATAACATTCCAGTTCACCAGGACCCTCCAATACAAAGCAAGCTCTGATTTGTTCTTTGTTGGTGTAAAACCTTATTAAATTCCTCTGGTAAACAAGCGCCATCTATCCCACGCCTTTACCCTTTAACAACACAAAGAATTAACAGAAAAGATTGAAACTAAATTTTAACTTTAAATATGATAAAATTCTTAGGCAAAGTTCACATTTCCAGTAATCTCTATAAGTAGAATTACTGTTTAGAAATTTGTTTTAACTAGAGAAAATTTCCTCAGTTATTTAATTGTTTAATATTTGAATTTGTTTACTCAAGGTATCCCTATATCCATGTTAATTTATAATATTTCTTATTTTCATTCATCACTTATGCAGTTACTTTTTAAAATTTGATGTATAATATTAAGTTTTAGTTTCCATGGCTTCCAAAGCTTACTTGTCACCATTCACCCATCGCTAATGCAGCAAAAAGAAAATCAACTAATGTGTCTTCAAAATACCAGGAAAACATAAGCTCTGATAGCCTGTTCTAAGCTGTGTTCTCAACAAAGGAAAAGCTTAAACAAAATAGGTCTTTGTTCTTGGATGTCATTTTTAAAGGGCTTCATGCAATTTTACAAAGAACCTACTATGAATAAGCAGCTGTTATGAAGTTACACATGGCTTTGGCTGGAGACACCAAAGAATCATATGTGCATGGATTCTGCCAGCTCAATTAGAAACTATTTCCAATTTCTTTCAGACATCACAGCTGGATGCAAAGTACTAATAAGGAAATCTATTATTTCAAGATGTGCACCAGCAATCATAATTTTGTTTTAGATTCCATCTGTAGTATAGGCAACCACTAGAATGTTCGATGAATAAAATGAACTATAATAGGAAATGGAGGCACATGGCTAGTACAGTTTAAGAGGAAACGTGGCTGGTCCTCATTTCTGGATTTAGTTTTTTTTTCAGTACACACTATTTCAAGTTGTGACACTACCAACTCAATTCAGATCTACTGATCTATAAATATAATTACATATTTGATCATTAAATTAACAAGGTAAATTAACTTTTAATGGGTGGCATTATTCATTACACCTTAAAAAATATAAAAATCTTTATTAAAATGCATGTCTCATTCCACATTGACTTCTTGTTAAATGGGCATTTGACTCAGATAATCATATGGTTGTCAAGGAATGCTGAAATTGCGACACGCTATGAATCATTGTCTAAAATAAAATGAAAAAAATATTATGTAATTGACTCCATATGGCTTTTCCTTTGACTCATTTGGTAGAGGCCAAATTCTCACACTTTTCTCAATTAAACATCTTGAGATAAATTCTATTTAAAGAACTTATAAAAGTAACCTTGCAAATTCAATATAAAAATGTATAGTTAAGAACATTCTGTGAATAAGTAAAATTCATTTGTTAGTTGACAATTTTTCTAGAAAGTCAAAAATAGAGTTAATAATATTTCAAGTTCCAGAAAGACAAAAAAAATGTGTTTATAATTTTTAGCATGTTTAATGGAACACTGCAAATTTCCACAGAGCTTTAATATTATCTTGTATTTTAAAGGCATTTCAGTTAACTTATTAAAATGATCTAAAAATTAGATAACACTATTATTTTAAATACACCTGAGACTAGAAATGAGATGCGTTTGGTTTAATTCTAGTTCTGCCACCAAATAAATGAATTTGCATTTGTAAAATAGTGATATTGATGATTTATCAGCTATTATCATTTTAGAATATAATACACTATCTGATAAGAAATATTTATCATAGTCTATTAATTATTCAAATCATATTTAGACTTTCTAAATAGTTTTAGTTAACATATTTTGAGATGGGTAGGGAGATACTGATTGTGTGAAGTTCCTTCCAGATTATATTATTATGTTATTATATGATAAAAATGCCTTTAAATTATTTTTGGCCTGGAGGTTAAATAAACATAAAATTTTAATACATAATTTATTCTGATGACTTCAAAACTTCTTAATCACAATCATAATTACATTTTATATCCTGAAATAGTATATAAACATGCACTCACATACAAGCATACACATATAATCACATATGTAAACTACACAGAAAAAAAGTCATGCCTGAAGTGTCTTCATATTCCTTCTAATTCTTTTACTTTTTTCACTTTTATTTAGATATAATTGATATACAGCAGAGTGTAAGTTTTAAGATGTGCAGTATAATGGCTTATGTTTTCTTCTAGTAGTTTTATGGTTCCAGGACTTACATTTAAGTTTTTAATCCATTTCAAGTTAGTTTTTATGAGTGGTATATGGATTTAGTTTCATTCTTTGAGATGTGAACATTAAATTTTCCCAGCTCCATTTATTGAAGAGACTGTCTATTCTATAATGAGTATTTTTGGTTCTCTGGTCAGATACTTGTTGACCATATATGTGTGGTTTTATTTCTGGGCTCTTGATTCAGTTCCATTGGTCTATGTGTCTGATTTTTGCTGGTACCATGCAGTTATGACTAGTATAGCGTTATACTATAGGCTGATATCAGGAAGTGAGATGCTTCCTGCTTTGTTCTTTTTTCTCAGGATTGCTTTGGCTATTTAGGATCTTTTGTGGGCCCATATAAATTTTAGAATTGTTTTTCCTATTTCTGTTAAATGCTGTTGGAATCTTAACAGGTGTTGCTTTGAATCTATAAATGGCTTTGGGTAGTATGGAGATTTTAGCAATATTCTTCCAGTCCATGAATAGTTTTCCATTTATTTGTGTCTGTTTTTCTTCCATTAAGTTTTGTAGTTTTCAGTGTAGAGATCTTTCGTCTCCTTGGTTAAATTTATTCCTAATATTTTATAGTTTTCAATGCTATTGTAAATGGGGATTATTTTCTTTATTTCTTTTTCAGATAATTCATTGTTAGTGTATAGAAAAGCTACTGGGTTTTGTATGTTATTTTGTATCCTGCAACTTTACTGAATTTGATTATATTTAGCAGTTTTATGGCGTTTTTAGGATTTTCTATATATAAAATCACATCATCTGCACATAGAGACCATTTTACTTCTTCTTTTCCAATTTTGATGCCTTTTATGTTATTTTTCTTACTAATTGCTCTGGCTAAGACTATGTTGAATTGGAGTAGTAAAAGTAGGGACCCTTGTCTTGTTCCTGATCTCAGAGGAAAAGCCTTCAATCTTTCACTGTTGAGTATGATGTTAGCTGTGCATTTGTCATATATGGCCTTTATTACATTGAGGTACATTTCTTCTATATCTAAATTGCTAAGTGTTTTTTATCATTAACATAATTCTTTTACTTTAAACATTTTCTGCATCTTCATCGTCTTGTTTTCTGTATCGTGAGCCAGCAGATACCTTTCAGGATTATGTTTTTCAATCTAACTTTAATTTTTCCTTATTACTTTAGCTCCATTTATGTGTAGTATCTCCAAATGAGTCATCATAACTGATCCATAAAGAAAATAATAGACTTCCATTTTCCTGTCCAGAACATAATGAGCTTAGAAGTCATCACCTCATCTTAACAAGTGAAAATCTGAGAAAAACAAACAAACAAAAAAAAACTAAAAAAAAGCTTAAAAAGTCAATACTTCTTAGATCCATCTGAGAAGTTGGGTCACAGGGTAAACCACTGGCCCCCAAATTGGAGAGAAATGTGAATACAGAGAGTCACAACCTACCAGCAAAGAAACCCACAAGCATAAATATCTGGGATAACTTAGTGTCAAGGTAGAAAAATCTAAACTCTAACTGACAAATTACTGGAGGCTCAATGTGGACAATTCCAAAAGTTAAAACCTCCAGGGGAACAAGTCTTGGGGAGCCTCCACATTTTTGTGAGATTTACTTCCAGGATCTTTACCAGATTCTCTTGGTGAAGATTGGAGAAGAATTCCATTGTGATTCCAGCAGTAGGTGAGGAAAAGTAACCATTTTGAAATGCATCAGGGCATGCTGTCCTTCTAACAAGACCTGCCCTCAATAGAAACTATTTTGGCAGAACCTCACATACTGGAGTTTTATCAAAGCCTAACTGAACATGAGAAAAAGAAATACCCAATTCCAGTCTCCTCTGGCAATCCTGTCCCACCTAATGATGGGGGTGAGGGAGGAAGGGGCAAGTGAGGGAGCAAACAGAGAGCACTTGTGAAGTTCACAGCCCAGTGGCAGAGGCTCACTAAAAGACTAAGATCTAACCATAGGAATACACAGTCCTTCCCTTCCCCCCACATCTGAACACCATTATTACTAAAGGTCTATTTACTAAGTTCCTTTTACTGAGTACATCATGTCTGGCTTTCAACAAAAAATTACAAAGCACCCTAAAAGGCAAAAATCGAAGTTTAAAGAGATAGCACAAACATCAGAACCAAACTCAGATATGGCAGGTGTCTTTAAATTATCAGACTAAGAATCTAAAACAACTATCATTAATGTGCTAAGGGCTATGATGGAAAAAGTAGCCAACATGCAAAAACAAATGAGTGACATAAGCAGAAAGATGGAAATTCTAAGAAAGAATCAAATAGGGATGCTAGAGATTAAAAAGAAAAGAATGCCACAAGGTTTTATCTAATATGGTAGTCTTAGAATGCTTTTCTAAAGTAAGTTAAAACAGTATTTCAAGGAGAAATTAATAAAGTGCAACTGAAAACAAAGAACATAGATATTAATTATTAATTAAATATATTTAAATAAATGTGTCAAATTAGATGCTGAGAAATATGATTGAAACATGCTTGAAAATGAAGGAAACAATACTAATTTGTAAAATCAAGTTGAAATAGCTAGTGCAGTAACAAATATTGAACAAATTTACAACTTAAGGAAAGATACGTTTTTGTAGATAAAATAGGAGAAGGAACAGAAACACGAGGAAAGCATGATTCAATGCAAAAGACATGAAAAATTTGATCACATTTGTTTCGGTAAAAGATTTTACTTAATAGAACAAGATGCAAGGCATGAAATAAACTCATCTTTGAAACAATAATGATGAAGTTTCTTCCCAGTGTCATTATAAGGATTCCTGGTTTAATCGAATTTAATCTTTACCAGCACTATATGAGTGATGGCTAATGGAGTGCCTACTCTAATTCTTTTTATTTTACAAATGAGTAAACAGAAGCTTAGAGAGTTGGTATCCTGTCTAAGGTCATAGATTAAGTAAGTGGAAGAGCTGTGTACAAACTGAAGTCATCTGACTCCAGAGCCTATACTACTTACAGGCTCTATTAGTGCCCGAAATTACTGCAGTACACCTGCATGTTCACTGAACTCCCTCAGCTTGTTAGTCTTCCTTTGAAACTGTACAATTTAAGGAAGTTTTAGGCACTTCTCAGGTACTTAAGCTGTGGATTATCTGGCCATTGCTGGCCTAGTGTTATTCCCTAACTGTTCTCCTTACTCTGTCACTTCTTCTCTGATCCATCATCTACAATACCACAGGAATAATGTAATTGATTGTTATTCTTGCCTATAAATCATCAGTGATTCCCATTGATCTTTAGAATAAACAATCTAGAATCAATTCGTTCTAATGAAAATAATCATAATGCTTTGCAAGAATACACTGATATAGATATTGCAAATATATCCTGTCTTTGTGGAAATAATTGATTATTTCATAAACTTAAATTGGAGGAAGTGTGCTTGAGTGGAACACATATTGATACATGATTCTTCACTACAGAAACTTCCACATTAATTTGCACTTAATGTTACATTTCTTCTTTTTGTTCCCAATATTTAACTCACAGATGGGTGATGAATAAAGTAGTGAATGAATTAAAATATGGCATATTTTAAATTTTAAAAAATTATATTAAAAATGGTACAAATCAACTGGTTTGCAAGGCAGAAACAGAGACACACATGTAGAGAACAAACATATGGACACCAAGTGGGGAAAGTGGTGGGGGGGGTTGGGGCGATATGAATTGGGAGATTGGGATTGCCATATATACACTACTAATAAGAAAAAAATATCAAATTGTACACTTTAAATATATGCAGTTTATTGTATGTCAATTGTATCTCAATAAAACTTCTTAAAAATTATATTAATCACTATTTAGATTATATGTGATATACCCATATGCACATTTAAATCTTAATATTGTGAGATGAAAATATAATAATTAACCAATCTCTTAAAAAAGTATAATATTATAGAGAGTCTTCTTTAAAATGTTACCATGAAAGGAGAAAAAACTTTTATTAGAAAATAGCAATTACTTTTTATTGAAAAAAATATAGATTCAAGTTTAAATGTGTATAGAAGTTTCTCTTTTGGAGAGATTTTCTTATGGAAAAGCAAATCTTTCTGAATATTGGTTTGTTTAATGTTTGAAAACAGATTATTTGTTAAAAAGATAAGAAGTTGAGAGAAAAGTTAAAGAAACAGATATTGGATTCATTCATTCATAAATACATATGTAAGTAATTAATTCTCTTAAAACATACATGTCCTAGCAGAAGACTATGCCTATTAAAGGACAGTTGTAAGGTGTGTGTATGTACTGTAGGACAGAGAAAGACAAGAATAGTGTGCTCTCCATAATGAACTATATACTCCACTATCTTCCTGCAATAACAGAATATTTTGAATACTTATGGAAAAAAAAACAGTATTGAAGTGAACAGTTACTTGTCATCATTTTCAGCTGACATACTGATTTGCCATACGTTGAGATGATGACAAACTAGGAGTATGTTAATGTAAAATAATAAATAATATGCCATATAATGATCACCAAGACATTAGGTTTACTCAGATTCTCCTGAAGCAATGTTTTCTACAGCATTTTAAAAAATTGTTCCTGCTCAAGTTAATACAATTTTGTTTAATACAATCACACCCACTCTTCCATCATTCCTTACATGTGAACATCTCATCCTCTACATCCTGATTTAGACATTCAGCCTGATTCCCCTACAGTAACTGTGGCAAAAAAATAAAAAATCAGTTACTGATTCAGCAATCTATTCAACATCCCCTTTTCCTTTCTTATAGATGCTTATTTACTTGGGGTAGAAAACAATATGCCCTGTTCCAGGTAAATTAATTAATTGGTTTAAACCAACTGTAGTAATCTCATCTCTCTTCAAAATTCTAGGAGTAATCAAGTGAAAAATTTTTGTACAATGAGCATAAAGAACTTAGGAAAATTTTTTAATCTCTGACATAAATGGAGAGAAGAAGGACAAGCATTTTCCTCCATCCACATTTGTCAGGATGCAGTGCTTGGAGTATCACCAAGAATATGGTGAAAATATAGAAGACCCTAGCCTCCTGTTGATATGTTGAGTTTCTGAACTAACCTTCTAAAATGCTTGTCTCACACATCACTAAGTGAAGCCTATATCATTTAAGTTACTTTCTGGGTAGTCTGTTACCTGAAGCTGAAAGCATGGTAATTGATATTACTTCAATATTCTTTAAAAACCAGATGAATGGAAAGAGAAAACTTTTTATCATTAATAAAATTTTTATAGATATATTATTTGAGATTTTTAAATGTTTTATGCAGTATATCATTACCATACAGGCTGAAAATACATTTCACTATATCACCCTATTATGCTATATTTTTACCCCATGGAAATAAGTTCTGTTCTACTGTGTTGTAAACATCATGAGATCAGAGAGTGGATGCTGTATTGCACTGACCAAATAATCCCTTACAGACTGAGATATTCATTCCCTCAGCTGCTGGGAAAGCTGCAGGGTTGTCAGTTCATAGCTGAGGAGTTCCTTGGTCAGGAGAGCTGCCTTTTCCAAGAATATGCCCTGTCTTGAGGACAGCCTGCATCTGAATATTGGATCCAGAACATCACTGAAAAAGGATCCCAACTTCAGTGCTCCAGTGGGATTGGCTGAATTCTCTGTTGCCTTTGTATCGAAGTTCAAATTTTGTTTTATTTCAGTCTTGCCTTCCTCACTCTCTCAAAGGTATTCTTTCTAAGAGCATACTGGAATAATCCACCTATTTGCAGATTCTGATTTCTGGGAAATCTGACCTACAACATTTGGTGCCAGGAGTCACAACAGGAAGCAAATTCTAACCTGGTCTTTGGAAGTTGGATTTCCACTTAGCTCATTGGTAAGAAGAATAGTGATAGCCCTTTGCATGTAGTCTTGTTGAAATTGTTGAAGCCCTCACTGGTGATAAACTGTGTTTGGTATACCAATGTAAAGGAATGCACTGGCAGATAGATTATCTCAGGTGTTTATGAGGTTTGGGGAAGAAAAAGTACTTATAAGAACTATGGAAATTGATGGTCCCCTTGGGAGCTTATTAAAGAGACTGCTGTCTCCTGCAATGAAAGAACACAAAGTTAAAGATTTTGCCTAAAATTTTCTTGTAAGGATAGTATAGCTAATAGATTGAAATCAGGGTCCTGGTTAGGAATTAGTAAGACTCTGAAATTTGGAATAGGAGCATTACGATTATTGCACTCAAAATTTTTGAAACCCTAGGTCCCTCTGAACTCTCTGGACTTACAAGTGACCCACTTCTCTCAGTTATACTAGTATCCCCTTCTTCCATGAAGATGATTCAGAGGCCCCTACCTTAACTGACAGTATACCACTCTTCCTCAGGCTCTATTCTTATCTTTCATCCTGGCCAGCTGACCAATGACTAGAATTAAGTAGAATATAATTTGATCAGGAAAATGTCAGGTCTGCTAAGAGAGAAGTGATTATAACCTAAAAGAGCTGTAGTACATGTACTAGCGGAGTAGAGAGAACATGCTTGAAAATGGACCCTAAAAGTGCTGGATTAAGAAGGGTTGTATATAAAGTTGGATAAGTGATCATTTATCAATATGGGGGCATTCTGCCATGATATGGAATTTAACACCCTGATAAGGCCCCAGGACACAGTGCTAATATAAAGCTAGGATGGCTCTTGGAACCAGCAGTGATTGATGACCTATCCTTTGTAAAGCAGAAATGCCAGAACTGCCATGGTAGAGAGTAGAAGAAGAGATCATGGGCTCAGGAAGCTGACATGCCAGAAAAGATACACAGCATAAAGCTAGAAAATCCACAAACTAAAATCAGTGAGAGAATCCAGAAGACACTCCATTTACTACAGTGATAAGGAATGCTCTAGGGAAAACACACTCGGTGTATTGATAATCTCAATAGAGGCCATCCTCTGTAGTCTAGGGATAAAAGTAGATGATGCTATTATGGAACTGAGTCCTCTAATATCAGAGGCCAAGTAGAGGCACAATAAGAGCATGATTATCAGATGAGTGGCCAAGTCAGATGGTATCCGGGGTGGTCTGAGACACAGCGTAATGGAAATGACTACTAGAACAGAACAACGCTAGGAACAAAATAGAAGGGCAACAAAGATGTTAATGTATAAGAAATCAAGGTTGAATATCAGGAGCTTAGAGCAGCTGATCCTCAAAAAAGTTGAAGACCCTAGCCAATCAGGCTTGGATTCCCTTGACTGAGAGACCAGATTCCCCAAGAACAAGGACTCTGTAAGACTACAGCAAACATACAAGGTAATAATCTTACATTCCTTTCCCAATGCGACCTATGGTGATTTATTCATACAAAGTGTGCATAGATAAAAAGGGAGCAGAGAATACCCTGACATTTCAAGGACTGTTGGGTACAGGGTCTGAGTTGAAATTAATACTCTGTGACCAGAATCATCACGATAGGTTGCTATTATCAGATTAAGAAAGAATATGTTTGCCATGTTAGTGATCCATGGGCGTTTCTATGGGTATTCCCCTGCCCAGATTTTATCATAAATTGACAGATATGGCAGATACAGCATAAGAAAGGCATAAGTGAGGGTACAAAACTTTTAGGCATGAGGGTCTGGGTCAGCCCACCAAGTAAGGCACCTAAGATCATTAGAGTCTCTAAACAAAAATGAGGAGACTCCAGAATAAGCAGTGGAGAAAAGATGAGTATCAGTTGCTGTCCTAAGACCAGCTATGGTGGGTGGTTTATAGTTTGTCCCATTAACTTTTCTCCTGTTAGTTTCCCCAGCAGTAGGAACTAATCCGAATTTCAGAGGATCTGTTCAAATATGGGATCAGTTGATTATATGAAGCAAATGAGTCTTTGTAGTGCAAAGGGTGAATTAAAGTAGATGCTATTGTGTTCCTTCCAGATAACCCTTAAGACTGAGGCATTCATTTTCTAAAAACTGCCTTCAATCAAAGCAAACTGCCTCACCTGAGATTCTCTCCTCTTCCCAGGGTCATTCTTTGTCTGTGTCCAGTAAATACAAGGGTATGAAATCTCAATCACTTTGCCTAAAATAAGGACATCTCAGATTCAGAGCTTTCTCTATAGCATTACCACCTCCCCTCATCCCAAGTCTTTCATCCTTCACTTTATAAAAGGAGTTTATATATACACACACACACACATATATATATAAGAGGAGTTGATGCTGAGGACACTTCCTAATAAACTACAGGCGTGCAAATCTCCATCTCAGAGTCTGTTTCCTAGGAAAAACTACTTAAGACAGGGGTTATTCATTTTTACTTTCGGAATTCTTAGAATAATTTTTGACATACTGTCATATAATTTTGCTGTGGAAAGTCTAAATACCAAAGTTGAAATGCACAAGTACTTTCAAAGTTACTCATTCAAACCATATTTAAGGAAGTCCAAATAATATTTTCTTTGACATGGGAGATAGCCTACATCTCTAATAATTATCAGAGAACAAGCAGTTGAGTATATATTATGGACAAAATTAGATGCCAGACATCTTTGGTTATACTTAAGGATAGACTCCTTCGTGAAAGGAAGTATGATGTATACCCAGGGACAGTATGACTACCTAGAATGTCTTGTCTTATAAAAAATAAGGTAGAAAAGGGAAGGGGGATGAGATGTTGCTAGTTACACTAGACTAAGAAGAACAAAAAAAAGAATATACTTACAGCTTGGACTAAATTTAGCAGACAGGGAGTTATAAGGCCTATATTTTATTTCCCTTGCCTTTACCAAGGAGCATACTCTTCAGCCTAGAGAAAGGAGGATAACTGTATAATCTGAACAGAAGCTAAAGATGATTGAGGAGATGGTAAAAGAAACTTATATGTTCTTCACTGAATTCAATCTCCAGCCACAGAAACAATCCTACCAGGTCACCACGAAGAGTTGTAGTGAGACTGTAAAGGCATTGGTAATAATTTTTGAGTAATCATGGCTAGCTGGAAAGTGTGAAAGAAAAGATATGGAGGATGATATTTCAAATTTTGCAAAGGCAAAAATAATAGAAAAATTTACAGATCAGTGAACCTGGAACTAGATTAAATCTTCAAATGGATTATTTAAAGAAGAGCCTGTAAATATTTGGAAAGGGAAGTAGTCTTGGCTAGATATTAGAATGCTAGACTGACATCAATTCCTGTGTTCATTCAGACATTAGAATGACAGATCAAGAGGACCCCATACACAGAGTAGTTCAGAATTTCAGCAAGACATTAACAAAGTCTCATGGGAATTATACACACATGATAAAATCCATGAGCTAGATGATGGTGAAGTCTGGAATTTCATATGAAAAGAACACAGGTCAATTGGGAAGAAAGTCTAGAGCACTATGGCTCAAGATTCATCCACTGCTAAAACTTAGGACACACTTTTTATGTGCTTACCTCAATGATATACATGGCCCACGTATCACTTTTGAGCATAGTAACAAACTGAGAAAAAGACAAAAATTCAAAAAAACAAAAGACTTCTATACATTATCAGGATAATATTAACACAAGAAATGAGGTTATATATAATAAGCAATATATTTAAGTAGCAACTTTCCATGTTGAGAATACTAGCTTACTGTTGCTATTCACATGAAAGAGACGGTGTCAATTGATGACTAGAAATATTAACTAAATCACTAGAAAGAAGCATCCCCAAAGGATAATTCACATCTGTCACATAGTAGGATGATTATACAAATCAACACAAAGATAGCCCCAACTATGGACCTGTGAAAGTGAATCTTGAATTCTGTATATGGTCCTAATTGTCATTAGTTAAGGGGAAAAGAAAGAGCACCAACATTAAACATTTATTATATACCAAGCACTATGTTAAAGTCACCAGAGCAGCCAATGTTATTTCATTTAATTTTTATAATAGTTAACTGAGGTAGATAAAATTTTTCGAGTTTTACAGCTGAACAAACCAAATCTCAAGTTGTTTAATAAATTTGGCCAAGCAAACAAAGTTGTAAGTAGAGGGCTTAAGATTCAGCCAAAGTGTGTCAAACTCTGAAACTTTCTAACTTAGAGTGCCTGATATAAATCTCTATGTCCTTAATAAAAAAACACAAACCCATGGAAGGCATGGCTTATGAAACCTATAATAACTGACCTCTCAGCACTTCTCTGACTATCATTGTGTCTATTGTAACAGAGTTATAATTCTTCTGGTTTGAGTTAGGATATTTTATTTTTTAATACCCCTGCACAGCTTTCTTCTCTCACCCACACAGTTTCTCTCTCTCTCTCTCCACCCTCCTCATGGGTGTGAATAAATGCTAAAATATTATTTATAGCAAATAGAAATGTAAGACAAATGCATATGTGCTCCACTGTTTCCAGTTCACTCAGATTCATATCTACAAGTTAATCTACACATCACATGATTCCTTAAGTAAGCCTAGTCTATATATTTTCAATATCAAACATTGAAACATATTGATAAACTGCTATAGATTCCTTTACATTTTTAAATTGCAAATATTTTTACCAAGTGATGTCTTGGGGATTCTCTTCGTAGCTTGTATGCTTACACACACATATATGTTATTTTACAGTTGTTTTTAAATTTCAGTATCTTGAGTTTTATCAGGATCACTATAGTACGAAATCCAAGTGAAAGTAATGAGTGAGAATTCTGCAAGCCCAAATGCCTAAATCTCCAAGACAGACCTTTAGGTTGATAAAGACAATTGAGAACCATTTAAGCAGCTAGCCAGTAATGACCAAGGTAAACAGGTTGATTTTGAGTCTACTGGCTTTAAAAAACATATAGTATCTATAACAGAAGACATTTATTTTTGACATGAGGTCTCTTGACTCATAAGACTACAGGCTTCAAGAAGGTTACTGCATTTATATTTGACCTCAGTCCACGATGCACTCTTGCGATCCTTTGAGGCTGTTCATTTAGTCCTTGGAATACAAAGGCCACCACTCCAATTCTGGCCTACTACCTAGCTTCAGGGTACCTGAGCTACACTGTTCCACCGTGCTATTTACTGTCTTGCTTTTTGCATTTTACTAGATATTCCCTCACTGAGAACCCTGAGGCATTTTAATAGCAGCACATGTTGACTGGCTGGCTCAAGAGTAACACTTTTCAAAACTTACATATTCAAATCCTGCTGCTTGGTAAGAATAGCTTACAAAATGTTTATGTATTTATACCGTATTTAGAGAAGGTTCTTTTACTTCGATATGGTATATAATATGATTCACCATTAAACTAGTACATATTAAGCTAGTATTAAACTATTTAAATCTTATATAAATGTGTCCCAGGTTTTGAAAGTAATGGTTTAATGGCTTGTAGCAACAAGTGGACTTGTGATGTTTTATAGCTTGTAAGTTCTCACAGAGGCAGTGGCTTCATAAACCAGAAAATAACTCAGCTATCAAAATTCTAATCCTCAGGTGATTCATATATGAAAGAGAAAGTTTGTGTTATTCACTGAAGAAAAGAATTATTAAATGCCTCAGTATAGCATGAAAATGGAATAATTTTCCAGACTTTAAGCATGTACTGTGTTTTTGTTGCTGTGGCCTATGATGTTTTATTTATTAATAATTTATATTTATGAACTAAAGTAACTATAATCTGTTAAATATGAATTTAAGTATTTTTCTTCAGTTTGTGAGAAGAAGCCAAAGAAGCATCTCATGTTGGTTTACATTCAAGGAAAAAGACAAAAAAATACTATGAAAATTTGTAGTGTTTCTCTGTTGAAGATAGATATTGTGATCATTTTTCAATTGTTAAATACTTCTTGCATTCTGATGTAAATTGCTTTGCTTGATATAAATAGTAATGCTGACTTATTACAACTTGTGTTATACTTAAATTGCTCAGTTAGCTGTAGCCTCTGTACGTATTAATGTATTTAGAAGTGCTGTCACTGACACCACATAGGAACCAAATGTGGTATTTGCTGCCATTGCACTAATGGAGTATGTTAACAGCTGTTGCCACAAAGCACAGGAACCCATACAAACAAAAATGTAGTTTGTGTTGCTTGAAAAGTGAAAATTATCACAGTGATATTAATGATGAGTGTACAAATTTAGAATTATGTATAACATTCTTTATACAATACAGTTGCCACTTACTATTGATTAATGATACAAAAACCCAAAATTTATTCAAGTACCAATGATATGCCTCATCTATACTGAGCACTTAGTTGTAATGGAACCCCTATGAGGTAGATATTTTATTATCCATTTTACAGATTAAACATCTGAAATTAAGAATTTAAGGAATTTTTCCATGATCAGCAAGTAGGTAAATGAAGAAGTCAAGATGAAAAACAAGGTTGTTGACTTTAGCAGTCCTATTCTTGAATACCTCCTCGTTTTTTTCTAAACAGAGACTTTCTTCTTTAAGGATTTCTATATTTAACCAAATATTTTTTAAGAATACAAAGAATATATATGCATGTGTGTGTATGTGTATATAATGTATAAAATAGCAACAGCAAGAAAAAAGCCTCACGAAGAATGATTTAAGTTCTGTGCAAAATAGGGTGATTTAGAATAAGTCTATAAATAAAATAATACAGAATCAAATCTTCCAAATAAAGCTATGTCACACTTTTCTCTCATACATTAATTCAAAGAGAAAGTATTTATTTGGCACCTCATCAGATACTTTGGGAACACATGAGGATGAGTCAGATACCAGCCCTATCTTCAAAAATCTTGTTATAATAAAAGAAATAATGTATTACACAAAGAATAAGGGTAGAATACAATAATGAAATGCCAAAGAAAAGTATAAATATCAATAAAACAAATGCAGCTGGAGTTCTAACAGAAGAGACATCTACTTGGGGGATGAAGAACAATTTCATTAGAAAAAGAGGAAAAGTGCATTTCAGCTAGCTATGAATATGGACATATCAAATTGGAAGGAAAAGAATGAATAGAGAGAATGAGGCAGCATTTCAGTTTAATAAGATGTGTTAAGGGGCATACGGGAAGGTAATTTTAAGGAGGTCTGGAGGCTAGGAGGCTGGTGTTTGAACTTTCTTCTCTTTTTAGTGGAAAATCCTATCAAGATATTTTTGCAGGAAACTAATATGTTCAGAACTGTACATCAGGGCAGCAGTGTGTAACAAGAACCAGCGTTGAGTATGTCTAAAGCCTACCTAGTAAGATGACTACTGTCATATTCTATATATATGTAGCCTAGACTTCTAATTTAATGGCAGGTATTATATTGCATAGATGTTTACACATCTCTCTGGTAGAGCACAAAAGTATTATTAATTTTGTTGTCATATAGAGCAGATATCAGCAAACGAGGGTTTACAGGCCAAATTCAGCCTCCACTTTTTTCTGTAAATAAAATACAGCCATGCTTGTTCCTTTACATATTGTCTGTGGCTGCTTTTACTCTATAACTGAAGAGTTAAGTAATTGCCACAACGAGCATGTGGCTACAACCAATGTCTCAAAAGTGCAAAAATGATTTTTGATGGAACCAGAAAGCATTGTAAAATAATGGTTTTAAGAAAATTCTGAGAGGTCACATTTCTTTGTATAAATGAAAATATCTCCATGCGCTTAATATATATGCATGTCATGTATTTCATTGATTTAATTTGTCTGAATAGCACCCATAGGCGTATAAGTTATCAATCACTGTGTCTACCCGTGATCTAACCTATAGAGTGTTCTTGAACTCTTTTTGCATGTTTGTTTTTTACCTTCTTCAGTATATCTTGTTTTCCTGATTTCATTTTTTTCAAGTTTTCCTGTATTGTTATGTAGACATTCTTTTACAGAGGGATATAAATGTAGATATAATTATACATATGGATATATAGATATGGATGTGACAGTGGCAATGAATATGGGTATAGACAGATACATATTGTTTCCAGTTGAACTCAGTGTGTAAGACATCAGAGATACTTTTCAAGTCACATAATCTCAGGCATCTCCCCTGATTCTAGAAGATCATATTCTTTCCTTAGGGATGAAGTCTTCCAGTGGAGTTTTGCTTCTTTTAGAGGTTGTATTAGTTTTCTAGGACTGATGTAATAAATTAAAACAAAATTAGTGGCTTAAAACAACAGACATCTATCCCATCTCTGCCCCTTTCAGTCCAGGATGCAGTGTTTCTGCTGGTATAAAATTCTCAAAACCCTGTTTATCTTCTGTGAATTTTGAGGAGATCCATGCCATTAGACACCAGGATTCTCCACAGATCCTTTCTGGATAACTCCATCTTTATTCCTGGCTTCTGCTGAGATGGTTGTTGGATCCAGAAGTCACGTGTCTAATCACATGCTTAACTGTTACCTTAGTAAATAGTTGTTCAACTACACTCTTGGCTCTATTCCCAGGGCAAGCTATCTGGGTGGACTGAAAATTTTCTAAATCATTAAGTGCTGGTTCCTTTTCACTGAACTGTTCATTCCTCAACTCATCTCTTTCCTCTCACAATGTACTACAAGCAGCAAGGAGAGATCAGGTCGTACCTTCTAAACCTGGCTTAGAAATCTCCTCAGCTAAATATTGAAGTTAATTCCTTACAAATTTTATCTTCCTGAATTCCACAGCAGAAAACAATCCAGCCTCATCTTATGCCACATTATGATAACGATAGATTTCCCTACAGTTTCCAATGAGATGTTTCTCTTTTCCATCTGAGATCTCACCAGAAAAGCCATTAATGTTCATGATTCTAGCAACATTCTATTTATGATAATATATATATTCTCTAAGGTGGCAGAAACTTTTGTATAGTTCTGTTTATTTCTTTGACTCCTCACTAGAATCACCTTTAATGTCTCTGTTTCTACCAACAGTCCTTTCAAGGCAGCTTAGTTTTTTTATCATGTGCCTCCAAACACTGCCATTCTCTATCCATTACCTTTAAGAGAACATGTTCTTTGTGCAAGTGAAAAATATCTCCATGTGTTTAATAAAGCCACTTCCACACCTGAGTATTTGGTACAGTAGCACTCAACTTCCCAGCACCAAGTCTAACTTTGTTTCCTAAGACAAATTTGGCAGCTTAGAAAAATAAAACTCTTTGACTCACAGTTGTGGAAGGTAGAAGTTCAAATCAAGTTGTCAGCAAGACCATGTTCGCTCTGAGGCCTGGGCGGGGGCAGGGGAGGGTGGGGGAAGGTGTGAGTTCTAACTTTGCGTCTCCCAGCTTCTGTGAATTATCAACAATCTTTGGTGTTCCAGTCTGTGTCTCCAATTTTTAAATTGAAGTATAGTTAATTTACAGTGTTTCAGGTATACAGCACAGTGATACAATTATAAATACATACATACATATATACACATACACACACACACACATATATATATTCTTTGTTAGATTATTTTCCATTATAGGCTCTTACAAGATATTTAATATAATTCCCTGTGCTATACAGTAGGCCTTTGTTGTTTACCTATTTTATTTATAGTAGTGTTTATATGTTAATCCCAAGCTCCTAATGTATTCCTCTCCAGCTTTTCCCCTTTGGTAAATTTGGTAAGTTTGTTTTCTATGTCTGTGAATCTGTTTCAGTTTTGTAAATAAGTTCATTTGTATCATTTTCTTAGATTCCACATATAAATGATATTATATATTTGTCTTTGTCTGATTTACTTCACTTAGTATGATAATCTCTAGGTCCATCCATATTGCTGTAAATGGCATTATTTCATTCTTTTGTATGGCTAAGTAATATTCCTTTGCATATGTGCATGCACGCACACACACACAAACACACCACATCGTCTTTATCCATTCTTCTGTTGACGGACCCTTAGGTTGCTTCCATGTCTTGGCTTGTGTAAATAGTGCTGCCATGATTATTGGGATGCATGTATGTTTTCAAATTATGGTTTTCTCCAGATATATGCCCAGGGGTGGGATTGCTGGATCATATGGTAACTCTATTTTTAGTTTTTAGGAACCTCCATACTCTTTTCCATTGTGGGTGCACCAATTTACATTCCCACCAGCAGTGTAGGAGGGTTCCTTTTTCTCCACACCCTCTCCAGCATTGTTATTTGTAGACTTTTTAATGATGGCCATTCTGACTGATATGAGGTGATATCTCACTGTGGTTTTGATTTGCTTTTCTCTAATAATTATCAACATTGAGCATCTTTTCATGTGCCTGTTGGCCATTTGTATCTCTTTGGAGAAGTGTCCATTTAGATCTTCTGTCCATTTTTTGATTGGGTTGTTTGTTTTTTGATGTTGAGCTGTATGAACTATTTGTATATTTTGGAAAATAATCACTTGTCACATTGATTGCAAATATATTCTCCTAGGCCGAGGTTGTCTTTTCATTTTGTTTATGGTTTCCTTTGCTGTGCAAGAGATTTTAAGTTTAATTAGGTCACATTTGTTTATTTTTGTTCCCAATATTCTAAGAGAAAGATCCAAAAAAATATTGCTGTGATTTATGTCAGTGTCCTGCCTCTGTTTTCCTCTGGGAGTTTTATAGTATCTGGCCTTACATTTAGGTCTTTAATCCATTTTGAGTTTATTTTTGTGTATGGTGTTAGAGATTGCTCTAATTTCATTCTTTACACATAGCTGTCCAGTTTTCCAAGCACCACTTATTGAAGAGACTGCCTTTTCTCCATTGTATATTCTTGCCTCCTTTGTTGTAGAATAATTGGCCACAGGTTTGTGGCTTTATTTCTAGAGTTTCTATCCTGTTCCATTGATCTATGTGTCTGTTTTTGTGCCAGTACTATACTGTTTTGTTTACTGTAGCTTTGTAGTATAGTCTGAAGTCAGGGAGTGTGCTTTGTTCAGCTCTGTTGTTGTTCTTCAAGATTGTTTTGGCTACTCTGGGTCTTTTGTGTTTCCATACAAATTTTAAAATTTTCATCCCAGTTCTGTGAAAAATGACATTTCATTGAATCTGTAGATTGCCTTAGGTAGTATGGTCATTTTAACAATATTGATTCTTCCAATCCAAGAACACTGTATATTTTTCCATCTGTTTGTGTCATCTTCAACTTCTTTCAACCGCATCTTATAGTTTTTGGAGTACAGGTCTTTTGTTTCCTTAGGTAGGTTTATTCCTAGATATTTTATTCTTTTTGGTGTGATGGTAAATGGGATTGTTTCTTAAATTTCTTTCTGATATTTCATTATTTCTTTGTCTCAATTTTACATGGCTCTGTTCCTGTGTGTTTGTCCCTGTGTACAAATTTCCCTCCTCTTATAGGGACGTGACTTATATTGGATTTATGGCCTATCCTAATCTTAACTTGATTACATTTGTGAAGACCCCACTTCCAAATAAGGTCACATCCACAAGTCCCAAGTGAACTTAAAGTTTGCAGGGACACTCTTAAATTCAGTATAAAGGTTAATAAAACTGTGTTGAGAAACTCATGGAAATTCCTTTTGAAAGAGCCTAACTCTAAAATTTTAACTTTCCTGGCAAAAGGATTTAGACAACTCTTGTTAACATTCATTAATCTCTTTCTAAAAAAAAAACACAGTTCAGGGTTTATGTAAGTTTTAAGTCATATTCAGGTCTTCTTTATGGAGGAGAGCCAAACATAAAGGTTTAGGAGGCCAGGTCCAGAATCTCTTAGTATGTAAAAGGAAAAAAAGAAAACTATTTTAATGAATAAATTCTCAGGAAAATTGACATCAGCAACAAAACCTAAATTCAATCAGAGGCCATTTATGCCTCTGTGGGTATCAGTTACCTTTTAAACACCAGCTCGATCAAACCAAACAAAGAATACCGAGCATCCCAAGCTCTCTTCCTCTCTTAAGCTATTTTATTGCAGAGGTTGCTTGGCGTCAAGGATTGGTGCTCTGTGCCAAGGGTCTTTGTGTAAACATCAGGTTTTGTTATGGGTCTATATGACAACAGATCTCCTTCCTTTCCAGGTGATTGTGTTGGCACCCAGACATGAGCTGCCTTCATCAGTCACAAATCAAACTGCAATACCAACTGGACTGAACATTCACTAAAGAGAGACTTCCTGAAGGGAAAAGAACTGGCACATGATATGCCAGACAGTTTGCCAGTACTGTCATTTTATTTCTGTGCATCATTTTATGCTGTTCTATTATAACGTGTGACTGGTCACCCAGAGATTACACTTCCCTTTCAGTACATTCTACCCCAAAGCAAATCAAAGATTGTCACAGTACCTACATTATGAAACTTAGGTCTGCTAAGGCAACAGTAAATTAACAAAAACAGAAAGAACCACTTCTAGTTAGTAGGATGCCATTCATCCGTTTAGGTATTTATTCATTTTTTAATAATTGCATGCCTACTATATGCCAGGTATCTTTACATATAAAGAGGTTATTAATCTGATTTTATTGTTCTTAAAATTTAGTTTTAGTAAAATAAATTTTATTCTACAGGATTTTTAATGGTTTTAGTCTTATATGTAAAACACTAACATAGTGCTTGATTAATCTACCTTGAATGAATAATTTGTGCAAATACATTCTGCATGTGAGGAGTTTCTGGAATGTCAGCACAAACAGACCTCTTGTGGAACACATTTTCAATGAAGAAATGCAGGAAACCCTTTGTAGAATAAAAAATAATTCACCTTTGTCATAGTAATGTTAAGTGTAATTTCAAACTTGAGAAGGGTCTACAATATTGCTTGTTTTACTGGAAATTTCCACCAAGAGTAGATAAATCATCATCCCACATCTTGAAAAATAAAATAGAATTGTCTTCCAAGTAACTTCAACCATGTGCATATTCATTCATTTTCTTTTGCTTGTTATGCTATTATGGTGATTTTTTGTCATATGCCATGCTAATTTGTTCCTGTACTTTAAAAAAAATCAAAATAAGTTAAGCTGGTGAACAAACACACAATTTGCTAATTAGCATCACAACAATTATCATAATATGGCAAGGAAAATCAAAGAGAAGTAACATATAATCTTAATTTATTATCAATGTGAAGAAAGCATAACTGGCACTAATCTCCTGCAAGAAAATCCTCTATAGAGATGTCTGAATCTATCAGAAGATCTTTGTTGCCGCTTCATTAACACCCATTAAGATCTGTGCTTAAACAATACTGCTGTCTTTCAGTATAATTAAGGAAAAATATCTTTACAAAGAAAAAAAAGAAAAAATAAAAATTTAAAGGACCTCAATTCAAAAATTTCACCTTACTTAATTTCATCAATTAGCTGTCTACGCAATGAAATTATAAATCTAAAAATTCACTTTTTTTGGTGGCTTGAATTGTCGCATTTAAAGAGTGGTCAGAGTGTTACACATCTATGCACAAATCCTTAGAGCTAAATCATTTTTGTTCACACACTTCTGAACAAATAACAGTGTAAATCTCTTCCATTTCAATTCACAAAATGCTGCTGCTTTTCTCTTTTTTGTCTCTGACAATGTGTGTTATAGGTTATATAGCAAGGACAAAACGAAAAGTAGAGGATACAAAATATGGACCCTAATTCAGAATAGGTGATGAACTTCTTCAGTTGAATGGAGTATGAAAATGTAATTCCAGATTTTCTTTTTTATTTCTTATACCTGTACAAAACAAGGAATTTAGATGGCAATTGACATCTAATAAATCTGTATTTTTTAAGCTCTTTATTGGAATATAATTGCTTTACACTCTTGTACCGGTTTTTGAGGTACACCAATCAGCTGCATTTATACACATATCCCCATATTCCCTCCCTCCCATGACTTTCCCCCACCCTCCCTGTCCCAGCCCTCTAAAGCATCACCCATCATCGAGTTGATGTTCCTTTGTTATACAGCAACTTCCTACTGGCTATCTATTTTACAGTTGGTAGTATATATACATCTATGTTATTCTCTCACTTTGTCCCAGCTTCCCCTTCACCCCCCGCCCGCCCCAACCTCGTGTCCTCCAGTCCATTCTCTGCATCTGCATCCCTATTCTTGTCTTGTCACTGGGTTCATCAGTACCATTTTTTTTTTTTTCAGATTCTGTATATATGAGTTAGCGTACAATATTTGTTTTTCTCTTTCTGGCTTACTTCACTCTGTATGACAGACTCTAGGTCTATCCATCTCATTACATATAGCTCCATTTCATTCCTTTTTATAGCCGAGCAATATTCCATTGTATATACGTGGCACATCTTCTTTATCCATTCATGGTGCTGCAATAAACATTACGGTACATGTTTCTTTTTGGATTATGGTTTTCTCTGGGTATATGCCCAGTAGTGGGATTACTGGATCATATGGTAGTTCTATTTTTAGTTTTTAAGGAATCTCCAAACAGTTTTCCATAGTGGTTGTACCAACTTACATTCCCACCAACAGTGCAGGAGAGTTCCCTTTTCTTCACACCCTCTCCAGCATTCATTGTTTCTAGATTTTTTGATGATGGCCATTCTGACCAGTGTGAGATGATACCTCATTGTGGCTTTGACTTGCTTTTCTCTAATGATTAGTGATGTTGAGCATCTTTTCATGTGTTTGTTGGCCATCTGTATGTCTTCTTTGGAGAAATGTCTGTTTAGACCTTCTGCCCATTAGTGGATTGGGTTATTTGCTTTTTTGGTATTAAGCTGCATGAGCTGCTTCTATATTTTGCAGGTTAATCCTTTGTCCGTTGCTTCATTGGCAAGTATTTTATCCCATTCTGAGGGTTGTCTTCTTGTCTTGTTTATGGTTTCTTTCACTATGCAAAAACTTTTAAGTTTCATGAGGTCCCATTTGTTTATTGTTGATTTTATTTCCATTATTCTACGAGGTGGGTCAAAAAGGATCTTGCTTTGATGGATGTCATAGAGTGGTCTGCCTATGTTTTCCTCTAGGAGTGTTATAGTGTCTCGCCTTACATGTAGGTCTTTAATCCATTTGGAGTGTATTTTTGTGTATGGTATTAGGAAGTGCTCTAATATCATTCTTTTACATGTAGCTGTCCAATTTTCCCAGCACCACTTATTGAAGAGGCTGTCTTTTTTCCATTGTATATTCTTGCCTCCCTTGTCAAAGATGAGGTGCCCATATGTGCTTGGGCTTACCTCTGACTTCTCTATTCTGTTCCATTGATCTTCCTTTCTATTTTTGTGCCAGTACCATACTGTCTTGATCACTGTGGCCTTGTCATATAGTTTGAAGTCAGGGAGCCTTATTCCACCAACTCCATCTTTCCTTCTCAAGATTGCTTTAGCTACTTGAGGTCTTTTGCATTTCCATACAAATCATAAAATTTCTTGTTCTAGTTCTGTGAAAAATGCCATTGGTAATTGATAGGGATTGTATTGAATCTGTAAATTGCTTTGGGTAGGATAGTCATTTTCACAATGTTGATTCTTTCAATCCAAGAACATGGTATGTCCTTCCATCTGGTTGGTCATCTTTGATTTCCTTCATCAGTGTCTTATACTTTTCTGCATACAGGTCTTTTGCCTCCTTATGCAGGTTTATTCCTAGGTATTTAATTCTTTTTGTTGCAATGGTAAATGGGAGAGTTTCCTTAATTTCTCTTTCTGCTCTTTCATTGTTAGTGTATAGGAATGCAAGAGATTTCTGCACATTAATTTTGTATCCTGCTACTTTACTAAATTCATCAATTAGTGCTAGCAGTTTTCTGGTAGAGTCTTTCAGGTTTTCTATGTATGATATCATTTCATCTGCAAAGAGTGACAAATTTACTTCTTCTTTTCCAATTTGGATTCCTTTGATTTCATTTTCTTCTCTGATTGCTGTGGCTAAAACTTCCAAAACTATGTAGAATAATAATGGTGAGAGTGGACACCCTTGTCTTGTTCCTGTTCTTAGAGGGAATGCTTTCAGTGTTTCCCCATTTAGACTGATGTTGGCTTTTGGTTTGTCATATATGGCTTTTATTATGTTGAGGTAATTTCCTTCTATGCCCATTTTCTGGATAGTTTTTATCATAAATGGATGTTGGATTTTGTCAAAAGCTTTTTCTGCATCTATTGAGGTGATCATATGGTTTTTATCCTTCAATTTGTTGATATGATGGATCACATTGATTGATTTGCATATATTGAAGAATCCTTGCATCCCAGGGATCAACCCCACTTGATCATGGTGTATGATCTTTTTAATGTGCTGTTGGATTCTGTTAGCTAGTATTTTGTTGAGGATTTTTGCATCTATATTCATCAGTGATATTGGTCTGTGATTTTCTTTTTTTGTGACATCTTTGCCTGGTTTTGGTATCAGGGTGATGGTCGCCTCGTAGAATCAGTTTGGGAGTGTTCTTCCTTCTGCTATGTTTTGAAAGAGTTTGAGAAGGATTGGTATTAGGTCTTCTCTAAATGATTGATAGAATTTGCCTGTGAATCCATCTGGCCCTGGGCTTCTGTTTGTTGGGAGATTTTTAATTATAGCCTCAATTTCCATACTTGTGATTGGTCTGTTCATGGTTTCTATTTCTTCCTGGTTCAGTCTTGGAAGATTGTATTTTTCTAAAAATTTGTCCATTTCTTCTAGGTTTTCCAATTTATTGGCATATAGTTGCTTGTAGTAGTCTCTCATGATCTTTTGTATTTCTGTGGTGTCCATTGTTACTTCTCCTTTCTCATTTCTAATTCTGTTGATTTGCGTCCTCTCCCTTTTTTTCCTGATGAGTCTGGCTAATGGTTTGTGAGTTTTGTTTATCTTCTCAAAGAACCAGCTTTTGGTTTTATTAATCTTTGCTATTGTTTCCTTCCTTTCTTTTTCATTTATTTCTAATCTGATCTTTATGATTTCTTTCCCTCTGCTCACTTTGGGGTTTCTTTGATTTTCTTTCTCTAATTGTTTTAGGTGTAAGGTTAGCTTGTTTATTTGATATTTTTCTTGTTTCTTAAGGTAGAACTGTATTGCTGTAAACTTCCCTCTTAGAACTGCTTTTGCTGCATCCCTTAGGTTATGGGTTGTTGTGTTTTCATTGTCATTTGTTTCTAGATATTTTTTGATTTCCTCTTTGATTTCTTTAATGATTTCTTGGTTGTTTAATAGTGTATTGTTTAGCCTTCATGTGTTTGTATTTTTTGCAGTTTTTTTCCTGTAATTGATATCCATTTTCATGGCATTGTGGTCAGAGAAGATGCTTGATATGATTTCAGTTTTCTTGAATTTACCGAGGCTCGATCTGTGACCCAAGATGTGATCTTTCCTGGAGAATGTTCCGTGTACACTTGAGAAGAAAGTGTATTCTGTAGTTTTTGGATGGAATGTCCTATAAATATCAATTAAGTCGAGATGGTCTTATGTATCATTTAAAGTTTGTGTTTCCTTATTTATTTTCTGTTTGAGTGATGCTGTCCATTGATGTAAGCAGGGTGTTAAGGTCTCCTACTATTATTTTGTTACTGTCAATTTCCCCTTTTATGGCTGTTAGCATTTGCCTTATGTATTGAGGTGCTCCTATGTTGGGTGCATAGATATTTACAATTGTTATATCTTCCTCTGGATGGGTCCCTTGATCATTATGTAGTGTCCTTCCTTGTCTCTTGTGATAGTCTTTACTTTAAGATCTAATTTGTCTGATATGAGTATTGCTATTCCAACTTTCTTTTGACTTCCATTTGCATGGAATATCTTTTCCCATCCCCTTACTTTCAGTCTGTATCTGTCTCTAGGTCTGAAGTGTGTTTATTGTAGACAGCATATAGAAGGGTCTTGTGTTTGTATCCATTCAGCCAGTCTGTGTCTTTGGTTGCAGCATTTAATCCATTTATATTTAAGGTGATTATTGACATGTGTGTTCCTATTACCATTTTCTTAATTGTTTTGGGTTTGTTTTTGTAGGTGTTTTCCTTTTCTTGTGTTTCCTACTTAGAGAAGTTCCTTTAGCACTTGTTGTAAGGCTGGTTTGGTGGCGCTGAGTTCTCTTAACTTTTGCTTGTCTGTAAAGCTTTTGATTTCTCCGTCAAATCTGAATGAGATTCTTGCTGGGTAGAGTATTCTTGGCTGTAGTTTTCTCTCTTTCAGGACTTTCAGTATATCCTGCCATTCCCTTCTGGCCTGCAGAGTTTCTATAGAGAGGTCAGCTATTATCCTTATGGGTTTTCCCTTATATGTTATTTGTTGCTTTTCTCTTGCTGCTTTTAATATTTTTTCTTTGTGTTTAATTTTCATTAGTTTGATTAATATGTGCCTTGGTGTATTTCTCCTTGGGTTTATTCTGTATGGGACTCTCTGTGCTTCTTGGACTTGGTTAATTATTTCCTTTCCCATGTTGGGGAAGTTTTCCACTATAAGCTCTTGAAATATTTTCCCAGACCCTTTCTTTTTTTCTTCTTCTTCTGGGATGCCTGTGATTCGAATGTTGGTGCGCTTAATGTTGTCACCAAGGTCTCTGAGACTGTCTTCCATTCTTCTTATCCATTCTTTTTATTCTTTTTTCTTTTTCCTACTCTGTGGCAGTTATTTCCCCCATTCTATCTTCTAACTCACTTATTCATTCTTCTGCCTCAGTTATTCTGCTGTTTATAACATCTAGAGTATTTTTAATTTCAGTTATTTTGTTGTCCATTCCTGTCTGTTTGTTCTTTAGTTCTTCTGAGTCCTTATTAACCGTTTCTTGTTTTTCTGTATTTTATTATCGAGATTTTTTATCATCTTTACTGTCATTACTCTGAATTCTTTTTCAGGCATTTTTCCTATTTCCTCTTCATTTATTTGGAATTGTGGGTTTTTTTCCTGCTCCTTTGCCTGCATGATGTTTCTTTGTTTTCTCATGGTAGTCCAAACTTCAGAGGTTGTCCTGGCAATAAAGGGGTTTAAAGAAGACTGTCCAAGCCCCAAACTAATGGTAGAGTGTTGAGTCAAACAAATACTGGTTATGTCGGGATCTTTGCAGTCTTTTCTGGTGTCCAAGGTCGTTTGCCAGTGTTCAGCTAGTTCTCTCCCTTTTGACTCTTTAACTGTGGTTCATGCCACTCCCTAGACTGCTCTGTTGTCCCAAGCACATTCGTGGCTTCAGCTGGTGGGGTCCCTCAGAGCTGGCAGCCTCAGTGAGGCCACCTTTGCATGGGGCTCCAGGGCAGCTCAGTGATGTTGGAGCGAAGAGACCCTGAGCCAGGAGTTCCAGCTCTGCCAAAACCAGGCTCCATTCTGGGCACTTGTATTGTTTTAATTTAGCCTATTCATTTCTCAGTTACCATGATGTATTCCAGTTATGTTTGTAGTACAAGATTGCATCCTTCAAAAATTTCTAACCAGCAGAGTTTTTTAAAAATATGTTTTGTGATTATTATATTTTAAATAGACATTCATTCAAAACAGTTCTTGATTTTTATTAAAATGTCTCTAATTTTTGTCTTCAAATGACTAGGTTTTAAAAACTTTTGTTTATTTGAAAAATTTATTTTACTAAGTAAGACTGCTTAATATTAATATTATGAAATAATAGATAAATGGAGATAGTGAAACGTTTTCATATTAAATGATGTAATTTTTCTTAACTTTGAATTTCTTGTTGCTCTATTTTTGTATGTAATAGTTGTCTATATATAAAGATAATTTTCTATAATCCTTATCAGAGTTACAGTTTTTGCTATAGAGTTCACATGTATTCTTTTAAAAAATTCCTATTTAGTTATGGTATTTGTTGTTCTATAGTTATTTTCTTATTTTTTATTATATTTATCTGTTACTTTTGCTATTTGCCTAATATTCAACAAAATTACTAAATTTTTAATTATAAAGTTTCTGTAATTTTATGTATATATAGATAATCATATAATATGGCAATATTAATTTTTTCTTATTTTCCTTTGCTTATATTTTTCTTATCTTACTGGGTTGGCTAAGACCTCCAGGAGAATATTGAATAAATATTCCAAAATTTATGAATATAAATCAATGGCATTGGCTATCTTTGCCTATTTCTTGACTTTACAGGTAATGATTTTTATACTTCCTCATTGAATATAATTTTTCCTATAAGTGTCAGGCTGACATTGTTTTTAGGTTATGGAAGTCCTCTCCTTGTCCTATTTTTCTCATGTTTGGGTGTTGAATTTTATCATAGGATTATTTTCTGCACCTATTAATTTAATCATTTTCCCATCTTTTTAATGTTAATGTAATACATTACAATGTAGTCAATATTTTCTTTTTCTAATCTTAAATCACCTTTGTATTCCTGGGCAAGCCCAATTTGGCTAGGATGTAATTTCATTTTAAACCACTGATGCAATCTAATTGCTATTATTTCATTAAGGATTTTTGCATCTATGTTTATGAATTTGCCTGCAATCTTCTCAATTTCCTTATCTGGTGTGGTGGACAACCTTTAAAATGGTTTCCTATGAATCCCTGCCTCCTAGTATTCACACATTTGTGTAAGTCTTCTCTTTGATCCTGGACAGAGTATTGCAGAAGGGATGGGATGCCACTTTCAATACCAGGTTCTGACAATATTGTGACTTCTGTCTTGGTTACTCTCATGCATACTTCTCTCTCAGATGCCTGTCTCTGGGAGAAGCAAGCTGCTGTGTGGTGAGACCTAGGAAGAGGACCATGCAGCAAGCAATGCAGTCTTCCTCCAATGACCAGCATGTACTCAACACCTGCCAAGAGCCACAGGAATGAATTTGGAAGTGGCTAGTTCTCCAGGTGAGTCCTGAGGTAACTGCAAAGCTTAGTACAAGAGAGGAAAGTACGCAGACTATCTTTCTATACTGGGTAAGTTTTCTTCTGACTGACCATTTTTTTTTTCTTCTCAGACTGCGGCATTTTCAGAACCGTGACTTTGTGTGTATGTGTCGTGGGGGTGGGGGTGGTCTTTTATCTAGCTTTCCATCCTGAGGGTGAGGATCATTTAATCATGACCACATCTAAAAAACTTAGTCTTTGGAAGCTATGAAGCTACTTGATTCTAAAGATGCAGTCCAAAAGTACTGGATTGATGTCTATGATTAGTTCTAATCTTCTAAGTGATCCCCTCTTTTTTTTTTTTTTTTTGGTTTCATCATAAATTACTTGATTAAAAATATGTGTTCAAATTTTTTATATATTTTATAATAACTAAACAGCCAGTAGATATCTAGAAATTATGTTTCTGAAAAATAAATTTCTTTTCCTTATTTTCTCTCTTATAGACTCTTACTTGAAATTTGTGGTCCAGCTATGTCTTTTTAGGCCCACTTTAACTCTCTCAGCCCCTCTTTGTTCCCAATACACTTAGCATATCCCCAAATTTTAGTAGCTAATAACCAAGTATGGTAAATAGAGTATATCATCAGAGATAAGTTCAATAAGAGAGAATAATTTCTAATCACTAAAAATGCCATATAACCCAGTTGAGGCTACAATAATTTGTCCAGGTATTAGTAACAAAATGAAAAAAAAAAAAAACCATAATTGGGGTAGTCATTGATGAAGACCAAACATTAGGCTTTTCTGCAGTTTGTTATTAATTAACTGTATCCAAAAATAAGTTTATGAATTTGGCATAATTATAAATTCAAAAGTTTAGCTATATCTCAAATTGTTTATAAAGTACAGATTTTGAGGAGCAAATATTTTAACATTTGACTAGTGTTAGAATTTCAAAAAGGATTCAGTAATTTAGAAATACACTGGATAGTAAATCCCAAATCTTAGTCCCAAGAGGAGAAGGAGTTTTTGTCTAATATGATGCTCAAAATTTTGAGGAGAATATTTTATAAACTAAAATTAAATGGTCTTATTTAAATGTGAAATGGAGAATACTAATTACCAAATCCAAATTATCAAAATCTTCCTTTTGGCACACGTAAAACATCAAAAACATATGAGAATGTAAGAGAAAACATCTATTAAATAATCATCAAAGGAGTATTTAATCTCATTAGTCCAAAAGGAAACATAAATGCTGAGCTGAATATATATCAGCATAAATGCAAATCTGAAAGCATATTTGAGAAATGTATAATGCAAATATTTTAAAGCCATAATAATGAAAAGATAACACTTTGTAAATGAAGAATTAACAGAAAATAAATCATAAAGGTTATTATACTTATTAAATAATTTGCTAAATGTTTATATTAAAAGCATGTTACATAGACACTATTCTCTTTCAGCTACACAGCCTTTCCTCTTTGCGAATCACTCTGTATTCCACTAACAAACTATGCCTGGCTTTATCTTCAGAGTCAAACCCATGATATGAATATTTTCTATTTACCTGCTTATTTACTTTGCCAGTTTTACACTGAGTGAGGACATGAACTTTATTTATGTAGTTTATTGCCGTAAGTTTGTATCCAGCACAAAGCCTAACATATAAAAGAGTTTGCACCAAAGGTATTAAACTAAACTCATTTTATGTAGGGTAGGCAAGTGTGGAAATAAAAAAACAACCAAATGATTATAGGTGAAGGTTATTTATTTAGCGCTTACTCTAGCAAGGGAGTCAGTCAGTATCGTTTGCATTTTGACTGAGTCTCAAAGGCAGACAGAGGAATGGGAAAGCTTTATGGTGGAAAAGAGGGAAGGCTTCAAGTAAGACCTGATTGCAGACTGTTGGCATGGGGAAGCTATAGGCAGGCTTATTAGAAGGGTGCATCCTCTGTGTTTGGGTAAGGATTCATATTTAGCTTTCTCTGGTTGGTACTAAAATGGAAACAGGATAAATATTAGGAAAGCAATCAGTTACTAATCAAGTCCTGGCCACTTGTGGCCAGTTGTCACAGGGGTTACTGTTTGTCAATATAGACTATTTTTTAGAGATAGTGGTCTGACTTCCTTTAAGTTTGACTTATAGAAAAGATGGCTTCTTAGACTGCTTATTGTAGATAAAGAGTTGGTTTCCTGGAACAGTTACTACAGATTGTGGGTCAGAGTCCTATTTTTGTATATGATCTGGCCATCATCCGCTTGTATACCTAGTCTCTCACAAGCATCTGATTAAGAACATAAGGATTTTAAGTCATTGTCCTGATACCTAGTACTTTACCAAAAAAAGTTTTTTTAAAGATCTTATACCTATAAAAAACATAGAGATGCATAAAAATAAAGCATGAAGTCCCTCAGTGACAATATTTGATCTAACTTCAGCTGCTATACACAAGCAATTTCAAAATTCTGTTTGGGGCCTTTATAAGATCATGAAACTTCAAAAGCTAAAAGTAGAGCAGAATAGATAACTTTCAGATATAAAAATGGAAACAGTAGCTATAACTGAAAGGAAAAGAAGATACTGGACTGGCATTCATCTGTGCTAAGCTAAATATTAAAACATATAGATAAGCCTTGATGTGGAATACATTGGTTTATTATGAATATCTGGTAAGTGGTTCAAATGACTTTATCAGACTCTAGGAGAACAGGAAAAACTGGTTTAGCACAGTTTTTTGTGATTACCAAATCATAGAGGTTAGTTTGAAAAATGCTAGTTCTATTACTCATATTTGGAGACCAGTGAGCAAGAAGACCTTTTTCGTAAAACTCTACATTTGGTTTGTGTGTCACAAATAGTTTAAAAAATTAATATGTAAGTTGTATTAAAATAAAAAGCATCCCAGCTATGAAGAGGTGGATTTGATAACAATGGCCACAGAAGTCTAATAATCTCTTCCTTATCAATATTGTAGTATAAATACATCCTGGCAAAAGACCAAAAAGTGAGTTGAAACTCTATAGAAAAACAATTAGCAAATTTTAAATGGTATTTCATTTCACCCAATTTTCAGAGAAAAATTTTTTAAAACTTTGACTTGATTGTAGTTTCTATTCATATAAAATACATGGAATTTAACTCAAGAGTTAGTAATAACAATCTCTCCATCCTCTAATGAAAACTCCAACTGCACTTGCCTAACAAGAAATAAAACAGGAAAATTTTGTTTCAGTGCACTCTACTTATCTTGATTTATTTTCTTTTCCCTTGAGATGTGCCTCTTCAGTTCATGATTACTCATGTCTTCCCAGAAGGTCCCATCATAGACTTATCCTTCAGAAAAACTCTTCTGTGCAGCCCTAAATTATACATATTTTTCCTAAGACTCTCCCTTATCAAAATATACAAACTGTTCCACTTATTCTTTCAGAGTATGGTTATTTTGTTAATATTATTCAAGCTCAGGAAGGGAACATTTTTAGGGACAAATATAATTCAAGATGCTGGCGTCGTAATAAGAACAAACATAATTCCTGCTGTCCTGGAATCTGATAAAGTCATTTGAGCTACTTATCACTGATGCATAATAAGCCAATGTATTCCATGTCAGAGTTTATCTGTATGTTTTTAAAATACACTTGTAATTAGCCTAATATTTATCAACTTCATACAATGTGCCAGCTACTTTATTAGGTTTAGGTGCCTAGAAAAATTATCTCATTTATTGTTTATATCTGGAGGAATAGTAATTTCCATTTAGCAGGTGATAAAACTGAGTGTCTGAAGGTTAATTGCTTTGTTAAAGGTTGCACAGGCAGTAAGCAGTGAAACTGTTAACTCAGTCCAGTTCTTTTCTGATCTTCTGATTCCAAAGTCAACATTCTTTATGCCCTCTCTACTGGCATGTGCTATAACACAAAAAAAGTGAGATAACTAATGAAGCTCAAATATGGCCTGGAAGGAAAATTATTAAGACTAGAACTATACTTCCTGCTATCATCCCATAAATTTTATTGCCTTCCAGATGTGGTTGAAACTCTAAACACTGCAGTACATCAACATCCTCTTTTACTTTTTTGGAAATTAAACCTAGAAAGTTATGAGTCTTTCTCATGTTCCAAAAGCTACTATACACACAAACGCAAAACTAGGATTCTGTTCTTCTGACACACTTTGCTCCGAAAGCCACAAGGCCATTATGAAATCATACCTGTGGCAGGATGATTCTCATTTTAGGAAGAAATGTGCCTGTGTCATTGAAAATGCTCATTTTTTAATATAATGCCCTCTCAATTAACGTAAGTGTGATGGGCTGTTGGATCCAGGGACAATTCATGTGCCTTGAAATATATCTTCTTAAGTGCTTCCTTATATATTTAATAATAACCATTTACATGTTTAAGTATTTGCAACTTGGAGAATTCCTGAGAAGCAGGAGGAGGCATGAAAACTTGAGTGCACTAAAAAACAAAGATTTTGCTTCACTCTTTACTAAATAAATGCTCCAATGTAAGCAACTTTATATAATGAAAAAGGAGAGCATTCTTATTCCAAGCAAAAGATGAGGCAGCAGCTTTTAGCTTAGAATTAATCAAAAGGTTCCTTAATTTCAATAAAATCTGCCCCTCTTTTGTTATATTTAGTATTTTAATAAAGAATTAATGATTAAAATTAAGTTATTTTAAGGTTGGTTAAGCAGAGGCACTTAATAAGAGTAAATTTTGCTCTTGGTAGGATAATAAATGCAAAGCTGTATCTCTTGCCATAGTGCAGTTTCAAAGGGTGATTGAATTTTTCATGACTACAGATCCCAATGTCCTCTCCATTGAGAATCATTAAAAAGTATATAATTATTATTTTCTATAAGTTATAGAAAACATGTCTATTATATATTTAAATATACTATATCTACATGATGCCGAAGAGTTTTAACATGAAAAGTTTAGTCAGCTTTTTTTTATCTGTGTATTCCAAACAGTTCGTATGAATCACATTTGATTCTTTTGTTTGACCATAGTGACCAGAGACACCATCCTGGCCACTTTAAACATAAAAATAAGATATTCAAACACTTGGAAAATAAAGTTCCATGCAACATATATAAACAAAGGTATATCCTATAAATATCTATTTCCTGGTATTCTTTTTCTAGTATAATACTTCTGAGTATATTTACTAATGCCCACAGTATGTGACATGAAGTCACTGTAAAATAATATAATTTATTATCATTTTGTGACCACTAAGTATAAGTTAGTATACTGAGTATAGTAATAGCATTTAATCAGAGTTAATTGTAGCAGTTAGGGATGCATTTAGCTGTAAATAATACATACACACACCTTTATTCAAACAAATTAATAGGGGTGTTCCCCCTATCATTTAATGACAAATTCAGAGGAAAAGCAGTGCAGAGCTGGCTTAGTGGTGTTATGGCATCTTCTCTGTCATGGATATCTTCTATTTTTTTTTCTATTTTTATTCAGCATCTTCAGAGAATGCATGTCAGAAGGTGATTCTCCGCTGCCAGATTTACATTACCATTCTTTCTACGAAAGGTAAAAAGGATATAAGAGAATAGCAAATGCTCATGAGACAGTAAGCCCAAGTTTAAAGAGCTTTTCCTAAAGCTCCATCTAGTGAATTACATCTTATTGGCAACAACTGCTAAGGGAGTCACGTGGATTTTAGTGGGTACTTCCACTCAAATTGGGATTCTGACTTTAAAGAAGAGAGAAGATATTGGGTAAGTAATTACCAATGTCTGTCACAATATTTTATCATTCTGCTGCACAATGATGAAAATACTTAATATATTCAAAATAAGTAAATCTGAGTGAAAAATAAGTGTACGTTCTTTCCAGTTCTCCCCCAAAGAAATAACATATATTTATTAATTAACTGAACTTCACTTATTAAATAGTGAAATGCAAATGAAGCATACTATCTTATGAGTAGATGTTAAAGATTAAGAGAATGGATAAACATGTATGAATAGAAAACTGGGAAGGTGTACATGACCAACAAAATATTTTAGATTATACATTATATTTAGAACAAAAAGGGAATAACACTTGACCTCCGTAAAGTTTACATAGTATAACCCACATTGAGCTTAAAATATAAACTTTGTTTTGCTATAGTACTGCAGTGATAAATCCCTAAAGTATCATGGGAAAAAGAGGGTGTGGTGAGGAAATCTATGCTTATCAACAGGACCAAGTGGGAGAAGAGGAAATAAGACATTTAAGCAGAAAACACAAAATATTAAACTAACTCCACTTGGCTAGAAAGGGTGAATTTCCTGACTACGACAAGGTCAAGATGATGAAAATAATGAATTTCCATAGTTCTAAAAAGAGATCGTGTAGACCAATGCTCGTAAGAGATTACCAAGAGAGGTTGAAAACTTTTAATTGCAGTTATTTAACCATTACAGGTAATACTATAACTGATTTTCATGTATAATCAATCAATGACAAATAATCACAGTGAACATTTTTCTGAAAAAAATCAACTCATAGCTGTCTCATATTTTGAAAGTTATCGTATTTGTAGTGGACTCAACTTCAGTTAACAAAATTCTGTAGGTAATTTTAACCCCCTCATGCCTTTAAATCAACACAAATATCCTTCTAAAGCAGAAATCAACCCAATCTTTCCTCAGCAGGCAACACAATTCTACAACAGCTGTATGGTTGAAGCAGATCTTTTTCAAGGACTGTGGGGACTTCTTTCTTTCTATTCTGTCTTTTGTTTTGTTCTTCGTCAAAGGTGCAGTGGAGATTATCATGGATGGTCCAGATCCCACTACTGTTTTTGATTTTTCAAGTTTTCATTTGCAGAGGTCTAGTTTTAAGGTTCAAATATCATTCAGCATGACTTCACCAAGTTTTTGTCTTTGAGTCATTTGTCTGAATCCTTTGTGTAAATAGTGACTGCAGAGAAGCATTCTAGTCTCTGAACAACAATGAACAATTCTGAGAAAAACATTCGAAGGTGACTGATAGATTTCAATCACAATGTATTTTTGTTTGAATATTATCATAGGTTCTATTTGCTAATGTTTTAGTATTTTTGTATCAATATTCATAGCTAAGATTAGTGTATAGTTTTCCTTTGGGGACTCTGTTCTTCAGGTTTAAGTATCAGTTTTATGTAAACTGGAACAAGTTATGTGGCAATGCAATTTTCTGATCTTTTAAGTGTTGCTAATGACCCTCAATAAATGGTCTGAACTTGGTACACTATTGAAGGGCATATTTTTAATAATTTTATTTATTTATTCCATGAAATTTTTGATTAATTTTCCCTTAACTAACATCAAATTTGATTCATGTATTTTCCTTAAAAATTATCTATTTCATCTAGATTTTCCTTTTCTTTTAATTGGTGCAAAATATCACATTTTTCTTAATTTCCTTTTTGTTATATTTAGTTTTCCTTTTTAATTTTTATTTTGAATATTTGTCATTTTCCCCATTTCCCTTTGTTTATATTTGCCTATTTTATTAATTTTTATTTTTTTTTAAATAAGTAAATTTATTTATTTATTTATTGGCTGTGTTGTGTTTTTATTGCTGCATGCAGGCTTTCTCTAGCTACCGCAAGCAGGGGCTACTCTTCATTGTGGTGCATGGGCTTCTCATTGCGGTGGTGTCCCTTGTTGCAAAGCATAGGCTCTAGGTGCGCAGGCTTCAGTAGTTGCAGCATGTGGGCTCAATAGTTGTGGCCCGCGGGCTCTAGAGCAGCAGGCTCAGTAGTGTGGTGCACAGGCTTAGCTGCTCCATGCCATGTGGGATCTTCCCAGACCAGGGCTCAAACCCATGTCCTCTGCATTGGCAGGCAGACTCTTAACCACAGGGCCACCAGGGAAGTCCCTATTTTATTAATTTTTAAATAAGCACTAGGGACTTCCTGGTGGCCAAGTTGTTAAGAATCTGTGCTTCCACTGCAGGGGGCATGGGATCCACCCCTAGTCATGGAACTAAGATCCCACATGCCACACAGTGCAGCCAAAAAATAAAAATAAGCACTTAGATTTATTATTTGTATTATTTTATTTTTTCTGCCTCATTCATTTTTTCTTTTGTTTCTAATACATCTTGTGTTGCCCTTCCTTTTGATTTATTTCATGCATTTTCTGTTTTATTGAGTTGGTAATTAGTTCACACCTACATTCTTTAATTTTCATTGATAGAGTGTTTAAAGCATTATTTTTTTCTTCTGTTATTGCTTTAAATGTATCCTGTTGGTATGAAATGTTTGTGTTATTACAGTTTACAACTTCTGCAATTTTGGTTTGCTACTACTTCTGCAATTTTGGTTTGCATTTTCCCTTTCATCCAGAAGTTTTTTAATAGAAAGCTTTCAAATTTCCAGCTGAAAAGTCTTTTCTGAATTTTTAATTTATTAATATCCAGTCTTCTTACATTTTTATCAGAATGTTTGTAACATTTATGGTAACATGGAACTCAATAATGTGGTTTCAAAATATAATGTATAGGCAATTTGAATTTTTTTTATTTTATGTTGGAGTATAGTTAGTTTACAATGTTGTTTCATGTATATAGCAAAGTGATTTAGTTATACATATTCATATATCTATTCTTTTTCAAATTCTTTTCCCATATAGGTTATTACAGGATATTGAGTATATTTCCCTGTGCTGTACAGTAGGTTTTTAATTATCTACTTTATATATAGTAGTGTGTATATGTTAATCCCAACCTCCTAATTTATCCGCCCCCCCCCCCACCTGTTCCCTTTGGTAACCATAAGTTTGTTTTCTATGTCTGTGAGTCTGTTTCTGTTTTGTAAATAAGTTCATTATTTAGATTCCACATTTAAGTGATATCATATGATATTTGTCTTTGATTTACTTCACTTAGTATGACAATCTCTAGGTTCATCTATGTTGCTGCAAATGTTATCATTTCACTCTTTTTGAAGGCTGAGTAATAGTCCATTGTGTATATGTATATACCACATCTTCTTTATCCATTCCTCCATTGATAGACACTTAGGTTACTTCCATGTCTTGGCTATTGTAAAAAGTGCTGCAGTGAACATTGAGGTGCATGTGTCTTTTTGAATTATGGTTTTCTCTGGAAGTATGCCCAGGAGTGGGATTCCTGGATCATATGATAGTTCCATTTTTAGTTTTTTAAGGAACCTCCATACTCTTCTCCATAGTGGTTGTACCAATTTACATCCCTACCAACAATGTAGGAAGGTTCCTTTTTCTCCACAACTTCACCAACATTTACTGTTTGTAGATTTTTTGATGATGGCCATTCTGACTGGTATGAGGTGATACATCATTGTAATTTGGATTCGTATTTCTCTAATAATCAGTGATGTTGAGCACTTTTTTCATGTGCTTTTTGGGCATCTGTATGTCTTCTTTGGAGAAATGTCTATTTAGTCTTCCACTCATTTTCTGAGGGTTTTTTTTTTTTTTTTTTGAGCTGCGTGAGCTATTTGTACACTTAGTTTGCAAATATTTTCTCCCATTCTGTGGATTGTCTTTTTGTTTGTGGCTTCCTTTGCTGCACAAAAGCTTTTAAGTTTAATTAGGTCCCATTTCTTTATTTTTGTTTTTATTTTAATTACTTTAGGAGGTGGATCAAAAAAGATACTGCTGCGATTTATGGCAAAGAGTTTTCCTCTAAGAGTTTTATAATATCCGGTCTTGCATATAATCTATTTTGAGTTTATTTTTGTGTATGGTGTTAGGGAGTGTTCTAATTTCATTCTTTTACATGTAGCTGTCCAGTTTTCCCAGCACCACTTACTGAAGTGACTGTCTTTTCTCCATTTTATATTCTTGTGTATAGGCAATTTTTTGTCAGTGTTCTATGTGTGCTTGGGCAGAAGGTATATTATCTCTTAGAGGGTATAATATTGGAGACATTGCTTTAAAATCAGCCTTAAGGATTATGCTGTTGATGACTTTATAGCCTTATTATTTGGACCACATGACCTCTTTTAAACTGCAAGTGGCTTGGTCTCCTGTTAGTGTGATTCTGTATATTTCTTCTTGAGTCTCGTGCAGTTTATGTTTATGAAGATTATTCCTATGTTATTTTGTGTATAGATATTCAATATTCTAATACTTCATTGTGAATTCAGGCTTTCAGAATTTCAAATTGTCTCATTTGATAAATTTAATCATTTTTTTATCTGGAATTACCTTGTCTGATACCTGGAATGCAACCTCTACTTTCTTGAGGATTAAACATTTTTCTGGTATACCTCTGCCCTTATATATTTAGGCTTCATGAGTCCCTTTATTTTAGGTAGGTCTCTTGTATACAACACAAAGCTGGATTTTTTGTGTGTGTCAGTTTGAAAATATTTTAAATAAGTGAGTTAAATCAATTCACATTTACTAATATGATTTTGTTCTAGCTACCATTTTATTGTTACATCTATTTTCCGTATATATGTATTACATTACTTTTTAGTATTGTTTAATTCTTTAACTTTCTTTTTAATCCCTTTTGATGTGAAGATTGATATTACATGTTATTTATTTTACATTGTTTTGTGTGGTTTTGTTGTTGTTGTTGTTTTCTTCCAGGTACTCTAATTGCATGTATTACAGATTTTCTTTGTCCTGAACTATATATGAATGTCCTTTTATACTGATCTTTATATTTTTCTCCACTTTGCCATCATGCTCTTTTAAGTTTTCAAGCATCTCCTCAATGCCATTCATTAAATTTTAAGTGAGTATAGTCTCTCTTTGGTGGCTTGTAATTTAGTAGTCATTTTTAAGATGTTGTGGTATTCAATATTTTGAACTTGGTTAATTGTTTCATATCTTTCTGTTTTTATACATTTATGTCCTTGAATCAGGGTTTTGAATTCCTGATTCAAGACATTCTTTATATTTGAAAATTATTGTTTAGTATATTTTATTCAGGTTAGAATGTTATGATACACTTTTCTTCAATCTTGTATTTGTGATTGGTGGAAGAATATTGATACTTTGAAACATTTTTATTCTAGTTCTCTAGGATTTTTTTTCTTTCTGAAGCCTTGTATAAATGTCAGTTTTCACTTCCTGGTCATTTCCTAATTTTATTTTCTCTATGACAGTTGTGCACAGTCATAGAGAAGAGTATGGGGGTCTAACTAGGTTTCTACTTTCAAGACTGCTCTCTTGCATTGGCATAGGAGAGTATAGTTTCTTTTATTTATGGTGCTAATTCATTTGATGGAGAATACATTGAACAATGGGCCATAAATGTGTCCATGTCATAATTCCCAGAATCTGTGTTAACCTACATGGCAAAAGAGACTTTCTGATTAAATTAAGGACCTTGAGATGGGCAGATTATACTGGGTTATAAAGGTAGGCCCAATGTAATTACAATGGCACTTATAAGAGGGACAGAGGAGGAATCAGAAAGAAATGTGATGATGGAAGTAAATTTTTGAGTGATGAGCTTTAAAGGTGGGTGAAGGGGCCTCAAGCCAAGGCCACAGTCAGCTACTAAAAGTTTAAAAAGGCAAGAAACAGATTCTCCCCAAAAACCTTCGGAAGAAATCAGTCCTATGATACCTTGGAATAACACCTTGAATTTAGCCTAGTGAGACTGATTTCAGACTTCTGGCCTCCAGAACTGTAAAAGCAAAGATTTGTGTTGTTGTAAGCTACCAAGATATGGTAATTTGTTACAGCACCAATACAATGGGAAATTCATAAAGGTTATGATTTACAAGTTTGTAATTTGTGTGTATTTCAGCAATATAAATAATTTTCCTGCTTGCTTCTTTTTCTTACCTCCAAATCGCCAAGGGATGCTTTCTCCTTCTAAGTTAGCCCCTTACTCTGTGGAAGTGGTGCCTTCCTAGTACTGTTCCCTTGGGTCCCACAACCTTTCAGCCTTATTCCTTTTGACTTCTCAAAGGGCCATTATTCTGATCTTTCAGACATCAGATTTCCTCTCAATATTTACCATTCAGTGTGTGATCTGTCTTTCTGAGAGCCATTGTACCTGTGATCCATCACACCTACACGTGGGACATGGGGTTGTTTCTGGTGGATTCGGTTATTTACTTTCCACATGTACAGGTAGTTTAAAATTCACAGTATTCTCCATCTTGTAGTTATGCTGAAGATATGACTTATTGTTTTCTTGGTGGGAATGGGTAGAGAGATTTTAATTTAGGTTACTACCATTATTGTGTAATAAACCAGAAATCCAAGCAGTGCCTGCTGACTCCTTGATATGAATGATGAGGATTTTGCTGTCTTCAACATTTTGTATCATTAAATGAGGATTTCACATATATATGTTGTTATTTTTCTGCTGGTTATTGCTATAATTGTAAATTATATTCTTGAACCTTCACCAATATACAAACAGTTCTTTTTGACTCTACACTTTGTCAGATAATGTTATCTGCCCATATTCTCTCAGCTATGCATCTAATTTGACTTTTACATTGTCAGTGATAATCAGTTACCTTTTAGTCTCCAAGGGCTCACTTTTTCTTAAGTTTGCTCTAACATTTAGCTTCCAGTAATTTATGCTTATATCATTATGATTTTATGAATCTTATGAGTTATGAGTTAGAATTATATTTCTTTATCCATTAGAAAAATATAAGCCTGTCCCTCTAGGAAGAAATGGATAAATTCTTAGAAAAGTACAATCTTCCAAGACTGAACCAGGAAGAAATAGAAACTATGAACAGACCAATCACAAGTACAGAAATTGAAACTGTGATTAAAAATCCCCCAACAAACAAAAGCCCAGGGCCAGGTGGATTCACAGGCAAATTCTATCAAACATTTAGAGAAGAGCTAACATCTATCCTTCTCATACTCTTCCAAAATATAGCAGAAGGAGGAACACTCCCAAACTCATTCTATGAGGCCACCATCAATCACCCTGATACCAAACCAAGCAAAGATGTCACAAAAATGAAAATCACAGACCAATATCACTGATGAAAATAGATGCAAAAATCCTCAACAAAATACTAGCTAACAGAATCCAATAGCACTTTAAAAAAAAGCATACACCATGATCAAGTGGGGTTTATCCCTGGAATGCAAGGATTCTTCAGTAAATGCAAATCAATCAATGTGATACATCATATCAACAAATTGAAGGATAAAAACCATATGATCAATCTCAATAGATGCGGAAAAAGCTTTTGACAATATTCAACATCGATTTATGATAAAAACTATCCAGAAAATGGGCATAGAAGGAAATTACCTCAACATAATAAAAGCCATATATGACAAACCAAAAGCCAACATCATTCTAAATGGTGAAAAACTGAAAGCATTCCCTCTAAGAACAGGAACAAGACAAGGGTGTCCACTCTCACCATTATTATTCTACATAGTTTTGGAAGTTTTAGCCACAGCAATCAGAGAAGAAAATGAAATCAAAGGAATCCAAATTGGAAAAGAAGTAAAACTGTAACTCTTTGAAGGTGACATGATATTATACATAGGAAACCCTAAAGACTCTACCAGAAAACTGCTAGCACTAATTGATGAATTTAGTAAAGTAGCAGGATACAAAATTAATGTGCAGAAATCTCTTGCATTCCTATACACTAACAATGAAAGAGCAGAAAGAGAAATTAAGGAAACTCTCCCATTTACCATTGCAACAAAAAGAATTAAATACCTAGGAATAAACCTGCATAAGGAGGCAAAAGACCTGTATGCAGAAAAGTATAAGACACTGATGAAAGAAATCAAAGATGATACAGAAAGATGGAGAGACATATCATGTTTTTGGGCTGGAAGAATCAACATTGTGAAAATGACTATGCTACCCAAAGCAATTTACAAATTCAACACAATCCCTATCAATTACCAATGGCATTTTTCACAGAACTAGAACAAGAAATTTTATGATTTGTATGGAAATGCAAAAGACCTCAAGTAGCTAAAGCAATCTTGAGAAGGAAAGATGGAGTTGGTGGAATCAGGCTCCCTGACTTCAAACTATACGACAAGGCCACAGTGATCTAGATAGTATGGTACTGGCACAAAAATAGAAAGGAAGATCAATGGAACAGAATAGAGAAGTCAGAGGTAAGCCCAAGCACATATGGGCACCTCATCTTTGACAAGGGAGGCAAAAATATACAATGGAAAAAAGACAGCCTCTTCAATAAGTGGTGCTGGGAAAATTGGACAGCTACATGTAAAAGAATGAGAACACTTCCTAACACCATACACAAAATTAAACTCAAAATGGATTAAAGACCTACATGTAAGGCCAGACACTATAAAACTCTTAGAGGAAAACATAGGCAGAACACTCTATGACATACATCAGAGCAAGATCCTTTTTGACCCACCTCCTAGAATAATGGAAATAAAATCAACAATAAACAAATGGGACCTAATGAAACTTAAAAGCTTTTGCACAGTGAAAGAAACCATAAACAAGACAAGAAGACAACCCTCAGAATGGGAGAAAATACTTGCCAATGAAGCAACGGACAAAGGATTTTAACCTGCAAAATATTGAAGCAGCTCATGCAGCTTAATACCAAAAAAGCAAATAACCCAATTCACAAATGGGCAGAAGATCTAAATAGACATTTCTCCAAAGAAGAATGCAGATGGCTAACAAACACATGAAAAGATGCTCAACATCACTAAGCATTAGAGAAAAGCAAATCAAAGCCACAATGAAGTATCACCTCACACCGGTCAGAATGGCCATCGTCAAAAAATCTAGAAACAATAAATGTTGGAGAGGGTGTAGAGAAAAGGGAACTCTCTTGTACTGTTGGTGAGAATGTAAGTTGGTACAGCCACTATGGAAAACAGGTTGGAGGTTCCTTAAAAAAATAAAAAGAATAGAACTACCATATGATCCAGTAATCCCACTACTGGGTATATACCTAGAGAAAACCATAATCCGAAAAGAAACATGTACCATAATGTTCATTGCAGCACTATTTACAATAGCCAGGACATGGAAGCAACCTAAATGCCCATCAACAGATGATGGATAAAGAAGAGTGGCACATATATACAATGGAATATTACTCAGCCATAAAAAGGAATGAAATTGAGCTATATGTAATGAGGTGGATAGACCTAGAGACTGTCATACAGAGTGAAGTAAGCCAGAAAGAGAAAAATACCGTATGCTAACTCGTATATACGGAATCTTAAAAAATGGTACTGATGAACCCAGTGACAGGGCAAGAATAAGGATGCAGGTGCAAAGAATGGACTGGAGGATATGGCATTGGACGGGGCGGGGGGGGGGCGAAAGGGAAGCTGAGATGAAGTGAGAGAGTAGCATAGACATTTATACTACCAACTGTAAAATAGATAGCTAATGGGAAGTTGCTGTATAACAAAGGGAGATCAACTTGATGATGGGTGTTGCCTTAGAGGGCCAGGACAGGGAGTGTGGGAGGGAGTCACAGGAGGGAGAGGGTATGGGGATATATGTATAAATACAGCTGATTCACTTTGGTGTACCTCAAAAGCTGGTACAAGAGTCCAAAGCAACTGTGTTCCAGTAAAGAGCTTAAAAAAAAATTCAAAGCCTGTTCCTCTAAAAGAACATTGTACCTACTATCAAAGTCAATTGCAAACTTTTGTTATTCTAAGTCATGCCATATTTTAGAAAATTAGTAATTCTTACATATAGTTTTTCTAAACGCTTTTTCTTATTATCATATCCTCATCTTTCCTTCAGCTCTTAAATACTTTTCTCCATGTCATGGATTGTCTTATTGCTTTGTTTACAGTAATTTAATTTTTTACAATAATTTTATTACCCCAGTTTCACAGATACAGAAATTGAGGCACAGAGCTATTGATGAATGTAACATAGGCCACAGAGTTGATGGTCTTAAGTAAACGCTGCTCTCCTAACTGTAAATTACATAATTACATATCTTTTAAGTCCTCCTTCACCTTTTACACTGACTCCCTTCCCAGAGAGAACCCTCTCAGTGCTCCTGCTGTTCCAATTTTTAATGCTCAAAATATGGGCTGGCAGACATTGCCAGCCTATAATTCCCTTGCCCTCCTTATAGTAGTCTTTTGGATTAGATCCAGAGCTCATTATTGAACCAGTGCTACAGCACACCTGCTGGTAGCCAAGCTGATTGGTCTATGCCTGAGTTCAACAAAATGCACCTAATTTGTTTCCTAGTTTTCCTGGGATATATTCCAAAAAGGTTCCCTAAGAAAGGGTACATGTCAGGTGAAAGTACTAAGTCCACAATGTTTTGAAAATATATTTATGATATCCTAGCAATTAACTGATAGATTATTCAGGTGTAAATTGTAGGTGAGAATTTCTTTTTCCTCACGATTTTTTAAAATACTGCTACAGTGCCAAAGAAATCAGTTTTATGTCATATTTAAATTTAAATTTGCTAAAACCACCATTTGTTTTTCTTAAATATCCCAATAGGATAAAAACTAGACACAAGAGGCTGATATTTTCCACTAAAAGAAAAGCCTAAACCCTTTTTATAGACCCAAGTAAAATTAACACAGTTCATTAATTTATTTTCCTGCAATGGTCTATAGATTAAATGAACAATAAAATGTTTTGCAATTTAAATAAGACCATTTTTGCACTGTCTAATATATTAATAGCAGCCAGTTCTTATGATGCCGCTGAGGTTATAGTCTTTAAGTATGTGTATCTTACCAGCATAACAATATTTTTATTTCCCAGGCCAATCAAATTCCTTTAAGACTATTAAGGTGAGATCAAAGAATCCTTTGTCTTTAAACACCTAGTGTCCCCAGTGGGAAGACATATACAAGTCTGTTTTTTGTTGTCATCCAGAAAATTTTTTTTATTTCATTTAGCTTAATTTTATTTGGTTTGCCTTCTCTGGAAGCTTTCAGAATCTCTTCTTATTTCTTGGTGTTATGAAATTTCCTATTGATATAATTAAATGTAGGTATGTATTCTCTTATTATGCTGGGCAATAATCTAAATTTTTAAAGATTGAATATATGCATTCAACGTTGAGAAATCTTTTGTAGTTACCTTCTCTCTACTTGCAAAGCAAACTGGTTTTCTTCTGATAATGACCCTCTTGAATTGACTCCCCATGTTCTTTATCTTCTCCCATCATCTACCACTGTGTTTGGTTTTTTTGTTCTGGGATATTTTTAAAACATATTTTTCTATCTTTATTTTGATTTTTCAGCTTGGCTTTCTTCTTTTAAATGTGGAAAGTCTGTTATCTCCTTAAATTTATCTTTTTTAAATATAGCAGTCTGTTCTTACTTTTATGAAAATAATTATTCTTGACTTTCTCTGAATATGTTAATTTAACTCTTTAAAATTACTATAATATTTTTCAGTTTCTAGAACAGTTTCATCTGGAGTTACTTTTGTTTTTCTATTTGTTTATTTCTATTGTCTTTATGTTAGTCATTTTTTTTATATGCCTGGGGGTCCTCGATTTTTCATTATGAAAGACTGACCTATTGTCAGGTGTACAAGAATCACTTTCTTTAATGTTATCGACCTGATTGGAGTGCTGTATATGTAGTGTGAGGCAGACAAGGCATGCCAACCCACAGGCCTTATTTTAGAATAGGCTTCCTATCATCCCTCCAAGTCTCATCCCTCCAAACTCAAACCAAATTTGCTTTGCTATTTTGTTTTCTTTTTAAATATCTCAGTCACCTAAAATATTTTTCTTCTTGGACAGTTTCCCTTCCTAATCATTTATTGTCTTTTCTTTAGTCTGGAACACCAATATATACATTAAAAGCCTTATCTTTCTCCAATTTGCTTTAATATTTTGACAAATATATCTGTTTTCTGTCTGATTCCCTCTTCTAAACTCCACAGATCTAAGAGCATCTTAAGAGTCCCCATGCCACACTTTTCTTTCTTCTTTCACCACCCACTTGTAGCCATTTCTTTTCTGGCTTAACCTCAATCATTCCATAAGTTTTTCTTCCTACAGAAATGTGTTGAAATGTCTAATCCAATATTGAATAGGCTACCAACTCCCCCTTCTATTTGCAGAAATTGAACCATTTTCATATTTTTTCAACTTTTTATTTTAGTAGAATGAGAGGAAAAACTGAAGCTAAGTACAGGTACCTAGTTTGCCATTTTGACATTAAACATGCCTTTTGAAACTGTGTAACTAGGGGTTATTGACTGATCTTATAGGACCCCCAAAAGATGCAGAACTTAAAAATGAAGTATTTGTAGAAACAGTTAACTTGTATACCACGAGGAGAAATATTCAAATTCCTTTTTCAATAAGATTTATATGGCCTCAGCTCTGATCATGATGCTCTCATTCCAGAGATCACATCGCTGAAGTCTGCCTTGAACCAATATCGCCCTTTACAATCCCCAGCACCTTTCTACATAGCTTGCAATGTCAAGATTCAGATTTCTTGTTTCTCCCAGTGTTGCACTGCAAGATTCTAAGAGGTAGATGTTGACTTTAGCCACTATCCCACATCACCATCGTTCTCCCCCAGGCCTCAAAACAAGTATCTATATGTTAAAAAAGCTTCAAAACGGATCTCTCATTTCCAAATATCTGCTAGAAATTCTGAGGCATCCCTTGAAAGCTACACCTGCTACTTCTCTATCATTAACATTATTGCCCCTATATCTTTGAATTCCCCCTGCCCTTCCCCCAAACAACCTTATTATACCCAGGAGGGAAACATTCACATCACTAAGTCTTAATTTGGAGTTTTCTATTTTTAAATAGCTATATGGAGGTATGTTTAGTGCATTAGAATTTTGCAAAGGAGGAATTATCAGTCAGGATGATATTAAAATAGAAATGGTTAGTGTTTCAATTTGTTTCAGAGGGGAATTCCTGTTAGAATGAGCCACTAAAACTTCTCTACTGTAAGACAGAAATAATAGCCTGTTTCTTTTGCCTTCTCAAGACCTGAAAGTGATAAACCACCTAATTCTTAAATGTGAAAGGTTGCTCCATTTACACTGAGTGTAAGATTTTAATGATGTTATTGTTTAAGTGCTTGTCTATGTTGAAAATGTTATGAAGGAAAATTACTCTGGGTAAATTTTCTAAGAGTATTCATTAGTTTTTTTGTAGTTTATTTCTCCATCTGTATGTATACTGTACTTGAGTATTGGTGATAAATTCATGGAAAGACAATGTTCTTGTTTTAAATATGATGGAATAAAATTCTTCATTATAAAAATAAGTATACCAACAATTGTAATGTTTAAACTATTAGAACACTGCAAGATGCATACATTAAAACCAAATGTTATGCACAGTGTTTTTCCTGGAATACTTGTACTTTTCCTAAATAGCACTTCATTATAAAAACTATCCATTTCAAAGTAAAAAAAAAAATGTTTAGACTATTACTGAAATATAAGTGCTCTGTCAGAAATGCATTACCTAACAAAAGCACTTTATTATATCTTAAAACAAATAAAAACTAAATCCTGGAATCATTCACATATTTTAGCAGTAAGTAGTGTGTATACATTTACCAAGATATTTAACTACAACATCTATATTACAGCATTTTTTTCCACAAAGAGATGGCTCTTTGAATAGAATATTCTGACAATTTGTCAAAATATCATATAAATATATATATAGATAGATTATAAATTTCCAAGCATAGCATTTCCTAAGTAAAAAATACTGGCTTCAACTTTGAAAATGTTGTCGCCCAATCTTCTCAAGTGGATGCTCCCCCTGAATAACTTTTTTTTCATATTGAGATAAAATACCTTAATGCAGAAAATTATTCTAGTACTTTGTGCACGAAGATAAAAAGTACATGTTCTAGACTGCGTCATAACTTATTGAAGTCATAACCTATTAAAGTATATTTAAAGAATTTCAAGTATGCTTGAAACATCTTGTTTTTTAAGTAGAAAAGTTTTGTGCTTCACGTGTGAAGTAATCATTTGCCTTAGCAATGATTTTCTTATTGAGATACAATTGACATAAAATTGTATTGGTTTCAGATGTACAACCTATGACTTGATATTTATATACACTACAAAAATGATCACCATGATATAACTAATTTACACCCATTACCACACATAGTTACATTTTTTTTTTCTTGTGAGAAATTTTAAGATATGCTCTCTTAGCAACTTTGAAGTGTACAATACAGGATTGTTAACTATAGTCACTGTGCATTACAGCCCAGTGAATAATTTACTTTATAAGCAGAAGTTTTTACCTTTTGGCCCCCTTTACTCATTTAGCCTACCACCCACCATCTTCCTTTGGAAACCACCAATCTGTACTCTGTATCTATGAGTTTAAAATTTTTGTTTACTATTTTTTTTTTAAGATTTCACATATAAGTGAGATCACACAGTATCTGTGTTTCTCTGTTTGATTTATTTCACCTACCATAATGCTCTCAAGGTCCATCCATGTTGTCATAAGTGGCAGTATTTCTCTTTTATGGCTGAATAATATTCCACTGTGTGTTTGTGGGGGGTGTGCATGAGTGTATCCCATCTTCTTTATCCATTCATGCATTTATGGATACTCAAGCTGTTTCCATGTCTTGACTACTGTACATAATGCTGCAGGTAACATGGGGGTTCATATAACTTTTGTAGTTAGTGTTGTCTCCTTTGGATAAATACCCAGAAGTGGAACTGCTAGATCACATAGAAGTTCTTTTTTTTTTTTTAAGAGAACTTTATTTATTATTTTCTGTCTGCATTGGATCTTCGTTGCTGTGCACAGGCTTTCTCTAGTGGTAGCGAGCAGGCTTCTCATTGTAGCAGCTACTCCTGTTGCAGAGAATGGGCTCTAGACATGCAGGCTTCAGTAGTTGTGGTGCATGGGCTTAGTCACTCTGTGGCATGTAATATCTTCCCAGAGCAGGGATCAAGCCCATGTCCTCTGCATTGGCAGGCAGATTCTTAACCACTGCGCCACCAGGGAAGTCCCATATAGTAGTTCTGTTATTTTTTTAAGGAACCTCCATACTGTTTTCTATGGTGGCTGCACCAATTCGCAGTCCTGCCAAGAATACATAAAGGTTTTCTTTTCTCCATACCCTTTCCAAAATTTATCTGTTGTCTTTTTGATGGTAGCCATTCTAATAGTGTGAGGTGATATCTCGTGGTTTTGATGATTAGTGATATAGTGCATTTTCTCATGTACCTGTTAGCCATCTGTATTTCTTCTTCGGAAAAATGTCTATGAAGAACTTCTACCCAATTTTAATCAGATTGTTTGATTTTGATATTGAGTCGTATGCCTTCTTCATGTATTTTGGGTATTAACTTGTTATCAGATATAAGATTTTCAAATATTTTCTTCCATTCATTGACTGTATTTTTGTTTTGTTGATGGTTTTCTTTGCTGTGCAGAAACTAATTACTTTAATATAGTTCCATTTTTAATTTATTTGTTTATTTTTGCTTTTGTTGCCCTTGCTTTGGGTGTCAAATCCAAAAACTAATTGCCAAATCAATGTCAAGGAGCTTAACATCCATATTTTCTTCTAGGAGTTTTATGATTTCAGGTCTTTTTTTTTTTTAATTTTATTTATTTATTTATTATTTTTTGGGGGGTACACCAAGTTCAATCATCTGTTTTTATACACATATCCCTGTATTCCCTCCCTTCCTTGACTCCTCCTCCTCGAGTCCCCCCCACCCTCCCCGCCCCAGTCCTCTAAGGCATCTTCCATCCTCGAGTTGGACTCCCTTTGTTATACAACAACTTCCCACTGACTATCTATTTTACAGTTGGTAGTATATATATGTCTGTGCTACTCTCTCGCTTTGTCTCAGCTTCCCCTTCACCCCCCCTGAAATATAAGATTTCAGGTCTTATATTCAATTCTTCAATTCATTTTGAGTTACTTTTGGTGTATGGTGTAAGATAGTGGTCTAGTTTCATTCTTTTACATGTGGCTATCCTAACACCATTTATTGAAGAGACTGTCCTGTCACCATTGTATATCCTTGGCTCTTTTGTCATAAATTAACTGACCATATATGTGCGAGATTTTTTTCCTGAGTTCTCTATTCTCTTCTGTTGACTGATCTCTGTATGTTTTTATGCTATTATAATACTGTTTGATTACAGTAGCTTTGTAATATAGTTTGAGATCAAGAAGCATGATGCCTTCAGCTTTGTTCTCCCTTTTCTTTTCCCTCATAGCGTTCATGCCTTATGGGTGAAAGGTAAGTTAGAGAAGTGGAGTTTTAGCTGAGATGTAGAATTTTCTAGAATGAGGCCATTATTTTCCAAACATAAGACACTGCTTCCTAGGCATGTGGTTTTAACCTCTGGCAAGCTATTTAACTTCCCCGTACCCTGGATTCTTAATCTATAAATGAGGATTATAATAATAGTATTTATTTCATAATAAAATTGATACAAGGATTAAATGAATTAATATTTATAAGGTACTTAGTATTGTGTCTGGGACATAGAACACACTAAAAAGTATTTGCCATTTCAAAAACTCTTAGACATAAGGAATCCTAGCGAGTCAGAGACCAGGTTTTTTACAATTAAAAAAAATCTTCATATGAGCTGTGTGGTATAACATTCTACAAAGCATTGACATATATTACCTCATTTAATCCTTCCTGCCATTTATTATTGATCCCACTTTATTAAGAAGTAAAGAGGTCCTCCTAAGACCATGTGGTCAATGCATGTCACTTATGAATAAGAGCAGCAGGTGAGTTATTTTTTTTTAACTTTTATTAATCTTATTTTTTAAGATCTATTTCTGTTCCTGGTTGATTGCCTTTTTAAATTTTTAATTTTTATACAATTTTTAAAGGTTACTTTCTATTTCCAATTATTATAAAATATTGGCTATATTCCCCGTGTTGTACAATACCTCCTTGAGCCTCTCTTACACCCAGTAGTTTGTGCCTTCCACTCTCTTACCCCTATGTTGCCCCCCATACTGGTAACCGCTAGTTTGTTCTCTCTCTTTTTTTAAAAATTATTTATTTATTTTTATTTTTGGCTGCATTGGGTCTTCCTTGCTGCGTGCAGGCTTTCTCTAGTTGTGGTGAGCAGGTGCAACTCTTTGTTGTGGTGTATGGGCTTCTTAATGCGGTGGCACATCTTGTTGTGAATCACAGGCTCTAGGTGCACAGGCTTCAGTAGTTGTGGTGCATGGGCTTAATAGTTGTGGCTCACGGGCTCTAGAGCACAGGCTCAGTAGTTGTGGCGCATGGGCTAAGTTGCTCTGCAGCATCTGGGATCTTCCTGGACCAGGGCTGAAACCCATGTCCCCTGCATTCGTAGGCAGATTCTTAACCACTTCGCCACCAGAGAAGTCCGTAGTTTGTTCTCTGTATCTGTAAGTCTGCTTCTTTTATGTTATATTCATTAGTTAGATTCCACATATAAGTGATACCATACAGTATTTATCTTTCTCTGTCCAACTTATTTCACTTAGCTTAATGCCCTTCAAGTCAATGCATGTTGCTGAAAATGGTAAATTTCATTCTTTTTTATGGCCAAGTAGTATTCCATTGTATATACATACCCCATCTTCTTTATCTATTAATCTATTGATGGACAGTTAGGTTGCTTCTATGTCTGGTCAATTGTAAATAATGTTGCTATAAACATTGGGGTGCATGTAGCTTTTTGAATTAGTGGGGGGGTTGTTGGATATATACTCAGGATTGGAATTGCTGGGTCATATGGTAGTTCTACTTTTACTTTTTCAAGAAACCTCTATAGTGTTTTCCACAGTGGTTGTGGAAAACTGGAGGTATGTAAGGGTTCCCTTTTCTCCACATCCTCACTAACATTTGTTATTTGTAGACTTTTTAAAATTAATCTTAATTAGAGTATTATTGCTTTATAATGTTGTTAGTTTCTACTGTACAGCAAAATGAATCAGCTATACATATACATATATTCCCTCTTTTTTGGATTTCCTTCCCAGTTAGCTCACCACAGTGCATTAAGTAGAGTTCCCTGTGCTATACAGTATGTTCTCATTAGTTATCTATTTTATACAGAGTATCAATAATATATATCAATAATCTATTTTATACAGAGTGTCAATCCCAATCTCCCAATTCCTCCCACCACCACCCCTTTCCCCCTTGGAATCCATACATTTGTTCTTTATGTCTATGTCCCTATTTCTGCTTTGCAAATAAGATCACCTATACCGTTTTTCTAGATTCCACATATACGCGTTAATATATGATATTTGTTTTTCTCTTTGTGACTTACTTCACTCTGTATGACAGTCTCTAGGTCCATCCACATCTCTAAAAATGACCCAATTTCATTCCTTTTTATGGCTGAGTAATATTCCATTGAATATATGTACCATATCTCCTTTATTCATTCCTCTGTTGATGGACATTTAAGTTGCTTCTGTGTCTTGGCTATTATAAATAGTGAATGCTGGAGTACCTCTGTCTTTTTGAATTATGATTTTCTCTGGGTATATGCCCAGTACTGGGATTGCTAGGTGATATGGTAGTTCTGTTTCTAGTTTTTTAACAAACCTCCATACTGTTTTCCATTGTGGCTATATCAATTTACATTCCTACCAACAGTGCATGAAGGTTCCATTTTCTCCACACCCTCTCCAGCATTTTTGTTTGTAGATTTTTTGATGATAGCCATTCTGACCAGTGTGAGGTGATACCTCAAGGAGTTTTGATTTGCATTTCTCTAATGATTAGTGATGTTGAGCATCTTTTCATGTGTTTGTTGACCATCTGTATGTCTTTGGAGAAATGTCTATTTAGGTCTTCCACTCATTTTTTGATTGGGTGGTCTGTTTTTTTGTTTTTGATATTCAGCTGCATAAGGTGCTTGAATATTTTGGAGATTAATCCTTTGTCAGTTGCTTCATTTGCAAATATTTTCTTCCATTCTGTGGGCTGCTTTTTTATCTTGTTTATGGCTTCCTTTGCTGTGTAAAAGCTTTTAAGTTTAATTAGGTCTGATTTGTTTATTTTTGTTTTTATTTTCATTACTCTAGGAGGCGGGTCAAAAAAGATCTTGCTGTGATTTATGTCAAAGAGTGTTCTGCCTGTATTTTCCTCTAAGAGTTTTATAGTGTCTGGCCTTACATTTAGACCTTTAATCCATTTTGAGTTTATTTTTGTGTATGGTGTTAGGGAGTGTTCTAATTTCATTCTTTTACATGTAGCTGTCCAGTTTTCCCAGCACCACTTACTGCAGAGGCTGTCTTTTCTCCAATGTATATTTTTGCCTCCTTTGTCATAGGCTAGGTGACCATAGGTGTGTGGCACAAAAACAGAAATATAGATCAATGGAACAGGATATTTTTAGACTTTTTGGTGATACCCATTCTGACCAGTGTGAGGTGACATTTCATTATGGTTTTGATTGGCATTTCCCTATGATTATCAATGTTGAGCATCCCTTCATGTGCTGATTGGGCATCTGCATTTTCTCTTTGGAAATGCCTATGCAGCCTTCCTGCCCATTTTTAATCAGGTTGGGGTTTTTTTTCTTTTTTTTTTTTTATGTTGAGTTGTATAAGCGGTTTATGTATTTTGGGTATTAATCCCTTATCAGTCACATAATTTGCAAATATTTTCTCCTATTCAGTATTTTGTCTTATTATTTTGTTTATAGTTTCCTTTGGTGTGCAAAAGTTTTAAGTTTCATTAGGTCCCATTTGTATATTTTTGCTTTTATTTCCTTTACATTAGGAGACAGATTCAAAGAATGTAATTTATGTCAGAGTGTTCTGCCTATGTTTTCCTCTAGGAGTTTTACTGTATCAGGTCTTACATTTGGGTCTTTACTCCATTTTGCATTTATTTTCATATATGGTGTTAGAGAATGTTCTAATTTCATACTTTTACATGTAGCTGTCCAGTTTTCTAAGTACCACTTATTGAACATACTGTCTTTTCTTCACTGTATATTCTTGCCTCCTTTATTGTAGATTAATTGACCATAAATGGGTGGGTTTATTTCAGGGCTGTCTATCCTGTTGCATTGATCTGTTTGTCTGTTTTTGTGTCAGTACCTTATTACTAGAGCTCATCAGTGAATTTGGTAAAGTTGCAGAATACAAAACTAATATACAGAAATCTGTACTAACAATGGAATATCAGAAAGAGAAATTAAGGAAACAATCCCATTTACCATTGCATCAAAAAGAATAAATCACCTAAAAATAAAATACCTAAGGAGGCAAACACCTGTACTCTGAAAACTATAAGATGCTGATGAAAGAAATGTAACATAGAAGAAACAGATGGAAAGATATACCATGTTCTTAGATTGGAAAAATCGCTATTGTTAAAATGAATGTACTATCCAAGCCAATCTACAGATTAAATGCAATCCCTATCAAAATACCAAAAGTATTTTTCACAGAACTAGAACAATCTTTTTTAATTTGTATGGAAACACAGAAGACCCCGAATAGCCAAAACAATCTTGAGAAAGAACAGAATTGAAGGAATAATACTCCCTACCTTCAGACTATACTATACAGCCACAGTGTTCAAACAGTATGGTACTGTTCTATTTCTTAAGATTGCTTTGGCTATTCAGTGTCTTTTGTGATTCCATACAGATTTTAGGGTGGTTTGTTCTATTTTTGAAAAATACCTTTGGAATTTTGGTAAGGATTGCATTGAATCTGTATATTGCTTTTAGTAGTATGGACATTTTAACAATATTAATTCTTCCAAGCCATGCGCATGGAATAGCTTTCCATTTTTTGTGACTTCTTCAATTTTGCATCAATGTCTTATAGTTTAGGATACAGTTTTTTACATCCTTTGTTAAATGTATTCCTAGGAGATTTTTTGATGCAATTGTCAATGGGAAAGTTTTCTTAATTTTTCTTTTTGATAGTTCATTATTAGTGTATAGAAACACAGGTGATTTATAGAAATTGATTTTATATCTTGCAAATTTACTGAATTTGGCCACTAGCTCTAACAGATTTTTGGTCAAATCCTTAGGGATTTCTATATATAGTATCATGTCATCTTCAAATAGTGACAGTTTTATTTCTTTCTTTCCAATTTGGTTGCCTTTATTTCTTTCTCTTGCCTAATTGCTCTGGCTAGGACTTCCAAAACTATGTTGAATAAAAGTGGCAAGAGTGGATATTCTTTTCTTGTTCATTATCTTAGATGAAAAGCTTTCATATCTTCACCTTTGATTATGATGTTAGCTATAGACTTGTTATATATGACCTTATGTTGTGGTATATGCCCTCTAAAACCACTTTCTTGAGAGTTTTTACCATAAATGGATACTGTTGTGTCAGATGGTTTTGTTTTGGTTTTTCTTTTTTTTTTTTTTTTTGGCATCTATTTAGATGGTCATATTATTTTAGTCCTTTATTTTATTAATATGGTATATCACATTGATTTGTGAATATTGAGCCATCTTTTTATCCCTGAAGTAAACGTCATTTGATCATGGTATATGTAACTTTAATGTATTGTTGAATTTGTTTTACTAATATTTTTTTGAGAATTTTTGCATCTATTGCTACATTCATAAGAAGTAGTGACCTATAATTTTCTTTTCTTCTGGTGCCCTTGTCTGATTTTAATATTATGATAATGGTGTCTCATAAAGGGTGTTTGGAAGTGTTCCCTCCTATTATATTTTTTGAAAAAATTTGAGAAAGATTGTTTTTAATTCTCTTTGAATGTTTGGTAAAATTCACCAGTGAAGTCATCTGGCCCTGGACTTTTGTATGTTGGGAGGTTTTTTATTACTGATACAATCTCCTTAAGAGTAATTAGTCTGTACAGAGTTTCCACTTCTTCATGATTTGATCTCGGTAGATTTTATATTGCTGGGAATTTATTTCCTCTAAGTTGTCCAATTTGCTGGTGTATAATTGTTTATACTATTCTCCTATGATTCTTTCTGTTTCTATGGTATTGGTTGTCTCCTCTTTCATTTTTGATTTTGAGTCCTCTCTCTTGTTTTCTTGGTTATTCTAGCCAAAGATTTGTTCATTTGGTTTATCTTTTCACAAAACTAGTTCTTGGTATCTTTGATATTTTCTATTGTCTTTTTGGTCTCTTATTTTTAATTCCACTCTGACCTTTGTTATTTTCTTTATTCAGCTAACTTTGGACTTTATTTCTTCTTCTTTTTCCATTTCCTTGAGGTATGAAATTATGTTATTTGGGATCTTTTTTGTTTCTTAATACAGGGAATTATTACTATGAACGTCCCTCTTAGAACTGTTTTTGCTGCCTCCCATAAACTTGGGTATGATGCATTTCCATTTTTAAGGTGTTTTTTTTTTTAATTTCTCTTTTGATTTCTTGGAACCACTGGTTGGTCAGTAGCATGTTATTTAATCTCCACATGTTTGTTAATTTGCTAGTTTTCTTCATGTATTGATGCTAATTTCATACCATTGTGGCTAAAAAATATACTTGATATGATTTCAGTCTTCTTAAATTTATTGAGACTTGTTTTTTGGCCTGGCATGTGATTTATCCTAGAGAATATTTCATGTGCACTTGAGATGAATGTGTATTCTTTTGCTTTTGCATGGACTATTCTGTATAAGTCTGTTAACCTGTCATTTAAGGCCAATGTTTCCTTAATGATTTTCTGTCTGAATGATCTATCCATTGATCAAGGTGAGTTATTAAATTTTCCTTCCATTATTATATTGCTGTCTCTTTCTCCCTTTAGGTCTATTAATATATTTCCTATATATTTAGGTGTCCCTATGTTGAGTACAGAAATATTTACAAATGTTATATCCTCTTATTGGATTGACTCCTTTATCATTATTTAATTACCTTCTTTACCTCCTATTACAGTCTTTCTCCTAAAGTCTATTTTGTCTGTTATAAGGATCACTACCTCATCTTTGTTTTGGTTTCCATTTGTATGGAATATCATTTTACATCCTTTAACTTTCAGCCTGTGTGTGTGTCTATAGGTTTGAAGTGAATGTCTTGTAGGAAGCATATAGATAGGTCTTGGTTTTTTATCCATGAGCCATTCTATGTGTCTTGATTGAAGAATATAGTCCATTTACATTTAAAGTAATTATTGATGAGTATGAACATACTGCCATTTTGTTAATTATTTCCTGGCTGTTTTGTAATTCTTTGGTTCCTTTTTTCTTCTCTTGTTCTCTTCCTTTGTGATTTGATGATTTTCTGTAGTGATATGTTTAAATTCCTTCCTTTTTTTTTCTTTTATATATCTAATATAGGTTTTTGCTTTGTGATTATCAGGATGCTTACATAAAACTACTGATAATGGTATGTTAAGTCAATAATCATTTAAGTTTGAACACATTCTAAAGCTATATATTTTTACTCCCCCAGCCCCTCAAGTTTTGTTTTTGATATCACAATTTACATCTTTTTATCTTTTGTATCCATTAACAAATTATTGTAGTTATAGTTATTCTTACTACTTTTGTTAATCTTCATAGTAGCTTTATAAGTGATTAACCCACCAACTTTACAACACTGTATTATCCTGATATTTACCACATACTTACCTCTTAAGTGAGATTTATGCTTTTATATGTTTTCCTGTTACTAGTTAGTATCCTTTCATTTCAGCTTAAAGAAATTCCTTTATGTGGTGATGAACTCCTTTAGCTTTTGCTTCTCTGGAAAACTCTTTCTCTCTCCCTCAGTTCTGACAAATAACTATGCCAGGTAGAGCATTTTTGGTTGGCAGATTTCTTTAACACTTTGAATACATTGTTCCACTCCCTTTGGACCTAAAATGTTTCTGCTGAAATATGTAGCAATGGTCCTTTGGAAGCTCCCTTGTATATAACAAGTTGTTTGTTTTGTTTTTGTTTTCTGTCTTGCTGCTTTCAAGATTCTCTCCTTTTCCTTTACATCTGACATTTTAATCATAATGTGTCTTGGTGTAGGTCTCTTTGCACTCATCATCTTTGGAACTTTTTGCTCTTTCTGGACCTGGATATCAGTTTCTTTCCCAGATTAAGAAAGTTTTCAGCCATTATTTCATCAATTAAATTTTCTGCCTCATTTTCTCATTTTTCTCCTTCTTCGACTTTTATATAATGTGAATGTTGGTCTGCTTGATGTTGTCCTATAAGTACCTTAAGTTATAGTCACTTTTTTTCAGTCTTTTTTCTTTCTGCTGCTGTGATTGTGTGAGTTTCACTGCTGTGTCTCAAGTTCACTGATGCTTTCTTCTGCTTAATCTAGTCTGCTCTTGACATTCTAAACCATATTTTTCATTTCAGTTATTGTATTCTTCAGCTCTGTGACTTCTGTTTGGTACTTTCCTGTATTTTCTCTTTTTTAAAATTCTCACTTAGTTTATCCCTTCTTATTTCTGAGTTAAGTGAGCATTTTTATGACCATTATTTTGAATCTTTTTATCAGGTAAGCCATTTATCTCTATTGCATTAAGGTTTTTTTCCCTGAGATTTTATCTTCTTCTGTTTGGAACATATTCCCCTGTTTCCTCATTTTCCTTAACTCTGTGTTGGTTTCTGTGCATTAGGTAAAACAGCCACCTCTCTCAGTCTTGAAGGAGTAACCTTATTAGGGGATAAACCTCTTATCATTCAACCCTACTCTAGCACTTAGCCATCTCTCAAACCTTGGTGATTTCTAAGCAGCCTTTACTTTTAATGGCTCCCAGTAGTTCAGGATGTGTTAAAATCTTTCAGTTTCCCAAAGGGGATGATCTTTGTCATCAACTAGATTCAGGAAGTCACACCCTCAGGCAGCAAATATACCTTTTTCAGAGGAACACTTGGAGATGAGCACTTCTGTCTGCTCTCTCTGCACTGAGCCTAGTGTTGATAACCAGTTAATCAGTGTTTCTTTCTTTTCTACAGTCCCATTTAACTACTGATCACAAATTTGCTGGCCACTAGAGCCAGACAATAAAGGTGGCATCCTCTGGGTAGCAGCCACAAAAGCCAGAATACCAGACATAACAACTAAGGTATCAGATATATGCACATACTCCCCTCCAAGAAGTACTGGCATTCTGGAATGCAGCAGAGGGAGCAGGCAAAGATAGAACCCACCCAGCCAGGTCTCTGGAAAGGATTCCAGTGAGCCCTGAGCTATTTGTTTAGTTAGAAGCCTGTCTTTTAGGCCACAGCTATGAAGATAAGACTGGGCCTCTTTCACAGAAAGACTGGGCTCCTCAGTCTGTTGCTTCTCTGCTATGTCCTGAGAGTGGTAGCTGTTTAAGAACTCTTTCTCCATTTGTTTTACCTGTGAGCATAAGCCCTGCTAAGCACCAGAACAAGGTTATCTAGAGGTGTTCTGTGGGTAGCAGTCACAAAAATTGGGGTGCCAGAAAAAGTACAAGCTCCTTTCTCGGGGAGGAGAGGAAGAGGGAGAGGGAAAATAAAGCACCTGCTTGTCTTCGTCTTTGGAATAATATTTCATTAGGCTTCATGATGTGTTTTAAGTTAGATGCCTACCTCTCAGGCAGATGCTTTTAGATAACAAAACTTTTTCACTTAAAGTCTGGGCACCTCTCAAGGCCTGCCCCTGTGCTGGTCCCTAGGGTGGGTGAGTCTGTATGTGAGTCATTTAATAACTGTTTCTCAGGTTGCTACAGACTTTTGAGTCTCATACACAGAAGCCCCATTGGCTTTCAAAGCTATCTGTATTGAAGGATCATCTCTCAGGTGCAGGTCTTAAAACATGGGATGCCAGATGTGGGGTTTAAACCTTCACTTCTCAGGGAGATGCTCAGTTTTGTGAGTTCCCTAGAGATTTGATTCACCATGCCAGGAGTGGAGTTTAGGCAAAATTGTGTCTCAGCCTCTTTTATCTGCTTTGATGTGGGTTTCATTTCATTCACCTAATATGTAGGAATTGCTCACTGTTGAGGGGGATTTTTTTTCCAGAGGAAATTTTTTGTATGTAGCTGAAGATTCAATGTGTCCAGGGGAGGAGGTGAGTTCAGAATCCTCCTCCATCACCTTGGACCAGAATCCTCTTGCAATGATTTATTAAATCTAAGCAGTTATATATTAAATATCTACTAGAATAGTATTTCTTCATTTTTAGTATAGAATTTGATCAAAAAATGAATTTATATAATGTATGAGTTAAGTATAATTTTTATTAACCATATCTTTTTGCCTAAAGGCTTTTTTTAAATATTTTGTGGGAGTCCATATATATTTTCTCTATCTAAATAGATACACATTTAAGAGAAAGAAATTACTGTATAACGCTTATCTGAACCTTCACGTTTCTACCTTGGTATTTCCAGTAAACAATTCATAAACATATTTTCCTATACCAGCTGTGTTAACTAGTTAGATGGACTGTATTCTAATATAGTAATAATACAAGCTTATTGTGTTCTCTAGAAAAGTTATTCTGAACTGGTAGTAGTGAGGAAGTAGGGATATTATACACCCGTCTTAAAATTTAATAATGGTCCCCAGGAAAATGCAACTATGCACATGTATACAAAATTTTCACACATTTTCTGGGATTTATACTTACTGATTTCTAAGAACGTGTTTGAAAAATGTTATCAGACAATGCGCTATTTACCTGAGAGTGAGAAAGGAGAAGAAAGACCATAATAGCTGTATGAATGTCCCAGATGCTGTAAATAATAAACATTTTGGGAGTGAATAATAGAAGGCAATAGGCCTTGCCATCCTCAGATGATTTAATAACAGACTGCAGGGCTTCTAGGGGTGCAAAATAGGAATTATCTTCCCTGAATTACCTAGAAAATATAGCCTCCATGGAAATTTACATTTTGTTCTTTAATTATTTATTAAATGATCTCAATTTGAAAAGATTTGTACAAGTTGATGTAAAATAGCTTTAGTGTACTTCCATTCATCAAAGTTGAATAAAGTGGTAAATCTCACTGTAACCTGACTTTTGACAAGTGAAAACACTCGTGAAAATTGACTACAGTGAAGATCAGAATGTGAACTGTGAACAAGAACACAAAGAAAGCATGAAGACAGTTGCAAAATGAACAAAATATTTATCAGGGTTGACAATACAAAGCTGTCCTTCTGGCTAAGGTTTCAACCTTGGGAAATTAAGTTATATTCTATTAATGTTCTCTGAATAAGATGGATAGTGATCTTGATAGCAAATCTGATAGATGCCTAGTAACAAAACAATTACTATTCAAAATAGTAATTTAAAAGCAATGGCTTCTAGTACAGGAAATAGTTCAAAATACATGAGAAATATTCTATGAGAGTGCTAAGTTAGGAACCATTTCCAAGAAATAAAGGACTGATTAAGTGTGTGTACCACGTGACCCTAATATTTCCCTATTGCCATCATATGTAATAATCTTTGCAGATTTCTGCTGTAATGAATAAAGATTATTTCTCACAAGGAGAAACTCACATAAGAAAAGGAAGAGAAAAATGTAAAACCTTAGCTTTTTTTCTGTGCTTGATGTTTTACTCGAAGTTTAATCTGTGCTATATTTTTAAGAAATGACAATACATTAGCTTACATACGATCCCATGGCATTTTTTCTTGAAGAGTAAAGTGTGGACAAACGTCTCCTTGAGTAGAACTTCCTGGGTAATATTCACTTCTACTCATCAATTATTGTCTAAATTGGGGCAATTATTTAAAAAATATTCTGTTTGGCTGAACTTATTGTACATCACAGGTACACAAGAAAATAAGAAACAATGTGTGTAAAAGTGTTTTGTAAACTTTAAAGTGCTATACAAATTTATTTATTAGAAACAGTAACTGGGGATGACTTCTCTCACCTTCCCACATATTACCATCTGTTTTAAAAAAAATTTTTATGCCCTCTTTCATGCCTTGAATTGAGAAATTTTGGCATTTTATAATGTTTCCAGTGAGAATTTTTATAATAATAAGTGTTTAAAGTGTTCAATAATATATAACACTATTCTAGCATATTATCCCATTACTGATAGACAAAATTATGACATAAATCATTTGATTCTTCTTAGTCACTGCTGAACATATTCACAAGTTCTTCTTTCTATTGACAGTTTAAATAAATATGGCAAAGTTGAGAGTAGTATATTTTAAAATTCCATTCACTAAGAATGTTAATTAGAAAGGATAACAGAAATATGAATATTTGATGTGTCTAATGATTTTGTTGGTGTAGATAATATAATTAGTAAAGATGCTTTGTTGTATAGAAAAAAAGAAAACAAATTCATGATGAGGTGCCAGTATTACATTCTTAGATGTTCTATCATTAGCATTACTGAACAGAGCCTTGTATTTATATAGCAGTAGCATTACCTTCATGTTCATTTAAAGATGTAAAAAAAAAAAGAAAGGAAGGAAGAAATCTGCCACTATACTTTCTGTCTCATGGCTTCAGGCTATTGCAGCACTGCTTAAATGATGTAAAAGTAGTAAGGAGGAAATTTTGCTTATAGATGTTAGTATACCGCAGAGCTTCTAGGAAAGCATTGAGCCCTTTATCAGTCAGGATTCTCTAAAGAATTAAAGCAATAGGATATAGATATACAAATAAAAATATATAGATTTATTTTACAGACTTGCTTCACAGTTGTGGGAACTGGTAAATTAAAAATCTGTAGGTCAGACTGGCAGGTTAGAAATTCCAATAAGAGTTGATGTTAATGTCTTGAATCCAAAATCCACTGAACAGACTAGGAGGCTAGAAATTCAGCCAAGCTTTCTGTGCTACAGTCTTAAGAAAGAATTCCCTCTTCTCCAGGAAGCCTCAATTTTTGCTCTTAAGGCCTTTAACTAATAGAATGAGGCCCACTCACATTACTAAGAGTAATTTTCTTTACTTTAAAAGAAGGGATTATAAATGTTAATCACATTTACAAAATACTTTCACAGAAGCATCTAGACTATTATTTGACCAAACAGCAGAGCACCATAGCCTAGCCAAGTTGACATATAAAACTAACCATCACAAGTTGTACAACTACCCAATAAGTATTTGACTTTTACTTTGTAATCTTAATTAAGAGATAATTGAAAGATATTATTTAGGGACCAACAAAGCAAGAAAGTAGTAAATGAAAATTCTTCTCTAAAAATGTAAATGATATTGACTGGAACCTAACCGAAATAATGGACAGGTATTACATCATTAATCCTTGATGATTAGTTTCAAAATGATTTGAAATCAATGAATTTGGACAAGATATGAACAGGAATCTACTGCTAAAGGAAAATTCTTTTCCACCTTCTTATTCAACTTTCCATGATAAGATAAGTATACAGTTCATCACATTGTGCAAATCAAAGCAATTATACCTACCTGTAGTGATGTGTTACCATTTTTCCTTTCAGTTTTTTGAAGATATAATTGGCATACAGTATTATAAAACTTTAAGGTATACAGCATAATGAGTTGACTTCAATACATCATGAAATGATTACCACAATAAGTTTAGTGAACAACCATCATCTCATATAGATAAGAAAAAAATAATTTTCCTTGTAATGAGAAGAATTTTGTCTCAACAATCTTCACATATAATATATAGCAGTGTTAACTATATTTATCATGATGTACTTCACATCTCTGGTATTGTACTTATTAATCTTACAACTGGAAGTTTGTACCTTTTGACTAACGTGATCCAATTCATACTCCTCCCACCATTTCTTTTTGTTTCAAACTTTTATTTCATACTGGAGTAGAACTGATTAACAATGCTGTGTTAGTTTCAGGTGTATAGCAAACTGATTCAGTTATATATATGTGTGTGTGTATATATATACACACTTTTTCAAGTTCTTTTCCCATTTACATTATAACAGAATATTGACCAGAGTTCCCTGTGCTATACAGTAAGTCCTTGTTGGTTATCTGTTTTACATATAGCAGTGTGTATATGTCATCCAAAACTCCCAAACTATCCCTACCCCCACCACTTCCCCTTAGTAACTGTAAGTACATTCTCTAAGTCTGCGAGTCTGTTTCTGTTTGTAAATAAGTACATTTGTATCTTTTTTTTAGATTCCACGTATAGGCAATATCATATGATATTTGTCCCTCTTTGTCTGACTTACTTCACTTAGTATGATAATCTCCAGCTCCATCCATGTTGCTGCAAATGGCGTTATTTCATTCTTTATAATGGCTGAGTAATATTCTATTGTATATATGTACCACATCTTCTTTATCCATTCATTCATCAATGGACATTTAGGCTGCTTCCATGTCTTGGCTATTGTAAACAGTGCTGCAGTGAACACTGAGGTGCATGTATCCTTTTTGAACCATGTTTTGCTCTGGATGTATGCCCAGGAGCAGAATTTCTGGATCATATGGCAGCTCTATTTTTTGTTTTTTAAGGAATCTCCATACTATTCTCCACAGTAGCTGTACCAATTAATATTCCCACTAACACAGTGTAGGAGGGTTCCCTTTTATCCACACCCTCTCCAGCATTCATTGTTTGTAAACTTTTTAATGATGGCCATTCTGACTGGTGTGAGGTAATACCTCATTGTAGTTTTTATTTGCATTACTCTAATAATTAGCCATGCTGAGCATCTTTTCATGTGTCTCTTGACCATCTGTATGTCTTCTTGGAGAAATGTCTTTAGGTCCTCTTCCATTTTTTGATGGTGTTCTTTGGTTTTATTGATATTGAGCCTCATGAGCTGTTTGTAAATTTTGGAGATTAATCCCTTGTTGGTAGCATCTTTTACAAATATTTTCTCCCATTCTATAGGTTTTTTCATTTGGTTTCTGGTTTCCTTTGCTGTGCAAAAGCTTTAGAGTTTAACTAGGTGCCAGTTATTTATTCTTGTTTTTATTTCCAATTACTGTAGGAGATGAATTGAAAAAGATAGTGCTGTAATTTATGTCAAAGAGTGTTCAGCCTATGTTTTCCTCTGGGAGGTTTTTTTTATTTTTAGTATTTTTAAGCTCTTTATTGGAATATAATTGCTTTACACTGTTGTGCCAGTTTATGCTGTACACCAGAGTGAATCAGCTGTATTTATACATATATCCCCATATCCCCTCCCTCCCACAACTCTCTCCCACCATCCTTATCCCACCCCTCTAAGTCATCACCCATCATAGAGTTGATCTCCCTATGTTGTGCAGCAACTTCCCACTAGCTATCTGCTTTACATTTGGTAGTGTATTTATGTCAATGCTCCTCTCTCAGTTTGTCCCAGCTTCCCCTTCTCCCCCACACCTCGTGTCCTCAAGTCCATTCTCTACATCTGCATCTTTATTCTTGCCCAGTGAATTATTTATTCACTGGGTTCATCAGTACCATTTTTTTAGATTCCATATATATGAGTTAGCATATGGTATTTGTTTTTCTCTTTCTGGCTTACTTTGCTCTACAGCCACTATGGAAAACAGTATGGAGGTTCCTTAAAAAACTAAAAATAGAACTACCATATGACCCAGAAATCCCACTACTGGGTATATACCCTGAGAAAACCATAATCCAAAAAGAAACATGTACCACAATGTTCATTGCAGCACTATTTACAATAGCCAGGACATGGAAGCAACCTAAATGCCTTTAACAGATGAATGGATAAAGATGTGGCACATATATACAATGGAATATTAGCTATAAAAAGGAATGAAATTGAGTTATTTGTAGTAAAGTAGATGGACCTGGACCTCTAAGAGTTTTATACTATCTGGTCTTACAGCTAGGTCTCTAATCCATTTTGAGTTTACTTTTGTTTATGGTGTCAAAGAAAGTTCTAATTTCATTTTTTACATGTAGCGGTCCTGTTTTCCCAGCACCATTTATTGTAGAGACTGTCTTTCCTCCATTATATAGTCTTGCCTCCTTTGTCATAGATTAATTGACCATAGATGCATGGGTTTATTTCTGGGCTTTCTATCCTATTCCATGGATCTGTATTTCTGTTTTGTGCTGGTAACATACTGTCTTGATGACTGTAGCTCTGTTGTATAGTCTGAAGTCAGGGAACCTGGTTCCTGCAGCTCCATTTTTCTTTCTCAAGACTACTTTGGCTATTAGGGGTTGTTTTTGTCTCCATACAAATTTTAAGATTTTTTTTTGTTCTAGTTGTGTGAGAAATTCCATTGATAATTTGATAGGGATTCCATTGAATCTACAGAATGCCTTGAGTAGTATAGTCATTTTGATAATATTGGTTCTTCCAACCCAAGAATATTGTATATCTTTCCAACTGTTTGTGTCATATTTAGTTTCTTTCATCAGCATCTTATACTTTTCAGAGTACATGTCTTTTGTCTCCTTAGGTAAGCTTATTCCTAGGTATTTTAATCTTTTTGATGCAATGGGTAATGGGATTGTTTCTTTAATTTTTCTTTCTCATATTTCATTGTTAATGTATAGAAATGCAAGAGATTTCTGTTATTAATTTTCTATCCTGCAGTTTTACCAAATTCATTGATAAGCTCTAGTAGTTTCATGGTAGCATCTTTAGGATTTTTTTTTATATAGTATCATGTCATCTGCAAACAGTGACAGTTTTACTTCTTTTCCAATTTGCATTCCTTTTATTTATTTTTTGATCTCTGATTGCTGTGGCTAGGACTTCCAAAACTATATTGAACAGAAGTGGCAAGAGTGGATATCCTTGTCCTGTTCCTGATCTTAGAGGAAATGCTTTCAGCTTTTCACCACTGAATATGAGGCTAGGTATAGGTTTGTCATATATGCCCTTTATTATGTTGAGGTATATTCCATGTATTCCCACTTTCTGGAAAGTTTTTATCATAAATGGGTGTTAAGTTTTGTCAAAATCTTTTTCTGCAGCTATTGAGATAATCATATGGTTTTTATTCTTCAATTTGTTGATGTGGTGTATCACACTGATTGATTTGTGGATATTGAAAAATCCTTGCATCTGTGGGATAAATCCCACTTGATCATGGTATATGATCCTTTTAATGTATTGTTGGATTTGGTTTGCTAATCTTATGTTGTGGAATTTTGCATTTATTTCATCAGTGATATTGGCCTGTATTTTCTTTTTTTGTCATACCTTTTTCTGGTTTTAATATCAGGTTGATGGATGGCCTCATAGAATGTGTTTGGCAGTGTTCCTTGCCTCTGCAATTTTTTGGAATAGTTTCAGAAGAAGAGATGTTAACGCTTCTCTAAATGTTTGATAGAATTCACCTATGAAGCCATCTGATCCTGGACTTTTCTTTCTTGGGAATTTTTTAAATTGCATTTCTGATAACCACAAATCTGATCTCTTTTTCTGAGTTAGAGAATTTGTTTCTGAAATATAATTGACCTACAGCTCTATGTTAGTTCCTGGTGTACAACATAGTGATTCAGTATTTCTATACATTTCCAAATCATCACTACAAAAAGCCTAGTTACAATATCTCCATACAAAGGTATTACATTATTGACTATATTCCCCACACAATACATTCCAAACCTGTGACTAATTTATTTTGTACCTGGAATTTTTTACCTCTTAATCTCACTCACCTATTTCTGCCATTCCTCCACCCGCCTCCTCTCTGGAAACCGCCTATTTGTTCTCTGTATTTTTGACTATGTTTCTGTTTGGTGTATTTGTTTATGTTTTTAGATTCCACATATAGATGAATTCAGACAGTATTTGTCTTTCTCTCACTGAGTTATTTCACTTAGCATGCTGTCCATATTGTCATAAATGGCAAGCTTTCATTCTTTTGTATGGCTGAATAATATTCCATCATTTATATACCATATCTTCTTTATCTATTCATCTATCCAGGGGTACTTAGGTTGCTTTTATATTTTGGCTATTTTAAATAATTCTGCAAAGAACAAAGGGGTGCAAATATCTTTTTGAATTAGTGTTTTCACTTTCTTCAACTAAATACTCAGAATCAGAACTGCTGAATCATATAATAGTTCCATTTTTATTTTTCTAAGCACCTCCATACTATTTTTTATAGTGGCTGCACTAAATCATACTCCCACAAATGGTTCACAAGGATTCCCTTTTCTCCATATCCTTGCTAACACTTGTTGGTTTTTGCCTTTTTAATAGCCATCCTGACAGATATGAGGTGATATCTCACTGTGGTTTTGATTTGTATTTCTATGGTTATTAGTGATGTTAAGCATATTTTCATGTGCTTGTTGGCCATATTTTCATGTGCCTGCTGGCCATCTCCTTTAGAAAATGTCTATTCTGGCTCTCTGCTGAATTTTTAATTGGGTTGTTTGCTGGTTTACTGTTGAGTTGTATGAGTTCTTCTTATGTTTTTTATATTAACCCCTCTTGCATATATTGTTTGCAAATCTCGTTCCACTAAGTAGGCTGCCTTTCATCTTAATAGTTTCCTTCATTGTGCAAGAGCTTTTTAGTTTTATGTAGTCCCATTTGTTTATTTTTGCATTTGTTACCCTTGCCTGAGAAGACATATCCAATAAAATATTGTTAAGACCTATGTCAGATTAACAACCTGTTTTCTTCTAGAAGTTTTATGGTTTCAGTATTTACATTTAAGTCTTTAATCCATTTTGAGTTTATTTTGGTATATGGTGTGAGAAATAAGTGCAGTTTCCTTCCTTTGCATCATTTGTTGAAAAGACTGTCTTCCCCATTATATATCCTTGCCTCCTTTGTTGTAGATTGACTATATAAGTGTGGGTTCAGTTCTGGTCTCTGTATTCTGTTCCATTGATCTATGTGTGTGTGTTTGTGTTGGCACCATACTGCTTTGATTGCTATAGCTTTATAGTATAGAGTTTGAATTGAAAGTGCATTATACCTCCAGCTGTGTTCTTCTTTATCAAAATAATTTTGGCTATTTGGGATCCATTATGTTTCCATACAAATTTTAGAATTGTTTGTTCTATGGAAAATGCCATTGGTATTTTGATAGGGATTGCATTGAATCTGTAGATTTCCTTGGGTAGAGTTGCCATTTTAATAATACTAATTCTTCCGATCTGTGAGCACAGTATAGCTCTCCATTTGTTACTGTTGTCTTCAGTTGCTTTCATTAGTATCTCATTGTTTTCTGAATATAGGTATCTTACCTCTTTAGTTAGACTTATTCCTAGGTATTTTTTTTCTTTTTGATGGGACTGTAAATGGGATTCTCTTCTTAATTTCTCTTTCTGATAGTTTTTGTTAGTGTATAGGTATGCAATTTTAATTTCTGTATGTTAATTTTGTATTCTGAAACTTCACTGAATTCATTGCTGTTGCATTCTAACAGTTTTATGGTGGTGTCTTTAGGATTTTCTCTTTTTAATATCATGTCATCTGCAAACAGTAATAGTTTTACTTCTTTCTTTACAATTTGAATGCCTTTATTTCCTTTTGTTTGGCTGCTGTGTCTAGTACTCCCATTACTGTGTTGAATAAAAGTGGTGAGAGTGAGCATCCTGTCATTTTCCTGATCTTAGCGGAAATGCTTTCAGCTTTTCACTGATGAGAATTATATTACCTGTGGGCTTGTCATATATTTAGCCTTTATTATGTTGCCATATGTTCCCTTTATACCCACATTCTGGAGCGTTTTTATCATAAATGGATATTGAATTTTTTCAAAAGCTTTTTCTGTATCTAGTGAGATGATCATATGATTTTTAGTCTTCAATTTGTTAATGTAGTGTATCACATTGATTAATTTGCAGATATTGAACCAACCTTGGATCCCTGGGATAAACCCAACTTGATCATGGTATATGATCCTTTTCATATATTGTTGAATTTGTTTTCCTGATATATTATTGAGGGGTTTTGTATCTATGTTCATCAGTGTTGTTGGTGTATAACTTTATTTTTTTGTGATGTCTTTGTCTGATTTTGGTATCAGGGTGATGCTGGCCTTGTAGAATGAGTTTGGAAGTATTCCTTCCTCTGTATTTTTTGCAGTAGTTTGAGAAGGATAAGTGTTAACTCTAAGTGTTTGGTAGAATTCACCCATGAAGCCATCTGGTAGTAGACTTTTGTTTATTGATAGTTTATTTTATTAGTGATTCAAGTTTGTTACTGGTAATTGTTCTGATCATACTTTCTATTTCTTTCTGGTTCAGTCTTGGGAGATTGTACCTTTCTGAGAATTTGTCCATTTCTTCTAGGCTGTCCATTTTATTGGCATATAATTGTTTGTAATATTCTCTCATGATCCTTTGTATTTCTGTGGTCAATTTGTAACTTCTTTTTCATTTCTGATTTTATTTGGTGCCTCTCTTTTTTTCTTGATGAGTCTGGCTAAAGGCTTGTAAGGTTTATCTTTTCAAAAAAATTGCTCTTAGTTTTATCAATTTTTTCTACTGTTTTTAGTCTCTATTTCATTTATTTCTGCTCTGATATTTATGATTGATTTCCTTCTACTAATTTTGGGTTTTGTTGGTTCTTTGTTTTTCTCTAGTTCCTTTAGATGTAAGATTAGGTTGTTTATTTTAGATTTTCCTTATTTTCTGATATAGGCTTGTATCTTTATAAACTTCCCTCACAGAACTACTTCTTCTGAATCCCATAGATTTTTTCTCCAGGTATTGTTTTTATTCTCTGAGTTTTTCAGTAATTGCTTGCTAGTATCATATTCTTTAGTCTCCATGTGTTTTGGGTTTTTTGCAGTTTTTTTCTTGTAGTTGATTTCCAGTGTTATGGTACTGCATTTAGGAAAGATCCTTGATATGATTCTGGTCTTCTTAAATTTACTGAGACTATGTGTTACCATTTTATATTCAGGCTATCTTAGTCAGTTGGAGCTGCTATAATAGATTACCATGGACTTGATGGCTTAAATAAGAACATTTATTATTCACAGTTCTGGAGCCTGAAAAGTTCAAAATCAAAGTTCCACCTGATTCTCTGTCTAGTAAGTATCCTCTTTGTGGTTTGTAGACAGATAAATTTTGTGGTATCCTTGTGTGACTGAGAGTAAGAGAGCATGCCAACTTTTTGTTTTAAGTACACTAATGACATCAAAGGGGATCCACCCTCATGACTTCATCTAAACCTAACTACCTCTCAAAAGCCCCACTTTCAAATATCATCACATTGGAGATTAGGGCTTCAATGGAGACCAAATAAATCTTGCTTCCATTTGGCAGATGTCTTTTACTGGTTTGATGACTTCATGACTCATCTATTTCCGTCTCAATCTTGTTTTATTATAAAATTGGTAGATGTGCATTCCAATCTTTCCTGGAAGGTGGTGTGATGGAGAATATTGCTTCTATCCTTTAGATTATTACAATATGCCTTTCTATTTAGGAACAATAAAATTGGTGAAAATCCAACCAAAGAGTTGAGCAATAATAAAAACAAACTGCTTCTCATGTGGCATGTGATATACTATCACCTTATTTGCTCAAATTTTATTTATATTGTCTTTTTATTCATCTCTGCTTTTTAACTGTCTTTCACCTTCCAAAGGGGATAATAGAGATAAGATGTAAAACAGAAGAACACATTCAATCATTAATTCAGTTAAAGTGAAGATTCAGAAATCTTTGTGAGATTTAGATTTGTTGCTATTTACTGCATGTCAAAATTTGACAAATTGAACTAATAGGTTAAAATTTTTTATAGTATTTCTATTTACACTAGTTTTTTTAGTGCCTTCTTATTTACTAACATTTGCCAAGATCATTTGAATAGTTAGCTCTTTGCTTCTTCCAAACTGTTGGAGATTTTAAGCATGACAATGCAGCAACAAATCTCTGGTACACTATTAGACTTCTTCTAATTAGATTCACTGTGGCTGTTTGTAGATTTCAGGAGCTTTTCAATACTGAATGACTTTTCATATACAGGCCAATACAGCCTTATGTCTTGAGGACATTTCAAAAATGGTAAATGCATAAAACCTTTTGAATAATCATAAAAATGTCAACTGGTCCCACTGATTTGCATATAAGAAATTTTTCTAATTACTACTCTTTTATCTACTTTGTCACCTGACAATTTTTCAAGCCTTTTATTTCTCACTTGTCTACAGTATAATGAGAAAATTGACAAATAACATGACAGTACTGTTCCATTTTAACATCATCATTAATGTTCTTACTTTCTGGAGTATTTCTCTGTTAGAATATTTCCCCTGAGTATGATACCTTTGTAAATGCTTTTTATTATAATCTTAAAAGCCATTTATGAACAATAAAGTCACTCTATATTTGGATTTTTACTTCACTGTGCTTTCTTAAACTTTAAGTAACTCTTTATATTCTGTTTCTTTTCATCTTTTTGCTCCATTTTCAGAATATCTATTCCCATTTTTTTCTATAGCTGCTTTTTGATAAGTCACTTTTTTAAAAAGTGAAATTATAATTTAATCTACTCATAATATAGTACCTTTTATAATGTAATATCCAATTTTCTAGATTTCAGTACTTTTCTTTGTTACATATTATAAATGCCTTAATTCCCCTAACTTTCTCTAATTGAAGTCAAATACTATTTCCTCTGATACTTAAAAGTAATGTTCTACTGTGTTGAAACAAAGTAATTTCTGATACAAAACCTTTTTTAAAATTTGCAATCAGGCTTCTATAATCACAGATTTAACAACCTATTTGGTATAGTAGATTTAGCTGTGTTTGTTATCCAAAATACCTAATAATATAAACTATTATATAAGTTGAATAGCAGTCAGTACAAAATATTTTCCGAACTGTTTGTGTTTCCTATGCCTTTGTCACAATTAAATGAGATAATAACCACATATGTTTATTCATATGTTATTCATTCATTAACCATTTATCAACTATATGCCTGATCCTGGTCTGTATTTGGGAGACAGGTGAGACACAGGAGAAAGTTCCTAATCTCACAGTGAAGTGGAGAAATACAAAATAATTTACAAATATCATGTATATGCTTTAATGAAAGGAAAGCAGGATGAAATGATAGGGAGTGACTGGGGTACCTCTGGAATTAGGTGTTTAGGGAGGGCTTTTTGGAAGAAGGGACATTTGAGCTAAGATTTGAATGACATATCAGGGACAGTCTTACAGGAGAGCTTCCCAGACTGAGAAAGAGCTAGAATTAAGACCCAACACAGCAAATAGCATGTCATGCTTGAGTATCAGAAACAAAGCTATGCATTTGAAACTTAGAGACTGAAGGCATATAAGGTAGCATACCTGTCTTAGTTCTACTATCTGAAATAATACATAATCTCTTCTACATAACGTCTTCAAATATTTACATATAAGGGACAGACTCACAATTAATTTCTCTCTCTAGGTACCAGAAAAAATGGAGTGGTAATGGATGAAGTGATGGGTAAAATAATCTTGAGGGCAATTTAAAGAATCCTGCCATCTCCTGCTGAGAGTTTCTGTGCTCGGTCCCTCAAGAGTGGTGTGTAAGTATCTGAAAGGACCAGTAGAATGGAAAAACTCTCAAGTTTGGAAAAGAAAGACATTTTCATGGGTTGTACCTTAGGCTAAGTGAACCTAAAATCAAGGCAGAATTTTGTAAAACAGCAGCAGGTGCTTCAGAGGAGAGATCAGTGCCTAAGATCACGTTAAAACAGTCTACAGCTGAGAAAAGACTAAGAAAAACCAATTCCAATATTACTAAATGCTGCTTTAAAAAGTGAACTTATATTTGACAACCAAGATTCTCATGAGAGAAAGAAGAGGGGGAAGAAAGATCCTTGAACTGAAAGTGACTAAGACTCTTACAAGTCTTAGCAAATTTAAGTAGACTGAAATCATACCAAATGCCTTTTCTGACCACAATGATATCAAACTATAAATCAACAAAGGAGGCAAATATAGAAACTGAACAACTCACCAGTGAACAATCAAAGAAGTGAAAATGGAAACACAACACACCAAAACATTTGGGATGCCAAAAAGCAGTTTTGAGAGGGAAATTTAGAGTAACAAATGCATATATTAAGAAAATGCATATAAAATAAAACACCTTAAGGAAATATAAAAAGAAAAACAAACTAAGCTCAAGTTAGAAGGAAGAAAAATACAAAGATCAGCTTGGAAATAAAGAGAGATAAGGGAAAGAATAGAAAAAAAAAGTTTAATGAAACTAAGAGCTGGTTACATTGAGAAAGCTTTAGCTAGACTAACTTAGAAAATAAAAGAGAGAAGACTCAAATAAAATAAAAAATGAAAGAGAAGACATTGTAACAGACACCATAAAAATATATAGAATCTTAGGAGATTACTATGAACAATTATATGCCAACAAAAAGGATAACCAAAAGAAATGGATAAATTCCTATATACATGCAAGCTACCAAGACTGAATCATGATGAAATAGAAAATCTGAACAGACCAATAGCTACTAAGGAGATTGAATCAGTAATCAAAAACCTCCCAACACAGAAAACCCCAAGATCAGATGGCTTCACTGGTGAATTCTATCAGACATTTAAAGAATTAATTTCAACACCTATAACAGTCTTCACAAAAAAAATGGAAGAAGAGGGAATACTCATTCTACAAAGCCAGCATTATCTAGATAACAAAGTCAGATAAGGACACTATAAGAAAACAAGACCAATATCCTTGATTAATATAGATGCATAAATTCTTAACAAAATATTAGCACAATTCAGTGAAACATTAAACTGATCATACATCATGGAATTACCCCTCAGATGCAAGGGTGGTTAAACTTATGCAAATAAATAAATGTGATACATCACATTAAAAAATGAAAGAGAAGTTCTCTGGGAAGTTGAAAGATGGTAGAGTAGAAAAATGTGAGCTCACCCCTTCTTACAAAAACACCAAAATCACAACTAACTGCTAAACAACCACCAACAAAAAAAAAACACTGGAACCTACCAAAAAAAAATACACTACACCCAAAGACAAAGAAGAAGCCACACCAAGATGGTAGGAGGAGTGCAACTGTGATAAAATCAAATCCCATGCCCAACAGTGGGTGACCCACAAACTGGAAAATAATTATATCACAGAAGTTCTCCCACAGAAGTGAAAGTCCTGAGCCCCCATCAGCTTCCCATCCTGGGAGTCTGGCACCAGGAGAAAGAGCCCCCAGAGATTCTGGCTTTGAAGGCCAGCAAGCTTTGATTGCAGGAATTCCACAGGACTGGGGAAACAGAAACTTCACTCTTGGAGGATGCACACAAGGTTTTGTGCATACCAGGACTCAGGGAGAAAAAGCAGTGACTCATAAGAGACTGAGCCAGACCTACCTGCTAGTATTGGACAGTCTCCTGTGATGGCAGGGGTGGCTTTGGTTCACTCTGGGAACAAAGATACTAGCAGCAGCAGTTTTAGGGAGTACTCATTGGAGTGAACCCTCATGGAGGCTGAAGTTCCTGAGGGACAATACTTACTGCCACCCACAAGTGGGAAGGAACCAGTCCCTCCCACCAGGAAGCCAGCACAAGCCTCTTAGACAGCCTCATCCACTAGACAGCAAACAGGAGAAGCAAGAAGAACTATAATCCTTCAGCCTGTGGAACAAAAACCACAATCAGAGAAAGTTAGACAAAATGAGATGGCAGAGTAATATGTCCCAGGTGAAGGAACAAGATAAAACCCCAGAAAGACAACTAAGTGAAGCAGAGATAGGCAATCTACTGGGGAAAAAAGAATTCAGAATAATGATAGGGAAGATGATCTAGGATCTCAGAAAAAGAATGGAGGTACAGATCAAGAAGATACAAGAAATGTTTAACAAAGACCCAGAAGAACTACAGAACAAGCAAAAAGAAATGAACAACATAATAAATAAAATGAAAAATAAACTAGAAGTAATCTATAGCAGAAAAACTGGGGAAGAAGAACAGATAAATGAGTTGAAAGCCAGAGTGGTGGAAATCACTGCCACAGAACAGAATAAAGAAAGCAGAATGAAAAGAAATGAAGACAGTCTAAGAGACTTCTGGGACAAGATTAAATGCACCAAAGTTCACATTTAAGGGGTCCCAGAAGGAGAAGACAAAAAGGACCTGAAAAAGATATTTGAAGAGATAATAGCTGAAAAATTCCCTAACATGAGAAAGGAAACAGTTACCCAAGTCCAGGAAGTGCAGAGAGTTCCAGGCAGGATAAACCCAAGAAGGAACAGGCTAAGACACATAGTAATCAAGTTGACAAAAATTAAAGACAAAGAAAAAAATATAGAAAGCAACAAGGGAAAAGCAACAAATAACATACAAGGGAATGCCTATAAGGTTATCAGCTGATTTTTCAGTAGAAACTCTGAAGGCTAGAAGGGAGTGGCAGGACATATTTAAAGAGATGAAAGGGAAGAACCTACAACCAAAAATACCCAGGAAGGTGCTCATTCAGATTTGAAGGAGAAATCAAAAGCTTTACAGACAAGTGAAAGCCAAGATAATTCAGCACCACCAGAGTAGCTTTGCAAGAAATGCTAAAGGAACTTCTCTAAGTGGAAAAGAAAAGGACACAACTAGAAACAAGAAAATTACAAATGGAAAACTCACAGATAAAGGCAAACATACAGTAAAGGTAGGAAATCATCTACACACAAATATGATATCAAAACCAGCAATTGTGAGAAGAGAGCACAAATGCAGGATAGTGGAATTGCATTTGGATTAAAAGATCAGTAACTTAAAACACTCTTGTTTATATATAGACTGCTATATCAAAACCTCATGGTAACCTCAAACTGATAATCTACAATAGATACACACACAAAAGAAAAAGCAATCCAAACATAACACTAAAGATAGTAATCAAATCACAACAGAAGAGAACAAAAGAGGAAGGGAAGAAAAAAGACTTACAGAAAAATCCAAAACAATTAATAAAATGGTAATAGAACATACATATCAATAATTACTTTAAAGATAAATGGACTAAATGCTCCAATCAAAAAACATAGACTGGCTGAATGGATACAAAAACAAGACCAGTATATATACTTTCTACAGGAGACCCACTTCACACTAGGGACATATGCAGACTGAAAGTGAAGGGATGGAAAAAGGTATTCCATGTGAAAGAAAATCAAAAGAAAGCTGGAGTAGCAATGTAAGTCCCTTACATATAAAGCTTCAGAGATGCAAATGTGCATTCGCATGTCCAATCATGTAAGTTAGTTCTCGTGTCTGGTGTACATTGTCACGTGTGTGCATCCTCTACAAGTGGTTGTTCTTTTGTGTACTTTACTGTACAGTACTGTATAGAGTACAGTAGTACAGTATGTTTATTTCAAGCCCCGGATGTCTGGAAGCAAGTATATAAGCAGGGATGATGAGGAAAAAACAGCAGCCTAGAGAAAGGACAAAGAGAAATAAGAGGAAGAAGTAACTAAAGAACCAACAAGATTTAAGACACAGGAAGCATCAAGGGGGTGTTCTTTATTCGAGAAGCCACCGTTAGTTTGTGAGGCACAGGACCTGAACGTAGAACATTACACAAAGATTGAAGCAGCTGATCAGAAAGTAATCCAGGGCTACTGTGTCATCTATGATGAGGAAAAAAGAGCTACTACACAGACATCACAGGATTATTTTTCCAAGAGGGTAGATAGAATTGAATCGAGCAAGGACCCAGAACCTGTGCCATCAACATCAGGTATGAGTGAAATTGCAGTGTGCCCTCCATCTCCTATTGATGACAATCATTCAGCTCTACCACCTCCCCTTCCTCCTCCAGTCAGTAAGTCTTCCTGCCTGTTCACTTGATGCCAGCACCTGTATACCAGCTGTTGTACTGTACTGCTGAACTTTTCAAGGTACTGTATTGTATGATTAAAAATGTTTTCTTTATTCTTTTTGTTTGTTTTTTATCTATTTTTGTGTGAAAAGCATTATAAACCTATTACAGTACAGTACTATATAGTTGATTGTGTTAGTTGGATACCTAGGCTAACTTTGTTGGACTTACAAATTGGACTTAAAAACACACTCTCAGAACAGAACTTTTTCATATGTAGGGGACTTACTGTACTCATATCAGACAAAATAAACTTTAAAATAAAGACTGCTACAAGAGCAAAGGACACTGCATAATGATAAAGACATCAATCCAAGAGAAAGATATAACAATTGTAAATATATATGCACCAAACATAAGAGCACCTAAATATATAAGGCAAAAACTAAGAGCCATAAGAGGAGAAATTGACAATAACACAATAACACAGCACTTTCATCAATGCACAGATCATCCAGAAGGAAGCACAGGCCTTAAATGACACATTAGATCACACAAACTTATTTATAGAGCATTTCATCCAAAGGCAGCAGAATACACATTCTTCTCAAGTGCACACGGAACATTCTCCAGTACTGATTGCATGCTGGACCACGAAGTGGGCCTTAGTAAATTTTAGAAAATTGAAATCACATCAAGCATCTTTTTAGACCACAAGGCTATGAGATTAGAAATCAACTAAAAGAAAAAAACCCTGTAAAACACACAAGCACATGGAGGCTAAACAATAGGCTACTAAACAATGAACAGATCACTGAAGAAATCAAAGAAGAAATTTAAAAAATACCTAGAGACAAATGATGATGAAAACATGACAATCAAAAGCAGTTCTAAGAGAGAAGTTTATAGCAATACAATCTCATCTCATGAAACAAGAAAAATCTCAAACAACCTAACCATACATCTAAAGCAACTACAGAAAGAACAAACAAAACCCAAATTTACTACATGGAAAGAAGTCATGAAGATCAGAGCAGAAATAAATGAAATAGAGACAAAACAATAGCAAAGATCAATGAAACTAAAAGCTGGTTCTTTGAGAAGATAAACAAAATTGATAAATTTTTAACCAGATTCATCAAGTAAAAAAGGGACAGGTTCAATTTAGTAAAATTACAAATGAAAAAGGAGAAGTTACAACTGATACAACAGAAATATAAAGGATCCTAAAAGACTACTACAAACAACTATATGCCAATAAAATGGACCACCTAGAAGAAATGCACAAATTCTTAGAAAGATACAACCTTCCAAGACTAAACCAGGAAGAAATAGAAATATGAACAGACCAATCACAAATACTGAAATTGAAACAGTGATTTAAAAACTTCCAACAAACAGAAGTCCAGAACCAGATGGCTTCACATATAGAGAAGAGTTAACACCTATCCTTAGGAAACTATTCCAAAAAATCCCAGAGGAAGGAACACTCCGAAGCTCATTCTACAAGGCCACCATCACCATGCTACCAAAACCAGACAAATACCATGAACAAAGAAAATTACAGGCCAATACCACTGATGAACATAAATGCAAAAATACTCAGCAAAATGCTAGCAAAGCAAATCCAAAAATACATTAAAAGGATCATACACCATGATCAAGGGGGATTTATCACAGGGATGCAAGGATTCTTCATTATCCACAAATCAGTGTCATATACCACATTAACAAACTTAAGAAGAAAAACCATGTGATCATCTCAATAGGTGCAGAAAAAGCTTCTGACAAACTTCAATGCTCATTTATAAAAACTCTCCAGACAGTGGGCATAGACATAATAAGTCCGTATATGACAAACCTACATCTAGCAACATACTCAACTATTAAAAACTAAAAGCATTTCCTCTAAGATCAGGAACAAGACAAGGATGTCCACTCTTGTCATTTTTCTTGAACGTATTTTTGGAAGTCCTAGCCATGGCAATCAGAGAAGAAAAAGAAATAAAAGGAATCCAAATTGGAAAAGAATTAAAACTATCACTGTTTGCAGATTACATCACATTATACATAGAAAATCCTAAAGATGCTACCAGAAAACTTCTAGAGCTCAGCATTGAATTTCGTATACTTGCAGGATACAAAATTAATAACAGAAATCTGTTGCATTTCTTTCTACTAATAACAAAAGATCAGAAAGAGAAATTAAGAAACTATTCCATTTACCATCACATCAGAAAGAATAAAATACTTAGGAATAAGCCTACCTAAGGAGACAAAAGACATGTACTCTGAAAACTACAAGACACCTATGAAGGAAATTGAAGATGACACAAACAGTTGGAAAGATATACAATGTTCTTGGATTGGAAGAATCAATATTGTAAAAATGACTATGCTACCCAAGGCAATTTACAGATTTAGTGTAATCCCTTTCATATTACCAAAGGCATTTTTCACAACACTAGAACAAAATATCTTAAAATTTGTATGGAGAAGAAGAAGACCCTGAATAACCAAAGCAATCTTGAGAAAGAAAAACAGAGCTGCAGGCATCAGGTTCCCTGACTTCAGACTATACTACAAAGCTACAGTCATCAAAACACCAGTATGCTACTAGCCCCAAAACAGAAATATAGATCCTTTAAACAGGATAGAAAGCCCAGAAATAAACCCATGCACCTATGATCAATTAATCTTGACAAAGACGGTAAGACTACACAATGGAGGAAAAAGTCTCTTCAATAAATGGTGCTGGGAAAAACTGGACAGCTACACATAAAAAAATGAAATTAAAACATTCTTTAACACGACACACAAAAGCAAACTCTAAATGGATTAAAGACCTAAATGTAAGACCAGATATTATATACTTAGAGGAAAACATAGGCTGAACACTGTGACATAAATTGCAACAGTATCTTTTTTAATTCATCTCCTACAGTAATTGGAAATAAAAACAAAATAAACAAATGGAACCTAATTAAAGTTAAAAGATTTTGCACACCAAAGGAAACCATAAACCAAGTGAAAAAAAACAACCCACAGAATGGGAGGAAATATTTGCAAACGATGCTACTAACAAGGGATTAATCTCTAAAATTAGCAAATAGCTCATGAGGTTCAATATTAAAAAAACCAAACAACTCAATCAAAAAATGGGAAGAACATCTAAACAGACATTTCTCCAAAGAAGACATACAGATGGTTGAGGCACATGAAAAGATGCTCAACATGGCTAATTATTAGAGAAATGCAAATAAAAACTACAATGAGGTGTCATCTCACACCAGTCAGAATGGCCATCATCAAAAAGTTTACAAACTATAAATGCTGGAGAGGGTGTGGAGAAAAGGGAACCCTCCTACACTGTTGATGGGAATGTAAATTTGTACAACCACTATGGGGAACAGTATGCATGTTCCTTAAAAACCTAATGATAGAGCTATCATGTGATCTAAGAGGTTGTACACCTTAAACTTACACAGTAAGTGAATTACATTAAAAAAATTTCCCAAGTAATTCCAAGTGATATTCCAGGTTGAGACCCACTGCCCTTGGGAATTAAATAGTAGGTTCTCAGTAAGTTTTCTATGATTTTCCAGTTATGTCATGAATGTATACAATATTATACTTTGAAGCATACTCTCACGTTTCCTTGATGAACTAATTAAACTTGTAGGAGAAGCCCATGTGGTAAGGAACTACAGGCAGCTTTTAAGAACTGCAAGTTACCTTTAGGATCTAAGGGTGGCCTTCAGCCAATAGCCAGTAAAAAGCCAGGGCCCTCAGTCATAAAACTGCAAAGAAATTCTGCCAAAAACCAAATGAAGCTCAGTGCTGCCACCAACTGAAGCTGACCCACAGAAACTATGAGATAATACACGTGTCTTGTTTCAAGCCACTAACTTTGTGATACACTTTACCCAGTAAAAGATAACTAATACAGGACTTACGTTTTGCATCCTCACCTCTGTGGCTTATTTGGAAATAAATTGTTTGCATTTTTGAAACATAATTTATCTTGATGTTTTCCATTAACTCTACTAATCAATCAGAACTGCTTTAAAAAATAATGATGCTGGGCTTCCTAGGTGGTGCAGTGGTTGAGAATCTGCCTGCCAATGCAGGGGACGTGGGTTCGATCCCTGCCCCAAGAAGATCCCACATGCTGCGGAGCAACTAAGCCTGTGTGCCACAACTACTGAGCCTGCGCTTTAGAGCCCGTGAGCCACAACTACTGAGCCCATGTGCTGCAACTACTGAAGCCCACGCGCCTAGAGCCCGTGATCCGCAACGGGAAGCCACAGCAATGAGGAGCCCACGCACCACAATGAAGGGGAGCCCCCACTCACCGCAACTAAAAAGAAAGCCCGTGCACAGCAAAAAAGATCCAACACACCTAATAAAATAAATACATTTATTTAAAAAAATGATGCAGTATAGAATCTTGCCTAAGAGTAATATCACCATAACCATCATCATGATCCAACAACTGTAAAGAAAATATGAAAATAATATCATAATAAAGTCAATGCTGCTATGCTTAAAATTATGTATTCTGAAATCTATATCTGATTTTTGGTTTCACATTTCTTACATTTTCTGTGGCTCAATTTCCTCCTTCTTAAATTGGGGAAAATAACAGTAATAATGCTTTTCTTTTTAAGGACTAAATTAAATATCATATGTAAGATGTAAATCCTTAATGAATATTAAGCTTATTATTAATGTTGATAGTATCACTGTTAGTAATAGTATATCTTATACACATCTATATTCCTTTCTTAGATAGAATAAAAGAACAATATAAATTTTTTTTACAATGGCTCTATCTTAAATTGTTTAAAACACATAATGTCAAATTTTGAAAATTGTAGAGCCAATAATTTAGTGTTTGGAGAATAATTATGTCCTTTTTCATTATTTGTAACTTTTATTCCATTAACATCACTACTCATTTGTTGCCAGTAATAACTAAAACAAACTAATCAAAATAAAGAGAAGTTTTAAGTAATACAAGGATTCATCTATGAGTAGGTATAAAACATAAATCTTTCTTAGATATGTTGCCAAACAATGGCTTTATAAATCATCTCTCTATTTTTCCCATTAAATTTTTGTCAGTGTGGATGAAACAGACAGATTCATCTATACTTTTGTTTATATCAGCATTTCTTAGACATATTTTTCTAAAGTATAAGCAAGTGGTTTTTAACAGTTTAAGGTCAGCGTTGAATGCAAAATACTTCCATATTATTTCCAGAAAGATTGAATAAATCTGAACAGATAAGCTCTGTCCTGATAATTTGCTATCAAATTTCAACTTTCAATGGAAAGAATATGTTTGAGTCCAATTCTCTGCCTGATCTTCTCAATAATGTTACTATGTGTCTTATACATGTATGTGTTTCCTAGACTTAATATTCGTTTAATCCAATACTTGGACATTAGTCTGAGGCTTGCACAGTCTTCTATAAACACCTCTATCACCAGGACAAGCAACCCCAAAAGCTTGGACAACCATGAGGAAACAAAGAAACACCATGCAGGCAAAGGAGCAGGAAAAAAACCCACAAAACCAAATAAATGAGGAGGAAATAGGAAAAATGCCTGAAAAAGAATTTAGAGTAATGATAGTAAAAATGATACAAAATCTCGATAACAAAATAGAGAAAGTACAAGAAACAGTTCATAAGAACTCAGAAAAACAAACAGCAATGGATAACAAAATAACTGAAATTAAAAATACTCTAGATGCTATAACCAGCAGAATGACTGAGGCAGAAGAACGAATAAGTGAGTTGGAAGATAGAATGGGGGAAATAACTGCCACAGAGCAGGAAAAAGAAAAAAAAATAAAAAGACTAGAAGACAGCCTCAGAGACCTCAGTGATAACCTTAAACGTACCAACATTCGAATTATAGGCATCCCAGAAGAAGAAGAAAACAAGAAAGGGTCTGAGAAAATATTTGAAGAGGTTCTAGTGGAAAACTTCCCCAACATGGGAAAGGAAATAATTCACCAAGTCCAAGAAGCACAGAGAGTCCCATACAGAATAAACCCAAGGAGAAATACACCAAGACACATATTAATCAAACTAACGACAATTAAACACAAAGAAAAAATTTTAAAAGCAGCAAGAGAAAAGCAACAAACAACATATAAGGGAAAACCCATCAGGATAACAGCTGACCTTTCTACAGAAACACTGCAGGCCAGAAGGGAATGGCGGGATATACTGAAAGTCCTGAAAGAGAGAAACCTACAGCCAAGAATACGCTACCCAGCAAGAATCTCAGTCAGATTTGAGGGAGAAATCAAAAGCTTTCCAGACAAGCAAAAGTGAAGAGAATTCAGCACCACCAAACCAGCCTTACAACAAGTGCTAAAGGAACTTCTCTAAGTAGGAAACACAAGAAAAGGAAAACACCTACAAATACAAACCCAAAACAATGAAGAAAATGGTCATTGGAACACACATGTCAATAATCACTTTAAATGTAAATGGATTAAATGCTCCAACCAAAAGACACAGACTGGCTGAATGGATACAAACACAAGACCCTTCTATATGCTGCCTACAAGAAACCCACTTCAGACCAAGGGATACATATAGACTGAAAGTGAAGGGATGGAAAAAGATATTCCATGCAAATGGAAGTCAAAAGAAAGCTGGAGTAGCAATACTCATATCAGACAAATTAGACTTGAAAGTAAAGACTATTAAAAGAGACAAGGAAGGACACTACATAATGATCAAGGGATCCATCCAAGAAGAACATATCACAATGGTAAATATCTATGCCCCCAATATAGGAGCACCTCAATACATAAGGCAAATGCTAACAGCTATAAAAGAGGACATCGACAGTAACACAATTATAGTGGGAGACTTGAACACCCCACTGACATCAATGGACAGATCATCCAAACAGAAAATAAATAAAGACACACAAGCTTTAAATGACACATTAGACCATCTCAACTTCATTGATATTTATAGGACATTCCATCCCAAAACGACAGACTACACTTTCTTCTCAAGTGCACACGGAACATTTTCCAGGATAGATCACATCTTGGGTCACAAATCAAACCTCAGCAAATTCCAGAAAATTGAAATCATATCAAGCATCTTCTCAGACCACAATGCCATGAGACTAGATATCAATTACAGGAAAAAAACTGCAAAAAATACAGACACATGGAGGCTAAACAATTCATTCTTAAACAACCAAGGAATCACTAAAGAAATCAAAGAGGAAATCAAAAAATATCTAGAAACAAATGACAATGAGAACACAACAACCCAAAACCTATGGGATGCAGCAAAAGCAGTTCTAAGAGGGAAGTTTATAGCAGTACAGTCCTACCTTAAGAAACAAGAAAATGATCGAATAAACAACCTAACCTTACACCTCAAACAACTAGAGAAAGAAGAACAAAGAAACCCCAAAGTGAGCAGGAGGAAAGAAATCATAAAGATCAGAGCAGAAATAAATGAAAAAGAAAGGAAAGAAACCATAAGAAAAATAAATAAAACTAAAAGCTGGTTCTTTGAGAAGATTAACAAAATTGACAAACCATTAGCCAGACTCATCAAGAAAAAAAGGGAGAAGATGCAAATCAACAGAATTAGAAATGAAAAAGGAGAAGTCACAACGGACACCTCAGAAATATAAAAGATCATGAGAGACTACTACAAGCAACTATATGCCAATCAATTGGATAACCTGGAAGAAATGGATACATTCTTAGAAAAATACAATCTTCCAAGACTGAACCAGGAAGAAATAGAAACCATGAACAGACCAATCACAAGTACGGAAATTGAGGCAGTGATTAAAAATCTCCCAACACACAAAAGCCCAGGACCAGATGGGTTCACAGCAGAATTCTATCAAACATTTCGAGAAGAGTTAACACCTATCCTTCTCAAACTCTTCCAAAATATTGCAGAAGGCAGAACACTCCCAAACTCATTCTATGAGGCCACCATCACCCTGATACCAAAACCAGGCAAAGATGTCACAAAAAAGGAAAACTACAGACCAATATCACTGATGAATATAGATGCAAAAATCCTCAACAAAATACTAGCTAACAGACTGCAACAGCACATTAAAAAAATCATCCACCATGATCAAGTGGGGTTTATCCCTGGGATGCAAGGATTCTTCAATATACGCAAATCAATCAACGTGATACATCATATCAACAAATTGAAGGATAAAAACCATATGATCATTTCAATAGATGCAGAAAAAGCTTTTGACAAAGTTCAACATCCATTTATGATAAAAGCTCTCCAGAAAATGGGCATAGAAGGAAATTACCTCAACGTCATAAAAGCCATATATGAAAAACCAAAAGCCAACATCGTTCTCAATGGAGAAAAACTGGAAGAATTCCCTCTAAGAACAGGAACAAGACAAGGGTGTCCACTTTCACCACTGTTATTCAACATAGTTTTGGAAGTGTTAGCCACAGCAATCAGAGAAGAAAATGAAATCAAATGAATCCAAATTGGAAAAGAAGAAGTCAAATTGTCACTCTTTGCAGATGACATGCTATTATATATAGAAAACCCTAAAGACTCTACCAGAAAACTGCTAGCACTCATTGATGAGTTTAGTAAAGTAGCAGGATACAAAATCAATGCACAGAAATCTCTTGCATTCCTATACACGAACAACGGAAGAGCAGAAAGAGAAATTAAGGAAACTCTCCCATTCACCATTGCAACAAAAAGAATCAAATACCTAGGAATAAACCTGCCTAAGGAGGCAAAAGATCTGTATGCAGAAAACTTTAAGACATTGATGAAAGAAATCAAAGACGACACAAACAGATGGAGGGACATACCATGTTCCTGGATTGGAAGAATCAACATCGTGAAAATGACTGTACTACCCAAAGCAATTTACAGATTCAATGCAAGCCCGATCAAATTACCAATGGCATTTTTCACAGAACTAGAGCAAGAAATCTTACGATTTGTATGGAAACGCAAAAGACCCCGAATAGCCAAAGCAATCTTGAGAAGGAAAAATGGAGTTGGTGGAATCAGGCTTCCTGACTGCAAACTATACTACAAGGCCATAGTGATCAAGACAGTATGGTACTGGCACAAAAATAGAAAGGATGATCAATGGAATAGAATAGAGAACTCAGAAGTAAGCCCAAACACACATGGGCACCTTATCTTTGACAAAGGAGGCACGAGTATACAATGGAAAAAAGACAGCCTCTTCAATAAGTGGTGCTGGGAAAATTGGACAGCAACATGTAAAAGAATGAAATTAGAACACTTCCTAACACCATACACAAAAATAAACTCCAAATGGATTAAAGACCTACATGTAAGGCCAGACACTATAAAACTCCTAGAGGAAAACATAGGCAGAACACTCTATGACATACATCAAAGCAACATGCTTTTTGACCCACCTCCTAGAATCAGGGAAATAAAATCAAGAATAAACGAATGGGACCTCATGAAACTTAAAAGCTTTTGCACAGCAAAAGAAACCATAAACAAGACTAAAAGGCAACCCTCAGAATGGGAAAAAATAATTGCCTATGAAACAACGGACAAAGGATTAACCTCCAAAATATACACGCAGCTCATGAAGCTTCATACCAAAAAAGCAAATAACCCAATCCACAAATGGGCAGAAGACCTAAATAGACATTTCTCCAAAGAAGACATACAGATGGCCAACACACACATGAAAAGATGCTCAACATCACTCATCATCAGAGAAATGCAAGTCAAAGCCACAATGAGGTATCACCTCACACCAATCAGAATGGCCATCATCACAAAGTCTGGAAACCACAAATGTTGGAGAGGGTGTGGAGAAAAGGGAACTCTCCTGCAGTGTTGGTGGGACTGTAAGTTGGTACAGCCACTATGGAAAACCATTTGGAGGTTCCTTAAAAAACTACAAATAGAACTACCATATGATCCAGTCATCCCACTCCTGGGCATATACCCAAAGAAAACCATAATCCCAAAAGAAACTTGTACCATAATGTTTATTGCAGCACTATTTACAATAGCCAGGACATGGAAGCAACCTAAATGCCCATCAACAAATGAATGGATACAGAAGATGTGGCATATATATACAATGGAATATTACTCAGCTATAAAAAGGGATGAGATGGAGCTATATGTAATGAGGTGGATAGAACTACAATCTGTCATACATAGTGAAGTAAGTCAGAAAGAGAAGGCCAAATATTGTATGCTAACTCACATATACGGAATCTAAAAATGGTACTGATGAACTCAGTGACAAGAACAAGGACGCAGATACAGAGAATGGACTGGAGAACTCGAGGTATGGGAGGGGGCGAGGGGTGAAGGGGAAACCGAGACGAAGCGAGAGAGTAGCACAGACATATATATACTACCAACTGTAAAATAGTCAGTGGGAAGTTGTTGTATAACAAAGGGAGTCCAACTCGAGGATGGAAGATGCCTTAGAGGACTGGGGCAGGGAGGGTGGGGGGGACTCAAGGGGGGGGCGTCAAGGAAGGGAGGGAATATGGGGATATGTGTATAAAAACAGTTGATTGAACCTGGTGTACCCCCCAAAAAAAATAAAAAAAATAAAAAATGTTACTATGGCAAAATTAATTGATTCAGATTGATGTATTTCCTACTCAAAAATATGATGCAATGTAAAAAAATTAATGTAGCTGAATTTCAATGTTTTAGAGTCAATGAGATACTTTCATAGCTACCTAGTGATTCGAGATGTATCACAACTTCTCTGGGGATGTTTCCTCCTTAAATCAGAAATAAAATACTCTTAGTATTTTGTGTTTTTTGTTTTTGTTTTTCTTTTGTTTTGTTTCTGTTTTTGGTAAGAAATGAGTATAAAGTCCCTAACACATAGGTAATTCAGAAAAATAGCTGTTATTAGCAATAATTAGGAAAATGAGACATCAATCCATGACTTTAAGTTCTCATTAACACTATTTAAAATAGAACCAAATTAAGAGATTTGTAATTTAGCATGGGAAGGAGATGGGGAGTGCTCATAGATCATTTTTTAACCCTGATTAGAGAATAAACATTGAAAACATTAAATGTTAAACATTAAAACACCATAACAAAATAAGAAAAAACCAAGGGATAATATTTAGTGATGCTATTCCTCATTGCTTTTTTTTTTTCCACTTCGAGTACCCTCTTACTTATGCTTTCTTGTTCTATAATTACATAATTCCAAAAAGTTAACCTTCTACAAACTGATACTACACAGTAGCTTGCTGACAAAGAAAAATCCATATCTTGTCACCCAAAAGATCATATATAAAAAGGAACCACATTTTCATTAGCTCTATTGAGATGACAAATACTAGTGGTGTAGCAGGTGGTTCTTAACTAGCAGTAAGAATTTCAAAACTATAGTTGACCCCTGAACAATGAGGGGGTTGGAGGCACTGGTCCTTTATGCAGTCAAAAATCTCTACATAATTTATAGTCATCCCTCTGCATCCACAGTTCCTCCATACCCATGGTTCTACATCAGCGGATTCAACCCACTTTGGATAAAAAAAATCAGCACATAAGTGGACTCCACAGTTCAAACCCCATGTTGTTCAAGAGAACTGTATTCCTATTTCTGACATAAATGACCTAAATGGTTCTGAAGAAAGCCGTCTCACTCATCGCATAAAATTGTAAAAATGTATGTAAAAATAAAGTGATAGTCTTTCACAATTTTACTAACTTCAATTATTTTTTACACCAAAGTAAAGGACCCTAAATTATATCATGTAACAATTAGGTTGGATAAAAAATTTATTTATAAGAAATAATAGTAGTCAAACATTAGAATTACAAATAAAATATCTTTTCTTGGCTGTCTTATAAAACAGATTAGAAACTAAACTGGTGGAAATTAAGCTTTACAAAACAATTATCCAAAATTCTACCTACCTATGACATAATAGATGCTCAATATGTTTGTTAAAAATAAGCAATGTATGCTTATTTGTGACCACTTTAGTTACTCAGAGTAAAAATAGTAATTAAAAATTAGCTTCAGAGAAAAATATCATTTTGCTATTTTCTTGTTATTCCCTTTATAAAGGATATAAAATACAATCTTTTCAACAGTATTAGCTTAACAAGGACATATATTAAGGGTTTTTGTTTGCTGAACACCGTCAGCTGTCACTTGTGAACAGAAAAGGAACTAAAATGATACTAATAACATATGCTCAAAACAAAAAACTAGATATTGCCAAATCTAGATGTTCCCTTTACTATGCAGTAAGATTTGCAACAATAGCTTAAGTTTTTAGTGCATTTTGTATTCAACAATGCTTCTATATAGCTGCAGGGCTCAATCGCTTTTTTCCAAATAAGGTGTGCACATATAATGGAAAACTAGAATTCCTTGTATACGTTATACTTTGGTCCTTATTTGCTGAGGGCTATTCACTATCAACTATAATTAAATTTGAACTCATCACAAAATTTAAAACGTATTTTATTATTCCAGTCTTAAATCTTTCTTCATAGAAGTATACTTTTACATATTCATTTGCTTTTGTAAAGCTTTGAAATTCAATATAGTCAATTGTTTAGCTTTTATGATCACCATACAGACCTTGAGACTCTTATAATCAGTATCAGGTTTTATAAAGATTATTTCCACAATCAGAAAGAGGTAGAAAAGTAGAATTCATTGCTTTATCATGTTCAGCAAAAACTCACTTTTTTCTTAATAAGAAAAAATTCCATTTCTCTGTTGTGTGTCAAATACAAGTCAATTAAGTAACTGTATTGTTAAAAATAAACAATTCATCAAATATATAGAGCAACTACTATGGCATAAATATTGTGCTAGGCACTCTTAGCAACAGTAACTAGAATTTTATACCTAGTGACAATACCTTTCCAAATTAAAGGTTATAAACCCATTTTGAAGACAAATCATGAGATAATTACATACCAGGTGATCCACACTAATGGAAATAATAAAGGAGTTCTTCTAGCATATAGAAAATTATTCTATATGAAACCACAAAGATGGAAGGGAGGGAGAGCAACAAAAGAGTAAATATGTGATTCAACCTAATATGAGGGTAAATAGGTGGGTAAATCTATTTGCTAATTAAATAATAGCTTCTGGGTTTTAAAAGTATTTCAGAATTAAAGTACATAGCCATAATAACAGAAAAAGGCAGGAAGGAGGGTAATTAGAGTTAAATGTGTTCCAAGGCAATACCCCTTGAATTTAATGAGCATAAATTACACTTGAGATTCTTGTAAAACCACAGGCTATGATTCAGTAGGTCTGGGATGGGGCCTGAGAATTCTGCTTTTCTAGGCAAGTACCTAGGAAATGCCAATATTGTTGGTCCACAGACCACACTTTACAGGGCAAGAGCCTAATCTAGCACAATTTGGAATGTGTTAATATACTGTTACATACAATAGTTAAAATTTGATATCAATGCATACCGTAATCTTCATAGTACTCTCAAAAAATAGTAGTTACAGAATGTATAAATAACAAGGTAATAAAGAGGAAAATATAGTAACATAAATCCTAAGTAAACCCAAAAATGTCAAGGATGGAAAGTATAGAACAGATGGCACCAATCAATAAGAAATAAGGTTGTAGGTTTAAATCCAAACACCTATAAGAGGACTAAACATGCCAATTAAAAGACAGACATTTTCACAGCAGATTTTTAAAAAATAACCAATTTTGTTCTTTTAAGAGACATCCCTAATTATCAGGATACAAACTGGCAAACAGTAAGCAGAGGAAAATGGTATAAATAAATAACAAATAGAAAGGAAGTTGACCTGGAAGCAAGAGTCACTGCTAGAAATAAAAAGAAATAATTTTTAATGATATAGGAGCCAATCTACCAGGAAGATACAAAAATTCTAATTTTATAAGCACCTAATATAACTTCAAAATACAAAAATTGAGGATAAAAAGAAGATATATTTAAAAGTACAGTAAAAGTGAGGGTTAACACATCTCCGATAACTGACAAGAGATATAGATGTGAAAGGTTTGAAAAAGTGTAATCACATTAACCTGACATATGAAATGCTGCAATGAAGAATTTTAGAATGCAAATTAATTTTTAGGGTCCTTGGAACATTTATATTCATTGGCAGTTTTTATGTGCAAATAGTATTATTTAGCAAATTTCAAAATCATGTATTGCACTCTGAAATTAAGCAATAAAAACAATAAAAAGATAATTTATAAACCTCTAAATTTTATGAAAATAAACAATACTGTTCAAACCCATGCTCAAAGAAGAACTCACAATGAAAATTTTGAATATTAGAATAATCAAAATTTGTGGGATTTAGCTGAATCTGTGATTTAAAAGACATCTGTACCTTTAAAAAGCACATGTTAGAAAGAAATAAGACTAGAAAATAAGTAAGAAATATCTAATAGAAAGAAATCATGCCAAAAGTTAATTTATAGAAACAATAGAATTTTAAAGTCACTAGTAAGGATCAAGGAAAGAAAAGAAAATACAATATTTTGAATGAAGAGTGCCAAACAGTAAAATTAATGAGAGAATATTATGAATAAATTTCTTTCAATAAATTTGAAATTTTGAATAAGGTGAAAAAATTTCTTGGAAAAATATATGAATTACCAAAACTAATAGGAAAATTTTAAAATCTGAATAGCCCCTTATCTATTAAAAAAATTGAGTAATTTAATCTCTTCCCACAATGTAAATTCTAGCCCAGATGGCTCCACCAGTAAATCCTTACATTTAATGAAATTTTATATAAAATTTACAAAAAAATTATGTAAGGGTTGTTTTATTGTATAAAGCCAGCATAAGAGTGATCTCAAAGTGATATTACAAAAAAAAAGAAAATTACATGCCAACTTTTCTCACAAACATACATCTAAAATCACAAATGAATTTTTAGCAAACTCAATTCAGCAATTTTTTAAAGTATGAAAATCCATTATAAAAAAATTTTATTTATTCAAGGCATGCAAGATTGTTTAACCAGGCAAGAATGTCCTTCATGACCTCTATTCAGCCTCAAGGTCCAGAAAAAGCAATATGTCACAAAAATTAAGAAGGAAGAAGTAACACTGTCTTTATTCACGGAGGATATGATTGTTTATATTAAAAATTCCAAACCATCAAGGTCTTAGGATTCAAGGTAGAAAACAAAGAGTAAGAAAATGGTGTTTGCTTATTCAAGTACATTTAATTAAAATCCATTTTAAAGTACTGATATGGGTAATAGGAAATTGGTGATGATCAAGTGTTTTAGAAATGTTAACACTGATGTTGAATAATTAAAGAAATACTGAGATCATTTTTGTGACTGTAAGTATCTGATAGATGCAGAATTATCTGGTGTTTCATAATTCTTTCCAAAACTATTCTTTTGTGATCTAACTGCATATACACTTCCTTTATTCTTTCTCCTTTAGATTAATTCTGCTTAAGGATACATTCATGTTGACTATATATTCTCACAAAGGATTTAAAGTATTACATGTTGCCTCAAATGCTAAACTAAAAAACCCCCATAAAATTGGAAATGTTGGCATACAGAGATAAACCCTAAAAAATATGAAGATAACAGAATTTTCTAATATTATACCATCTCTCATAATACCCAGCAATATATTATATCAAATATTATATATATTTGATTAATATATACTTGGAAAATAACAAGTACATTTTGAATGACTATCTTTTTCCCAATCCAGGCTGATTTGAGATCTAGGAAATTCAGTGCCTGTCTAGCCCTTAGATGACTCCTTCATCAAATAATGTTAATAAGGCCTGATGATAAGTAGTTCATAAAGAGTAACGTTATCTAATTTACAAATAATATTTTCAAGGCACAGGAACCCCTCTGCCAGTTTTGTTAACCTGTAAATGCCCAATCATTTGAGAACTTCAGTTTTATGTCATTTCATTTCTTTTCTAGGAGTGCCAGAGAAGAAAGATGGCGTCGAAGTAGAAGGATGTGGAATGCATCCCTCTCCACAGATGCATCAGGAATATACCAAAAGACGCAATAATTCCCACAGAGAACCAGCTGAACACCAGCAAACAACCTCAGACAGCAGAAAGGACTCCAAAGATCCCGACATAACTGGGGAGGACAAATGGGGGAAAAAAAGGAGAAAGAGGAGGAGAAGAAAGGAAAGGGATGAGTTCCAAACCCTGGGGCGGGGGGATCTGAAACAGAGGGGAGATTGCCGAATTCAGGGAAATGTCCCTTATCTGATGGGGAAACCCCTTCTCCAACAGGGAACTTCCCTGGGTCAGAAGGGAGGCATTTGGGACTGTTCAAAGAGGGTGATGCGGCTGAGCTGTGGCAGAGGGGAAAGAGTGAGAAACACATGGAGGGCCTGCACCACAGCTCAGCATGTCCGGACTGAGACATCGGTTCACAGTTGAACAGGGGGTCTGGGAGCTGGAATGTGGGAACCGGAGAACTGGTTCAGGGTGAGAAACATTGTTGGCAGTGGGGAGATGGACTGAGAGCACAGGAGGGAGGAAATCTGCAGCAGAGAGTGCCTACCACGGAAAGTTGGGTGGCCATGGTGGCAGCTCAATACTGCTGACTCACAAGCAGTGGGGAGAAGCCATGGGTGTAGCTTCTCTCTCCATGCGTGCGACGGACAAAGGAAGGACCCTTCTGGGCTTGGCTAACACACTCAGGGATAACAAATGCCCCCAGGTGGGGCTAGCCTAGAGTGCCTGTAGCTGAGAGCCAAAAGTCCGCAGAGTGGCCCAGGTCTGGAGACATTCTGTTTACACTTGAGCTGCTGGCATCCCTCTGCAACAGGCACTGCCATGGCCTACTGAGCTGCTGTCAGGGTGCCCCGGTGGACTCATAGCAACAGGGAGGAGCCACAGTAGGAGTCGCTTTCTCGGCCTGAGCCACCCAAGCCGCCGTGACCCAGGCAGGGCGCCACTGCTCACTCACTCCCAGGGGAAGGAGCCACTATTGTACCCTCTCTCTCCCCACACACCAGCGTTTACAGACAAACAATAAAGGAAGCTCTGCGAGTCACAGAGAAATACAAAAAACCCAAGGCAGGTAGAAGGACACTTAAAGCTGAGACTCCAAGGAAACAAATATTATTATTAATTCTATTGATCTGGTCCATTCTGGGGTCATTTCTAGTTTTTTTTTTTTTTTTTTTAATTATGGTCTTAGTCCTAAGGGATCTACATGTTTCATAACATATTTTTATTCTATTTTTATTTTTAGCCTTTTTATATATTTCTTATATATTTCTGTTTCTAGCTAAGTTTTTTGTAGTGCTGACTGTATCTCTCCTATCTTCATCTCTATCTTTTATACACTTCTATTTCTTTCTTTTTCTTTTCATATTTCCAGTCATACCATGCCCTTCTGTTGCCCTGTCTTCTATCCTTTTTTAGTTCATTTTATCTTAATATACTTATAAGCAATATTATCAGTCTGCTCTGTTTCCTTGCTTTATTCTCCAGATGACACACTGCTTTGGTTTTTATTATTAGGTTTTGTCTTTATCTTAGTTCTAAGTACAATTGTCTGATTTCCTTCTGAGAATCTTCAGTCTGCGGTGGTACTCTTGCTCTTTATTATATTTCATCCTAGCTTTCAAAATCCCCCTGGATTTGTGTTTGTGTGTGTGGGGGGGGGGTGGGGGTGGTTTGTTGTTGTTGTTGTTGTTTTTAGGTTTTCAATTTCTGTTGGTTTTCTCTTTGATTGTCTGATGGCATACTGGAGTTCTTCTGTCAAGTCTTTCTAGTGCCTTATGTTCTATTGGATTCAGTATTTATGTGTCTTATACATGTATGTGTCTCCTTGATTTAGTATTTATTTGATTCAACACTCTGCCATTAGTCTGGGGCTTGGACAGTCTTTAAACTCCTTTATTGCCAGGACAAGCAACCTCTGAAGTCTGGACTACTCCATCAGAAGTCAAGTAGGAGTTTCTGGGGAGGGAGCACTGAATCCAGGATGCTAGACTACTAGGGAGTCCTCAGACACAGGGAAGATTAACTGCAGAGAACTCTTACAGAGCCCTGTATCAGAGTCTAAGACTTGGCTTCGTCCAACTGTCTGCAACTGCCAGTGCTGGACACCTCACGCCAAACTACAAACAGGACAGGAACACAAACGCACCCATCAGCACACCGACTACCTAAAGCCATATTAACCTCACAGATACCCTAAAACACACCACCTGACATGGCCCTGCTCATCAGAGAGAAAAGACACAGAGCCACACACCAGAAAGCAGACATCAGACCCCTCCACCAGGAAGCCTACTCAAGACACTGGACAAACCCCACCACAGGGGGCAGAGGGCAGAAACAAGAGGAATTACTAGTAGGCAGCATAGGGAAAGAAGACAGCAAATCCTATAAATCAGACAAAATGAGAAAACAAAGAAACACCATGCAGGCAAAGGAGCAGGAAAAATCCTACAAGACCAAATAAATGAAGAGGAAAGAGGAAAATTGCTTGAAAAAGAATTCAGAGTAATGATAGTAAAAATGATCCAAAATCTTGATAACAAAATACAGAAAATACAAGAAACAGTTAATAAGGACTCAGAAGAACTAAAGAGCAAACAAACAGTAATGGACAACAAAATAACCAAAATTAAAAATACTCTAGATGGTATAAACAGCAGAATAACTGAGGCAGAAGAACGAATAAGTGAGTTTGAAGACAGAATGGGGGAAATAACTGCCACAGAGCAGGAAAGAGAAAAAAGAGTAAAAAGAATGGAAGACAGTCTCAGAGACTTTGGTGACAACATTAAGTGCACCAACATTCGAATCTAGGAGTGCCAAAGGTATTTTCTAAACCTACTCCCTATACGAGGATGCTTAATATTCCCAACAGAATGGAAATGTGTGCTGTGTACTGCAAAATATGCCATACCACATTCCAAATGCATTAGATTCACCCCAAATTCTCTTTTTCAAAAAAGTTCTCTAAAACAATTACACAAGAGAGAAAAGTATGGGAAAGAGCTTCCTCTTTGGTTCCTAAAGATTATGTTCATTGTTTAAAATTCTTAATAAATATTCCCCTCCCCGCCACTGATCAACAAGGGGATACCAGAAAAAAGGAATCATGTTTTCATATTTTTTCTCTTAAATTAGAATTACTAAACTTGCTGTAATTCCTCTTTGCCTTCAATTTATACTCAAAAGCAGTGATCCAAAGATGTAACCGTTTCAGTGCTTCCACCAAATGCCTGTACCTCTGTACTGTGCTGCTAAAAATCACTGTCATTGGTGTCTGACAGTATTCCCTCAATCTCAACTTCTATTTATTCTACTCTCCTTTCTCTGTAGTGTTCAGGTAGTCTTAGCTATGTCTCAAGAAGAGCAAAGTGTTTCCTGGGGTTTTGTCTTCAGTAATATACTTAACATCCCACGCTTCTTTATTTTTGGATCTTGTCATTGCTCTCCCACCAAAGGTTAAATACTGAAGTTCTAAATTTCCTCCATTATGGATGATAGGGGTAAACTCAATCAGAGTAATAATTAATACACTTGTTACAATTCTAGGGCCTTGCCTCAGCTAGTAAGGTGAGTGGTTTTATACATCATGCCAGTTAATCCTATCCTACCTGGAATCACAAGCATTATTCTTAATATAATATCACCTGCAAAAATCAAAATTCTTTATTTTCCAAATAGAAGGGCATCTGGATAAAATTGCACCATCACTAATTCTTACTCTTGGAGTGGAGAGAATCATAATCCTGAGTACACAGCCTTGGCCACCCTGAGTCCCTCTCCTCCTTTCTTTTAGGACTGTCACATGAAATCACATACTTTAGACCTTTACAAAATAACATTATTCTGAATTTGAGAAAACTATGCTAATATTTCTTAAAATGTATATAACATTTTCACATTTATTTGATACTGATGTGTTGGGATTCTCATAAATTATGGTATGGATACTATCATGGTCATTTTATAGATTAGGAAAGTGACATCAATATAGAAAAGCTTGCGAACAGCAAACCAAGACTCAGAGCTAGGTCAGATATCCCCAAAGCTTTAACATATATATTGATGTTACATTACTTATCTTTTTCTTGTCATGCCTTTTAAGTATACACTCCAATAGAAGTTACTGTTATGCAAATATGTTTGTTGCCATATTTCCTATTTCATTAATTCTAAATCCTTCAACCTGACATACAATTCCACTTTGACACTGTCTTAGTCTTTCAGTTTTGGAAAATGCTTGAGATGGGGATCTAAAATATTTTAGTTCAAATATGAATCTTCTATTTCCTAGCTCTGTGACAAGTTACACATAAGAAAATAATTAAATAATAGAGCCATTAATATTAAATATGTACACTGCAAATACTGCTATTATTTTTGAACTTGCTATTCATTCCAAACATAGATTTTTACTTTAGCCAAGATCATTCCCATGCCTTTCCTAAATGCTACATTTTTGTCACTCTCCATATTTGTCTTCCCTGCATATCTACCTCAATCTAAATTTTCCCTGTGTGTATTTACAAATCCTCTATGAATTTTTGTCAGCTGATGGTGATTTTCTCCCCTGAGTTTCTACAGTAATTATTTAGACAATATTTTATATTATATGCTGATATTTCTAAGAGTTGATATTTAATTTTACAAGCACTCAAATTTTACCTTTTTAAATAAGAAGTTTCCCTAGTGCAAGGACTTTTCATTATATAATTTTAATGCCCATGATAGAACAAGGCAGTCACAAAATACTAATAGGCATTTAAAATAAATAACTACTTTCATTGCATAAATTAATACTTGACAGAATTTTAAAGCAATATGTTAATATGAGTTTTACTTATGTATTTGTTAAATAAGTTTCATGTTCTTTATCTTTGGTTATCATTATTAATAAATTGCACGTTTTTCTATCTGTAGTGTGTAAACACAATTGTGGTGTTTATGAGATTCAAGAAGACATTTATAAAATGCAGTTGTGACCTTCAAGCAGGATCACAAAATATAATTTTACTGCATTTCAGTTGTGCAGTTTCTTTCTTTAATCTGTAATCAACCTGGTCTTCCATCAAAACATGTACCTATGGCTAAGGTGGGGAAAATTACCTGAGTATCTAATTCACTTTAAAGTTAAATCAATATGGACTTCCTAGGTGGCACAGTGGGTAAGAATCTGCCTGCCAGTGCAGGGGACACGGGTTCAATCCCTGCCCCAGGAAGATACCACATGCCGTGGAGCAACTAAGCCTGTGCGCCACAACTATTGAGCCTGCGCTCTAGAGCCCGTGAGCCACAACTGTTGAGCCCATGTGCTGCAACTACTGAAGCCCACGTGCCTAGAGCCCATGCTCTGCAATGAGAGGCCACCACAAGGAGAAGCCCTCACACCACAACGAAGAGTAGCCCCCACTCACCGCAACTAGAGAAAGCCCGTGTGCAGCAACAAAGACCCAACACAGCCAATTAAATTAATAGATAAATTTTTTTTAAAAGTTAAATCAATGTGATAACTACATAAGACTCTTCAAGTAGTACTCAATCTTCTTAAACAAAACAATATTCAGACTGTCATATAATTTACCCTTAAGTCTGTTTCCTCCCCCAAAATGGCCTCTGGGAGTAAGGGGTGACAGGTGTGTAGCTATATGTCACTGTGAGTTAAGGGAAACTTTGGTCATATGCTGCTTGCATCAGCTGGCCAGCTAGACAATGCCACATGTCCTTTGGTCATTGATTTTCCTGCCATTTTCTGATGCTAAAATCTGAAATGATGAACTTAGAGGCTTTTTATTTTCTTTTGATCCAGGAAATGCTCCTGAGATATTCCTTTTCAGAACTGAAATCTTTGGTTTCAGATACGTAAATCTGTAACCATGTCTTCTACGCAGTCAGATAGCCTAGGAGTCACCAAATCTGCCCACACGGCACCAGGCAGACCCAGTAGATCTTAGCCCAGTTCTCCATGTCACTGATAAATACTAACTTAGTTTGGCTTAGCAGGGCTGACACTGAAATCCTATTTTTGTCTGACTTCTGGGGCTACATCCCAGATTAAAATAGAGAAGCTTGAAATTTGGATTCTTTCCAAAAAATTCCAAAGAGGAGCCAAAGGTGAGTGCTCAACCAACTTTGTCCCTTACTCTTCTCTTAATTTCACTTTATACACTTTGTTTCTTTCAATCCAGAGTTAGAAGGGTGGAAACTGAACATCAGCCTGGTTGATTCAGTATCCTATTTCTCTTTTCTTTCTCCTTCATGGCACTCCCCAGAGGCAGAAATAATTGCGTTTACTTTAAGTGCCTAAACCATCTCCTCTCTCCATACCCTAGCTAAGCTCTAAAAGTATACTGGAATGTTCCCCTATGCTATTGACCTCTGTGCACTTAATACTCCAAGCTAGGTGATAACTAACGTACTGAATAAATGGAGGTAAAGTAAATTTAAGAAACCCTCCCTCCTGCATATTGAAACAATATCTAGCTTGCAATGTTATTGTCCAATTGCATGATTGTTATTTTGAATGCCAGAAGCTGAATATTACTGTTAATAATATACCTGTTTCTCTCCACATTCCCTCTGTTCTAAGTTCTGATCTCTTCTTATTCTTTCCCCATCCATCCCCACAGATGGATGCTGGAGTAGTCTAATAAAAAGTCCAGTCCATTTTACAGAGAAAGGCAAAAAAAGTAGAGTACAATATATTTAATATCACTCCCAATGCTATTAATAATTTGCATTTAATATTAGATCAGTTAATACTTAGGAAAATGACTATAATTGCAATGCAGCTTGCTATCTTTTAGAGTTAAGCTCCTTCATGTATATACAGACCCTCCAAACCTTATTTAAATTTATAACTACGATATTGGCTATTGAAAGCACTTTTAAGATGTCCTTATTAAGATTAGAAGTTTCTCATAATATTATTCTTATACATGTTGAACCAGTTGCTTTCAAATCTTAATATTTTGTGCTTTTCCTAATGTTCAGTTTTGAAGCTTATCTGACCACTTATTTTTAATAGAATACTATTTTAAGTTATTAATAAATCCTTTTGTTTTCTGCTGCTTTGTCTATAATTTTGAAATAGGACATTTAATTGCTATTGAACTTTTTAAACATTGTCTAAATATTGTACATTTTTAATTTAAATTGCAAATCGTAAGCTGTTTTAAGCCTCTATTTATATAAAATATTATTATCTTAATTAAAGTGCTATGAATCTATACTAATGAGTTCTTCTAATAAACTGGCAGACAAGGTCTTCATACACCATATAAATATGTATGGTTTTTGCTATTCAAAATGATAATACAGCAGGTGTCACATCTTCATTTAAAAGCTAGCTGAAAATTTTTTCAACATATTCTTTTGATAGACTCTAGTTATACACTCAAACTTGATATTCCTTTTCAAGTTTTCAGTCTAATTGATCATGACCATCTAAATGTCATCATTCTGCCACTGCGTAGGCAATCATGATCAGGTGGGTGGCCCTGAGGAATTAATTGTCAAGACAGCATAGGGTTCATGATTTCCTTATATAGGGAATATTTTTCTCAACTCAGGTTTAAGGTGCACTTTTAGTCTGAATGACATCTTTATCAAAGAACTGAAATACTCTCCTAAATAAGAGGTCAGCAAACTATGGCCTGTGGGCCATATCTAGCCCATCACTTGTTTTTGTCAATAAGGTTTTTTTGGAATACAACCACGCCCATTCATTTGTTTGTTTTCAAAGACTGCTTGTATGCTTTAATGGCAGTGTTATGTAGTTGCAACAGAGACCCTATGGCTTGCAAAGCTGAAAATATTTACTACCTGGTCTTTCACAAAAGAAGTTTGCCAATCCATATCCTAAATTAAAAATTTACTGTGAGTACTTAAAAGTATATCAATTCAGAAATGAAAGGGTAGCCTTCTGCTATAATAGCAATACATCTATAGTATTTACCAGGTGGCACTCTATTCTGAATAATTTTGGCATGTTACTTCATTAAATCATCACAATAATTTTATGAGATATAGTAAGTGGTAGCACTGGGATTCAAACAAATAAAGCTGACTTCAGAGTCTTTGTTCTTAATCAGCAGTCTATGCTAACTCCTGTACATGATAAGTTTCTCATCATTAGAAATGTTCAGCTTGCTTAATGAAAACTTGCCAAAAATAGTCAGAAAAGAGGCAACTGTTAAGGTCAGTTTCCACGAAAAAAATCCCATGAATTTGTCATATCCAGATAAACAGAGAGAAATGAAAAAAAAAAAAATCAACTTTAATTTCAAGAAGATCCGCTGCTTGACAGTTTTATGACACAGTAAACTTTAGTTATTTCCATAATTAGAAGACAAGCTAAACATCCAAAAAGTCAAGTATTTGAGCTTTTAACCTCATGGAAAAAAAGAAAAAATGGTTCCAGTGAAGAGGTGGAACAAGCAAAGCACTTTTCCACAATCCCCTTGGTCTCTCACTCATTATAATCTATTACTATGTTATATGGAATTTTCCAACTTAATAGAAAGTCCTTTTCCCCATTAAATATTAATGTATAAACATAAAGTCATTAAACAACAAAATCCAACTCACTGACACCTGACACTGTTAACTAAAAACAGATAACTATTTTAGTAATATGCAAGATAATTTATGGTTCACACATGTTTAAGATGCATCTATGTCTAGGAAGAAAATCACCTTGCTCTATTTCCCCAATCAGATGAATAACAAAATCTCATGAAATAACCACCCACCCCAGTCACTGTCCTCCCCAAGCACTGAAGGAGGAGATAGCTTAGAATTCTGGACCCCCAAAATATTAATTCTCTCTCAAAGGAGATCAAGATTGGCAAGACAGACTTATTCTTTCTTGGTCTCCCAGCATTCCCTTAATTTCTGTCCTCACCCTCCTGTTCCATCCCTTGATCCTTCATGAATATCTGACTCTCCCTCGTGCCACAGAAGGAAAATTAGAGCTGAACCTACAGGGTCAGGCACCAGATTCATTAATGGCTCACTTTTCTTTATTTATTTTCACCTTCCCCATTAAAAACACATATAATAATATCAACCTTATAGGATTTGGAGAAGATAACTGCAAAAGGAAATATAAAAACTCCTAGGAAAAAAACAATCAGTCTGAAACTGAATAATCAATCTTCTCTTTCTAAAACTCAGCCACAGGCAGATTCTAAGCCATGGTTATATGCATTATTCTGTTCTTTCTCAATTAGTGTATGGTTTAAAATTTCTATAATAAAAGTATCATTTAGGACAAATTGTTATGAGAATTAGAATGCTGAAAAAAGTTACACTTAAAATCACTTTATATCTAAGAAAAAAATGATATTTAGATTCTAATGGAGGAAATTAAGTTCATAAGATTTATTTTTTTTTCCAGTAGATGTTGGGTGAGACTAAACTTCTCACTTGTATGCATATTTGCCTCAAATTTATTTATTTCCCATTGCATCTAACAATACTGTATGATTTTTCCAAATATTTATATAATAGCTACTGTAAGTCATGAAGCATAGCTGTGGAATGCAGGGGTTAAAAACAACAAGATCAGACAAACTCAACCCTATGGCAAAAGCAATGGCTGACTCATTTTAAAAGATATGTACTTTAACAGAGTCTGGAATTTTAAATCTAGCAAAATCTACAATGTTAATTCAAAATCGTGCACAGCACTGGCTTCCAGTCATAATTTGGTCTTTTTAGACATATTTATCTTTAAATAATAAGGGAAGGGGTAAACTGTTACCATATGATTCTTTCAAATTTAAAAAAGTTATGTTAAGTTCATCTCACCTTCCATCCATAGGCAAGATTCAGCTACTCCAAATTAGACAGTGTTTCAGCTTCACCATCTGCCTTTAATGCTATGTAATTCACTGCGGATTAATTGGAATGGTAGGTGTGCCTTATTTTTAACATTATCCTCCTTTCATTTGTCACAAAAGATAATATAATACTGGAATAATCCAAAGTACCTTTGGTTTGAAACAACTCAAAACTAATGTACAATGTAGCCCTACTGAAATGCAATAACCACAGTGGTGGTTACTAGTGTCTTACTATTTTAAAAAGGGAGTCAAAAACTGGTAGGTATTATAGATTTTATACATTTTCTGTACTTTATGATTACTCAGTTTATTTTTAAAAAAACTGTAAATATGAACTTCTATCACTAAAGCTTTGATTCTGAATGTCTCATATATAATTAGCTCTTATAAATGTAAGTTTAGACAATATAAATGAAATCTTTTTGAGAAACTTGTATGAGGTGCTCTACTTTGAATTAAGTGTTCATACTAAGCTTAAGAAGATAATATCTCTGCCTGGTTAAATGGGATTTCATAGAAGCAAAAGACTGCTTTACATCATTGTTAATTCAATCATATGGAGTATTTATTAATGGTTATCGTTACTGACATTTCCCACAGATTAATTCAGCTGTCACAGCATTGTCAGAAATCTATCAGTTCTCTCATTATAATGAATTTACATTCATTTCTATGATACATCCATTAAAGCATTAGACTGGTACATAAAGTGTGAAATTATTTTATTAAAAAAAAAAAACATGTTAGAAGTACCTGTTCAGCATTCCTTTAAAAATTATAAACATAGTTATAGATTACATTTCTTAGCTCCCTTTTGGGTTATTTTGATCCCCAACTCTCACTTTTTAAGGGGTACTTTACCTGTAATCCAAAACAAAGTATACAGAATGATACACAAATAGTATTCTGAAAGCAAGAAAATTGGAACATAATTTATAGTTTGAAGACTTCTTGTCATTTTATAAAACAGAAGCTTCCTGGCTAATTAAAGGACCCTATGAGTAAGTGATATCATTATATCAAAGAATTTTATAAATGAGATCTTTTAGTATGGCATATCTAGTAACTAGCCCAATATATTTAAAGAAAAGCTTGCTTCTTTGGCTTCGCCTGGTTACTGTTACTTGGATCTACAGAAATCTCCCACCACAGGCTCAGGCCAATACTATTCCTATATGAAGAGGGAAATATAAAAATCTTGAAGCACCTACAATTTATTTACATTTTTAGTCCTGGTATTTCATGGGCAATGACTATTAGATTCTTTATAATTCCCATCACATCAGCCTGATAACCCCTAGATTGTTCCAACAATCTAGGCTACAATGTGCCCAGAAAGAGCAATTTGTGCCTGAAATCCAAACACTCCCTACTCTGCTTCCTCAATAGTCTAACTCAGTACTTCTCAATATGAGAGTTTCAAAACATATGCATTGGAATTATGTTGACTTAGTAAAAATGCAGCTCCCTGGGAGGGGGGAGAACTCTCTGCACTATCTTCCCAAGTTTTCCATAAATCTAAGGTTTGTCTAAAATGAAAAGTATTTTAAATGACGCTCCCTAAGTTCCAGACTACATCTACTAAATCATAATTTCTTGAAGTGGCACGAGGGAAAGTGCATTTTAATAAACACTTCAGCTGATTCTTATGCTCACTAGAGTTTCCATACTGTCTAGGGATAAGCCTATACCCTTTAGACACTCTTTGGTATTGCCCAATTGGCTGATTCATACACCTTCAGTGAGAATCTGGAAGCATAGACATTATCACTCTTTGTCCATGACTCATGTCATTGGATGTATCTATTGAGGGTAATACCTTCCTTGGCATAGAAGTTATGTCTTCACCTGGAAGCAAATTTTGGCATACCAACTTCCAGGTGATATCCTGGCATTAATAATTGCATAAATAGCAGGCTTTCCTCACTAGGTCCAATCTTAATTCCTGCACTGATAGACCCTCCCCTGCAAACCCTCTTTGCCTAGATCAGGAAATGCCTCCCACAGCCACACTCTTGTGTTAAGATGGAGGCAAGAAAGAATAAGAAACCCTCTTTTGAAAAAAAATGCCTTGCCATCACAAACTTCTAAAAACTAAACACAGGGGTATAGTAAAATGGGAGTATTTAATATGTTTCTTATGGCTTCCTAGAATCAGAAAGTTAATTACTATTTATTACACTATTTACATGTTTTAATTTCCTTATTTAAAATGTTTCTCATTAAGAAGGGAAGAGGTAGGGCTTCCCTGGTCATGCAGTGGTTAAGAGGGACACGGGTTCAATCCCTGGTCCCAGAAGATCCCACATGCCGCGGAGCAGCTAAGCCCATGCACCATAACTACTGAGCCTGTGATCTAGAGCCTGCAAGCCAGAACTATTGAGGCCACATGCCACAACTACTGAAGCCCATGTGCCTAGAGCCTGTGCTCCACAACAGGAGAAGCCACTGCAATGAGAAGCCCACACACCACAACAAAGAGTAGCCCCTGCTCTCTGTAACTAGAGAAAGCCCATGCACAGCAACAAAGACCCAACACAGTTAATAAATAAATAAATAAATAAGTTTATTAAAGAAAAGGGAAGAGGTAAATTTGTCATTGTATGCAGATGACATGATATTTTATGTAGAAAATCCTAAAACTCCACACAAAAACTATTAGAATAAATAAACATATTCAGCAAGGTAGCAAGATACAAGATTAATATACAGAAGTTGGTTGCATTTCTTTACAATAACAATGAAACATCAGACAGAGCAAAAAAAAAATTCCATTTAAAATTGCATCAAAAAAATATTACCTAGGAATAAGCCTAACCAAGGAGGTGAAACACTTGTATGCTGAGAACTATAAAACAATGATAAAGGAAACTGAAGATGATTCAAAGAAATGGAATAATATACCATACTCTTGGATTGGAAGAATTAATGTTGTTAAAATGGCTATACTACCCAAAGCAATCTACAGATTTAATGTGATCCCTATCAAATTACCCATGACATTTTTCACAGAACTAGAACAAATAATCATAGTTTATATGGAACCATAAAAGACCCAGAATTGCCAAAGCAATCCTGAAGAAAAAGAACAAAACTGCAGTCATAACCCTCCCAGATTTCAGATATGACAAAGCTACAGTAATCAAAACAGTGTGGTGTTAGCACAAAAACAGACATATAGATCAATGGAACAGAAATAAACCCACACACCTATGGACAATAAATCATTAACAAAGGAGGCAAGAATTTACAATGGAGAAAATACAGTTTCTTCAGCAAGTGGTGCTGGAAAAGCTGACAGCTTCATGTAAATCAATTAAATTAGAGCACTCCCTCACACTGTATACAAAAAAAAAAAAAAAACCTCAAAATGGCTTAAAGACCTAAATGTAAGACATGACAGCATAAAACGCCTAGAAAAGAACATAGGCAAAACATTTTCTGACATAAATTGTAGCAATACTTTCTTAGATAAGTCTCCCAAGGCAAAAGAAATAAAAGCAAAAATAAACAAACCTAACCAAACTTAAAAACTTTTGCACAGCGAAGAAAACCATCAACAAAGGAAAAGACAACCTACATAAGTGAAAAAAATGTTTGCAAATGATGCAATCAACAAGGGCTTAATTTCCAAAATATACAAATAGCTCACACAATATCAAAAAAAAAAAAAAAAAAAAGCCAATCAAAAACTGGGCAGAAGACCTAAGTAGACATTTCTCCGAAGAAAACATACAGATGACCAACAGGCACGTGAAAAGATGCTCAACATCATGAATTATTAGAGAAATGCAAATCAAAACCATAGTGAGATATCACCTCACACTGATCAGAATGGCTATCATCAAAAAGTATATAAAGAATAAATGCTGGAGAGGGTGTGGTGAAAAGGGAACCCTCCTACACTGTTTGATGGGAATGTAAATTTGTGCAACCACTATGGAAAAAAGTACAAAGGTTCCTTAAAAAACTAAAAATAGAGCTACCATATGATCCAGCAATCGCACTCCTGGGCATATATCTGGAAAAGATTAAAACTCTAATTTGAAAAGACACATGCACCCACATGTTCACAGCAGCACTATTTACAATAATTAAGACATGGAAGCAACCTAAGTGCCACTGACAGATGAATGGATTAAAAAAATGTGGTATATATATATATAGTATTTATCATAGTATGTGAAGTAAGTCAGATGAAGACAAATATCATATAGCGCTTATATGTGGGATCTAAAAAATGATACATATGAACTTATTTACAGAACAGAAACAGACTCACAGACATAGAAAACAAACTTATGGTTACAAAAGGGGAAAGTGCTGGGAAGGAAAAATTATGAGTTTGGGATTATCAGATAAAATGCATACAATTTTACTATGCACAAAATAAACAGGGATTTACTGTATAACAGAGAACATTATTTAGTATCTTATAATAACCTATAATGGAAAATAATCTGAAAAAATTGTGTATATATATATTATATATACATATATATCTGAATCACTTTGCTGTTCACCTGAAACTAACACAATATTGTAAATCAACTCTATTTTAATTGAAAAATAAACAAAGTAAAATTAAATCGAATGTTTCTCATTGAGTAGCCACAAACAAAATATAAATTACTAGTTACCTGTAATTACTGAAATTCAATTATATTTAATACAATACAATTATATTAAAATTTCTGAAATCATCTATTAGCATTTGTATAATCATCTAAAATCTCTCATATTTGCTTTGTATGAAAGATTCCTCCTAAGAAATCCTGAAAATTATTTTGAGAAAATAACCAGATCACTATGGAGTCTTTTTGTAATTGATCTTTACTACTCTTTTCACTCAAAGGAGTCCATAAATAAAATTAATATTATTTTAAGGCACAAATCATGCCACCTAATCCACTTTACCCTCTCATTTCCCTTTAAGACCATTATCCATACTGCTCAATTTAAATGCAACATTCAAGCCTCCCGGTCCCCAAATGATTGCAAGGAGTTATGTTTCCAACAAACTTCTTAAATTACTTGATTTCAATCTCATCTTGTTTTCATAAGATTTAAATTAAATTAATGAAGAGAAAATTGTCTATGTGTGCCTAACTAGAGAAAAAGCTGAAATATTAAAACCACCTCCTGAAAACTGATTTCACATCATCCAGCGCTGGGGAGCTCAGGTCAGGCCTCCTGGCCCCCTGTGCTGCTCTCGTTCAGTGGGGACCACGCCAAAACAACTAGTCATTGTAGAGAATTGTTTAAAAATGAATGTGCTGAAGATTTTCTGATTCACATTCATTATCCACTGACCTGTTCTCAATGGATTTCACAAAGAGAAGCAAAACTAATTACCTCAGGCCAGGCTGTCTGGAAAATAATGGCACAGTGATTTAGAGAAAAGCATTCATTCTGTAGAGGCCTTTTGGAATAGTGTATATTTTTAAATTAAATATCACACTTTTTTGATGGTAAAACTTTTGCATTTGAACTAATGCACCATTATTTCCTTTTTAAAAAATCTGTACTAAACAATGTAGACCTTTCTGGGCTAAATATCAATAACATTAGTTTGCTTCATGTTAAGTCATCTTAACCTACTTAAAAAGAGACTCACAAAATATGGGAGATTATATGTGTGGAGGGGGAGCTTTAGAAATGAGGAAACAAAATAATATGATAAACCATTTGGGAAGTCTAGAGTAAGTTATTTATTATTTCTATTTATTATCTGTTTTAATTTACCACAAAAACTTTGTTATTTCTTAATAAAACATGCATAATGGATAAGGAGAATGATTTCTAATGAAGCCTTCTTGTTAGAAGGAATTACTGATCTTATTGATATACAAAGGGATTCTACAAATCTCTTTATATATTAGTGTAGAATAGGTAGTAGTGACAACCTAGAAATCTATTGTTCTGTTGGAGGGCAAGCTATCAGAGTTTGGTTATTAGAAATATAATGTAAGGAGTCAGTGCATTCTGGAAACACATATTATTCACAAAACCTCTGAGAAAAATAGCCAAAATAAAAGGTGAGGGGAACTGTAAAGCAACCACATTCTTGTGACGACAAAAGTGAGGCAAATCAAGAACACAGTGGGAGTTTAACCAAATACTGGATAGGACCCCATAAATAGGGCTTCTGGGAGTGAGCTATCTCTCTCTCGCTGCTAAAGAATAATCACATGCAAATTAGTAAAGAAGAGTTAGAAATGGAGCTTACTTTAGTTTCCAATTGGTTCTACTTTGGATGGATTCTGGAAGGGTTTGGAAAGAATTATATTGTATTCAGGACCTTAGGTCAAGAGGAAAATAAATTGGGTTATATGCAAAATATTAATGTAAATCTTCACACTGAAAGAACTGGGTTAGATCATGCAGGTTATTTCTTTTCCTGAGCACTGTGAAGTGACTTTCTTTTTTTCTCTCTTATCTTAATCTGTCCTACTCCTTGTGGAGGAAAGCAAATAGAAACTCCTCCTTTAACTTAATGAAGAGAAAATATAGTAGTACCCTTTTATGGTTGGTTACCATCGAGGGTTCTTTGTTTATTTCTTAATATTATCATAAAAGTGTCATTGTCCTTCAGGAAACTATCACTCAAAACACTTTTCTTGATGCCCTACCACAGAATCCACTACCTACTATATCTACTACCTCATAACCTTGTGCTAAAGTCTCTATTGCTAAAATTATTACACCACATTTTAATTAGAGATTTGCCTTCAATAAGCTTTTTGGTTGAAAGCCAAATAGTTGAAAGTTAAAATCAATATTGGGGGAAGCCAACTAATACCATCATAGAACAAACTTATGGGACTTGAAGAAAAATCTAAATATGTTTCAAAGAAAGTAATTGTGATTATATTTTCACTAGTAAAATTGTTAAAAGCCAATTCTAATAGTTTGAACATTTAGTTAGAAAAAACCAATTTCTCCACTCACTTCCAAATGGGGTTGGTGAGTGTGCCTAGACTGGCATACAGGCTACTGTTGATGGTAAGATTGCCACTAACTTTGAAAGTTTTCCATTATCTAAGTAAAGATTTATCAGCTTTTCAATTCCTGTAACTTCATCTAATCAATAGCTCAAATTAGAGTTGTTTGCACTGTGTGAAGAAGATTCTCCATATTTTCAGAAGACTTAAAAATGTCTTCACATATTATTTTATCAGGAATATTTTTGCTTAGTTGCTGTTTTACACTTACTTGCCTGAGATAAAATCTCCCTTAATCTTGGATCTAGAAATATAGCCATGGAGAAATTTGGTTTCAATATGACAAATCTCCAAATTTCCACCTGCATCTCAACTTTCATTTCATGAACATTAATTGCAGCATATTTTGTGAAGCAAAATGTTGGGAGACTCCTTATAGCAGGCGCAATGTAAGAAATACTTCTGCTCTCAAATCATACCAGTTTGATTATTTCTTTACCCAATTCTAACAAATATCCATGTTCTCTACAAGCAAGCTGTCTTGAAAGCTGGCATTGTTATTGGCAGAGTGCAGTGTTAAATTCTTTCTTTAATTCAATCTTTTTAAAAAATGTAATAGCTTCTATTCCATCTTGTTTGAGAATCTGATATCTGACAAAGCAGTTCCATTGTCTCTTTTGTGTCATATAGATATTTTTGAATGAAGTAGAGTGATAACATTAGCTCACAATTTTCCTGCCTAAGGGCAGTAATTCTATTACATTTTTCTGTGTTATAATTACTTTTCTAACATATAACTGAAAGATGTGAAAAAAAAATCCGTCATCTGCTAATTTACATGTCATTCTTAGCTTTCACCACATTTTTGTTTCATTGTCAGTCACAATTATATGACATTTATTTTACTGATTTTCCATTCCATAAATAGTTCATCAATCAGATCCACTCAGTTGTTAGCTACATAAGACTAAGAAATTTCTCAACAAGCAGAAGAATAATTAAAGTCTTCATTAACTCAGCACAGTAAAAAATTTAAAAATATGTATGGGTGTATCTTTATGTCTAAATGTGTGATTATAAAAAAAACATTGATTCAGCAACATTCTAACATTTTTGTTGGTATGCACAGCAGAATATAAGTCAAGAACTAGTGTTTCAGCATCATGTCTTATAGATAGAACTCTGTTCCTTAGAATTTACAGCTTGGGTTAAACTAAAAATTCTTTGATATTCATCCACAGAAAATGCTTGCTATTCTACTGCAGTCATTTCAATAAGATTTTGTTCAAAATTTTTGCCTCTATAGGCTTAAAATCATCAGAAGATATGTTACTAAATCATTTGTAAAACCTCTATTCTAAAGTCTGATAAATGAGAACAAAATATGATTTTTAGGACACCATTTTTCTCTAATTTCAAAAATTCTCTTCTTACCCATTATTTTAATGTCATAATTAAAGATTATTTATCATAAATATTTGGAGTCTTTCTCTCTCATGAAATTTTGTAGTGGCATTCTGCTCTTAAATCACTTTCTCAACTTGTAAAGAATTCCCAAAAAGGAATACTAAGGCCAAAGCCAAATTTCCATGCTTCCCAAAATATGTGTTTATATGAATACACTCTCCACCAGACTATGAGAATCATAAGAAAAGGGACTGCATTTTATTTCTCTGTGTCAAGAATAGAGCATGACAGATACTAGGCACTCAGTGAACGCTTGTGGATTAAAAAAAAATGTGCTTAAAATAATACATCATGATGTAATGGAAAAGATTTGCATTTGCATTTAGAAAGATATATTTTTCCATTTGCTAGTACTGTGATATCGGGCAATTTAATTAGCATCTCTGAACATAAATTTCCTCATCTGCAGAATATTCCTGAAACTCTGAGTTGCTGTGACATGTATTAGTGTATTTTAAAATACCAGCACAATGCTTGTCATCTAATAGGTGCTCAATAGAGTGACTAATAGGAAGGAAAGAAAAAAGATATGAAGTGATTTAATGTTTGCATTGATGAAAGAACTATTTCCTTCCCAGTATATAAGCACATATTTAAGGATGTAATTTACTAAACTGAATTTATTGAACTGAAAAAAATAGTAAACTCCATTAAAATAACACACTTTTAAAAAATTACAGAAAAGCTCAGGGATATATTACAAACATCAGATATTTTCTGAGAAATCTCTTGAAGTTTATCCAGTTAATTCTTCAGTAACAAAAAATGACCAAATCTCATTTGTCCAATGCCTATGGATGTTTCTGCATTTGAGTCATGTTTCTACCAAATTATAAAGAAAGCCCATAAATCATTATATTACCTCCTTACAGTCTCTCTTATTTCTAATAATTAGTAGGGCTATTTCTTGGCTTACAACAGCAAACTCAAAGGAATCTCTCCACCTACATGAGTTCTGCAGACTTCCAGATTCATATGAGAAATGACTTCAATTACTCACACTCTTCACTCTTTCCAATTCCCTTAAGTATTGCAAAAGTATATTAACCAGAATGATGCTCCAAATATTAATATTCCCATCAGTCATTTCAATTTTCTCAGTCTTGGTCACTGGTACCAATCTCTCTTTATATAAATGCTAATTAGATTCAGCTACAAAAATGTGCAGATACCTTCAAGGTAATGAGAACCTGCTATATCAAGGGTCTAGTAAATATTTCCCTATTGATATTTTAGTGGAACTATGAAGTTATAACACTTAGGAATTCACTGAAAATATTGATAGTTTTAAATTTTATTAATCATTAATGTAATACTATATATGTGTGTGTGTATATATATATATAAACATATATTTACATCATTTTGACCTAAAGAGATTATAATAAAAAATAATTTCCCCAGACCCTAGACCTACTCCGTTCAACAACCATTTTCAACTCTTAGCTGTTCCTACTGCCTGTTATTTAACTCCATAATTTAAACAATATGCTGATGTTGCTTAATTTTTTTAACATTTATTTATTTGACTGCACTGGGTCTTAGTTGTGCCATGTGGGATCTAGTTCCCTGACCAGGGATCGAACCCAGGCCCCCCTGAATTGGGAGCATAGAACCTAACCACTGGACCACCAGGGAAGTCCCTGATGTTGCTTAATTTTAAAACTTTGCTTCCTTTATGATGGATGATAACTTAGCTCTCTTACAAACACCTTCCTTTCAGTCCTTGTTCCAACATTCCTCAAATATATATATATGTGTGTGTATATATATGTATATATATATATATATATATATAAATACAGGATAAAATTATTTTAAATTGTTAGTTAATAACTACATTTTTGACTATGAGAATATTGATTGATATTTTGGTTATGTAATATTTTTTCAGAGAATTCTTCAAGTGCTGCTCTCTATACTTCTAGTTTCCAGCTCTAGCAGCTGACAATTCCCAGTAGCAGGTTCATGATCATTTGCATGAACCATTTTTTTTTTTAATTCCTAAAAACATTAGATCTTCTTTTAGGCCCAGTCTAAAGAGAAGTCTAAATTTAAAATTTATATTTTAAATTTATATATAAATCTATAAATAAATTTGTATTTATATAAAATATAGACTTTCAGCCTCTCGTTTAGAATCCAGAATTTTTCAAAATACTGCTTTCAGCCTTTCTTCATCAATACTATTCACAGGCCAGAAGTGTGATACCAACATAACCAAAGTGAGACTGTTAATCATGACACCTCAGGAAGAATGATGTCAGCATTATGGAGCTTTGAGTCACTCTTATTATCTACCCCCCCATTTTTTTTCAACCATTAGAGACATTCATAACTGAACAAAAGTGCCTCATACCTTACAGCAAGGGACCAAGGAATAATTTTGCCTATCTGTGCATCCAAAAATAAACAAACAAGACTTCAGTAGGGGCTTTGGATCCAAAAAATTCAGTGAACCTATCCTATCGCCACTCACCATAATCAGAAAAATACCTGGAGAGAGCAAATTTCAGCAGGTACTCACAGATGAGAGACAAATTGTAGAAATGCAGCCTCCCTGAGGGAAGATTCCAACATACCATTGGAACAGGATAGAGTTTGGATGCAGAGGAAGAGGAAGAACTTACCAGAGCTGCCCCCATCCCTGGGGTGACGCTTCAAAGGGCTCAGTTGTCTGGCAGTGGTGACCTTTCCCACAGGGAAGGTGGAAAGTAAAGACATTTCCCACAGAGGAGGTGAAAAGTGAAAGTGATGAGTCACTCTGGCTACCCCAGTTGTGCAGGTTGTGGCTGGAGAAACCTGTTTCTCCCCAACACCACCCTGATTTCTGAGGAACAACCTCCATGACTGGGGGGAAGGAAGAGAAGAGGAAAGAAGCAGATAAGAATATCAAAGGGAATTAAAGAAACATGGTTCCTGCTGTCCACTTCAGGACTTCAATAGGAAGTCCACCCACAAACCTCTAGGTGTACTCCATTAGAGCATCTCCCTACTAGATTCCTGAGCACCCGCTAAGCCCTGAGAGCTAAACTGACACCTCCCTCCACTCTGCTGCTGGCTCCTTGTGTATGATACTGAGTGGGTCTGTAGCGTAAGCTCTGGTAGACAGGGACCTTGCTCAGGAAATAGGCCAAGCTTGGTGGACAAAGGAGAACAACAAAATTAAACTATAGCACCACATTCTTGAATACAAAAGAGAGGATCTAATAGCCAGCATGGTGAATTGTAAGAACAAAAGAAGACAGAAAAGTTTAGTTAAGAAGGTATTGCCACTTTAAATGTAGAAGCAGAAGCACACAGGAACAAACAATACGAAAAACCAAGGGAAAATGGTACCACGAAAAGAAAATAATAATTCTCCAGCCACCAAACAAACTCAAAGGCAAAAAATATTGTGAACTAAATAGTAAAGAATTAAAAATAGCTGTTATGAAGAAATTCAACAAGCTACAAGAAAACTCAGAAAAATAACAGGAATAAAATCAATGAATGGAGGAAGTTCTTTACCAAAGAGATTGAAATTATTAAAAAAAAAATAGGAATTCTGGAGCTTGAAGAATTCAATGAATGAGATGAAGAATGCTACAGAGAACATCTGCATCAGGGCAAACCACATAGAATAAAGAACAAATGACTTGGAGGATAAGACTATAGAAATAATTCAGTTAGAAGAAAAAGAACTAAGATTTTAAAAGAGTGGAGAAAACCTAGAGAGCTGTCAGAATATGATCAGAAGCAAATAATCAAATAACTGGGGTTCCAGAAGGAGAAGAGAAGGGTAAGGGATCAGAGTGTATATAGAGAAATAATAGCTGAGAACTTCCCATACTTGGGAATGGACTTGGACATATACATTCATGAAGCTAATAGAACATACTATTATCTAAATACAAAATGACCTTCTCCAGGATATATTATAATGAAACTGTCAAAAATCAATGGTAAAGAAAGAACCTTAAAGGCAGCCATAGAAAACAGAAAGCAACCTACAAAGCAACCTCCACTAGGGTATCAGCAATTTCTCAGCAGAAATTCTACAGGCTAGGAGAAAGTGGAATGACATATTTAAAGTGTTGAAAGAAAAAATTACCAGCCAAGAATGCTTTATCCAGAAAAGTTATCTTTTAGATATAAAAAAGAAATAAAAGCTTTCCCAGAAGAAGAAAAGCTGAGGGAGTTTACCAACACTACACCTGCCTTGAGAGAAATGTTGAAAGGAATCCTTCAAGCTGAAATGAAATGATGCTAGTCAGTGACATGAAAACTTATGAAAGTGTACAATACAGTCGTAAAGGTGAAAAATAGACTGTCAGATTTAGAAAGCAGTAACTCTTTTAGGATGGTGTGTTAACCACTCAACTACAGTAAAAAGTTAAAGGAAAAGAGTAGTAAAAATAACTATAGCTATTATAAATTGTTAACCAATACATTACATTAAAAATAGGTAAATTGTAACATTGGTAATATAAATGTGAATAGTAAAGGGGGGAGCCTTTGGAGGTTTTGAAGATAAGTTGCTATCAGCCTAAAATGGACTGTTTTATCTGTAAGATGATTTATGTAATCTACAAGTTAACCACATGGCAAAAAAGAGTAAATCTACAAAAGTCAAAGAAAGTGCAAACAGAGCTTATCACTGTGGAAAATAACCAATTTACAAAAGTAGGCAGAGACAAAGGGAAAAAGAAATAGTGGAAATACAAAAAAAAAAAGATTAATAAGATCACATTAGCAAATCCCTACATATCAATAATCATGCTAATGTGACTGAATTGAATTCACCAAACAAAAGACACAGAGTGGGCGAATGGATAAAATAAGACTCAGCTATACGCTGCATAGGAGAGACTCATTTCAGCTTTAAAGACACAATAGGCTCAAAGTAAAGGAGTGGAAGAAGATATCCCACACAAGTGGAAACCAAAAGAAAGCAGGGATAGCCAAACATATACCAGACAAAATAGATTTTAAGCCAAAAATGGTAATAAGACCTAGAAGTCATTATATATTGAAAAAAGATGTCAAGAAGATATAACAGTCGTAAATATGTATGCTTCCAAAACTGGAGCACCTAAATATACCAAGTAAATACTAATAGATCTGAAGGGAGAAACAGACATTGCAATACTAGTGGGGGACTTCAGTACTTCTACTTTCATCAATGGATAGACCATCCAGATAGAAAATCAACAAGGAAATATTGGAATTGAATCATACTTTAAATTAAATGGACTTAGACATCTACAGAACATTCCATGTGACAGCAGCAGAATATATACTCTTTTTACATGCACTCAGAATATTCTCCAGGATATATCATAACATAGGACACAAACAAGTCTAAGCAAATTTAAGGCTATTCTTTCTGACCACAAAGATATGAAACTAGAAATAAACAAGAGGAAAGCTGGAAAATCTGAAATGTGTAGGAACTAAACACTTCTGAACAACACATGGGTCAAAGAAGAAATCAAAAGAGAAATTTTTAAATGTTTCAAAACAAATGAAAATGGAAACAAAGTATCAATACCTACATAGTTCTGAGAGGAAAGTCTACAGCAACAAATCCATATATTAAGGAAGTGGAAAGATCTCAAATAAACAACCGAACTTTACACCCCACAAGCACTGGTACTAAAGAAATACATAGGCTCAAAAGAAATATGGAAAGAAAACTATAAACCAATACCCCTAATGAATATAGATGTAAAATTTTTCAACAAAATGGAAAACCAAATTTAAGAGTACATTAAAATGATTATATACAGTAACCAAGTGGATTTTCCATGAGATGCAAGGAGGGTTCAATGTACACAAATCAATAAATGTAATACATTACATTAATAGAATGAAAGATAAAAATCATATGATCATCTCAATAGTTGTAGAAAAATCACTTGACAAAATACAACATTTTTTCCACGATAAAAACCCTCAACATCTTGGATATAGAAGGAACATACTTCAACATAATAAAGGCCATATAAAACAAACCCACAGCTAACCTTATATTTTATGTTCAAAAATTGAAACCTTTTCCTGTAATATCAGGCACAATATAAGGATGCCCACTCTTACCATTCTTATACAATACAATATAGTACTGGAAGTCTTAGCTAGAATAGTTAGGCAAGACAAAGAAATAAAAGGCATCCAAATTAGAAAAGAAAAACTAAAACTGTTTACTGTTTTACAGATGATATAAGTTTTTAATAAAAAAATCTCAAAGACTCCACAAAAACTGTTGGGTCTAATCAACAAATTCTGTAAAGTTGCAGGATTTAATATTAATAGGCAACAATTAATTGCATTTCTCTATATTAATAATAAAACATCTGAAAAAGAAATAAAAATACCCCATTTACAATAGCATAAAAATACCTAGGAATAAATATAGCCAAGGAAATGAAAGGTCTATTACAACTGAAACTAAAATCTCACATTTGTTACAAATAGCTATTATCAAGAAGATGAGATATAACAAGTGTTGCTGACTATGTTGAGAGAAGGGAGACTTTGTGCACTATTGGGGGGAATGTAAATGTGTTCAACACTGTAAAAAATAATATGGAGGTTCCTCAAAACATTTTTAAAAAAAGAACTATCATATGATCCAGCAATTCCACTTCTGGGTATTTATCCAGAGGAAATAGAAACACTAACGCAAAAAGATATATGCATGCCTATGTTCACTGCATATAGACCAAGTAAATGCCCACACCCTACTCTTAGATATTCTGATTCAGTTGTCCTAAAATCCAGTCCGACCTTCAATAATTTTTGTTTTAATTTCCTCAGATAATTCTAATGTGCAGCCTGATCTGAGAATCACTGACTAGCTCCTGCTCTATCTTTATTTCTCTGGAGGAAAGTGGTATCCCTGTTAAGAAAAGAGGTTTGTCTAGAGACCCAATAAAAGCTAGATTTAGAACAGCTATTTAATGCAAGATAGTGTGCAAGTAATTTAAGCTTTCTTGCTCTCACTTTTTATCAATAAAACCTGGAATATAATGAATGCCCACCTCGATTATTTGAAACTATATATGTGATGATGTACATGAGGTGGGGTTTTTTGTTATAATAGCTACACCCTACCTATATTCTATTCATTAATTCATCTTTTTTTTTATTAATTCAATAAGTACTTATTGAGCCTTTAGTAAATGCCAAATGCTGGTGAGTAATTAGAAAGCAAAAATAAGTTTAAATGCCTTTCTAGAGCCTAGATTCTGGGGGTGGAAAAAATTATAAGTATATAAATAAATTGATAGATAACCTAGTGTCAGGTTGCATTAAGTGACATGAAAAACAACTAATGGAAATAAAATTAAAAATTAAGAGGGCATACTGTTTTAGTTTGGATAATCAAAGCACTCTTGAGGAGGTAATATTTATATAAAAACCTCAATGAAATGATAAAATATACCACTGGAATATCTGAACAGGATATTCCATTCAGAGGTAACAGTGAAAAAAGACCTGAGATGAGTGTTATTTCTGTTATTTTTTGTTTGTTTGTTTGGCTGGTTTTTGACTTTGGTTTTGGGGTTTTTCTTTGAGAGATTAGCTAGTAAGCCAGGGGCCTAACAATGTAGTCTTACAAAGTATAATGTAGACTACTTTTTATTTTAAGGTTGGAAAGAAATCATTTTAGATCTTTCAATAGAGTGATTAAACCAACTTTCTTTTAAAGGATCATGGAGAGTGGTGTAGAGCACAAGACTGAATACAAAGCTTGTATGCAGGAGTCATTTGCATTGGCTGTTCATTTGACGAAAGGGATATTGGTATAGGTGCTGAGAAATAGTAATTTCAAAGGTATGTTTTGAAACCATAATCAATTTTCTTTGTTGACAGATAAGAGGTAGCGTTGAAAAAAATGTGACAAATCCAGGATAACTCCAAGTTTTATAACATACCAGTCAATTTTATTCACATAACTTTTTCTTTTAAGCTTAAAATAGCCCTTCAAGTTCAGTGACATGTTATTTTACAAATTAGGGAAAAGATTTCAGAGAATTTTAGTTTCTGTGCATCAGACAAAGGATAAATTGTGTTTCCTTATGTTTTAATTTTACTTTAAATTCTTGATATTGTGAGGAATTATACAATTGTTAATGTATTTTACAAGTTTTTTTCATTTACTTTGCTGATACTATTTTCAATCCCAATTGCTTTTCAGTGATGTAATGAGATAGCAGTGAGAAACTCAAACACAGGTGAGATAATCAAGAGATATTTAGATTTGAGAAGCATAAAATATGGGCATAAAATGACAGCACTTTGTTGTTTCTGGAGTATAAAGGGTGAGGGACTGGGGTTTCCAGAGAAATTTGTCTACCATATTGAGTATCATGGACTTGACATTTGAACCAGTTATTTTCTCAAAACCAAAAGCTTTAATGGTGAATTTTTATGTCTAAATTCTGAAATTACTAGTCTCTTGATAGACTATGGGAAATCATAACAAAAGAGCGAATTCTTTAAAGGTAAGTACATACTTTACACGAAAAAAAAATCACTTTAGAATTGACAAAAATGAATCCTAACTTTTGTAAATATTGCTATTTCCTGCCCAACTGAGTAATTTTTATTCCTTGAATTGAAATAACTTACTGAAGAAAAAAATCACCTCTAGTTTCCTAAGTATTTCAAAGGTCAATACTTAATTACTGTGCATTACTAGACAAATGCTAAAGTACTTAAAAACCAACCAGTTTCATCTTTTTACGTTAGAACAATATGGTTTCACTTTCCAGGAATCTCAAAATTCTTGATGTGGTTTAACCACCATGGTAACTGGCCACCAAATCTGCTAATATAAATCAAAATGTTATAGCTAGTTCCCCTAAGAAAATATTCCTGACTCTTCTGTCTGCCTCTGTATCTCCACGACTTTAAATTGTTCTGACAAGCAGCACATAATTTCTATGCAGTGGATACCTCTTCCATAAGGAAATCACAGTAAAGAACGTAACAACAATAACCAGATTTCCACACATTCCATTCTATTTTAAGATTGTTGCTAAGCTTCAGCACAGCTGGTTTTCCAGAGTATAAATACTTTACCATTCTCATGGCGTTAATACTTCGTACCACTCTCTCTTTTACGTGCAAAAGAAAAATTATCTTCCATGTCACAGGTTGATATAATAGTGACTTCAATTTCAACCTGTGTGTTACACTTTATGAAAATACTTTAGTATTGTTTGCTTTGGTTTGGTTGGCCATCCATACTTAGAAGAGGGAATTACAAAATAAATGGCATTATTCACCATTAAAAACTCTTGGCTTCAGGAATACTTATTAACATGAAAATTCAAGTCTCTAAACAAAAGAGTGAGTTAAACAATTGGTCATTTTTCTGTTATATCTAAAAAAGTTTTCCTCAGCTGACACCTATATCCCTAGGATTTTAGAACAGTACTACTGACATGTAGCCACTGTAATTCTAACAGAGTTTGAGTTCTTGGCCTATGTTCTAATATAAAGTTATTTAGGTGTTATTTTCATTCTTGTTGCCATTGATAGATGTAAACATCACAATGCAATGTCTCTCTGTACTCTAACACCTCACTCCATGAAAGTTGTATTCGCTTTTCTGGACCCAACTGGTAGTATAACACAGAATAGTGGAATCTTGTTATTACAAGATGATCTCAAGTGGATCTCATGAAATGCTTTAATGCTTCTTTCAAGCTTTCTGGAAATGACCCTAAGTGAAGGGGGCTGGCAAAAACCTTTCACAGTATGTATATATACAAAAGAAGGACCTGTGAAAACAGATGAACCCCCCCCAGGAACCAAAATTCAATAAGGCAGAACCAGCATATGAAAGAAATTATTAAAAGATTAAACCAAAGACATAAGCTAAACCCAGACCTTTGATATATAATCCTATATTTTTATACTACCTCAAGAATGTTTTGCAAACATATTTTGGTACTAGGAGAAGGAAAAGACTTTATTATTGAGTAAATGTTAGAAAGTGTATGTCAAAAGTCAATAAGAACAAATAATTGTAAAAAGTCTCAAAATCCTAACAAATTCTTATGCTTTTTATGTTCTTTCTTTGAGGTATTGTACATAACTGTAATATTCAAAGAACATGTATTTTATTTTTATATGATGTCGTTTTGCCTTTTTCAGGTTTATTGAGAAATAATTTCCAAATAAAATTATAAGATATTTAAAGGGGGAAAAAACCAACTACCTCCAGTCCCACTTTTACCTGTGTTCCTCCCTGCCTTCTATAATATCATTCTATTTTTCAAGAAATGCCTAGTACTAAAGAAGAACATTACTTACCTTAGTATAAGCAAGAATTATGAAGACTAGTGAGAGAAAAAGAAATCAGTCTCAGGAAATGAAAAAGCACATGGAAATAAGTGAAGACCATTCAAAGAATATTTACTCAGAGCTTGCTGGCCAAGGGTATCAACTACCATCATCTGCCTCAGCAAAGACTCAAAGTCAGGGAGGGGAGTGGGAAAGCTTTGTAGTGAAAGAGAATAGAAAAGGCTTATGGTGTGCTCTGATTGGGGGTTGTTGGCACAGGAGGCTAGCAGCTGGCTGCGTAGAAGTGGAGCATCCTATCTTCCTATGTGATTTGTTTGGGGACTTGACCTGGATTTCTCTGGTTGGTCCTGAGGAAACAAAATTAGCAAAACTGGCAGTCATTGACCAAGGCCTGACTGTTCTGTGCTGAATGCTTCAGAGATTGTGGTTTGTCTTCTTGGGCTGTTTGCTTCACAGGTCCAAGTTCAACTGTCATTTTGTCCATTGTATATTCATTCTCTCAAGTCCATGAGAAATATTCAGAAATGTCAGATTAGTAATTAAATGAGGAAAGGGAAGTACATTGGGAGTTTTTCATATAGTGGCAAAAGTTTCAATAGGAGTCAAAACCCAAGGTGAACTCAAAAGCAAATTGTGGGGCTTCCTAGGTGGTGCAGTGGTTGTGAATCCACCTGCCAATGCAGGGGACACAGGTTTGATCCCTGCTCCAGGAAGATCCCACATGCTGCGGAGAAACTAAGCCCATGTGCCACAACTATTGAGCCTGCGCTTTGGAGCCCGTGAGCCACAACTGTTGAGCCCATGTGCCACAACTACTGAAGCCCATGCACCTAGAGTCTGTCCTCCACAACAAGAGAAGCCATGGCAATGAGGAGCCCATGCACCACAACGAAGAATAGCTCCCACTGGCCGAAACTAGAGAAAGACTGCGTGCAGCAAAGAAGACCCAGCACAGCCAATAGATAAATAAATAAATAAATTTATAAAAAAAAAAGAAAGAAAATTGTGACACCTGTAAAACCTAGAATATTTATAGTCATTAAGTGGTGTTTATTCAAGCCAATGTACACAACCTTGGTGCAACAAGAAAAAAGAAAAAGGAAAAACAAAATCAGTAACAAAATATATATTTAATAATTTCTCCATATTTTATCAGAAACAAGAGTTCTAGCTTCTCTCTCAAACACCTGTCAAGTTCTCAATTCTTGACTACCAGAAATCTCCGTTATTCATTTAAGGAAGAAATCATTCAAGCGTAGACAATTTACAAAAAGAAGTTATGCAAAAGCTTAAGTTGAAATCCATTCAGTATATTTCAATATAGTTATTTTTATGAATTATGTAGTCATTCAGTTGTCTCAAATCTACTTAGCTACATTTTTCTTCACTTAAATGAGTCACTCCACACAGGAATAAAAGTAGTTAAAACAACTTTTAAAACCGTTATTAGAATATCTTATTAAAATCATCCCAATTTAAGAATTAGTGCAAAGGAAACAGTTTTTCTTTTTCTCCATTCTTCATCCTTGATTTTTTTTCTTATCGTCAGTTACCCCTTTTTCTTTTCCTTTCTTCATTCACTCTTTTGTTCCTTTCCATCTCTCTCACTTTCCTTTCTTCTTTCATTCTATCAGAACCATTTTCTTTCTTTCATTTGAATGCACTGATGATGCTTTTTATTTTCTGATGCTTTGACATCTTGGGGCCTTGGTGACCTGGAAGAGACTGACATTCCCAGGGCTAGCCAATTTCTAGAGATAGGAACGGATTAGCCTGCAAGTGTGCCTTTCACATGCAAATCAACCAATCCAAAGCCTAAACCCTAAACCCTCTCTTTTGTCCAGATCTCATGTCATTTTCTTTCTGTCCTAATCACCCCAGAGCCAGGTAACAAACCTCTAGAGACAGCCCTTATACCCTACAGCCTACTAAAATTATTCAAACTTGCCAGTCCTAAACCTGCTTACCCTGCCTTGCCTTTCCTGTGGAAACTACAATAAGGACTCTTACCACCTCTTCTTCATGCTCCTTCTGCCTCCTGCCTGACTCTGGTGTTTCTCCATGTGATCCTCACAGCATGGCAAGCCCCTCATCTTGGGAACTGTGAGAAACAAACTATCTCTTCACTGGCTATTATCTCCAGATCTGTTGGCCTGACTGTACTTGAATGATAGGATCCACATTTTAAAATAATATCTCATGTGAAAAGTGGCAGAGTATTGTTGAGTGAGAGAAAAAAGTCAGCTTACAATATGTTTTTTAACAGACTTTGAGTTCAAACAACTGATTGGTTTTCTGATGAATTCTCAAGTTGTGCATGTATATAGTCCTTAATGAGCACTAATGCCCTAACCTTGTGTGAGGAAAGCATTCTAAAGTCAATTTATGGTAGATGGAAAATTACACGCCAAGCATCTGGAGCACTTTTAATTTTCTTATCCTCAGAAAATAATAGAGTTATCAGACTTGCCCCTATACCTAGTTATGCATTTCTTCAGAAGAAATTGAATAGTCTCGTTATTCAAAATAGCTAACCTATAGGAGCACCCAAATAATTAAATCCCCTCCCTCAAAATGAAGGATTAAAAAGCAAAGACATCTTACTAGAGACGCATACACAAGAAAAACATTCCATAAGACTACCGATTATAGACTGCATCAAAAAAAGAAAACATAAAGCTGGCTGTTGTCTAAAACCAGTGTTCTTCAAACATTTTTGAAGGCCTGTCTCCTCAGTACAAAATCTTGAGTGCATCCCCCAATATAAAAATTTATTTCAAAGTATAAATGCATGTACTAACAAATTAGAGCAGTGAAACAATTTATTTCTCAATTTCTAGACTCAAAGAAACAGAATTTATTATTTTTTTACACTTCAGTGCATTATTTATGACAGTCTCTCCAATGCACATACCTCTTAGAGAACTTTAGGTAATGTATAGCTTGCTATCTAGTTCAGATTATTGAAACAGCCTGCTGCCTCTGTCTCTTATTTTTTGGCCTCCCTCAGCCCCTGCTAACATTCTTCATACAGCAGCCACAGTGATATTTTTAAAACATTAGTCAGTTTGTGTCCTTCTCTTTAGATTCTTCCAAATCTTCCAACTGTCAAAGTTTGAGTTTCCCAGATGTAGACTGTGAGATGAGGTTTGGTATGCAAGTGATTTTATAAGGAAATGTTCCCAGGGAAACTGGTAAGGAACTGTTCCCAGGGGAAACTGGGAGAGTGGAACAGAGAGAGAGAGAAATCCAGACAAGGTTCTATCACAGGCAAAGTCCGAGAGAGGATCCTTTCATCCTAATCCCAGAGAAGAAATCTGGAGAGAAAATTAACTCTCAGTATTTTCTCAACCAGAGGCTGCACCCATAAATCATCTAATTAGTGGTAGGGGGTCACAGGCATAAATTTTCAGATGCTTTTTGTAGTGTGGACAAAGCAGGGTACTGCCACTGAAAGGCATTCATCCAAAAAACAAAATAAAAAACAAAAAAGAGTCACAGGCACTAGTTCTTGAGAAAAAGAAAAAAACACTGAAGCTGAAATATGCACAAAAATGGTCATACAGATCCCAGAGAATTTGGGCACCAATATTATTCATTACATAATCTCACTGAGAAAAGAATCTGAACCACTTACCATGGCTTTGTGAGATTTATCCCTGACTCTGCAACCTCATCTTGTATTACTCTCCCACCCCATCCCTCACAATACTCAAACTAACCAATGTACCTTCTCTTGCTTTAGCCAACCAAGTTTTATCCACATAGCTTTATTCCCTTTGCCTGAACTCACTGACCCCCTTGTCATGTGTCTGATTCTAACTTAAGTTGAAGTGGCTTCTTTCAATACAGTCCTTCCAAAGAAATTTCCATGCCCCTCAGACTCTTGGCTATATGAGTTTATTTTCTTTATAGTTCCAATTGCAATCTGAAATCACCCTATTTATTGTTTTATTGCAATGTAAACTTCATGTCTGTCTTATTCATCCTTTTATCCCCACCACACAAAACAGTGTCTGACATCCTAGGTGATCAATAGTTGTTTATTTAATAAATAAATAAAGTGCCATACATGGGCTACTTATATCTTGCAGTCTACTCCATCTTAACCTTCTTAGATTTTTATCCTCTATTAACAGGGCTGTTCGTAGGAAATAGAGGCATCTCATCAAGAATAAATTAAAGAAAGAATTTAAAAAGGAATTTCCTCAGCATAAAACGAAGCAGCTATGTAAGATATTAGAGTGCACTGCCATGTTATTCAAACCGCTTGTTTGTGATTCTCAATTAACACATCTTTGAATGCTCTCACTGTGGTCCCTTGCCTTGGACTTCACAGCTTGGACAAATATGAGAATCTATTTCTGTTTATATAAGCTGTATTCTAGAAGGCAGATATATACCTGAACAAAGCAGGAATAGAATACAGCCTGAGATTTTTGATGTATAAAATGGCATATGTGGGTGTCAAAATTTAACTCACAAGACTTCAAATATATATACATATATACGTCTTATATACATATATAAGAGAAATATGCCTAATTTAGTTTGCCTGTAACCAATGACCATTACTCCCCAAGCTTCTACTCATGGGTTACAGAAAAACTTTCAGTTTGGATATTTTTGGTTTAAAACAATCCAATTCAATAATTTAAAGTCTATTTAATAATTTAAATAATTTAAATCCAAGTCCATCATTTAAAGAGTCCATTTAGATAATGATCAGTCTTACTAGAAAAATTGCTCACTCAAATATCTCAGGCATCCACCTCTTTCCCTGGATCCTCCCTAGGGCTGGGTACAAATATACAAAGGAAGAATGTGCCTTCTGTACATGTCTGGCCAGAGGAAGGTCTCAGGGACCTTCGTCGTCATGTCCTGAGGCTTCACCCCAGGACAATGTCCTCAGTCTGTCCCTTGGCTACTTCCAAATGGGCAAAGTGTGCAGCTGGTGTGACTCAAAATCTTGTTCTTTCCTTTCATGTTTGGTCTGAGTTCTAAGATATTCTAAGAAACGAAAAGGTATAAAAAATAATTTTACAGAATATGTTTAGCTCAAAATTTATATAAGATAATGGATAAGTAATCTTATTAAAATCATTATACATGCTTGTCAATCTAATGTGCATGATGAGTCAGAGTTATTTCATGTACATTACTGTATATAATTTAATCTCTTGCTTTTTGTCATAGAATTCTAACATTTTACAACCAAAATGAGTCTTGGAAATCAATAAATTAAATCCTTCATTTTTTAAATGGAAAAGCTAAGATACATAGCAAAATATGGGAGTTTTTTTCCCCAAGTCTCAAAAATCTGGGAGTTTCAAATGTGGAATTAAGGTCTCAATTCCCAGCGTAACGTATTTCTTCTTTTATCTTTTAGCATCACATTCTATGCATTTCTAAAATTGCTCTTAAAATACAGGGGACATGTCTTAAGTTCTCTTTCTCTGTGATTTCTCCTTGATATTTGACAGCCTTGACAGCATGTAACGTGCTACTACACATTACTGTATCTCCTCCAGGTATTAGTAGGTCTTGTTTTTAAATGCTTCCTTTATCTCATTCTGAAATTTAACTAAAAGAGCACCTACTCCTCTCCAAAGCTCTCTTACCCACTTTCTAGTATCTCTTCTTTCTCAGGACTCTATGAGTCACTGACTGTCTTCTCAGTGGTTACTACTAAGTAGATGATTCACAAATCATCTTTTAAAATATCTCTTTTAACTTCCTCCCATTATTTCCCACGCACACAAACTGAATTCCTTTCCAGGTAATCACAGTCCTGTCAGCAGACAGCTATTTTTCCAGAATTTTAGGTATTTGGTATAACCCAGTCTGAAACTTAAAAGTATATTCAAAGTTAAAATTAATACAGATTATCTGTGCCTGAGTTCCCATAATTTTTTTACTTCTGATTCAAAAGAAGTGGGCATTTCTGGTGCAAGTGGAGGTGGAGAGTAGGACTCGCAAGCACGAGGCTCCAGTGATTCTCACATGCTAACCATCTTGAAAAGAACAGGAAAATTCTATTTCTACTGTATCTGTATATAAGGCTTCTCCCTATATAAATGTAGTTTACATTATAAAGTTCCATTCTCCTTTGCCACAGATATATGATCATGTGAGAAACTAAAAGCTCTAAATTTTTCTAAGAAGCTGATTATTCATAATTAACGGGTAACTTCTATTTGGCCTATGTAGCATTTACTCTGAGGCTAGTGATTGAGACTATGATTTTATACAGCCATTGAAATGTTTCTAGGGAATTTTTTTTAAATATTGGAGAATATTTAATCAATAATATTATGAGGAAAATGTAGAATAACATCTATAGGAAAGCCTCAATGAAAAAATATATCAAAAATTTAATAGGGTTTCCCTTTACAAGGATGTGGGAAGAGTGGGGTGATTATAGTTTTGTGTTCTGATTCTCAGTACTTCTACTGATTTTTCAATTAAAAGAACTTAGTACTTTCATAATCAGAAAAAAGATACACCTGGAAATGTATGGTTAAACTATGTTTTATATATTTGGGACTTTGTCAAGGAAATTGCATTAAGTATACATCTTTGTCCACTAACCTCTATTGTGAGTTCAAGAATTGTCTTTTTGTTTATTTATTTATTTACATCATTTTATTCTTGCACATAATACATCTTCTAAAGCATATTCTCATTTTATGTATAGTGATTTCATGTATGTTTATATTCATTTGTATGCCTAGTGCTGTGCTACAGAAATAAGTCAATTTTTGCATGTTTATTCAGCAACATGCTTTGAAAATCTAGACATGTTGCTTTGTGTAAACTCTTTGCTCCCATCAGGTGCACATGAGTTCCCATATTCCTACATTCTACCAACATGTTTTCAGAGTTAATTCACTCCTTTTAGCCCTTTATTCTTCAATAAAAATTTAAAATAAGCTCTTTCAATCTCGCAAATAAATACAACCAGCATTTTGGAATCACATATTTACAAATTAATTTTTGTAATTTATTTAGATTAATTTATGATAATATTACTTATTATTTAATTTAAATATTTAGATCTTTTGGTTGATTTTTAATATTTTTTCATATAAGTTAGATTTTATTAGTAAATTCCAATATTTTTATTAATGCTTATGTTAGTGGTGTATTTTTATTATAATTTCTTAGTTATTGCTATAGTATGTACATACAATCATTTTTTTGTAAATAAATCTTGTATATGGCAACCATGAACTGTTATTTCTAATTGATGAAATTACTTTTTATTTTTTATTTTATTTTATTTTATTTTATTTTTTTTGGGGGGGGTACACCAGGTTCAATCATCTGTTTTTATACACATATCCCCATATTCCCTCCCTTCCTTGACTCCCCCCCTCGAGTCCCCCCCCACCCTCCCTGCCCCTGTCCTCTAAGGCATCTTCCATCCTCGAGTTGGACTCCCTTTGTTATACAACAACTTCCCACTGACTATTTTACAGTTGGTAGTATATATATATGTCTGTGCTACTCTCTCGCTTCGTCTCAGTTTCCCCTTCACCCCCCGCCCCCTCCCATACCTCGAGTTCTCCAGTCCATTCTCTGTATCTGCATCCTTATTCTTGTCACTGAGTTCATTACTTTTTAGACTGTAAACACTTCCTATGGTAAATCCACTGTTTTGTAATTTGAGATAAAATTTTAGAATGTGTTCTAATATATTTGTAAATGTTATCATATTCTACATATACTTGAGTTCTGTTAGCATTCTTCCCTACCACTACAACTGAGAAAATTCTCAACTGTATGACGGAAGAAAAATCTAATTAACCAACAGTTATATGCTATGATCCCTCCTGTTATTAATCTCTGGCAAAGCAATCTTTCCAGATAATTTTCAGAATGACTTTGAGACATTTAATATTATGGTGCACTGCCCCCCACCTCTGTACTCCACATCCCATTCATTCAGAGGAAACATCATTAGACCTAATACTAAGCACTAGAGAAAAACGTATCTGTTTCTCTCCTAAAGTTTCTTTCTACGTAATAGCATTTTCCATTAGAAAAAGTCTCCTACTCACTCACTACCTATTCACTCACATTTCCCCAGCAAATACTTGATGTATCTGATTATGGGGTTTAGCAGAATGAGATAAACCTGTGATATCTAGCCTCTCCTTATGGTGGCTTAGCCAGGCAGCAGAAGTCCTACACTCTTCTCGGTCTCAAGTTGATCGTTAAATTTAATTAAATATAGCTCTTACCATGGCTTTAGTTTTCTAGTAGTAAAATGTAGCTTCATTCACAATAAACAAATACAGCAGTAAAGAAGGAGGCCTATGAAAATATCCTATCTACTTGTATTTAACCAGATAAACAACTCAATGAAATGATTGGAATTCCAAAGGCTAAAGAGTTTCTTACAAAACCTGTGCTTAGGACTTACGCCTCTAAGAATAATACTTGCTCAGAGAATCAAGGAGAAACTGGGGTGATTGGAAAAACACGGTTCAATTTTCTCATCAGATAAAAGATAGAATAATTAAAACAAAAGAAATGTTGATTATTCTGGGTGTAAAGAAAAAAAAATGCTGCCTGCCATTCCAGTTTTACAAGATCAAACCATTAGCCACTGCAGTTGTCCACAAACAGTGCATCCTGAGCAGTATTGGGGATGGATAAAATCAGGAAGCATTCTGTGCTTTCCATATAATGGTTGCTAGATAGTCAAGATACATATCTGAGGATAATTTTTATGACCCCAGATTCTAGCATCTTCCCACAAAGAAAAAAGCACTAAAATCATGACTTGAGATGTCTGGTTTTTGTGATTGTCAGTAATTTTTTTATGCTTGACTACATCTTTTTCCTAGTAAAAAAGTTCATCTATATCCTGGCTCTTCCCTTGCCTCTTCAGAGCTGTGCATCAGAGCTAACTCCAAGGCTGTCTCCTGTCCTACAGTTCTCAGTAAGTCCTCAGAATAAAACCTAACTCACAACTTTTACATTGTGCACTTTTCTTTCAGTCAACATGGGAAAGAGAGAAATTTCCTCTGGGGAAAAGTTGAATCTTAGAAAGGTATTAAACAGATATAAGCTGTAAAATGACATGCAAGGCCAGGAATAGAGAGAAACAAAATGGAAAATGAGGTAGATCTGAATGTAACAATTGCTCTTAAAGAGAGTATCAGGAAAGATTATGTTCTAGTTGTTAACAATGAAATAGTGTGACTCCGGCCCAAAAATGTCAAGACCACAGAAAGCAGACTAAAATGACTTTCCAAGCAGGAGTTAGAGTCGAGGAGAAAATTAAGAATTTCCCCCTTACACATGCAGATGGAGTGCCTAACACAGGAGCAACTAAAAACATAAGGATTAATACAGCACATCAAGTAGTTATTGAAAACTTGAGCAGATTTTAGAGAAGACCAGAAAGACCACTGTAAAATACTGAAAAAATGATTGCGTTGATTCCAAAATGATTCCTTTACTAGTGGGTGGCATACAGGGTTACCTGTGCCCTGGACACACTACTTTTCCAATAAAAAGTAGAAAGACTTTAAGCAGGGCCATGACTATCGCATAAGGCAAAATTGTGCAAATTAAAATAAATTGTTCTGTGCTTTGGGTAGACACAGTACCATGTAGGGCACAGAGCTCTATGATGGGGATACAGATTGATCACCTCCTTTTGCAGTTCACCACCTAAAAACCAAACGCAATAGCTCAAATTAACTACACCAAAAGTAAGTCAGGGAGAACTATAGTAAATACAGTCCAAACTTGAAGTAGACGTTAGTGTGACAGGAAATAACTGCTAGATGGGTTTATCTGATTCAGGGTGAGGCAGAGGGAAAAAGACTTTTTGAACAGTGGATATATTCGGCAGCCCTGTATTTCTCATGAAGACACCCCCAAGGGGAAAAAAAAAAAAAGAAAAGCATGTTAAAACAAAACAAAACAAACAACAACATATAAGAAAAAGCACAGAAATTATAAAACAGAAGTAGGCATTCAATTTCAGCAAAGACTATCCCTACATGTGTTAAAAAAGGAAAAAAGGGTCAACCTAAAATGCAGGTTAAAATGTTGAAAAGGATCATTTGATCCTTCCTAAAGTAGTAGGAAAGTTCTCAACACTTTCTACACAAACTCATGCACCTGGGGTACTTTAAAAAAATAATTAAGACCCCTGTCATAGCTCAGATCTATTGAATTAAGATCTCTGGGGGAGTGAGACTTTCTAAAGAACTCCTGCAATGCTTTGCAAGTACGGTCAGAGTTCAGAGGCACCACACTAGAGGCATATTCTGCTACTGTATAAAGATATGGGTTGGAATGCTACTCACAAAGCCGAGAAAAGACAATGTCTTGAGACAGGCATGGTAAAGCTGTTGTGCACTGCTGGGCCGCTAGTGGGACACCTTTAGATGGATTAAGAGTTCCTTCAATTTAGAAATCTCCAGGAGATAATTCCACAGCAAAACAATTATGGGGTCTAGGGGCCAAGTTTCCCTGGGAGGCAAGTTTCACAGCATAAGCAATTCCATAGCACAAGCCAATAACATTCTCCAATGTGCAGTACAGTTAATGCCTAATCAGGAGACTATGAAAAAGCCATCTCACTAGGCAGAGCTCACACTCCATACTATACTGGAAAGACAGAGACATGGAGATTTAGGGGGAAATGAAAATTAGGCATCTTCAACTATTAAGACCTGGGGTTGCCAATACTGCAAATTTGTTTTATCAAAGAGCAGGAATGATTCACACGTCACTCTCTGAGAGAGAACCAAATACAAGTTGTTTTATCCATTTCATAACTAACTACAGATTCCTGAAAGTGGGCAACAATACAAGACAAAACAAAACAAAGTAAAAGACCATTAAAAGCTCTTGTTTTTCTTAATGATGATGCCACCAATTCTCCAGTCTTGGTCTACTGCTCATGAAATAAACCACTAGGATGGATTTCCTCTCACTCAAATGGCCTTTCTTAACCTTTTTCTGCTTCTCACTCCTTTGTGAATACTCATTCCAGAAACTTTTAAAACACTAACAGCCAGGATTCCATCCTTCCTTCTCCTGTGAAATAAATCTTCTTACCTCCCCACCAGTGAACCACTTTACCCATTGGGGAGTCAGCAAATTCAAATTATCTTACATTTGTCTTTCTTCTCCAAGCATTAATTTTCTTCTCTTATTTGAAAATTCAGTAAAAGCCCTACCAAAATGTGAGATGTAGGGTCTAAAAATTTAATCACATAAAATGCTGGGTCATGTTGTTGTGAGGTTAATGAAATGACTAGGATAAACCTGTGCAGCTAGTTGGTCAGAAAATCTGAGTCTGGGAGATTCAAATCCCTCTAAGCCCTGCCTGCAATTTGGTGCCACCTGGTGGCAGTTGTCCAAAGCAGCTTAAATAATAAACGGGGAAATCTCTGGGTCTTGTGACGGGAAGGAACTTGTGGGATAGAAGCAGTGATTCCAGGAATCTGCCTAGGAATGAACTCATTTTGTTGACCCGCCCTGGAGGGATTGGGCCAGAGGAATGATGAGGATATGAGGACCTACTTTCTCAAGATACAGCTGTCTGCTGTTTCCCACCTTGGCCTTGCCTTCCCTCCAGAAGGAAAAGATTTTAGACCACCCCCATCTGAGAATGTGGTTTGGGCACAGAATGAGAGTTAATCACGAATGTCATTACTTCCAACTTGGATTAACTCAGGGAAAACTATCACAGGGTTTTGCTATATTAATTTTCTGGCTTATGCCTCATTTTACGTTTTAGCTTCTTTTTCAAGACATTTGTCATACTTCTCTAAGACAATCACAGCAGCTTCTCCACCTGTTTCCCTGAACCTTCAAGATATAGCTCAAATACAATCTTTTCCTAAATGCTTCCCAGTCTCCTTACCCTGGCTTGCATGTCCTTCCTCTGTGCCTCCTTAGCATCCTGCATAAACACTTATATAAGGCATATCAGCCTCTCGTAACACATTGCTTAATCATCTGCCCTTCTGATTGGCTTTAGGGCAATGTCCCATAATCATTTTATTCTCATCATTGACCACAGTGCCTAGAAAATTGCAAATGATTATCAAAGTGTAACTTTACATATTCTTCCCATTGTACACATTCATAACACTACAGATCATTTCTTCATTGGCCCTCTGGTACTTTAAAGAATGGTTTCCCCACAGCAGCAGAATCATAGCTTATTTGAGCTGAAAGAGTCTTCTTTGCGTACAACTTAAACGTTTACTTTGTTGATTTAACATAGAAACTAAATATTGACTCCAGGATATTAATTTTAACATAACCACTGTCTATATGAAGTCATCTTACCTTTTGTCTTTCCTTTTTTCTCCTTTTTCTTCATCAGTGTCAGACAACTGTTAATCAACAACAATTTTTTGTGTACCTACCATGAGTAAGACACACTGCTGGGCAATGCGGAGGTTACAAAAACACTGTAAGACCTTATCCTTATCCTTCTGGACCTAAAATATAATTACATAAATGATGTTGAAAAGGATGATGATTTAAAAAAAAAACTATCATCTTGTAAAAAGCAGACTATGTACCAGTTATTACACTACATGTTTTACATTGACCTGAAAAGGCACATAAACGTTTCCTACCCTATGGATGATCAAATGAGGGAGGTGTGAGGTCACCAAACACCTGCCCAAAAGTACAGAGTGAATAAATGTAGAGCCAGTACTTGAAATGTGACTCTAGATCAATGGCCCATGTCCTAAACTATGACATTACTCACATGTTAAAAAAGACAGAGACAGGATAGAAAATTTTGATATAGAAGATGAAAAAGAGAAGATTACCTTCCAGTGGACTATTCAGGAAAAGTTTTGCAGAGGAAGTAGGATTTGAACTGGATGTTGGAACCTGTGGAGAGGATAGGAATGACAGGATGAGGTAAGGAAATATATTCAGAAAAGAGGTAACTAGATATCAAGCTTCATACTGGAGAATTCTATAGATAATCTTTCTTTGGTTTTTAATAAATAAGCTCTCATGTCCTCCCTCTCAGTGTGGTATTCACATTAATTTATTGGGCCAGCAGAGATTTTGAGTTCATAGGGATTCTTCTTTTAACTTTTTGCCTGGTACCTTTGAGGAAAAAAATGAGAAGGTAGAAAATAATTATTCCAGATTAGGTCTAATCTGTGATCATAGGACAGGACAATGTAACTATAGGGATTAAAAAAGTGAACATCATTTGTACCAGGCATTTTTACTACTCACTGGTAAGTAGTATTCAAAAATGTCCATATTTCTGTACATCTTTTTACTTTTAGGATGGTATCATTTAAAAAGTAATATAAGACACTATAAAACCCCTAGAGAAAACATAGGAAGAACACTCTTTGACATAAATCACAGCAAGATCTTTTTTGACCCACATCCTAAATTATGGAAATAAAAACAAGAATAAATAAGTTGGACCTAATGAAAATTAGAAGCTTTTGCACAGCAAAGGAAACTATAAACAAGATGAAAAGACAGCCCTCAGAATGGGAGAAAATATTTGCAAATGAATCAACAGAAAAAGGATTAATCTCCAAAATATATAAACAGTTCATCCAGCTCAATATCAAAAAGACAAACAACCTAATCCAAAAATGGGTAGAAGACCTAAATAGGCATTTCTCGCAAGAAGACATACAGATGGCCAAGAGGCACATGAAAAGCTGCTCAACATCACTAATTATTAGAGAAATAATATTAAAGCTACAAGGAGGTATCACCTCACACCAGTTAGAATGGGCATCATCAAAAAAATCTACAAACAATAAATGCTGGAGAGGGTGTGGAGAAAAGGGAACCCTCTTGCACCGTTGGTAGGAATGTAAATTGATACAGCCACTATGGAGAAAAGTATGGAGGTTCCTTGAAAAACTAAAAATAGAATTACCACATGACCCAGCAATCCCAGTCCTGGGCATATACCCAGAGAAAACCATAATTCAAAAAGACACATGCCCTCCAATGTTCATTGCAGCACTATTTATAATAGCCAGGTCATGGAAGCAACCTAAATGCCCATCAACAGATGAATGGATAAAGAAGTGGTACATATATATGATGGAATATTACTTAGCCATAGAAAGGAATGAAATTGGGACATCTGTAGAGACATGGATGGACCTAGAGACTGTCGTACAGAGTGAAGTAAGTCACAAAGAGAAAAATATTGTATATTAACACATATATGCGGAATATAGAAAAATGGCACAGATCAACCAGTTTACAAGGCAGAAATAGAGACACAGATGTAGAGAACAAACACATGGACACCAAAGCGGGAAGAGGGGTGGGTGGGATGAACTGGAGATATGGATTGCCATATATACATTATTAATAAGAAAAAAGTTATCAAATTTTACACTTTAAATAGATGCAGTTTATTGTATGTCAATTATATCTCAATAAAATTTCTTTTAAAAAAGTAATATATTTCTATTTTCAGTTAGGAACATAATAGTAACTTTTAATGAGCCTTAATTTAATGGCTAGAAAAGTTTCCTTGCTGCCTCATTAAATGCAAAAGAATGAGCAAAAGGACAGAAGCCTGTATTCACTCTAAGCTAACTGGAGAAGTAGTATAAGAATGAGTATTATGAATATTAGTTATCATATTTTGATATGTAAGCAAAGTAGTTGGTTTTTGATAAAATATGTTTTGTTGGGGAGGAGTATTAAAGGCAATAGATATATTCCCTTAAAAATACTTTGACATCGTAACATCCAAGATTTCATTTTTTTAAATTTGTGGGAGTCGGGGATTATTTTCAAAATGTCACCTCCAGTTAATATCAGTGACAGAAAAACTATTCAGGAAGAAACTCTAAGTTTAGTTTTTATATATTCTGGTATGACCCATTTTGTCAGTGTTAATTGCTGTTTGCCAGCCTGAGTTTTACTCTTGCACTGGCAAGGTGTCCATGACCTTTGAGTAAAAGGAGCAAACCTCTTTTGCATCCTGTGTAGTTTGTCCAAAACCTTCTAGCAGTCTGCAACTATGCGGCTAGGTCAAATGTACTGTTTCTTTGGTCATGAATCATTTTTGAGATCAGGTAAGAGTTATGAAAGTACTCTGAAATTGAATGGTGATTGAGGACTCTATGTCATATTGTCGTTACTATTATTTTCTTACTATTATCCTCCTACTATACATGTAAATCTTCCCTCAAGATAAACAGTAATCATCTTTTCTCAAAAAAAGATATAGCTAAAATTCTCTTCTCAAAATCTCAGTTTTGTCTGTTTTACTGAAGAACTTTTGTGTCTAGAATAAGCACATCCTGCCATTTCTTTCTGTCCCCAAATGTGTCTCTCTCACACACAAAGATCAAGTTAAGTGTGAAAATAATGGCAGATCAAAATTTCACCATACCAACAAAAGTTTTAAACTACCATTTTCCTGGACTTTCCACTTCTCTGAATATATTTTATAAAATATATTCACTGGAACATAATTCCTCAGGATATTAACAGATATCGTACAACAAGGGGTTCTGTGGTTTAAAAATGTATTATATTCAAGTAGTCATATAAGCATAGTAATAATAATTTTGATAACTACATATTCAGTAGTTTCTAGGAAAAAGTTAGCCTGTGATAAACTTTAGAAACATTTTCTTAATCTTTCCATTTTACAGGTGAGGAATCAAATTTATTTAGAGTCTTCAAATAAATGTTGAAAGTCACATAGTGAGTAGTAGAACCAAGAGTTAAATCAAAGCTTTTCTACTCATTTTAAAATTTCTTTTACATTAAAAGATAAACAGGTCTTATTTTTCACTCCAGACAATCTTAGAGCCATTAATATATTAACATGTTAATGTGTAATATGTTGTATTAGGATTTTACAGAGAAGCAGAACCAATATATATATAACCTCTCTCTCTCACATGCACATATATAGTATGTATATTATGCTACATATATGAATGCTATATATTGATAAATATCACTCATATATATAGATATCATTCACATATATAGATGTAGATGTAGATATCCCAGATGGATGGGCAGATTTATTATAAGAAATTGGTTCACAATTATGAAGGCTAAGACCCAAGATCTGCAGTTGGAGTTGACAAGTTGGAGACACAGAAAAGCTGATGGTATAGTTCTAGTTGATTCCAAAAACCTGAGAACCATGTAAGTCAATAATGTAAGATCTAGCCCCAAACCCAGCAGGCTTAAAACCCCAAAGAGAAAATTTGTCAGGTTGACTCTAAAGGTAGGAAAAAGACTAGTGTCCCAACTCATCAGTTCCTTTCGCCCAGCCTTTTTGTTCTGTCCAGTTCTTCAACTGATTAAGCGAGGCCCACTCACATCAGGGAGGAAAGTCTGCTTTATTTAGTCTACTGATTCAAATGTTAATTTCCTTCAGAAACACACTCACAGAACACACCTAGAACAATGTTTGATCAAATGTCTGGGCATCCCATGGCCCAGTTACACTGATCAAAAAACTTAACCATCACACATGCTAATATGTAAATCTTGGGACCAAAGTGAGCCAGGGAAATGAGTATTTTCTAAACATTTTTGATGACAAATTCCATCCCTTTAAAGAGGAAATCTCAGAACCAATGTTCTATAGAATATCTTGGAGATTTGTTACTCAAGACTTTAGAGACTTACTAAATTGCATCACACACACTCTATAATCTTTGAAAAGTGTTTTTCTTTTATTTCTTTTTGAATCAAGGAAGCCTGAGAAAGCAATAACCCTGATAGAACCTACTGGAATGGAGAGGCTTTCTCTTTTAAGTAACTACAGATTGCTGCAAAAATAGTCTCAAATTTGTTCATACCTCTCTTACTAATACCCTTGATCCTCTCACACACTGACACTAGACTTGGCTGTGCCACTTTCTTTGACCAATGAAGCAGCAGCAATGAAACATAAGCAAAGATTTGAAGTGTGATTGATCATTGAGGTTCTTCTTTTCTGCCAATTTTGGAAGCTTGCTAGAAGAAAAGACTATGGCTCAGTCTGCCCCAACACCTCAGCTGCAGCCAGTCAACCTTCAGAGCTATGACATCTAGCTGACCAGAGTTGACTGCAAATGCTAGAGTAAGCCTAGCCCGACCAGCAGAATAAAGTCCAAAATGAATCAAGTTCAAACTGCTGAACTGTAGAATCAATCATGCTGTTTTAAGCCAGTAAGTCTTGGGGGCACTTTTTACTAAGAGTCTGGAATTAAACGACCTAGTTCTACCAAGTTTGGGCTAACTCAGCCCCTGAAAACCTTAGCTCCTCCTCTTTAAAGTTAGGACAGTAATAAAATATATTAAATAATTTTGCTTTAATAGTTAAATCAAATAATGGGTAAGGAATTTGGGAACTATTTTGTAAGCTATAAACACTATACACAGGAGTTACTATTATTTTTATATGAGATCTTATCAGTTATTATTATTAGTCATAATGCTAGCTCTCAGTGGTATTATTTGCATAATGTTCTTTACTGCCCGATCAATCTAGCGCACAACAGCTATAGAGATGATTTGGTCTCTTGGCTAGACTTGTGTGTACCTGGTCCCAAGGCCAAGGCACAAAAAGGGTTCAGAATGTACATATAACAAGAATTTTGTGTGCCTTGTCCAGTGAGCCCCTGATGTTGTTCACATTGATCTTTGTTGGACTTCTTCAGCAAGCCCAGTACATGCAGAAATCCTTGCACAATACTCCGAGGTCAGGCCATGTTGGGCTCTCTGTTGCATGGGAGAAAAGAGAGGCCAATCTGTGCCATCAAGAGCTTCCTTCCATATGTTACTTGATTTTTCTCTGCTTCAGTTTCTTCCTCCACTAAAGTGGGAAAATAATAGTAACTACTGCATAGTATCATTGTGACAAATAAATTAGTTAATGCTTATTAGAAAATGATCAAAATCATACCTGGAACATTTTAAGTACTCAATCATACACATTACAAATATTCAAGAAGTAGATAGCTGTTATTACTCTTCCTACTATTGTAAAATTGTGGTACTATTATACTGTTACTATTTTCTTACATTATTGTTCTTTTGGACTTTTCAGTCTACAGCTTTTCTAGTTATTTTATTTTTTTGAGCACACAAACAATCATACATGTGCAAATACTCCAAATTGATAACCTAGGCAACTTTTACCAGCAGTTACAACATATTCAAATGTTGAAAACCTAATCTTAAAGTAGTAGTTTTAGGAGGTGAGGACTTTGAGGTGATTAGATTATAAGGGTAGAGCCCTCCTGAATGATATCAGTAACCTTGTAAAACAGACCCCAGAGAGCAACTTTGCCCCTTCCACCATGTGAGGACACAGTGAGAAGTGATAGTCTGTAACCTGGAAGAGGGCATTCACCAGAACGTGACCATGCTGACACCCTGAGTTTGAACTTCCAGCCCTCAAAACTGTGAGAAATAAAGTTTTGTTTTTTATAAGCCATTTGGTCTGTGGTATTTTGTTATAGCAGCCTGAATGAACTAAGAAAATGCCTAGGCATGTCATCTCTAGATAAATTAAGTCAATATATTTTTTGTGTAAGTTATTATAATTATATGAATAAAAATGGGACTTCATTCTGTTAATTCTAAAATCCTGAGTATGTTTCCATTGGGCTAATGTTAACAAAATATCAAAATATTTTTACATTGTGCTTTTTTCACCTTTTGCATTTGTATTCTATTGCTGTGTACAAATTATCACAAACACAGAGGTACAAAACAATATATATTAATTACCCATGGCTCAAAAAGTTGGGTATGGTCTATTAGGACATCTGCTCAAGGTCTCACTGGACTAAAATCAAGATGTTTGTTATCATTTTGTTTTCCTTTAAGGCTTGAAATTCTCTTCTTATCTTACTGGTTGTTGGCAGATTTCAGTTCCTGACAATTATAGTTCTGAAATCCTCCTTTTCCTTCTGGATATTGACCAGAGATCATCCTCAATTTTGGAGACCTCTTCAATTTCATGCCATATAGCCCCCCCAATACAGTTAAAATGTGGATTTTGCTTCTTCAAGATCAGCAAGAGAAATTTCTGCTGCTTCAAATCTTTTCAGTCCCCTTTTTAATGGCTCACATGATTAAACTGGGTGAACCAGGATAATCTCTCTTTTGATTAGCTCAGAGTCACTGATTAGGAATCCTAATTACATCTTCAAAATCTCTCTGCCATATAATGTAACAATCACAGGAGTGATGTATCACAAGTACCTTTCAAAAGGAGGAGATGTTACACAGGGTATGTACAACAATTTGGTAAGCATTGTGGGGGCTAATTTAGGATTCTACCTACCACAGCTGTAATCGGGATATTTTGAAATTTTAACTTGGTTGTTTATGACAGCTGCTAAACCACAAACTCAAAGATTCAATAACAAAACTTTAGCTTTTTAACGTGAACTCAGAAGTTGCTACCTAGAGTGACCAAATGCGATTTAATTGACTACAGCAATCAAAGATTGCTATTTGCTCTGAGTACATATATAAAATTATTAGCATTGTGTCGAATTGTCTACATAGCTACAGATGTTTATATTGAGAGTCTAGGTAAACATCTGTCCACTTAAATCTTTAAAAGAAAAATATGTGACTGCAGATTTTAACTCGCATATAAATAGATTGTAAGTTGTCACTTCTATTCTTATAATAAAAAAATATTGATTTTTTTTGTTTATTCAGATTTTTCTAACTCAGATTTTTCTCTAAGTTCTAAGAGGATTGTGGTATCAGGACAAATTATCACCTCAAAAGTTGGACAAGAAAATATAGAGTCACAGTGGAGATCTGTTCAACCAGAAGATGCTAGAGCCACAAATAGGTAGGAACACTTAAAGGATGAACTGCTGGAGGCTGAGCATAGACTAGCATGAGAGTGAGAAACTCCTGGAAGCTGCAGTCTTAAGGAGCTCTCCACAATTTCAGAGGCTTTACACTCAGGTTCTGCACTAGGATCCCATGGTGAAGAACCAAGTAAGGTCCTGTTGTGGCTCTGGTAGGAGGAGGACAACAGTAATTGGCAAATATGCTGAGATAATTCTCTATAACAAAGACCTACTTTCCAGAGGAAATACTTCACCAGAGTCTTATTCCAGCTGCAAGAGAGAAGTTCTCCTTTCCATTCCCCACAATCTTTCCTTTCTCACCTAAGGTAGAAAAGATTCTATACACTGGAAAAACACTTATGAGGGTATTACCATAGAGACGTAGGCCCACTAGAGGACTATGCTTTAATTAGAAGATGACAGAACACCTCCCTCCTCACCTTCATGCCACCACACCAACAGGGTTGTATTATAATAAAAGAAAATTACCACTGACCTAACTGTAAGATGTAGCCCCTCTCTGAAGAGGAATACTTAAGAAAGCCTAAAGTGAAGAGCAGAAATAAAAACAAGATATATGAAGGCTGTGGCACCTATTCTTATAGTAAACATTAAACATAGTCCAACTACTAGCCAGATTAACAGAAAAGCACACACTATAGGCCTATTTACCTCAGTTTTAATTACCTGATACAACATATCCCTCTTTCAACAAAAAGTTACATTTGCCAAGACAGATTACACTCTGGACAATAAAAAAAAACAACTAAACAAATTAAAAAAAAAAGCATACAAGGTGTGTTGTCAGACCATAATGGAATTAAATTAGAAATCAATAATAAAATGATACCTGAAAAATGCCCAAATACTTGGAGATCAAAGAAAACCTGAATGAGAGAAGCAGTCTCAAGGAAAACTCAAAAAGTGTTCTGAGCTAAATGGCAATAAAAATACAACCTACCAAAATTTTGGAATGCAGTGTAGGCAGTGTTTGGAAGAAAAAATATAGTATTGCGTGCATGTATTAGAAGATAAGAAAGATCTAAAATCAGTTACCTAAGATTCCATCTTAGAAAACTAGAAAATGCAGAGCAATTTGGCTTAAAGCAAGTTGGAAAAAAAAAAAAGAAAAATGTCAGAAGAAATCAATGACACTGAAAACAAAACAATAAAACAAACAAAAAAACTAAAAGATAATTATTTGACAAATAAATTTCCTGGCTAATCATAGAAAGAAGTAGAGAAGAGAGAAAGATAAAAATAAATTCCAATATCAGAAATGTAGATCATGTAACCACACAATAGATTATTATTCATCAATTAAAAGAAATGAGATATCAAGCTACTAAAACACATGAATGACTTGTAAATATATATTGCTAAGCAGAAAAAGCCTGTCTGAAAAGCCTAAATATTCAATTATTCAAGTATATTAGTTCTAGATACAGCAAAACTAAAGAGATGACAAATAGATCAGTGGTTGGCATTGTGTGAATAGGTAAAGAACATTTTAAAATTTATTTTGAGAATAAATTTATCTGTGTGGTACCATAATGATGAATATGTGACACTGTATTTGTGACAACCCATAAAACACTATGGCACAAAGAGTGAACTTAAATGCATATAAAAAACCATTCAAAAGATTGTAGGACCCCAGGATAGAATGTAGACCATGACAAGACAACTTAACTGTACTATAAATATATAAAATGCCCCTCACATGGTGGAAAGAAAAGTTGATAACCTAAACAATTTTGAAAATTTGTAGTCTTTAAAACAAAGCCAAAAGGAACTGTACATAAGCACTGTACTGTAGATGATAAGCTGCAGAGGTATGATATTTATATACATATATACTTGTAGGTAATAAGTAAATGGATAACAGTTGATGGGAACAAGGTTTCTCACTGTTGTAATGGGAAGTTACAAATAAGGAGAAGATGCTAGAAAGACCCAAGTGGTAACTGATCAGAATTGGAGACATCAATATGAACTTTAATGTTTATTAATATACATCTATAGATATTTATAGATGTGTATTACTATTTACACAAATTTATCTCCTTACTCTGTCAGCTGAGAGGGCCCTGAGGCAACAACATCCCAGTAGCAATGAACACACCTAACACCCAGATTTTGGTTTCTAATACCATTTTCCAATAAAAGGAACCAAGCTTCCTGGAAAAATGTCTGGTTCTATGATGAGGACAGGAAATATATAAGATGAGCCTAAAGCATCCTGTAGTGCCAGGGAATAAGAAAGTGCTCAACAAGTAAATGTTTAAAAAAGAACAGCATAATGAGAGTATGCCAAAAAGATATGAGCCAAGTGAAAGAGCTCCCAATGGCCAAAGCTATAACAATGTGTGCAAGAAAATAAAGTAGTATTAGGTTATAACCCAAAGTATGAAATAATTGCCCACGAGTATATACTGGTATAAATGATTAAATAAATAACCATCAAACAAATTTTTAGTAATAGAGGAATTCTTAATAATGTGTGTAGATATTCTTACCTGAAGGAGATGGATAATTACTCCCATTCCTTAGGTGTGAGCAGTGAATAATTACTTCTTCCCAGAGAATACAGTATGAAAAAATGGAAGCAAGAGCATAATTTTACAGTGGAGAAACCTGACAAGCACTACCACAGCCAGGCAATCAAGGTTTACAACAGTGGTGTCACCTTGACAGTATATATGCTTGATATGATGTGATGAGAACAACACTACCTCTGTGGTCTTCTTCTCAAAAGTGCATAACCCAAATCAATAATGAGATAAACATCAGGCAAATTTCAATTGATTCTACAAAATAACTAATTAGTACTTCTCAAAAGTATAAAAATCCTCCAAAACAATAAAAATCTAAGAACGAGTCACAGTCAGTAGGAGCCTCATGAGAAATGAATACTAAAGATAATGTGATATCCTGAATGAGACAATGGGACCAAAAAGAAGAAAGAATGGAAGAAAAGGAAGGAGAGAAAGAGAGACAGAGATAGAGGGAAAATCAGTAGGTAACAACTAAAGAAATCTGAGTAAATTATGGGTTTTAGTTAATAATAATGTATGATCATTCATTCATTCGTTGAACATTAATTCATTACATGCATGTAATGTATCATACTAATGTAAGATGTTAATAAAAGGGGCAACTGAGTGAGGGGCATATGTGAATATGCTATATTTATCTTCACAATTTTTCTATATACCTAAAACTATTTTAAGATTAAATTTAAAAATATTATTTAAACAATCTATTATGGACTGATTTTATCCCTCCTGCAGATTCATATGTTGAAGCCCCTAACCCCAAATATGACTGTATTTGGTATAGGGTCTTTATGCAGGTAATTAAGGTGAAAAGAAGTCATAAGAGTGGGGCCTTAATCTGATAGGACTGGTATCCTTATAAGGAAGAGACACCAGAGATCTCCCTTTTTCCCTCGCTCCCCCTTCCCTCTTTCTTTCCTGCCTTCATTCTCCCCCTCCCTCTGATGATATTAATAGATATGCTATTGGATGTACAACTGAAATAAAAATAGAATGCATGTGCCAATTATTCGGGAACTGATTTTAAACAATGAACAAGCTCAGTATGCAGAGAAAAAGAATTGTGCTTAGGCAGCATTTGGAACTATAACTCACACACAATCTAATATTTGCTGTGTCGTTTTGCATTTCATAGTACTAAAGGGTTATAACTGATCAATTGCTTCATTCAAATAAGGTATGTTATTTTTAAACATGTAATGGTGACTGAAGTTAGTAAGAGTCATTAACCTTTGTAATCTACTTGAGAGTCAAATAATTACCCCACTTGTGACTTAACTATTTATTCAAAGTAGGAAATTTTTCCATGTGCCTATACCTTTGGATGAGCCTCCTCTTCCTCCTGATATTTTGGTCTGGATAAATATAGTCTTAAAATAGTATATAAAGTGTATATAGTCTCACCACAATTAGGCATTTTATTCACATTTCTCCTTTATGAGAAGTTATACCCTAAAGCAATAACCAGAATTTTATATTTATACTAAATTGACATGTCATAGTTTTGCTGGGTACAAATTCAAATAATGATGCTTGGAGATATAGTGTCTGTCCTTATTCTCATGTAACATTAAATATGTGCCCTCATTTTTTACTTAATTCAAAACAATCATTGAAGTAATCTTCCATGTTATTTTAAATGGAATTCACAATGATTTCTACCCACTCCAGAATCAACATTGTTTAGAGAGTTTGAAAATTGGAATTTTAATTATAGCCCTTCTCAAAGATTAATGAAATTACATAAAAAGTTTATTTGACTAGAAACAATAGAAAGCTATTAACTCATTGGACTCTGCTCACTAAACCATGGTTTTTAATAACCTTTGTTAAATATCAAAGCATTCTTTTATTAACTATAATAGCTAATAATTGATGCTTGGACCACTAAAATTGTTCATTAAAAATGTATAGTTCTGAAAAAGTACACGACAGTTTACCATTTTATGTCTTGGATGATGATTTCCTTAACTAGAATATAAGTTCTTTGGTGTCAGGGATCTTTGTTTTATTCACTACTGTATTCCCAGAACTAGAAAATTACTGACATAATAGGCAATCATTAAATATTTGTTTAATGAATGAATGAAACCATTATGATTTTCACAAAAAGTATGAACTTGAATATTAACATTTTTTTCATTGGAACAGACATTTTACCAAAAAAGACATAAATGGCCAACAGGTGCATGAAAAGATGCTCAACATCACTAATCATTAAGGAAATGCAAATCTAAACCACAATGAGATATCACTACAAACCTGTTAGAATTGCTATTATTGCAAAGCTAAGGAATAAGTGCTGGCATGGATGTGGAGAAAAGGAAACACTTGGATACTGTTTTGGGGAACATAAATTGGTGCAGCCACTTTGCAAAGCAATCTGGAGGTTTTTCAAAGAATTAAAAATAGAACTACCATATGATCCAGCAACTTCACTTCCGAGTATTTATCTCAAGAAAACAAAAACGCAAACTCAAGAAAACATCCACATCCCCATGTTTATTGTACTATTATTTAGAATAGCCAAGACACGGAAACAACCTAAGTGTCCACTGATGGATGAATAGATAAAGAAAACATGGTATATATACAATGGGCTATTATTCAACTAAAGAAGGGAAGGACATCCTGCCATTTATGACAACATGGATGGACCCTGAGAGTATTATGCTAGGTGAAGTAAATGAGACATAGAAAAGACAAATACTATATGATTTCACACATATATGGAGTATAAAAAAAAATCTCAAAAAGGAGAGCAGATTGATGGTTGCCAGAGGCAGGGGGTAGGAAGTAGGTAAAACGGGTGAAGGTAGTATAAAAATCTTTTTAATTTTTCTTTTTTTCTTAAATAATACTGTAGAATTTATAATCCTTGTAGAACCTATGTGAATGGTCTCTTGACAACGTTTGAGAAAGAAATTCTATAATGCAGATAATATAGATCCATATTGCTAAGTGGCTACTAAAAATATCAACAAAATTATATGCTGAACCAAAGACAAGACTAAACTCAGATCAGTATAGATTTTAGAAGTCTTATTATATTCTTTGATAATCACTTATAAACTGGGAACCACTGTTCTGATAAATACAAAATCAAAGGCAGGCAAACAGTACAGTGAACAATCTAGAAATTCTTACCATATGAAGATTTAGCTGTATTTAAATTGTTGAAAGATTGTCATGTAGAAGTGAATATGATTTACTCTGTTGCTCCAGAGGGTATAATTTATTTTGGAGGCTATTTTGAAATCAATATGAGGAATATTTAACAGCTATAGCAGTAGATTTATAGAGTGAGTACCCACAGGTGGAGGGAGACTCCCTGGAACTGGATATATTCAAGAAAAGTTTGACAAGAATGCTTGACAGTCAGAGACTTGAATAAATATTCATGAAGACCATTCGTAGCCCTAAAAGTCCATGAGACTGTGTATCTTTCCACATATTTACAACAACCATCCACTTTGCTACTGTAGAGTCAGAAATGTATAAATTTGGTATGAGATGTCTTTAGCTGGAGTAGTGACTCTGCACACTAATTTTGAGAAATTGGATTATTATATCTGGAAGTGTTAATACATTCTTCAGAGAACAGTCAGGATCAATAAGATATATAAATCTAAAATATGACACATATAATAAACTATTTATTGAACACCTATATGCAATTTTCACTCATTTCCCAAATGTTAATTTAGTAGGGCTACTCTTTACCAGGCAAAAAACTGCTCTCAAGACATGCAGAAGTGAGCTAGTACAGTAGAGCCCTCATAGATCTAACAGATTGTCTGTTATGTGTTCCGCATGATACAGTCATTCTAATACATACTTTACAGTAAACAAATGTTCATATAACGTAATAACTTGCTAAGAACTACACAACTATCTGGTGGCACAGCCAGATTAGAACCAGGACTGTGTATTTTCAAAGCCCTTCTAGGTAAGATCTTTCTTCCAAAATATCCAAAGATATTCACTTACATTTTCTTTTTTATTTTCATGTAAATAATTTCCTATATAGTATTAATTATCACTACCTCTGTTAAAAAGATGGTGAACTTTAACTTCTCTGGATTTACAACTTCTTTTCATTATTACTACTAGTCTTTTTAGGTGGTTAATATTCAGATGAAAGCATTTTAAGAACTCAATGGTCCTGTCATCATGTTTAGAAGCATGATTGTCAATATTCACGAAACAATGAGGGTTTATAAGTCTGTCACAAGCTCACCCCGGCTCTTGAATTATCTCCATTTTTAATGGGGGGAGAAAAGACTGAATGGACTGAACTCAGTAGAATATAGTCAGGATATAGTCAGCTTTTTAGTAGAGATATAATATACATATAATATACACATAGAAAAGTAAATGTTTCACATGAGTACAATTTTACAAACTGTAAAGGACTGTATAAAAACCACAAGTGAAAAACCCTAACATTACTAACACCCAAGCAGTGCCCCTCATGTTCCCTTCCATTCACAATACCCCTGCCTCTAAGGATAACAGCAGTCTTACTTATAGCAACATAGATTGGCTTTTACTGATTTTGTATATTATACAGCTGAAATTAGTTCATAATGGCTAATGAAGATGAACATGTTTTCATGTATTTATTGGCCATTTGTGGCTTTATTGTGAGGTGAATATTCAAATTTTTGTCCATTTTTCTACTGTATTTTCAACATGTAGAGTCTCAGAATTTTTGATCTTGGAAATCTTAACACATGGTACTTGAATCCTTTAAAATATAAATTCTATAGGATCAGTAATATTGCTTTTTTTCTCTTTCTTCAATACCATATTCTCAGTTCCTAGACCAGTAAGTACTTCTGCTAGTGAATTTTCAGTATTTAATTAATATAAGAACCTTAATCATATTAAATTACATATGAAAACAGAGGTATATATCAAGCTAGGATTTACACGTAGGAATCTCTCTTAAAGCTTTAGTCCTTTGAATAGTTGGCTTTTGTTTAAATCAATTGATCATCCAGGAGATAGAGCAGGTTGGTGGTAAGTGTATTATTTAATTGTTTTCTATTCACATAGAAAACCTCTAGGGCTCCATTTATATTTCCCATCATCAAGCCTTACTCTACAATTTTCTTCCTCTTTAGAAAACCCCTTTCTCTTCAACTTGTATGTAATTGCCATATTCAATCACTGTATTAATCTCAACAGTATTCTCCCTCCAGCTCTGTCTTTTCAGTATAAGAGGTAGAAAAGAAAACACAGCTTCTTCCAGTTTGACACATTAGAGGAAGCTAGAAATTCAGTTTCCTGATTCCCAGTTAAGACTTCTCTCTAGTACAAACATAATACCACTGAGTGAACTTTAGCTACTATATCTACTGAAATTTCTGACATTCATAGTCACAAATCAACATGTGTACAGCCTTCTTCAAATTCAGAAGGTGCAGACAAAAGGAAATAAGGGAAAAAAACAGTTGTGAGCAATGTATTTGGGTGGGGATTTGATTTATAAACTTTCAGCTCAGTTTATACTTGAACTCTACACACCCAGTTTTCATGACACTCTCTTGAAGTTGCTAGGGTATTTGACTCAGAAAAGACTAAGATCAACAGAACAGAGGACTCCTGGTTAGGCATTAGAAAATAGGAATGATGATAAATAAAGGCAATGGTTGGGTAAAGGATTACAATTATGGGTTCACATACACAACTAGTATATAAAACTATCCAGATATCATACATAATCAAGACAATACCTTTTGAAGCATATCATTAATAAATTAAAAACCAAGCCTTCCACTGGTAAACTTTTCCATCTGATAGTAAAATTAGAAATACTAAATCATCAAACCTCATCAAATAGTACTGTATTATAAGAATTTTGTACTGAATTATATTGAAATTGTACAGAACACAAAACAGTATCCAAATAACACTTGCATTACTCACATAAATATTACAAAATAAAATGACACACTAGGAATAGAGAGCAGTGTTTTCATAAAAGGAAATTCTTTTAAGTTGATAGTTGGTGCCATCATTGCTTTTTTTTTGTTTGTTTGTTGACTACAGTGTGAATTGAAAGCAAGGGTATAACAGAGAACCAGGGAAATTATTGGTAATAGCAGGTTCTAAATTCCCTCTCCCATCACAACAGCAAGCACTATAAAGGACGGTCAATAATAAATATCAGGATAGAATGCTTCTTTGTAATACACATTTTTAAAGTGTTTATTTTTAAAAAGTACAAGTATGAAAATGATAGGAGCAAGGCTCTATCATAAAATTTTCCTTTTATATTAAATGTTCACTTGAAAAATAAAAGCCTTCTCAAAAAAGATATGTTAATACTATTTCTTTTTTTTAATTAAAAAAAATACTAAGTTTAAAACATTTTAACACTACTTAAGTAAATCTCCTACAAGCCAATCATTTGCTGACGGAGAATTTATGTAACCTGGTCACATTTAGATTATACACTGTATTGACAATAAAAGATAATTTGGTTTCTGGGATATCAAATCAATGTGTAGGAAAATATTATCAAACTCATTATTGATGTCTTTCAAGATTCACAGTAAAATAAACCAGATAAGAACACAGCAAATGAAAAACAACAACAGCAACAAAGTCTCTTTACATACTCTACTATCAAGAACACAAATAACCAATTTTCAGGTCAAGAGGGAAAGAAAAATGAAAAAAGAGAATGAAATCTATCAAATAAGTACCAATCATGAATCCCATTTTGACTTCACTCTTACATTTTTGATGTTATAATTTGCCATGCTTTATTCATCTAAATTATATATTTATAGTTTAAATTATAAATTAACCTAAATTTAGTAGGTTTCATGTACAAATACTTTCATAATTATAAATTATTTATATTTTTTTAATAAATTGTGTTCCATAAAACCAACTTGAATTAAAATAGGGTCAACATAAGAAATACTCAAACACAGATTTGCCATGCATCATTAATAATTTGTCAAAGGCATGGTGGGAAAGATCCTTATGGTTGATCTTATATATTGACTCACTCCCAATTCTGCAGACACTCACAATCTAAAAACTACATTTCCTCACTACTTTGAAGCTAAGGTTTTGGAGGTAAAATTGATTTCACTGATTAACTTCATTCCTGTCATATTTGGAAGACTGAAATCAAGCAGAAGCCCTCTTCCAGGAGTTCCTTCTGATTACAAGCAATATCATAGGGATATGAGTACTGAGAGATAATTTTAGTGGTCGTACTCCATGTTTAGAGGTCAAATTTTCATAGGAAACAGAGGTAGTTGTAGACAAAGGTAGCATCAGTTTCCTGATTTCTGGGTTGCAGGCAAGGGAGTGTTCTTGAAATCAGGTGGCCCCCTGATTCCCACTCCTCCAGCCTTTCCAATCATGCTCTAAGCAATGTATGTATAAAATTGCTCTAAGCAACTGTATGTATATATCAATGTAACATTGTGTGTATATATATATCAATGTATGTATATAATTGCTCTAAGCAATTATACGTATAAAATTCCTAGTAATTGAAATATCTAAGGGGCCATATTTTTCCTGTACTCTATACTTACAAATAGGAAAGAAAAATATGCTGGATATTAACAAAGAAAGCTAAATACATGCATCCATATAAAAATATATACATAATCCAAGAAGAAGATATAACAATTGTAAATATCTATGCACCCAATATAGGAGCACCTCAATACATAAGGCAAATGCTAACAGCCATAAAAGGGGACATCGACAGTAACACAATAATAGTAGGAGACTTTAACACCCCACTTACACCAATAGACAGATCATTCAAACAGAAAATAAGTAAGGACACACAAGCTTTAAATGACACATTAGACCATCTTGACTTAACTAATATTTATAGAACATTCCATACAAAAATTACAGAAAACACTTTCTTATCAAGTACACACAGAACATTCTCCAGGATAGATCACATCTTGGGTCACAAATCAAGCCTCAGTAAATTCAAGAAAATTGAAATTGTATCAGGCATCTTCTCCAACCACAACGCCATGAGACTAGATACCAATTACAGGAAAAAAAGTGTAAAAAATACACACACAAGGAGGCTAAACAGTATGCTATAAAACAACCAAGAAATCACTGAAGAAATCAAAGAGGAAATCAAAAAATACCTAGAAACAAATAACAATGAAAACACGATGACCCAAAAACCTATGGGACACAGCAAAAGCAGTTCTAAGAGGGAAGTTTATAGCAATACAATCCTACCACAAGAAACAAGAAAAATCTCGAATAAACAACCTAACCTCACACCTAAAACAATTAGAGAAAGAAGAAAAAAAAAAAAACCCAAAGTGAGCAGAAGGAAAGAAATCATAAAGACCAGAGCAAAAATAAACAAAAAAGAAATGAAGGAAACAACAGCAAAGATCAATAAAACTAAAAGCTGTTTCTTTGAGAAGATAAACACAATTCATAAACCATTAGCCAGACTCATCAAGAAAAAAAGGGAGAGGATGCAAATCAACAGAATTAGAAATGAGAAAGGAGAAGTAACAACCGACACTACAGAAATACAAAAGATCATGAGAGACTACTACAAGCAACTATATGCCAATAAATTGGATAACCTGGAAGAAATGGATAAATTCTTAGAAAAGTACAATCTTCCATGACTGAACCAAGAAGAAATAGAAAATATGAACAAACCTACCACAAGCACTGAAATTGAGACTGTGATTAAAAATCTCCCAACAAACAAAAGCCCAGGGCCAGATGCTTCACAGGCAAATTCTACCAAACATTTAGAGAAGAGCTAACACCTATCCTTCTCACACTCTTCCAGAATATAGCAGAAGGAGGAACACTCCCAAATTCATTCTATGAGGCCACCATCACCCTGATACTAAAAGCAGACAAAGATGTCACAAAAAGAGGAAATTACACACCAATACCACTGATGAATAGAGATGCAAAAATCCTCAACAAAATACTAGTAAACAAAATCCAACAGCACATTAAAAAGATAATACACCATGATCAAGTGGGGTTTATCCCTGGAATGCAACGATTTTCCAATATATGCAAATCAATCAATGTGATACCTCATATTAACAAATTGAAGGATAAAAGCCATATGATCATCTCAATAGATGCAGAAAAATCTTTTGACAAAATTCAACATCTATTTATGATAAAAATTCCCCAGAAAGTGGCCATAGAAGGAAATTACCTCAACATAATAAAAGCTATATATGACAAAACAACAGGCAACATTATTCTAAATGATGAAAACCTGAAAGCATTCCCTCTGAGGACAGGAACAAGACAAGAGTGTCCACTCTCACCAGTATTATTCAACATAGTTTTGGAAGTTTTAGCCACAGCAATCAGAGAAGAAAAAGAAAGAAAAGGAATCCAATTTGGAAAAGTAGTAAAATTTTCACTCTTTGCAGATGACATGATAGTATACATAGAAAACCCTAAAGACTCTATCAGAAAACTGCTAGCATTAATTGATGAATTTGGTAAAGTAGCAAGATACAAAATTAATGCACAGAAATCTCTTGCATTCCTATATACCAACAATGAAAGATCATAAAGAGAAATTAAGGAAACACTCCCATTCACCATTGCAACAAAAAGAATAAAATACCTATGAAGGAGGCAAAAGACCTGTATGCAGAAAACTATAAGACACTGATGAAAGAAATCAAAGATAATACAAGCAGATAGATGGACATACCATATTCTTGGATTGGAAGAATCAACATTGTGAAAATGACTATACTACCCAAAGCAATCTACAGATTCCATGCAATCCCTATCAAATTACCAATGGCATTTTTCACAGAACTAGAACAAGAAATCTTACGATTTGTACGGCAACACAAAAGACCCTGAATAGCCAAAGCAATCTTGATAAGGAAAGACAGAAATGGAGGAATGAGGCTCCCTGACTTCAAACTATACTACCAGGTTACAGTGATCAAGACAGTATGGTACTGGCACAAAAACAGAAATATAGATCAATGGAACAGAATAGAGATTCCAGAGATAAACCCACACACATATGGGCACCTTATTTTTGACAAAGGAGGCACGAATATACAATGGAAAAAAGATAGCCTCTTCAATAAGTGGTGCTGGGAAAATTGGACAGCTACATGTGAAAGAATGAAATTAGAACACTTCCTAACACCATACACAAAAATAAACTCAAAATGGATTAAAGACCTAAATGTAAGACGAGACACTGTAAAACTCTTAGAGGAAAACATAGGCAGAACACTATATGACATACATCAAAGCAAGATCCTTTTGACCCACCTCCTAGAATAATGGAAATAAAATCAACAATAAACAAATGGGACCTAATGAAACTTAAAAGCTTTTGCACAGCAAAAGAAACCATAAATAAGACAAGAAGACAACCCAACAAGAAGACAGAATGGGAGAAAATATTTGCCAGGGAAGCAACTGACAAAGGATTAATCTCCAAAATATTCAAGCAGCTCATGGAGCTCAATATCAAAAAAGCAAATAATCCAATTGAAAAATGGGTGGAAGACCTAAATAGACATTTCTCCAAAGAAGACATGCACATGGCTAACAAACACATGAAAAGCTGCTCAACATCACTAATCATTAGGGAAGTGCAAGTCAAAGTCACAGTGAGGTATCACCTCACACTGGTCAGAATGGCCATCATCAAAAAAAAATCTAGAAACAACAAATGCTGGAGAGGGTGCAGAGAAAAGGGAACCTTCCTGCACTGTTGGTGGGAATGTAAATTGGTACAGCCATTATTGAAAACAGTATGGAGGTTCCTTAAAAAACTAAAAATAGAACTACCATATGACCCAGCAATCCTGCTCCTGCGTATATTCCCTGAGAAAACCATAATCCAAAAAAACACATGTACCACAATGTTCACTGTGGCACTATTTACAATAGCCAGGACATGGAAGCAACCTAAATGCCCACCAACAGATGAATGGATAAAGAAGATGTGGCACATATATACAATGGAATATTACTCAGCCATAAAAAGGAATGAAATTGAGTTATTTGTAGTAAGGTGGATGGACCTAGAGTCTGTCATACAGACTGAAGTAAGCCAGAAAGAGAAAAACAAATACCATATGCTAACTCACATATATGAAATCTAAAAAATGGTACTGATGAACTCAGTGACAGGGCAATAATAAAGATGCAGATATAGAAAAAGGACTTGAGAACACAGGGTTTGGGACGAAGGGGAAGCTGGGACAAGAAGAGAGAGTAGCATTGACATATATACACCACCAAATGTAAAATAGATAGCTAGTGGGAAGCTGCTGCATAATACAGGGAGATCAGGTCAATGATGGGTGATGACTTAGAGAGCTGGGATAGGGAGGGTGGGAGGAATCACGGGAGGGAGGGGATATGGGGATATATGTATAAATACAGCTGATTCACTTGTTGTACAGCAAAAACTGGCACAACAGGCACAACAGTGTAAAGCAATTATATTCCAATGTATATATTAAAAAATATATACATAAAGATATTACAGAAGATCTAAATTAATGGAGATAGACAACATGTTTCAGGAAAGGTATGAAATTTTTTCTTAATTAACATGAGTATTAAATAAATCCCATCCAAAATTCTAAGGGAGTTTTTATGACACTTTTAAACATGATTCTAAAGTTTACCTGTAAACATTAATAGTTAAGAGTAGATAAGTATTCAAAAAAGAAAAGTGATAGATATTGTACTAGATATTAAGACATATCTAGAATTATTAATACTAGAGAAAAATCTGTAAATAGATGCAAAAAGCCACAATCAATGGCAGAAAAATATGTTATATCTGAGTAATTACACAATAATTAAATCATCAAAATCCATAAGGAAAATATAAGTGAAGCAACATGATTTGGAGGAAAATAAATAAACAAAAAGCACAAGTTTTACCTTATACAGTAATTCAAATTTCATTCCAGATTGATTAACAAACTAAACTTAGAAATTGATATCACATAAACTAAAGGATTAGTTGAGGGTCTATTTAAACATTATCTAAATGATATAAGAATAGGCATGAACTTTTTTGAATAATAAGTCACTGCAACAAATCACAAAGAAAAATAAACATTGTCACCATGCAAATGTAAGTCTTTCCCCCCCACACACAACTTTTTCTATAAGATTGCAGACAAAAAATTGAGAGAAATACTGGCAGTGAGCATGAGAGACAAAGGTTAATTTAATTATGCAAAGAATACAAAGTGAAAAAGAAAGCATGTCACTGGAAAAATGAGGAAAGAACTTCAAAAGACAATTTACTTATTTAGTAATAAACTAAGAAATGAATTTAAGACAAAATACTCTACATTTTAAAAATAAGTTTCTGGAAATTTTCATTGTTGAATAATGAGATTCAGAAAGAGATGGTGTACTAAAGAACATTGTAGTATTCTTTAAAATAATGAAAATTTAAAATAATCTAAATTTCCATGCTAGGGGAACTTTTTGGCAGACCCATTGGGGGGGGCATTAAAATCTTGTTTTCTTATAATAAAAAGAGAAAATGCTCAAAACATAGGAGTACATGATGAAAATAAGCATTTACTACTTTAAGTAAGAAGTCGTTTAAAAATAATTAATAAGTATCTATGTATTTAAATATATTTCCTGGAAGAAAATACACCAGAGTATTACTTGATCGCAGCATTAGAAGTGATTTTTATTTAAACTTTTTTATACTTTCTGTAATAGCACATTAATTACATAATCCAACAAAGTAAACAATATTTGAATACAAGTGACAGATTTAACCTATACTAACTTAAGAAAGAAATGTATTGGCTTGTGAAATAGAATTTCCCTGCCAGTGTGAACTTCTAAAGCAGGCTTGATCCTGGGACACAAACAATTTCAAAAAACCCTAATCTCCTAATTTCTCAGCTCTACTTCTTCTGTAGTTAGCTCCAGTCTCAGGCTGACTCTTACATCTAATTGACCAGAATTTTTGTCTATTTTGTTCATTTATGTATTCTAAGTGCCTGTGCCGACACATGGTAGGTGTTGTGTAATATCTTGTTGAGTGAATAAGTTAATGGATGAATTAAAGAGAGATGGCCGTAGTAACTAACGCCAGCTTCCCATCCTCCCAGCTTCAATTCAGCAGAAAAGAGGTTGTCCATCTGTATCAGTACCCCTAGTCCAAATCTCATGAATTCCTTTAGCCCATCTCTGAACCAAACAATGTGATTCTCTGTCCAGACACAGGTATAGGGCAAACTCAAAAGTTAAAAACCTACATCAATCAAGGATGGAAAAACAGGTACTACCCTAGATGAAAACTGAAGTATCATTACCAAAAGAATATGGTATAGTTGTTAAGAACTCAAAAGATAGCAGTCACTACACTATTGTATATCTGCATAATAAAAACAGCCATACTAAGCCCAATCTTAATATTTAAGTCATGCCTAGGAAGCAATAAATATACTTCCCTCAATTAATAAAAGGAAAATTTAAGAAACATCCCATAAAATCATTCAGGGTTAATGCTTTGCAAAATGCTTTGGGTTTGGTTAATTGAGCCAAGAGACTCCAACTTTGCAGTTAGCTGCTCAAAGTGAAATCAATAAATGCTTTTCTTGGTAGAGGGGATCACACAGAATAGAGTCTAAGACTGAAGCAAACTAAAAAAGTGATGACCTGTTAAGACATATTGGGTACCTTTTATTAAAAAGTAAAAACAGACTACAAGAATGGATGACCCCACTCACAAAAGGCCTTTCCATTACACTTTCGTCTTCAGTATTCTTCAATGAATTGGTAAAATGTTTTTTGAACTGGTTTCAAGGCACAAATTCATTGATTCACTCAGAGGCTCGGCTATCAATACAGTGTCTCCAGGATGTCTGGCACACCAGTCACCTCCAGGCAGTGTTTTAAATGAAGGGTAGGTAAACTGCTTTTATATTTGTTGTAGACTTTCATCTATTAAGAATTACAGTAAATAATGAAATATGAAAAATGGTCTATTGCCTAATATTTCCATGTAATATGTTGACGATAAAACTCCATCTGATACTATAAACCATTCTATATCCTTTTAAAAGTGCTTTGTACACATTTTTACAAGGAGACCGCTAACATTTTTCTTGAGGTTCGCTCAAATAAACCATTTCTCCAATTTGGTATATGGTAATTGAAATGTGAATGTTAATGTTTCAACCTTGAGTCCTAGAGCTGATTAATTACTTGAAATACCTACACTGTATTCATTCAGGGGACATCTACTGAGAGTTTAGTCTCCTAAAGGCAGTATGGCATACAGGCTCTGGGATCAAACCCTTGCTTTGCCACATACTAGCTATGTGATCTTGGTACAGTTTTTTAAACTTCCTCTGTTACAACCTCTTCAACTATAAGACATAAGAGAGCACCTACATTTATAAGGTTTTTGTAAATAAGTTAATACATATAAGTCACTTAGGAAAAACTGACAATAAATGCTCTATAAGCATTGGCTAATATTATATGTAAGGTGTTATAGCCGCCCAACATGGCAGAGATTAGTAAGTGAATGCCCAAATTACGTGGACTAGAAATATATGACTCCTTTTCTGTTAAGTGTAGCCATATGCCTAAGCCAAAGCTAAGGGAATATAAGTGAGGTGCGCTAGTTCTACAAAAACTTCCTCACCTCCCATGCCCATTCTCCCTTCTGGTCAATGCTAATGTTAGCTCTGGAAAGTACTTTGGTGAAAACTGCAGAATCTCTGACAGCCTGGGTTCCTGAATGTGTACAAGCTAACCTGTACACTTGCCCAGGACTTTTCCATGGGCATGAAATAAGCTTCTTTTGAGTAAAGGCATTACTTTGGGGGATTTTTTTTTTTTACTATATCCTATGCTATTCTAATTAATATAGATAGCAAGAAATAAAAGACCAATAATACACATTGTTTCATTAAAGGAACTTTTAAGCTTATGAGAGGCAGAAACACATAAATTAAAAGCTCAATGTTGTGAGATGTTTCCAAAAGAAAAAATATCTTGAATTATCAGAACTCAAGGAGATTCCAGGAAGACAAAAGATAATACACAGTTGGGAAAATCTTTGAATGTTTCTTGCAGTTGTATCTTTTGAACTATGGCTTCGTGGAAGGATGGATTTATGACAGATAAACATAGCTTCTCAGGCACAGGGAATGGCATGAACAAAGAGGCAAAGTGAGATAGTGCTAAAAATTTTAGGAGAACAGCAAATACTAAATTTGCTTGGAGTGAAAGAATGAGTTACCAAGAATGGGAAAGTTGGCTAGCATCAGATTTTTAAAAAATATTTCCATATGTAAATATTCAGGATTGATTTGATATAGAATGGAGAATACCAGAAGGTATGAGAGCAGAAGATAGTGATTATGGGTATAATTAAGGAATATTTTATACCCCTTCATGATGTGACTCTTGATCCACTTTCTGTTTTTCATACTCCATAATTCAGTAATGCATACTACTTAAATATTCCCAACTGTTGCTCTTTCACAGCTCTGTATCTTTGCATATGCTGCTCCCTTAATTGCAGTTCCACCTAGTTTAGATATCATCTTCTTCAAGAAAACTCCCCTTTTTCATGGTTAAATATTTCATTATTCATAGACAACATTATGTATACAAGTCTGGCACAGAGTAGGTGTCCAAAAATTTTGTGTTTAATGAATATACTTCTACAATAGTGCCTCACACTTTCTTATGACACAATGAACTCACGGAATACTCTTATTATGTCTCACCCAGTTTTGTACTGCTAGCATTTAACCCACTTTTGGATTCATAGCACACCCGTAGTTTTTTTTTTTAACTAAATTGATGTGTGGTATGGATTAATGTATTGAGAAAATAGAAGTAGGA